>NC_136380.1:76284365-77484365 GCF_965140285.1 Lepidochelys kempii
AATCAAAATCTTGGAGAGCTAAACTCCACCGAAGAAGTTTTCTGTTAGTTTCTTTGACGGTGTGAAGCCACTTTAGTGCAGCATGGTCGGTTTGCAGGTGGAAACGCCGTCCCCAAACATATGGGCGTAGCTTTTCCAGAGCGTAGACAATGGCATAACATTCTTTTTCAGTGACTGACCAGTTGCTTTCCCTCTCAGACAGTTTTTTGCTGAGAAACACTACAGGGTGGAATTCTTGATCAGGTCCTTTCTGCATTAAAACTGCTCCCACACCACGCTCGGATGCATCTGTGGTTACTAGGAACGGTTTGTCAAAGTCTGGGGCCCTTAGTACAGGGTCAGACATGAGTGTCGCTTTAAGCTTGTTAAAGGCCTTCTGACACTTTCCCGTCCACTGAACAGCATTTGGCTGTTTCTTTTTGGTTAGGTCTGTCAGTGGGGCAGCGATTTGGCTGTAGTGCGGTACAAATCGTCTGTAATAACCGGCCAAGCCTAAGAAGGATTGAACCTGTTTCTTTGACTTTGGGACAGGCCACTTTTGGATAGCATCCACTTTGGCCTGTAGGGGGCTGATAGTTCCTTGACCCACCTGGTGTCCAAGATAAGTCACTCTGTTTAGGCCTATTTGACACTTCTTAGCCTTAACAGTTAGTCCTGCCTCCCTTATGCGCTCAAGGACTTTTTGTAGATGTTCCAGGTGGTCTGCCCAGGAATCCGAAAATATGGCCACATCGTCAAGGTAGGCGACTGCATATTCTCCTAATCCCGCTAGGAGACCATCTACAAGTCTTTGGAAAGTGGCGGGTGCATTTCGCAGCCCGAAAGGGAGTACATTAAATTCATACAGCCCGAGATGTGTGATGAAGGCTGACCTTTCCTTGGCAGATTCATCTAGCGGTACCTGCCAGTACCCCTTGGTTAAGTCCAAGGTAGAGATGAACTGGGCCCTTCCCAGTTTCTCTAATAGTTCATCTGTGTGTGGCATGGGATAGTTGTCTGGGCGAGTTACAGCATTTAGCTTACGGTAGTCCACGCAAAAACGTATTTCCCCATCTGGTTTGGGAACTAGAACCACTGGAGATGCCCATGCACTTTCAGAGGGGCGGATTACACCCATCTGTAACATATCCTGGATCTCCCGTTCTATAGCAGTTTTAGCTTGAGGAGACACCCGGTAAGGTTGGACCCTAATTGGGTGAGCATTACCTGTGTCAATGGAGTGGTATGCCCGTTCAGTCAGTCCTGGGGTGGCTGAGAACGTTGGCGCGTAGCTAGTGCACAGCTCCTGGATCTGCTGTCGCTGCATACGCCCAAGGGTCATGGAGAGGTTCACCTCTTCCACACCACCAGCACATTTCCCTTCGTAGTAGACACCTTCAGGCCACTCAGCGTCGTCTCCTCCCTGGGCTGTAAACTGACAAACCTTTAATTCTCTGGAATAAAAGGGCTTTAGAGAATTAATATGATACACCTTAGGCTTTCGGTTGGAGGTGGGGAATGCTATGAGATAATTAACAGCTCCCAGGCGCTCCTGGACCACGAATGGCCCTTCCCACGATGCTTCCATTTTATGGGCCTGGAGCGCCTTTAAGACCATGACCTGGTCTCCTACTTTGAAGGAACGCTCTCTGGCATGTTTATCATACCAGGCTTTTTGCTCTTTTTGAGCATCCTGTAAGTTTTCTCTAGCAAGGGCTAAAGAGGTTCGGAGGGTGTTTTGTAGGTTGGTTACAAAGTCCAGAATGTTAGTTCCTGGAGAAGGTGTAAATCCCTCCCATTGCTGCTTCACCAACTGCAATGGCCCCTTAACCTCACGGCCATATACAAGTTCAAATGGAGAAAACCCTAAACTGGGATGTGGTACAGCTCTGTAGGCAAAGAGCAACTGCTGCAATACTAGGTCCCAATCATTGGAGTGCTCATTTACGAATTTACGTATCATGGCCCCCAAAGTTCCATTAAACTTCTCCACCATGCCATTTGTTTGATGATGGTAAGGAGTGGCAACCAAGTGATTTACCCCATGAGCTTCCCAAAGGTTTTTCATAGTTCCTGCCAGGAAATTAGTCCCTGCATCTGTGAGGATGTCGGAGGGCCAACCTACCCTGGCAAAAATGTCTGCTAGTGCCTGGCACACACTTTTAGCCCTGGTGTTGCTTAGAGCTACTGCTTCCGGCCATCGGGTGGCAAAATCCATGAAAGTCAGTATGTACTGCTTTCCTCTGGGTGTCTTTTTCGGAAAAGGACCCAGAATATCCACAGCTACTCGCTGAAATGGAACTTCAATGATGGGGAGTGGCTGGAGAGGAGCTTTGACCTGGTCTTGGGGTTTTCCCACTCTTTGGCACACCTCACAAGACTGGACATAGGTAGAAACATCCTTGCCCATTCCCTCCCAGTGGAATGACCCCCCCAAACGGTCTTTGGTCCTGTTCACCCCAGCATGGCCACTAGGGTGATCATGGGCTAAGCTCAAGAGCTTGGCCCGGTATTTAGTTGGAACTACCAACTGTCTCTGAGGATGCCAGTCTTCCTGGTGTCCCCCAGAAAGAGTTTCCTTGTATAAAAGTCCTCTTTCTACAACAAACCTGGATCGATTAGAAGAGCTGAGAGGCGGTGGGTTGCTCCGTGCCGCCGTCCAAGCTCTCTGGAGGCTTTCATCTGCTTCCTGTTCGGTCTGGAACTGTTCCCTTGATGCTGGAGACATCAGTTCCTCATGGGATTGTGGACCTAGGCTTGGTCCCTCTGGAAGCGATATAGGGGATGGAGCTGTTTCTGTTGACTGTGAACCGCTCTCCGCTGGTGTACTATGTTGGGATTCAGGCTCCGGCTGAGCCTCTTGTGTAGGGTTATCGGCTGCTGCCAGTTCAGGTTCGGTGGGGCCCTCTGGTGTTGAGGTTGCAAGTACTGGATTCAGTGCTGACACGGGGTCTGGTGTTGGTTGTTTGGCTGGTTCCGGTTCTGGGACTGGTTCCGTCTGGGTCTCTGGGACTGGATCCACTACTGCTGTTGCAGACATTGGCCTGGGGTCCAGGTCCATCACCTCTGACTGGGTCCTGATAGAAGTCTCCGGAACAGAGCTAGGCCTCACGGCTTGTTTAGCCTGGTTGCGGGTGACCATTCCCACCCTCTTGGCCTGCTTCACATGATTGGCCAAGTCTTCCCCCAACAGCATGGGGATGGGATAATCATCATAGACTGCAAAAGTCCACATTCCTGACCAGCTCTTGTACTGGACAGGCAACTTGGCTGTAGGCAAATTGAAAGAGTTGGACTTGAAGGGTTGAATCGTCACTTGGATCTCTGGGTTGATTAAATTGGGGTCCACTAAGGAAGCATGGATAGCTGACACTTGTGCTCCGGTGTCCCTCCACGCGGTGACCTTCTTCCCACCCACACTCACAGTTTCCCTCCGCTCCAAGGGTATCTGGGAGGTATCTGGGCCTGTGGACCTCTGGTGTGATTCCGGTGCAATGAACTGTAATCTGTTGGGGTTCTTGGGGCAGTTGGCCTTTACATGCCCCAGCTCGTTACACTTAAAGCATCGTCCAGCTGACGGGTCACTGGGGCGAGGAGGGTTGCTGGAGAACGGGGTGGTGGGACGATAAGGGGTCTGGAGGGTTCTTTGGGAGGTAGGTGGGGCTTTGGGCGGCCCCCGGTAATAGGGTGTGGTCTGGGGTGGTCCCTTCTGGTCTCCGCTCCAACTGCGACCAGTTTTCTTCTTCTCTGCCACCTCCACCCATCTGGCTCCAATCTCTCCTGCCTCAATTACAGTTTTGGGTTTCCCATCTAGGATGTATCTTTCTATTTCCTCAGGAACACCCTCTAAGAATTGTTCCATTTGCATTAGGAAGGGCAAATTTACTGGAGATTCAACACTTGCTCCTGATATCCAGGCATCCCAATGTTTTACAATGTGGTAGGCATGTCGGGTAAATGACATGTCTGGTTTCCACCTTAGGGCTCTGAACCTCCGACGAGACTGCTCGGGTGTTATCCCCATTCTGACTCTCGCCTTGGATTTAAACAGTTCATACTTGTTCATGTGTTCTTTAGGCATTTCAGCTGCCACCTCAGCTAAGGGTCCACTGAGCTGCGGCCTCAGCTCTACCATGTATTGGTCAGTAGAGATGTTGTACCCAAGGCAGGCCCTTTCGAAGTTTTCTAAGAAGGCCTCAGTATCATCACCTGCCTTGTAGGTGGGGAACTTTCTGGGATGGGAAGTGGTACCTGGAGAAGGATTGCTAGGGTTTGTTGGTATATTCTGCTGGGCCTTTATCCTCTCCACCTCCTCCACATGCTTCCTCTCTTTTTCCTTCTCCTCCTCCACATGCTTCCTCTCTTTTTCCCTCTCCTCCTCCACATGCTTCCTTGCCTCCATTTCCCTCTTGTGGGCAGCCTCTTGGTGTTGTTCTGCCTCCCTTTCTTGTTCCTTCTTCAGCTGCATGAGTTCTATCTGTCTTTCATGTTCCCTTTGTTTTTCCTCAGCCTGAAATTTGGCTAATTCCAGCTGTAGTCGAGCTGAGGATTTGGCCATTCTAACCTCTCTGTTTTTAACTAACTTTACACCCGAGGTTTAGAAATAAACAAACAAAACTTGGCTGTAAAATTTTGCTGTGCTGGAATAGAATACCTATTCTCTGATAGTGATTGTCAGCCTACAGAAAAAGACAATTCCCTTGTCTCTGCTCTGGGCCCAAATTAAAGCAAAAAACCTCCAACTACTTGGAAACCTGCTTACCCAGCCCAAAGAAGAAAAAAATTTCTTTTCAAACCTGTGCTCCTTGTAAAACAAACAAAAAAAAAATCAAAATCCTAAAAAAAAAACCCTGCCACTTTTGTCTCCAGGCAAATGGGTAGAGCACACACCCCCTATTTACTTTTAGGAAGAAAAGAGAAAAAAAAAAAAAACCTCTGGGTTGGAAGACTGTGAATTTCCCTGCAGGAGTTAAGTACCCTGCCTCCAGGCAAAGAAAATCTGCAATTCACAAGATAATCCCCTTTTGTCTCTGCTTGGCCACAAAGCAGAGAGAAACCAAGCTGCTTTCAGTTTCAAAGCTGCCTTCTGGACTTCCTAAAAATTCCTTTTTAAAATCTGTATTTCTAGTTCAAAAAATCTCAACTGGATCTCAAAATGATTTCAGGTTAATCCCACCGCTGCCACCATGTCAAGGTTCCTCCCCCACTCTGAACTCTAGGGTACAGATGTGGGGACCTGCATGAAAAACCTCCTAAGCTTATCTTTACCAGCTTAGGTCAAAACTTCCCCAAGGTACAAAATATTACCCCCGTTATCCTTGGAATGGCCGCTACCACCACCAAACTAATACTGGTTACTGGAGAAGAGCTGTTTGGACGCGTCCTTCCCCCCAAAATACTTCCCAAAACCTTGCACCCCACTTCCTGGACAAGGTTTGGTAAAAAGCCTCACCAATTTGCTTAGGCGACTACAGATCCAGACCCTTGGATCTTAAGAACAATGAACAATCCTCCCAACACTTGCACTCCCCCTTTCCTGGGAAATGTTGGATAAAAAGCCTCACCAATTTGCATAGGTGACCACAGACCCAAACCCTTGGATCTGAGAACAATGAAAAAGCATTCAGTGTTTTACAAGAAGACTTTTAATAAAAAATAGAAGTAAATAGAAATAAAGAAATCCCCCCTGTAAAATCAGGATGGTAGATATCTTACAGGGTAATTAGATTCAAAAACATAGAGAACCCCTCTAGGCAAAACCTTAAGTTACAAAAAAGATACACAGTCAGAAATAGTTATTCTATTCAGCACAATTCTTTTCTCAGCCATTTAAAGAAATCATAATCTAACACATACCTAGCTAGATTACTTACTAAAAGTTCTAAGACTCCATTCCTGTTCTGTCCCTGGCCAAGACGACTACAGACAGACACACAAACCCTTTGTTTCTCTCCCTCCTCCCAGCTTTTGAAAGTATCTTGTCTCCTCATTGGTCATTTTGGTCAGGTGCCAGCGAGGTTACCTTTAGCTTCTTAACCCTTTACAGGTGAGAGGAGCTTTCCCCTGGCCAGGAGGGATTTCAAAGGGGTTTACCCTTCCCTTTATATTTATGACAGACTCTCTCACACACTTAGACTTTTTGTTCACTGACAGAAAGTTAGAGGGCATTGGGGACCGAGGGTCATCGCAGTGAACTACTAATTATCAGAACAAAGGGTCAAACCGGAGTCAGAATCAGAAATCAGAGGCTGAGGTCAGAGACAGGACTGGTAACTAATGGTGGACGTGAGGTAAGGACGGGAACTGGAGGAGACGAAAGGATCAAGCATGGAGCAGGAACTCAGTGGAACAGGAGCAAGGCAGGAGCCAGGAGCAGAGCAGGAAGCAGGCACAAATGGAGCCACACCAGGAAATCACCTTATTGCTCAGACACCTTCCTGTGCCTTTTGGTTTAAACAGCATGGTTGGACAAATTGGTGGAGCCTGGGTGATCCTCCAATCAGGGCTCCCATGGGTGGTGCCTTAACTGTGGTTGCAGTCCGAGTAGCTTATCAGCAAACCAGGTTTCAGCAAACATTGGGTGAAGGCCACAGTGGGAACTGAGAGAGATAACCAAGGTGTGATAGTTATCTGCTGTAAAATTTGAAGTGGAGACAAGAAACTTGCAGTGTTTATCATGATCCAGCTAGGTGAGATGAGCACTGCAGCCAGGCCTCTGCTTGATCTCGCCTAGTTTACCTCACAGTAAAACTAAAGTGTCTTGTCTCCACTATGTTTTGACTGTGATATAACTAAGGCATGTTAATTATCCCACAGTAAAAAGTGCATCTCCTTTTCTTAATAACTTCACTAAAAATAGTCTATAAGCAAACAAGAAGAATGTTAGTTATGAAACCACTGCTGAAGTGAATAGGGAACCCGTGGAGATGGCTGAAGATAGTAGTGCTGTAATTATGCTACTTTGCAAGCATGAAAAGAATGTGCTGGAGTCTGGAGTGCTGAGGTTTGGGGGATCGTTGAGTAGAAAATCAAAATACCCAGGCAGAAGGAAATAGATATTATATCATTTATGTATGTGTTTAGTTCCCCAAATTCAAACATATATACAGAGAATCCACACAAGCCTCTGTACCACTTAAGTCCTGCTTAAGCTCTCGGGGTTCCTTATCATGATGTACCAGCAAAATTAATATGGTGTATGTTATTTTTAGCTTTTTAAATCACTGTGGTAAAATTCACCCCAGCGCAAAGGGCTCAAGTGGGACTCAAGTGGTGCAATGGCCTTGAATGTGCCCTCTGCACAGGGAAGAATTCTGTCCCCTGTGAATTGTAAAGTCAGACTTACTACATGGTACTAAAACTTGGAGACTTATCAAGACCTTACTATCAAAACTCCAAGTTTTCATAAACAGCTGCCTTAGACAAATTCTCAGTATCAGAATAATCACAAACAAAAGAACTCTGGAGGAGGATGAAACAGGAATGGCTAGAACAGGAAATTACAGAATGAAAATGGACATGGCTAGGACACACAGGGAGGAGAGACCCAAATAACATAACAAGACAAGCGTTTGACTGGAGCCCCCAGTGTAAAAGGAAATGAGCTAGACCAAGGATAACATGAAAATGCACAATAGAAACAGGATTGAAAGCTGTCAAAATTACATTGGAAGAGGCTAAGAGTGCAGCAGGAGATTGGCAAAGATAGAAGGCAGTAGTGAAGGCCCTATGTTTTCAATGGAATAACGAGGTATAAGAGAGAAAGAGAATTCAATAGCTAAATGTGTCAAATTCCATATTAATCACCATTGTACATCATGATATAGTAATCAACAGCTGAATTCTGTTTTCATTTATACCTGTGAATCTCCACAAACTTCAGTGGAGATGCATGGATGTAAACAAGAACGAACAATGCCTATCCCTATTTATAAGGACTTACATTAATCAGAGTACCAATATGTTGAAAAGAAAAACATGTACATTAATTATAAGCAGTTTACTTACATGCATGAATTTTCCTGTAGGTTTGGAACACAAATATTTCATTAGCCAAAACACAAGAATAAAAAGTCAACTCTTACCAAGAGAGGACACTCAATTAATTCCTTTTTTATTACAAGTCACTTCTGTGATAAAAACCACTATGATAAAAACTCATCACAGCAAATCACAAGGAAGAGAAAATGCATAAAACAGGATTTATAGCTGTTTAAAGTATAGCTTTGTTACACACATATAAAAGACTACTGAAAATAACTTGTGAAATATTCTGAGATAGCAGCTTTTAGTTAACCTGAAGGACCTCTCAGTGAAAAAAAAAAAAGTGATCTTTCTGCAGCAAATTACTGCTCACAGGTGGACATGGTTGTGGGGCAGGAACTTATACAGCAGAAGCGTGAATAAGTCTCTTTTGTAAAAGAGTCATGAATGGATGTCAGGATGCATTATCACAGGAAAAATGAGAGAGAGAGAGATCATAGATGGAGTAAAGATTGAAAAAGAAAGTGCTGATACAGGCAAAAAAGTCAAAAGGTAAAAATGAGAAAGAAAAGCAAATCAGATTTAGTAGATAGCAGTAACAAAGTTAGAACTGTGGCAATATTGTAGATTGAAGGCATGTAAGACTAAGAACACAGAGCTCAGAATGGAAATATTAGCTTGACCTTTCATTACTGTGAGAAGTAGAGGCTCCAGCATGTCCACTGGAAGAAAAGCCATTCACTTCAAAGTAGTGCTGTTGAAATTACAGTCCAAGTTGACCTGTTTGAAATGCTTGTTACAGATGAAGTTATGAACCTTAATACAGGACACAGAAAGCAAGTTACCTCTTCCTGTCCGCTTCTGGAAAAAAATTCTCATCTGATACCTGTTTATTGGCTGGCAAATGTCTGCAAATGTCTATTGAGCAGCTAAGGAATTTACATTAAAATAGTGGTTTGTAGGATATGCTTATGCAAGAAACTGTCAACAGCTGGATCTCTTCCTTCCAAAACAAGACACGTCCTCCACAGCACAATTCCTTCACTGACCCAGATCCCTGAGACACCCTGCTCAGGTCAGGGATCTGTCTGTATAGAGATGGCAGGGATCAGAGGACCAGGAGAGGGGCAGGGGCAGGACTGGGAAGAACACTCCTAGACACCAGTTGTGAATCAACCTGGAAATTAATGCAGCCTGAGGACACATTAGCTTATCTCACAGGTTACTAACAGAAGCCTGCCTGCCAAGCAGGTTTTGAAAGAGAAACCTGCCTGAATTCCTGCCAGCTTGCTTATCCAGGGCTTTGGCAGGGCTCCCAGGACTGCCAAGCTCCCAGCTCCCCAGCTCTGGAGCAGTAAAGCTGGGCAAAAAAAAATAGTAATTCCATGTAATGGAACATTTTGCATTTGTTTTTGTTCTGAATCAGAATAAAAACAAAATTCAAAATCTCAAAATCCTCCATGAAATGGAATTACCACTCTCTGAACAGGTCTACTGGACTTATTATAGAACAGTTGGTTGGTAAATCTAAACTATAAGGATGTCACCCAGGCTATGAATTACATCAGATGATGGGTAATGAAATACTCTAATCCAGTATGATGCACAAAGTGCCTTAGAATGACATTGTATATGAGACTAAAATAAGATATTCATTTTGGGTGAAATGTATCCCTGTGCAGAGAGACGGCACAAAAACTATGCACTACTCAAGTCCCCCTAAGTCCTGTTTTCAGTGGAACTTAACTGGTGCATAAGTCTTACACTGGCCATCTGCACAGGGATGATTTCACCCCTTCTGAATTCTCTTTTATTCTTTTCATTTTTCTTAGTCTGGTACAGAAGTTCCTTAATTGCTCCCAGGCACCTTTTCCTTTAACTTTTTTCATACATAAAACTCATAAGATTTCAGCCTCTTGGCATGTACCCAGCATATTGTAAAGGTTGATGCAAATTGCATTTCCAACTTTAGGTGGCACTGTTCCTTTAAGTTGGCATCAAGTTATAGTCTTGTTTGCAAGTTTTATTGTTGGTCAAAAACCCCTCTCTTGTACTCCATGTCTTGTTTGTGTATGTAATTGTATTTGAAAAACTAAGGGCATGAACAGGACCATGGTGTTTTGGAACAATACGTTTTATAACCAGATTTTAATTGTTTATGACTAACAAGTGATAACTATACTATTTGTTCTTATTAGTTTTAAGATGAAGTATATATCCATGACATTCATTTTTATTTTAATGGTGCCAAAAGGTGTAGTAGGCCCCTCCCAAAACACAAAAGATCCCAGATTCAAGCAGCTTAAGAGCTAGTTTCTAACCTAACAGTGATTGAACTCAGCAGTGATAGCATATTGAATTCCATGGGTGTTGGACTGGGCCCTGTGGAGCCCCAAACCTGGAAACAATTATGCACCTGAGTAATTCTTTTTCATATGAGAATTGTATTGTAATTAAGGTTAATCCTAACCTTGAATAAGATAAAAAAAAAAAGATAACTGGGGGAGAGAGAGGACAGGAGTGACTGATTTATTTTTAATATGATTAATGGAAAGAATGGCTAAGCAGAAATTGGCTAATTTGTTGTACGCATCACAAAGAAGTGAGTCTTCAGAAGTGATTGGAAAGGGGAGAGGTTTTATGGACCAGCATTCTTGCGCTAAAGGTAGAGGTATATAAAGTACTGTAACAATCAAGCAGAAGAATAGAAGCCTTCAGTGTAAAAGTATATTGATGATTACAACTGAACTTCTTCTGCTGATCCCCGCTCATGGGAACATGAACCTCATAGCTTCATCTAGCAGCAAGGATCTTGGAAAAAATGGATTTAAAGCCTGCATTTCATGTAGATTTTGAATGTTCAGATGAGGTGCAACAGAAGTTTTACTGTATTCTCAAAAGCTTTCTACTAAAAGTATATGCTATGAGAGGATATGGTTTATTATTTGCACCATGTTGTTACACCTTTACACTGTACCCTTTCTATATTCTGAAAAAGGGACGATGGGAATGATATCTAGACACTTCTGGTTAGTTAAAGGCCCTACCTATATGTTGACTAGTATTTTTGCACTTGAAACTTTGAGTATAGACTCAGAAGGTCACAATAAAAGGCCAGATCCTCAGCTCATGTGCAGTATTGATCATGGATAAACCCTTAATACAAACAACCCTTCAGTTTATACCAGCTGAGGATCTGGCCCAGTGTTTTTATTTCTTCAAGATGTCCAAAACTACTTACCCTGTACAACAGTGTACAATTGACTACAGTAGATGTTTTGTTAAAGCTTGGGTGTAGGTCCTATGTACCTTTCATACATTAGTTATTGGTTGCTACTCGGGACAACATCCTAGACAAGAAGAACCAATGGTATAATCCAACATTCATATATTGCTAACAAAACTGAGAAAGATATAAAAGCAGGTGGAATCATAGACTTTAAGGTCAGAAGGGACCATTATGATAGGCTACAATGCAGGCTACAGAATCTTACCCACCCACTCCTGTAACAAACTCCTAACCTATGTCTGAGCTATTGAAGTCCTCAAATCATGGTTTAAAGACTTCAAGGTGCAGAGAATCCTCCAGCAAGTGACCCATTCCCCACGCTGCAGAGGAACATGAAAAACCCCCAGGGCCTTTGCCAATTTGCCCTGGAGGAAAATTCCTTCCAGACCCCAAATATGGTGATCAGCTAGATCCTGAGCATATGGGCAAGACTCACCAGCCAGGCACCCAGGAAAGAATTATCTGTAGTAATTCAGATCCCACCCCATCTAACATCCCATCACAGTCCATTATCTACTGCTAATAATTGAAGATCAATTAATTGCCAAAATTAGGCTATCCCATCATATCATCCCTTCCATAAAGTTATCAAGCTTAGTCTTGAAGCCAGATATGTCTTTTGCCCCCACTGCTTTCCTTGGAAGACTGTTCCAGAACTTCACTCCTCTGATGGTTAGAAACCTTCGTCTAATTTGAAGTCTAAGCTTCCTGATGGCAGTTTATATCCATTTGTTCCTGTGTCCACATTAGTACTGAGCTTAAATAATTCTTCTACCTCTGTGGTATTTATCCCTCTGATATACTTATAGAGAGCAATCATATCTCCTCTCAGCCTTCTTTTGGTTAGGCTAAACAAGCCAAGCTCTTGGAGTCTCCTTTCATAAGACGGGTTTTCCATTCCTCGGATCATCCTAATAGCCCTTCTCTGTACCTGTTCCAGTTTGAATTCATCTTTCTCAAACATGGGAGACCAGAACCGCACACAATATTCCAGATGAGGTTTCACCAAATGCCTTGTATAACGGCACTAACACCTCCTTATCTTTACTGTAAATACCTCGCCTGACGCATCCCAAGACCGCATTAGCTTTTTTCATGGCTATATCACATTGGCGGCTCATAGTCATCCTGTGATCAACCAATACTCCGAGGTCCTTCTCCTCCTCTGTTAATTCCAAGTGATCTGACCCCAGTTTAGAACAAAAATTCTTGTTATTAATTCCTAAATGCATGAGCTTGCACTTTTCACTATTAAATTTCATCCTATTACTATTACTCCAGTTTACAAGGTCATCCAGATCTTCCTGTATGATATCCCAGTCCTTCTCTGTATTGGCAAAACCTCCCAGCTTTGTGTCATCCACAAACTTTATTAGCACATTCCTGCTTTTTGTGCCAAGGTAAGTAATAAAAAGATTAAATAAAGGTGGTCCCCAAACTGATCCCTGAGGAACTCCACTGTTAACCTCCTTCCAGCCTGACAGTTCACTTTTCATTGTAGTCTCCCCTTTAACCAGTTCCTTATCCATCTTTCAATTTTCATATTGATCCCCATCTTTTCTAATTTAGCTAATAATTTCCCATGTGGAACCGTATCAAATGCCTTACTGAAATCGAGGTAAATTAGATCCACTGCATTTCCTTTGTCTAAAAAATCTGTTACTTTCTCAAAGAAGGAGATCAGGTTGGTTTGGCACCAATTTACCTTTTGTAAAACCATGTTGTATTTTGTCCCAATTACCATTGACCTCAATGCCCTTAACTACTTTCTCTTTCAAAATATTTTCCAAATACTACAGGCCTGTAGTTACCCAGATCACTTTTTTCCCCCTTTCTTAAAAATAGGAATTATGTTAACAATTCTCCAGTCATATGGTACAACCCCTGAGTTTACAGATTCATTAAAAATGTTTGCTAATGGACTTGCAATTTCATGTGCCAGTTCCTTTAATATTCTTGGATGAAGATTATCTGGGCCCCCCGATTTAGTCCCAGTAAGCTCTTTAAGTTTGGCTTCTACCTCGGATGTGGTAATATCTACCTCCATATCCTCCTTCCCATTTGTTGTCCTGCCATTATCCCTAAGCCCCTCATTAAAGACTGAGGCAAAGTATTTGTTTAGATATTGGGCCATGCCTAGATTATCCTTAACATCCACTCCATCCTCAGTGTTTAGTGGTCCCACTTGTTTCTTTGTTTTCTTCTTATTTATATGGCTATCAAACCTTTTACTATTGGTTTTAATTCCCTTTGCCAGGTCCAACTCTACATAGTTTTTGGCCTGTCACTTTATCCCTACATGTTCTGACCTGAGTAAGGTAGCTTTCCTTGCTAATCCCTCCCATCTTCCACTCCTTGTAGGCTTTCTGCTTTTTCTTAATCACCTCTCTGAGATGCTTGCTCATCCAACTTGGTCTACAACTCCTGCCTATGAATTTTTTCCCCTTTTTTGGGATGCAGGCTTCTGATAGCTTCTGCAACTTTGACTTGAAGTAATTCCAGGCCTCCTTCGCCTTTAGATCCACAAGTTCTTCAGTCCAATCCACTTCCCTGTTTGGCCTCGCTCACATTCTTTACCCGATTAGGCACAGACATTCTACCGCCAGTATCATCTATTGGACAGGATGTACAGTACCCTTCCTCCTTATGTCCATTCTCCTGCCCATGGCTGTATCCTTTCTTACTTTGTTTTCTTCCCTCTGAATGTTAAAATCCGGCATGGAGGTTACCTGGACATCTCCCAACCATCTCCCCCAGATTCCTAGTTTAAAGCTCTCGTGCCATCCTCCATCCTAGAAGTCTATTTCCCTCCTTACTCAGGTGAAGTCCATCTCGAGAGAACAGTCCTCTGTCCATGAATGTTTCCCAGTGGCCATTCATCCCAAAGCCCTCCTTGTAGCACCAGTGCCTGAGCGATCTGTTGAGCACCATAATCTTGTCACACCTTTGTTGCCCTTCTCTGGGAACAGGCAGAATCCCACTGAAGACCAACTAGGCCTTGATTTCCTTAAGTGTCTTCCCCAGCCTGGCATAGTCTCCCTTGATACGTTCCAGTGAGAATCTAGCTGTATCATTTGTTCCCACATGAAGAACAATCAGTGGATTCTTTCCCACTCCTGTTAGGATCCTCTTCAGCCTCAGGTCCACAACCTGTATCTTTGCACCTGGCATACAGCACACCCTTCTGTTCTCTGGATCAGCTCTTGTTACAGGCCTGTCTATTCTTCTCAGTAAGGAGTCCCCCACGTAGACCTGCCTTTTCCTGGTGATGGTGCGATTCTCCAGTCTATCTCCTGTTTCCTCTGGCTGCAAGTCCTCTTGATTCCTATTGTCCCTTGCAATCCTCTGCAACCCATCCCCTATCCTCCCAGGCCTCATAATTGGTGGTATCTCCATTGACTCTTTCCCTCTTCCTATAGGACTAGCTGCTCTTCTTTTCTTCCTTGCCCTCTCTCCTTCAGTGACCACTTGCTGTGCCCCTTCTTCATTTTCCAACTTCACAAACCTGTTCTTGAGCTCTGTTTCTCTGTTAGTAGCCCATCTTTTCCTCTGCCTGGTTCTTAGTCACATGCCTCCACTGTCCACTTTCCTCACCCAGAGTCTTCCCTCAGAGTTCTTTGATCCTGCTTCCATCTGCAAGTCTGAGCTTTTCTCTTCAGCCTCCTCATGTCTTTGCTCCATCATCCGCTCAAACCCCCACTTCTAAACTCAACCAGAGTTTCCACCTGCATCTCCAATCCTCGGATCTTTTCTTCCATCAGCTCTATCAAGCAGTACTTCATGCAGACGAAACTCTTTTCAGGTACCCCCTCCAGGATCATGTACATGCCGCAGCTTCTACATCCTGTCATCTTCATTGTGACTTCCACTATTTGGGTCACTACCACTGCTGCCTCTGTATCTGTCATCACCTTCTCACCTAAGTCCTGTTAGTCTGAGAAAAACAAACCAAACTAAAACACCATCACTCACAGCAAAACAAACCCCCCAATGAGCACCAAAACACCACACACTCCCTTCACTTTGCCTGGCTCTCTTAGTCTTCCCCCCAAACTCCCTTTACAAACTCCCACTCAAAGTCCCCTGTTTACAGCTCTGTTTGCTGGCTCCTCTGCCACTACAGCTGTCTGTGCCACTGGCTGGCTACCTTTATAGGACCCCTAGTCAGAAAAGCCCCGCCCTCTAATCAGGGCTCAGCTTCTCTCCCAGCACACTGCCCATACCAGCCTTTATAAATACCTTCTCCTCCAACAGAACTCCCACTCAACATTTAACAGTGAATGTGTTCCTCTGATGTTCCTTATGAAATTATACTACTTCTTATTCTGATAGTTCTACAGCTGGTCCCAGAACCATACATAGAAAAGAAAATAGACATTATACAGTTTGATCTCTTAATAGGCCCCTTATGGGAAAGTTCTAAATAATTTAATAGAAAAAATATAAATTTTCTATAGGTTCTCTCAACTGTCCTATAGAATTTAATAGAAAATGATCCCTGGTATAAAGTTTAATGGTACTGTTCAACAACCTATAGAAAGTTTATCAATTTCTATTCAACGGTATATGATTTGCAATAATCCCAAGAGAATCTGAAAAAAAATTCTTTAGAATCATATTTAATTCCTATTATATTCTATGGGATTTTCCCAAAAGAGCAGATGATTAGCTGAGTGCCTCCCACCAGTGTGTGTGAGTGTGTGCACACGTGCGTGCCCCCAGCACCTAATGAAATCATCTGAGAGGCTCCCATTACTTTCAACAGCCTCTGGGCCTAATCTTTTCATAAAGATGCAATGTTCTCAGAAGCAAAATTGCAATTACAGTTTGAACAGTTTAAATAAACACAGCAAAATAATTTGTGATACTGTAAAATTACATTTTGGCTATTTGGAGTTTAATCCATATTTGAACATTTTTAAACATAAACAGCAGTTACTGACTCAACTCTATGTCAGCCATAGCTATTAACACCACCGTATTAAACTTTTAAATAACCTTAGTTTAGTTTTCTCCTCAGTTTGCTTAGACAACACCCATAAGGAATTTCAACAATATTTATCATCACTATCATCTGGCAAAGCTCAACCATCATCTGCCCCAGCAAGACGTACAGAGCAGGAAAACTTTTGAAGATTCCTCTTAGGGGATATTCAACAAGCCCTCCAGTCACTAAATCAATTACAATGATACCCACAGCATTGGATGCATTCTGAATTTAGAGTAGATAAACAGGCACCTGAGAACATGACACTAGAGGTTATATTTCAGCCTAATTTGATTTTTTCCTCCCCCAACAAAATAAAGCAAGAATTCTTCACACTTCAAATTGACGAATATAGAAATCATATAGCCTTTTGTTTTTTAAGTCTTTGACCAACCTGACAATAATAGATCCTTAAAACGATAGCACAATGAATAAGAACTTTATGTGTAGGTTTGGCAGAATTTGATTTTTAGGGATTTTTTTTATGGTTTCAATGGATAATACGAGAGTTTAAGATTTTCTATTTTATCTACTTGCATTTTCTCAGTTGCACAAAATTATGGGATTGAAACTTTTTTTTTATCTGTCTAAATTTTCACAGTTGCGGAAAATCATGGGGGTGTTAAACAAGGGGGGAAGGGAGTCAGACAATTATTATGATCACAGTAGACTTTGAGTTATCAAAAGTTAAAGCTTTATAACTATTAAAAACAAACACCACATGTCAAAATATACAATTAAATATCCTTAAAACAAACTCTAATTAGCTTTTGAGCACCATTTTTCTGACTTTGTCTATCTTTAAATTTCAATTGTCAATGGAAATACTTTTTTGTCGGTGTCTCTGGGGAAATTGGCATGTATTGATATTTACTAATAAAAATCGACTTCCAATCCTAATTATATAGCTGTATTTCTTTACATAGTTCTTTTGTGCATACTGTTAGGCATGACTAGGACTTATTGTCAGGATTAGCAACTAAAGTATGCCCTAACACATAGTAAAGTGTTGTGTCGATGCAATCTAATGTGTGTTACCTTGACAAGGACTATATGTAGTACTATTTTCTCAGCTCTATTTAACTCTTTTAGACTCATGCAAATATCTCCAGTTTTTACATAGTGTATTTTTAGTTTGATTCTGGTCTTAGAGACAAACATGCACATACATCTCAGCCTCCCAAGGGATATGTGAGAAATGTAGTGTGTGCTAACATCCACATATCCATACTGGAAACTTACTCCTTTAGTGTTGTGTTTTTTTCTTGATAGCTGCAGAAATTTGTTTTAAAAAACGTAATATTGTTTTGGGTTATTAGCTGCACCCTATTATAGCACATTTTCAGCTGTAACTCTGATATAACTAATATGTTTCATTTTTTAACCCTATGAAGTATAGTAATTAGGATGAATTTCTAAGGTTGGCTGATTTTACAAAAAAAAAGGAGTACTTGTGGCACCTTAAATTGGTTAGTCTCTAAGGTGCCACATGTACTCCTTTTCTTTTTGCAGATACAGACTAACATGGCTGCTATTCTGAAACCTGATCTTACAAGTGACTCTCCTGTGCCAACATTGAGGCCCACTGAGGTGTGCAGATATTTGCTGGTCTGGGGCCATAAATTTTAAATACTCTATTTGATTCAAATACCTGGTGCTTTGAAGGAGTCACAAAGGAATTAGGTATGATGGCATCAAGCATAGCCACACTTAACTTTTAGGTGCCTAGAAAATCACTGGGATTCATAAAGCCTGAGTTCAGAACCTCAGCTCCCTGCACAATGTATGGGGAGAGATCAGCACCTTCGAATGGTAGTCACAAAACACAGCACAGTAGGCAGCTCATCACCTAAACTGGTGAATGGGAAAGAGATAGGCATCTCCCTCTGCTTGGGATTCTCAAATGCAAACCCCGTCCTGGCATTAGATGCCTGTACCAAGAAGCTGTGGGTAAGAGGCTGTGTGGAGAGGACAACAGCCTCCCACGTAACAGCTGGGCTGAAAGCTATGGTAGTCACCTGGCATGTGGGAGAATCCCAGCTCAAGTCCCCCCTCTAGGAGGAGGGAAAAGGGATTTGAACAAGGAGCTGCTACCTCTCATGGGAAGTGCCCTGGGGTATGGGCTATTCTGTTATGGGGCTTGTGCAATATCTCGTGTTGAAGGTCTTCCACTTTTGTAAATATTGAGATAAACAGAGAGTATGGTAATGACTCTGTAGCCTGGCGGTTAGAGCACTCACCTGAGAGGTGGGAAACCCAGGAAACAGTCCTTTTACTCCAGTGACTTTTTGTGTGGTTGTTATTTACTATACCCAGTGGAACAGCTTCAGCAGGAGATCAAGGGAACCCCACATCAGAAAATCCTGTGTGGCTCTGTGGGGCCAAACTTTTTAAAGATGCACCAACCTAACCTAATTTTGTGCCCGCAATCAGTTGCGGAAACAAAACTTGCAACTTAAATTATAGAAATATGAAGCTAACTAACTTGATTTGTAGATTCCCAATGCACAGCTACAGACTAGGGACCGAATGGCTAGGCAGCAGTTCTGCGGAAAAGGACCTAGGGGTGACAGTGGACGAGAAGCTGGATATGAGTCAGCAGTGTGCCCTTGTTGCCAAGAAGGCCAATGGCATTTTGGGATGTATAAGTAGGGGCATAGCGAGCAGATCGAGGGACGTGATCGTTCCCCTCTATTCGACATTGGTGAGGCCTCATCTGGAGTACTGTGTCCAGTTTTGGGCCCCACACTTCAAGAAGGATGTGGATAAATTGGAGAGAGTCCAGCGAAGGGCAACAAAAATGATTAGGGGACTGGAACACATGAGTTATGAGGAGAGGCTGAGGGAGCTGGGATTGTTTAGCCTGCAGAAGAGAAGAATGAGGGGGGATTTGATAGCTGCTTTCAACTACCTGAAAGGGGGTTCCAAAGAGGATGGCTCTAGACTGTTCTCAATGGTAGCAGATGACAGAACGAGGAGTAATGGTCTCAAGTTGCAGTGGGGGAGGTTTAGATTGGATATTAGGAAAAACTTTTTCACTAAGAGGGTGGTGAAACACTGGAATGCGTTACCTAGGGAGGTGGTAGAATCTCCTTCCTTAGAGGTTTTTAAGGTCAGGCTTGACAAAGCCCTGGCTGGGATGATTTAACTGGGAATTGGTCCTGCTTTGAGCAGGGGGTTGGACTAGATGACCTTCTGGGGTCCCTTCCAACCCTGATATTCTATGATTCTATGATTCAGTCAGGTAAATAGACACCTAAATTCTGTTATCTGCAGCTACAACTGGTTGCAAATGCAAAATTACAGGTCAGCTTTACAGCAGCTGAGGGGCTGATCCAAGTTTACTCTTTTAAACTGCTGTGTTAAATAGATGACAAAGACTTCATTCAAGCACCTTAAATACTGAATGGATAAGCCCAGACTTTAAAGAGATAGAGCACCTTAAATAGAACCTAACTCAGTGATTTTTTCCCCATATTTTCACATTTGTTGAAAGAAGTTGATGTCCTAATGAAAAGGAGTTATACTAATGAGGGGAGTCATGATAGGTATTAGCACGAAACATACATACAGAAATATTATGAGATACAACACAGTGAAAGAAGAAATCTAAAAGTACTTATTTTAACCCTATTTGTTCAGAGGACAATTCTGGAAATCAGGCATTTGAATTTCTGTTTTTCTCTGTGTGAGATACACTGATGAGGCATAGCATGGCAGAGATCTTTCTGATTCCTGGTTCAGCTGTAATAATGTTAAACTATAGTTATTCTATATCCTGACAAGACAATTTACAAGGTCTTTCAAACTCCTTTGTTGAGCAAATGGAGTTCTCACTTCTCTGGATATTTTGTATATGACCAATTACAGCCATTTTATAGTCACTAAGTGACTCTCTCGCTTTCAGCTGTCTTTCATACATAATTTAGTAAGCCTAGCAACCTCAGAATACTACTTCAGGAACTATTTTAAAAGCTAGCCTATTTAAAAGAAATTCTTATAGCTGAGGTAAATATATATATATATAGTTCAGTTTCAAACTTCCTTTAGGGGGAACCAGAAAGCAATAGGACAATAAAAGGGTTACCCCTACTTAAAAATATGTGGATAAATTGGATAGTTTCTGATGTAATTGATTAGTCTTTAAAAATTTCCATCATGTAAAGAAAGGCCCAAGGAGCTCAGCAGAAAATATAGTGTAATATATTCACCCTGGATCATTAAAAACTCTGGAAATAGTGAGCTCTTTGCCACTCTGGGACAAGGATTAGATATTGTATTATCAACTCCAGAGCTGCCAGATAGATACAAGGTATGAATAGAATACTAGCTTCTGTATCTTTCTCTCCCTAAGGATACTTTCTTTACGAGAAACATTGATTTTTGCCATCTGATGTACAGTCACTCAAACAAAGTATTTTTCCATTCTATTTCCTTGCATGACTTTTATGGAAGGAACCATTGATTTTTACTTTTTGGAATAGATTTTTAAAATATTTCTTTTAAAAAACTTTCCTTTCATCTTCTGTGGTATCTGTAGTAGAAAAAAGATTGAAGTATTAAAAATAAAGGAACATTATAGATATGTAAACATGCAGACTGTGCAGGAATACTACATGTTGAACCTGTATTTCTCTGAGGGTAAATTGAGCATATTTTCTGCAGAAAGAGGGTCTATGAATGCTTATTTAAAAGGGAACATATATTTTTAATTTTAATGATCCACGGTTCCCTTCTAAAAAGGCATTCAATATAAGCATGTAATATAAAATAAAAGTTTTTTTATATTACATGCAAACTATTTTCCAGAACTCTTTACAGAGTAACTTCTTTATTACAAGGCAGTGGACCACAGAACATATTTGATATACATTACAGAAAACAAGTGTGTAAAAATATTGTATGGAAAAACAGGGCAAACTCACCGCAAAGTGTTGATTATTGTATTATTAGATATACCAAGCCAAAAGTAAACTTCTTTCTCACCACATTGGTTAACAAGAGGTCAAAAATGCAGTCTCCTTAGGAATCCCAGCCCTTGTTTCACCACCCAGACACTAGATTTAATGATGAGTGGTTATTTAAAACCAATTTAATCAAATAAAAGGTTCTTCTAATCTCAAGAGATCAGACACATAGCCAGGTCAATAAATAACTCACATCTTACCCAGTGATCACACTGTTACCAATCCTTTAGAATCTAGTATCTAAAGGTTTATTTATAAGAAAAGACAGTTAAACTGGTCAAGGAAAACAAATACATACACTAAATGCAAAGTTACTGTTTCAGGTTTGAAGCAGTGATGTAATAAACTGCTGGTTTGTAAAGAATCTGGTAACTTCCAAAAGATTGGATGATCCTCAGTCCATTGGTTGGAATACTCCTTTTAGCATAAGCCCAGCAATCAGAGCAGGATAGGGACAAAATGGAAATGCTTCCAGCATTTTTTTATACCTTTTTCCATATGCAGGGACCTTCACAGTCCCAAACAAAACTCCCAGCAGTTTATGGAAAAGAACAGGCACAAGATGGATTCCAGGGTCACATGAGTAAGTCACATGTGTTTACATGCTCTGATGACTCATTACTCATATTTTGGCTAAAGCATCCTCAGGAAGGCTCACCAGGTGGAGAGGAACTTCTTCTAGGATTCATTGTAAGAGTTAATTGTTTCTTAATGGGCCATCAACCTGAATAGTTCATTCACAATGTGCAGGCCATCCTGGATGTTACCACAGAAGCAAACACATTTGAAATACTGGTACATAGTCAGTATTCATAACTTTAGATACAAAGATGATACATGCATAAAAACAGGAAAATCATATTTGATAGACTAACTTTTCCATTGATACACTTACATGATACACTTTGTACAAGATTTGTTGGAATTGTCTATTGCAGTGGCAATATTAATTATATAAACGGTTGTTTCAATCACACATCACACTTGCATTAAAATTAAAATGATGCAATGCTTAATTGTTTAAACTCTTTTGGAATGCTTCCTTAGATGCATTAAAATAGCATTTTTAATCTATGGGATTTGTTCAGCAAAATTAATATTTCTATATTTTGGGAGCTGATATTTACATACTGTGTTTGTTTAGCAATAGCAACTTCAGTTTCTACATGGTGCATTTTCTTGCAGATGCATATAAAATTGTGGTGCACTAATATAACCTAAGTCAGTATACTGTTCACGGATATAACACAGAATTTGTCAGCTGACAGCCAGGAAAGAAAGTATAACAATATGGTCTCAGTTTTAAGATATAAGTTCTTATCATTAACTATTCAGGCAAATTGACTTATATGCTTATATGCTTAACACTGTTTAAAGGTAAAATGAGAAAGGGGTGGGAAGAAATCTTTTCTCCCTTATTTGGCTTCTTTATGATGTATTAGAAGGCCATTTAGTCTTGTCTACCATGGATCACTCTATTAGGGCAGGAGAACTACTGAAATGATTATGTCACAAGAAACTGTACCCGGAGGGGAACAGAGTATTAATCAGACTGTTTAAATGAGTTGTTATGCTGCAGCATTTGACTGAAATCTTTATTACTAACCTCTGTCTCTGCAACTGGTATATATACACACAATACTGCAACACAAACAGGTCATCTAAAAGAGTTCAAAGAGTTTTGCTTCTAAATTGAGGATGAAATCATGACTCAGTTGAAGGTAATGGGACTTTTGCTATTGACTCAATGCAGCCAGGATTTCATCCTGGGTTTCAGCATCTTGCTTGTTTTCATGATCTTGAAAGACGCCCTGAAAAGTTTAATTGGATGGAGCAGTGCATACTCAGATTTGTGTGTGTTTGTTTGTTTGTTTGTTTGAGGCTACCTATAGGCTCAGGAGAATATCAGAGCATTTGTTTACACTTCTTTCTCATTTTCAAGTTTCATTTTGCAGCCTATAGGGCTGGAAACATTATTCCTCCCCCTCACCTCCCACCGCTAAAGGAAAATGTAATTTCTGGAACACTCATTTGATAACAAATATATTCAAAAGTGAAAATATTGAATGATTATCCTGATGTTTATAGAAGCTCTTATTACAAATAATGTTAATGCTTCAAAAATTAACATACTAGTAAACTTTTAAAATATCCTTTTACTGTAGATTTTGGTAAACTTTAGATGTAAATTAATTTTCAAATCTCAAAATTTCAGAATTTTTCCTGGAGAGATCTGAAAAATGTGGAAAAAAAGCAGAAAATGGGACATTCAAAGATAACTGTAATTTATACACTAATTAACAGATATTTGTGAAATATTCAGAAAATACAAGAGTAAGAATGGTACGTTTGGGAAAGGTACTTTATATTATTCATATAATTAAGTTTAATCCATACTTTAAGTGCAGATCTCAGTGAAACCTTACCTTTTCCAAAACAATTTGCCTTTGGGCAGAGAGAGATGGACATTTTAATATATGAATGTTGAAAGTTACAGTAATATGGCCAAGTGAAAAAGGACTTTTGCAACAGAAATGCTTAAACAATCTGAACTATAGTAGTCACTCCCATTGACTTCAATGACTGTTGGATCAGGTCTTGAGTGCTCCAGCTCTAAGACTACAATGAAATGAAGGTTCAACGAATCTAACAAAATTATAGCTGTTTCCTGAGGTGTTTCACTAGAATGGAAGGGGCTCCCTGCATTCTCTCTTCTCACCCCTCTCCTCATAATTTGGCCCTAAAAATCAATATTTTAATATAAATTAGATTCCATTAAAGTTATAACTTGCTTTGACATTTTCCTTATCATTACATGGTCAGAAGTCTCTGAAGAGGATAAAATACTCTCAAAAATTCAACAGTGGACGGAGTGAAGCTATTAAAAAAATCCTTGTTAAGTATAGCAAATCACCTGGTAGGCTATTTGCAAGTTTGATTTAAAAAGCATCAAGCTGTCTTCAAACCAAATCAAACTCTTCAGTGAAATAAGAGTTTTACAGACATTTTAGATACCAATAATTTCACTTGTTGTGAAATATGATAAAGACCCTATAATGTGTGACAGCTAGTCCCTCTTACCAAAAGTGGTTTTAAGCCACAGCCCATAGTTGGGGGGTTCAGAGGCACTGCATCCCCACTGTGCCTTCTGGAGGCATAGAGCTTCCAGGAGTGCTGGGAGAATTCACACAGAAATTACTGTTGTTGCACCCTCAGAATGCAGAAGTCAGCTCAGCTGGCCAATGAGGAATCAGAAAAAGGTCATGATCCCTCTCCCTTTTGGGGATTCTAGTGCTCCTTGCAGAACTAGACTTTCTGGGCCTTGCTTCAAGGAGCACAAGGATTGTGACTGGACGGCCCCTCCATAGCTGTTTGAAAGTCTGTGTGTTTTGTTGCTTCTCCCTTACAATTCACATATCTACAGGATGAGACACAACCTGGCTCTATACATTATATATTAAGTCAATGGCCACAAGGCTCAATAAAGATCCCGATCTTGTGAACAATGGTGTGTAGCACTGCCCCTGAAGTCAATGGGAAATTATATGCTGAAACATTTTACACCTCAGTCTCTAGGGTAAGGTTGGCGCCGGATGGCTACAGCTTTGTACATGAGTCATTTATTCCAAGTACATTACTAGCTTAATACACATTAAGGCCAAATATATCCCTGTTGTAACTTCCCTGATGTTGGCTCAAGCTGGCAGCATGAAAGTGATCAAGTACCCTGGGTGAAAATGGAACTTCAATGAACAGGAACATGAGGAATGTGTATACCTAGACTCTGATAGACCAGAGGACTAGTAATCTGATTATTCATTACACTTGGAAGGCTTGGAATGAGATCATATAATGAAAATTCAACCAAAGAGAAACCTCATTTGACCATTTGGGAATGATGCCTATATAAAATTAATTAACTATATTGTTTAAATTCAAAGATACATGCAGGCCACCTTCTCAGATGAGGAGAACCAGGGGAGGGGATAGCTCTACACTATCTTTCCTTTCCTTGGATCTTGTGCTGGAATATCCCTAAGAAGTCATTTAAATCTTGTTGTGCTCCATTTCACAAATAACTGCAGCATAATACAGTTGTGATCCTGACTCCTATGCCTACATACACGTGTGAACCACTTGTCAGCTGTGAGGTGTATTTTGTCATATTAATAAAAAGTAAATTAACTTATTCTTAATGTAAAAGGTGACTAAAATGCATATCTACCATTTACTTCACATTATAAAAAAGAAGTGAGGCTCTCATGGAGGTTGCATTGTAGAGAAGACTCATCAACAAAGTGCAGAACATGCTTGAGGAGTTTCAGGATTCTTAGGGTTGTCTCTACATTGCAAATAATTAAATTCATAAAACTATATCTACTAGTATGGTTATTTTCATTATTTTACTATCGTACGTCACAACAAAGAAATACATAAGCCTTCCCCAAGTAGTTTATAGGTTACATTTTGATGTGACTTGAGTGGATTCACGGTAGGGAGGGATGAGGCAGGGAACAGTCAGGGTTACAACAATACAATCACATGTTACTAAGTTATTATGGCAGTGAAGTGTTTTATTTTATATCTGCATAAAACAAAAGGGAAAAATAGTCACTAAACCATTCTACTCCATCTATTCTGATTAGATTTGTACGTAGCACTCATCATTGTTGTAGCTGAGCACATGTAATAAAAGATGTAAGATAGTAAATACTCTTATTCACTTATTGAGGGCACAGTAGAAGAGGGGAGTTTCCATAATGGATTTTTGGGCTTGATCCTCCAAGGTGTGCTCTGGGCCCATTCCTACAATACAATACAATACAACATATGCTTAAATGTTAAGCATGAAGATAGTCCTATTGACTATTAATTGGAGAGAGAGTGTCATGACTTAACTGAGGAGAGGGTTGTGAGTTGGTAGACCAGAACAGCATAAGAAGGGTAATCTACCATGAAAACTGACACAGAGAGGACTGTAGAACGCAGATCAAGGCTGGCACATTCTTTCTGGAACCATTTTTTTTTTGTCTTTTCTTTCCCTTTTGTCTCATCTTGTTTTTTTCCTCCAATTTAAATTGTGATTGATTTTAAAGTTACAGAGGTTGCATTACCGTTACTATTTACACTATTGGCTTTTTGTTTTATTCTATGTCTATTAGTGTAATTATGTCTTTGAGATAAAGAAAATGAAGTGGTAGGTCTCACATTGACTCATTTCTGTCTTACTGTGTAGCCACTAAAAGAGAAATAGATTAGACATACATGAGATCACTTTTCTCATGTTTTTCAGTTTGCCTCATGTGGCTTTCTTGCTTATACTTTTCATTCAAACATGCCTTTCTTAAGGTCTCTTTGATTCTCTCTTATATCTCATCGGCTCAGTTCTGAAATCCTTGTTTGTGCCTTACTCCATATTTTTAGCCTTTTCATTGTCTCAACAGTTTCCCAAATGCTTTACAAGGCTTATCAGCGCTCAGCTTTCCAATGGGATAGCATCTCTAAATGATCATTTTTGGAGCAGGCTGTGATTTAAGAGATGGCCCTTGAATATTGTATATGGATCTAAGTGCATGTTCCCAGCAGGCATTCTTGGGGAAAAATGTACTTGAGGCACCTACAGTGTCTTTACAGGAGTTTGGCTATGTCTACTCTACAGAGTTTTTTCCATAAAAGTTATGCCGCTTTAATTAAAGAGTTTTAATTAAGCCGCTGTTGCATGTCCACACTATGTTCCTTGTGTCGGCAGAGCACATCCATACTAGCAGCTCTTGTATCGACACAGAGAGCAGTGCACTGTGCGTAGCTATCCCACTGTGGAACTGGCTGCCGGTTGCTTTGGGAAAGATTTTCAATGCCTTCTGGGTCAGGTACAGTGTCACATGATGCAGGTTTCTCAATCCCATCAGTCCATGGGCATCCTACTAGATTGCCAGTGACTTTTCTACTGAAGTGTGGGGAGAAGGGGGCAGAGTTTGTAACAGGGACTGCATGGGGTGCGGGGGAAGAGACAGAAACAGAGTGCATGTTGGGGATGTGTGTGAGAGACTGTGTGTGGGTAATGTATATGTGTTTATATGAGAGAGAGAGTCTGAGTTGGGGAAGAGTGTATCAGCACGCTGTCTCTTTAAGTTCAGATAGGTTTCAGAGTAACAGCCGTGTTAGTCTGTATTTGCAAAAATAAAAGGAGTACTTGTGGCACCTTCGAGACTAACCAATTTATTTGAGCATGAGCTTTCGTGAGCTACAGCTCACTTCGAGCTGTAGCTCACGAAAGCTCATGCTCAAATAAATTGGTTAGTCTCTAAGGTGCCACAAGTACTCCTTTTCTTTTTAAGTTCAGATAGCAGCTAATGCTCTCTCTCTCCCACCCCCTTCCTGGAGCAGGAGCCTGCTCTGCTCTGCCTGCCTGCTTGCCCTGGAGAGCAACACTCCACATTAATGGTTCTGATTCCCCCCCGCAAGTTCTCCCAAAGCCTTCTTAGCTGCCGGCAGCATCTACATTGATCCTCTGTCACTTTAACTTTACTGCAAAAGTCTTTATGCCTCTCGTCGAGGTGGTTTTATTTTGTCAGCAAAACAGCAGAGTTTTACCACCAAAAGTAGTAGTTTGGTAGTGTGTATACCTCTACTGTTTTGTTGGCAAAAGGCAGCTTTTGTTGACAAAAGTGTGTACTGTAGACAAGGCCTTTGGGTCACAGCAGCCTTTGCCAAACCCTTTAAAGGTGTATCTTCACTAGGAAAAATGTGTGATCTTAACTTGAGTTAAAAACCATGGAGGAGACCAGGTTTTACTTTGACATGCTAACTCATGTGAAAACTACAAGCTGCTTTGTCTTCACTAGGATTTTACCTCAGATTAGTTAATTTGAGTTAAGAACACATCACTTTTTATCTTGTGAAGACAAGACCTTACAGGGTGACATATGCACTCCCTCCCCAGCACTATTCCTCCGTGCCTATCTGGGGAATCCAGTGATGCTCATATACTGCACAGGTATGTCCTACATCATTCAGGACTGAATTGTGCCCATTAGGACCAATTTGTATTATGGAGACTTCATGCTACAGAGCCACTTGGGGAGCTCCGGGTGGCAGAATCCCTAAGAGAAACAGAATGATTCCTGTAGTTTTCTCCAGTTACCAAGAGAAGCATGTTTATGGTCATATCCCTTGGTAGAATGCAGTCCTGCTGTGCCCTGCTTCCTTTTGGGCAAAGGAAGCAGTGGGATAAAACAGACCTTGTGATCCATCGAGCCCAGCGATTGTAACTCAGACAGGCCCATGTGAAGGAATCTGGCACTCAGTGCACAAATCTTAAACAAATGTCTAATTTTTTTTAGTACAGATGCATGCACAGAGCAAGCCACCTCCCTTTAGAACATTGGCAGATCACACTGCTATGGTTTTCAAAAAGCTACTCACCATGCACACAACATACCATTAACTTGGGTTTGAACAGAGACTGGGAGTGGCTGGGTCATTACACATATTGAATCTATTTCTCCATGTTAAGTATCCTCACACCTTCTTGTCAACCGTCTAAATGGGCCATCTTGATTATCACTACAAAAGTTTTTTTTCTCCTGCTGATAATAGCGCATCTTAATTAATTAGCTTCTTACTCCACCTTTTCATATTCTCTGTATCTTTCTTACTATATGTTCCATTCTATGCATCCGATGAAGTGAGCTGTAGACCACGAAAGCTTATGCTCAAATAAATGTGTTAGTCTCTAAGGTGCCACAAGTACTCCTGTTCTTTTTGCGGATACAGACTAACACGGCTGTTACTCTGAAACCTGTCACCATGCACAAAGTGTGATTTTTTTATTTTTTATTTTTTTAAAGGCTCATAACTCAGTTGAATCAAAACCAATTTTCACTGTCACACCCAAAGGCACTTCTCTGTAAAAGCCATCATCCCAACCAATTCAGCTTTATCTTCCCAGAATACTTCAGTGCTAGAGATGTTTAAAAAAAAGTCACAAGAATTTGTAAATTATTTAGTATTTGTTAGTTAAACAGTGACAGTGTGCTTGGCATTAGACGAGACACAATATGAAGACAGTTCCTGTGCCAGAGACCTTACAGTGTAAGAACCCGATTGACTCCCAAATGAACAAAAACAAATACAGCAAACAAAGCTTTTTTATTAGCAAAGCTCTAGTAGTCTGTGCTGCACCCTAACAGCTTGTGAATGAGACTTACTTTTCCAACAGTGCTGGAGTTCACTGATTGCAATATGGAAGACTTACAGAGACGTATCACATCGCTCCCCAAGTGCTTTGCAAACCTATCCAGGACTACTAAACATAAACCTCTTTATTTTTCCCTTCCCACTTCTCAGACAAACACTGTCACTATTGCACTTTTGCAGCTTTTCTTTGAACTCATGTACAAAAGATTCTTACCTTGTCCTCTTATATGAAATGGTGCTCAGGGGGTCTGCTTTTCAAACAGCTTTTTTGGTTCAGAGTCATTTTACCATCAGTCTTTCTGCATTCTTTGGGAATGAAACTCTTTTCTCCTTAACAATCTTGACTGATTTCCTCTCTGGAGTTTTTGAATGGAGTGGAATTTTCTTTTGGTAGTGCCTTTTCTCTGCAGTGCTGTCAATGTACATCCAGAGTTTCTCCAATTTTACTTTCCCTTTGCTTATGTTTGCCATGGGATCTTTGTTTCAGTATTTTATTGCTTGGGCAGATGTCTAACACTGGTTTGGTGAGTAGGAATATTTCTGTTCTTTTGTCTTTGGTATCCAGCTTTGAAGATTTTCATCCTCTGGGGGTTTTCTGAAGCAATACAATGCATTAAAATTCAGTTTCTCACTGTTCCTGCTGTGCTTCTCAGCTACAGATGCATCAGTTCCAGAACTTGAAAGGTAAGGAGGTGGTACAAGAGACTCATGTAGTAAAATGAGAGACCAGCCAAATAGTCAAGATGGTTTGAAACAAGGGGAGGGGAGACTAAGTGACAAACCTCTGGTTTATGTGCTTTGTCAAGTACCATTCCTGCCTGGTTTTGTGCATAATGCTCGTTAATAATCATAGTGAGTATCTAATGCACACTGTAGTTGATGAAAACTACTCCATGTGCATTTTCTAAGACACTGAAGGAGGTTATTGTGACAGTTCACACATAAATATAATAGCCAAAAGACAGAGCCAGTACCTCCAGCTCAACAAATGCACCGTCTCAGCTTCTCCCTCTTTTCTGCTGAAGGAGAAAAAGTGCAAAACTTCCATAAAAGGAAAAAAAAAAGGAAAAACCTGAGGTTGCTAAAATGATTAACCAAAGAAAGAAAAAAGAAAAAAAGAAAACACCCCCAAACACCCTTTGACTAATTTTTCTCTGCCCATTATTAGCATGTATGTATTTTAACACTGTTCAGACTTATAGAATCCCATTCCCTCTCTAATTTTCTTGGGTCAAGATCTATCAGCATGGAAGAAATGTGAAAGAAGGAAAATGACAAAGAGGAGAAAAGATGTGTTATTAGCGGAAGTTGTGGGAGAAGGAGAACATGGCCTTCCATCAGCAGAAAGAAGGGATTTTATATCCTATCCAGATGACAGTGGGTTAAAAGGATCATCTCAGTCTAGGTGTTCGGCTTCTGTGTAATAGCAAGGGATGGGAGGAGAGATTAATCCCACTGCCATAGGATGCTTGGTGAAGGGAGGTTTTCAAATCTAGCCTGAGGTGGCAGTAGCACCTCCAGAAATCAAAGAGATATTTTCCCAGTTCTTATGGAGCAAATGTGGGCAGACCAGTCTGAGTTTGCAGCAGGAGTGTCACCCTCAGCATTAAAAATGTGGAGTCTAATTCAATTTCTGATTAATGTCAGATTACAGTCAGTGGGGTGGTACAGGTTTACAGCAACTGTAGCAGCAGTGGGATGTGTGCATACCAGTCCCTGGACATTTTCATGGGACTCCACATGTATGTAAGGGTCTGCCCACGTGAATCCAACATCAGGATCAGAGCCTAAGTGCCTAACTCTTGCTAAAATGTCATTGTATGATTAAATATATACCCATGCCCCTTTGTCTATAGCTATGCATTTAAGACCTTACTACTTTATTTGTATTTATTTTTAAGTACCATGTGTGGAAAATGTTAAAATGTAGTAAATGTGCAATCTCCAGATTTACTTTAACAATGTTATAAAAACATTCTATCACTTAATTCTTTGACATTGATACAACAGAAAAATCTAAAGACCATAAATAAATGTAGAATAACACCAAGAATATGGCTCATTTTGTTTTTATTTCATCATTTCATTCCTGAATTTGAGCATTTTTAATAGTTTGAAAGTTGTTTATGTTAGCTATTTTTGCCCATTTACCTAAAATTTTACCTGTGATTTTTTTTTTTAAAACTAATTAGGTCATTGTCCCTTAATCAAAGACCTACTGAGGTTATGAAGTATCTAACTGCATTTTATAAAGGCTTTAAATAGCAAATATGATACTTCACAGTGAAAAGAAACCAAGGATGTTACCTGCATATGATTATAATTGTATCTTAGAATGAGTTGAACAGTCATGTTGAAAGGATGTTTCATTCAGTGCTAAATAGTATTTCAGGTAGAAATAACATAATCATAAATACCTATTATACTTCAAGGGCTTTTTATGATGTAATTCTTAGAGAAAAATACAAAAATGTTTCAAATATGCATGAGGGGCATCATACATATTTCATCTTTTCAATCTGTGAACATTCTTTCCAAACAATTTATTTCTGCCTTAGACTTCAGATCAAGTTCAGGAAATGAATTTTGCTTAAACAGGAAGCACACTTGCCTAGGCCATCTCAGACATGACTGTTCAAAAGATCCATCCACTTACAAAAGGTCATCTGCCTAGGGTTTACAATTCACTGAATGAAAGGCTGCCAAGCTCCTGCGGCACCAGGTCTACTAGAATTCTTTGAGGGGGTCAACAAGCATGTGGAAAAGGGTCATCCAGTGGATATAGTGTACTTAGATTTTCAGAATGCCTTTGACAAGTTCTCTCACAAAAGGCTCTTAAGCAAAGTAAGCTGCCATGGGATAAGAGGGAATGCCCTCTCATGGATCATTGACTGGTCAAAAGATAGGAAACAAAGGGTAGGAATAAATGGTCAGTTTTGAGAATGGAGAGAGGTGTCCCTCAGGCACCAGTCCTATTCAACATATTCATAAATGATCTGGAAAAAAGAGGTTAACAGTGAGGTGACAAAATTTGCAGATGAAACAAAACTACCTTCTATGATGAGATAACTGGCTCTGTGGATCTGGGAAAAAGCAGTGTATGTGATATATCTTGACTTTAGCAAAACTTTTGATACTGTCTCCCACAGTATTCTTGCCAGCAAGTTAAAGAAGTATGGATTGGATGAATGGACTATAAGGTGGATAGAAAGCTGGCTAGATTGTCGGGCTCAATGGGTAGTGATCAGCTTGATGTCTACTTGGCAGCCAGTATCAAGCGGAGTGCCCAAGGTGTTGGTCCTGGGGCCAGTTTTGTTCAACATCTTTATTAATGATCTGGATGATGGGAAGAATGGCACCCTCAGCAAGTTCACAGATGACACTAAGCTTGGGGGAGAGGTAGATATGCTGGAGGATAGGGATAGGGTACAGACTGATCTAGACAAATTGGAGGATTGGGACACAAGAAATCTGATGAGGTTCAACAAGGACAAGTGCAGAGTCTTGCACTTAGGATGGAAGAATCCCATGCACCGCTACAGGCTGGGGACAGACTGGCTAAGCAGCAGTTCTGCAGAAAAGGACCTGGGGATTATAGTGGATGAGAAGCTGGACATGAGTCAGGAGTGTGCCCTTGTTGCCAAGAAGGCTAATAGCCTTCCTGAGGTCTCTTCCAACCATAATATTCAAAGATTCTATGATTCTTCTGAAGATAGTTAAGTCCAAAGCAGACTGTGAAGAGGTACCAAGGGATCTTACAAAATTGTGTGACTTGGCAACAAAATGGCAGCTGAAGTTCAATGTTGATAAATGCGAAGTAATGCATATTGGAAATATAATCCCAACTATACATATAAAATGATGGGGTCTAAATGAGCTGTTATCACTCAAGTGAGATCTTGGAGTTATTGTGGATAGTTCTCTGAAAACATCCACTCAATGTGCAGCGGCAGTCAAAAAAGTGACCGAATGTTGGGAATCTTACAAAAGGGATAAATAATAAGACAGAAAAAATATTGCCTCTATATAAATCCATGGTATGCCCACATTTTGAATACTGCATGCAGATGTGGTTGCCACTTCTCAAAAAAGATATACTGGAATTGGAAAAGGTTTAAAAAAAAGGCAACAAACATGATTAGGGGTATGGAACAGCTTCCATATAAGGATAAATTAATAAGACTGAATTTTCAGCTTGAAAAGAGATGACTAAGGAGGGATATGACAGAGGTCTATAAAATCATGACTGGTGTGGAGAAAGTAAATAACACAAGAAGTAGGGGTCACCACCAAATGAAATTAAAAGGCAGCAGGTTTAAAAATAAACAGAAGTATTCCTTCACACAACACAGTCAACCTGTGGAACTCCTTGCCAGAGGATGTTGTGAAAGCAAGACTATAATAGCGTTCAAAATAAAATTACATACATTCCGAGAATAGGTCCATCAATGGCTATTATTCAACATGGGCAGGGATGATGTCCCCAGCCTCTTTTTGCCAGAGACTGGGAGTGGGCAGCAGGTGATGGATCACTTGGTAATTGCCTGTACTGTTCATTGCCTCTGGGGCACCTGGCACTGGCCGCTGTTGGAAAATAGGATACTAGACTAGATGGACCTTTGGTGTGACCCAATATGTCCATTCTTATGTACTCTATACAGCATAAATAGCGGGTACTGCTAGTGATCATGTAGTTTCTCAAACTGCTTTGCAAATGTGCTTCATGCTTATTCACCCTTGGCTTTTCTTCTAAGTGTACATAAATTCTACTAGAGGAGCCTCTGAACTTAATTGGAAGTGTGCCAGCTGGGAAGAGCCTAAGTGCAGTAATCCAGCCTTGGAAACTACAACTCCCAGTTTGCCTGGAGGAAGCGAGACTTCCACTTCTAGGGGATGCAGGGAGAGCATGTAGTGGGCTCCTTCTTGGAGAGGAGCTGAGATCCTTTATTGCTTTATGGAGCTGTGTCCCAGTCAGAAGCTGTTGCTGAGAGTCTGCTGGGGCTTTGACCAAGCAAGGAGTCTCAGATGCTGATGATGGCTTCAGTGGAGCCAGGGAAGAGATGGTTTGTATGCCCAGAACTGACTGTGGTTGGCCTGCAGTGCAGGCCATGTGAGTAACCACCATCTTTGTTGTTCGGGAAAGTGCTTGCAAGGGAACAGGGGTAATGGCAAGACTTTAAGGGGTGGACTGATTCTAAGAAGAGACAAAATGGTTTTATTGTCTAACCAGAATCCAGAGTTACTGGTCTCTGGTTAAAACAAATTCTGTCTTCAGAGGAGTTGTGCTTGGAATGATCCCAATTTTGACTTACTCTGCCTCTTATTGCCTAGGCTATGTGGGCTGGACTGTTTTACTGAACCAACAGAGTACTGTCCCCAGCTTCAAGATCTTCAAGGAGGATCAAATAAGTTTATGGAGGAGATGGTATGATGGGATAACATGATTTTGGTAATTAATTGATCTTTAAATATTCATGGTAAATAGACCTAATGGCCTGTGATGGGATGTTGGATGGGGTGGGATCTGAGTTACCCAGGAAATAATTTTCTGTAGTATTTGTCTGGTGAATCTTGCCCATATGCTCAGGGTTTAGCTGATCGCCATATTTGGGGACGGGAAGGAATTTTCCTCCAGGGCAGATTGGAAGAGGCCCTGGAGGTTTTTTGCCTTCCTCTGTAGCATGGGGCACGGGTCACTTGCTGGAGGATTCTCTGCTCCTTGAAGTCTTTAAATCACAATTTGAAGACTTCAGTAGCTCAGACATAGGTGAGAGTTTTTTCCGCAGAAGTGGGTGCATGAGATTCTGTGGCCTGCGTTGTGCAGGAGGTCAGATGTCAAGGTTCCTTCCCCACTCTGAACTCTAGGGTACAGATGTGGGGACCTGCAAGAAAACCTCCTAAGCTTACTTTTACCAGCTTAGGTTAAAACTTCCCCAAGGTACAAACTATTTTACCTTTTGCCCTTGGACTTTCGCTGCCACCACCAAACGTCTAACACCGGTTACTGGGAACGAGTCCGTTTGGAAACATCTTTCCCCCCAAAATCCTCCCAAATGTTACACCCCCTTTCCTGGGGAAGGTTTGATAAAAATCCTCACCAATTTGCATAGGTGAACATAGACCCAAACCCATGGATCTTAAGAACAAGGAAAAAGCATTCTGTTTCTTAAAAGAAGAATTTTAATAGAAAAAAAAAAGTAAAAAGACTCACCTCTGTAAAATCAGGATGGTAAATACCTTACAGGGTAATTAGATTCAAAACATAGAGAATCCCTCTAAGCAAAACCTTAAGTTACAAAAAGACACAAAAATAGGAATATCCATTCCATTCAGCACAGCTTATTCTCTCAGTCATTTAAAGAAATCAGAATCTAACTCATATCTAGCTAGATTACTTCCTAAGTTCTAAGACTCCATTCCTGTTCTGTCTCCGGCAAAAGCATCACACAGACAGAGAGAGAGAGAGAGACTTTGTTTCTCCCTCCCCCCAGCTTTTGAAAGTATCTTGTCTCCTCATTGGTCATTTTGGTCAGGTGCCAGCGAGGTTATCCTAGCTTCTTAACCCTTTACAAGTGAAAGGGTTTTTCCTCTGGCCAGGAGTTATTTTAAAGGTGTTTACCCTTCCCTTTATATTTATGACAGCCTTCCTCTGTAGCATGGGGCATGGGTCACTTGCTGGAGGATTCTCTGCCCCTTGAAGTCTTTAAACCACGATTTGAGGATTTCAATAGCGCAGGCATAGGTGAGAGGTTTTTCGCAGGAGTGGGTGCATGAGATTCTGTGGCCTGCGTTGTGCAGGAGTTCGGACTAGATGATCATAATGGTCCCTTCTGACCTTAGTATCTATGAATCATCCAAGCAAGTGTGTAGAATTTTGACGTTCAGAGGAGAATAAACTCAGGGGTGCAGTTAATGGTAACAGTGTAAATGTAAATTTTTAAAATGTATTTACTGGTGCAAACTGTATTTATTAATTGATTTATTGAAGTGCCACCTGCTGATTTAAGTTGGTTGTGACACTTTAATTAGTCTCAGTCTGTTATATCATGGTTTCCTATGTTGTTACATAAAGGTGTTAAATCTTAGTGAGTATTGGGTGTATATTGTTTATAATTGGTACTTTGAGTTATATCCATTGCATAGATTAGTTCAGGTTTATTCCTGGAGGCTCACAAGACACCCCAGTGAGTGTTTACAGGGTCCAGCCATGGGGAGGCACCACGAGGATTAACTTCCTTTGCAAGTAAAAGGACTGCAGCAGAGTAGTGGATAGAGGATTCCCACCTATCCACCATCACCACTAGGATACTCAGGATCTCCTTTACTATCAACTACATCAGGAGCCCTTGTCTTGAATACAGGTGAGTGTTGCCTGCTCCCAAGTAACCAAGGGAGTAAAGGGGGAGATTACAAAAACAAATCAGCAAGGATATTTGCTTGTGCTAATTGTTATTGGTTAGAGAGGTCTGCGATAAATACACTGTTCAAGTAAGGAGAAAACTATCTTTGAAGATAGTGTGAAGTTGATAATGTTTGGGAAATATTGTGAAACAGAATTAGAAATGCAGCAGTGTAAAAGCTGAAATTCGGACTCTGGTGTTCCTGATTCCTTGACCTCAGGCTGTTTTAGTGCAATTGACAATAGTTTTGCCTTACCTCTCTTTCCCATTTATAGCTAAGGAAAATTATGTAGCTAACTGGTATTGTTCTTGGCCTTGCATAGGCATGCAGGTGGATGTGACAGTGGGAAAAGATGCCACAATAACTTCCTGTCGTCCTGAGAAGGTGAGCAGGTGATGGGCACAACCCTGTTGAGGAATGGAAGCCTGATCCTGGCTAGCACTGATACTAGCCTCCTAAAGGGAGGGATGGAATGAGAGTGGTTTTATATATATATATATATATATATATATATATATATATATATATATATATATATATATATATATTTACTATTGTTTGATAAATGTGATTATCTTACAACTAACAGTACCACACAGAGATATACATATTTTATAACTGATATTAATGGTAGTTATGGGCACTGAACACCCATGGAAGTCAGACATTATGGGTGAAATCCTGGCAAAGCTCCCACTGACTTTAGCAGGGCTAGAATTTCATACTACATGCATGAAAATTGCATAGGCACTTATTTTTAAATAGGTTTATTATACCAGTTGGAGGAAAGCATTTTCTGTTTAAATAGTGTAAGTTCATATCAAGATACTTTAAAGTATATGCCTAATCTAAATACTAGAATTGCCATTTAGGATGTCTGAAGGCTGAGGAAATGGAGGAACATTAAAGAAAAAAATATTTATAAAATACCAAATGCAGATAATAAAATAGGGCAGAAATCAGCCCAGCTGTGTACATAGGGTATTGCCAAGTAGCAGCAATATGAAATACATTCTGAAAACTGAAATTGCAATAGTATGAAAATATATTAAAGTATCATAAAAAGAGTAGTAATCCAAGAAGTTATTTTAAAATGGGACATTACCAGGTGTTTTACTGAACAGAGAATAAAAATAATAGCTGCCACCTTCAGATATGAGAAAGAAGATACATGGAATAAAATGTATCAGGCTAAGGTTATCTTATTAAAAGACAGAAATATTTATTGGAGCTAAAACTAAACCACAGGAAAATCTTTCATAAATATCTACTGTTAGAAAGCTACAGATATTCTTAGAGAGAAGCTTGAAATATTTCCTGAATCCCACCTATAAAGGGGGAAATATATTCTAAATATTGTATTTTGTGGATTCTCATTTTCACCAAAAAATACAACCACCATATTCTAATGATAACAATTGTAAAGTAACAGAATACAGGTTGACTTAAACTAATATTGCAAGTTCTACAGGCTGGTTGTGGAATATGTGTTTAATTTATCAGTTCATCTAATGATAGTCTTTTTAACAGCATCTACCCTGGTCCTCCATTCAGCTCTTGACTTGGCACCATTCTCTTCCTCTTTTCTCCTTCTTGTCTTCAATGACTAGCCCACTGTTTGCTAACTTAGGGCCTTATCTTGGACCATGAAAGCCAATGGGAGTTCCACTGTCTTTATTTTAGGATGTAACCCACAGCCCATTGGGTAGGGTTACCATATTTGAACATTCAAAAAAAGAGAACGCTCCATCAGGGTTGGGGGGGGGAAGAGGAGATTTGCTCACACCCGCCCCAGCCCTGCCACAACTCCACCCCTTCCCCCCATCATTCCAACAGCTTCCCCAAAGTCACCACCCAAATTCCACCCCTCCCCCCCCCTCATTCCAACCCCAACTCTCCGCTCCGGCCCCACATCCTCCCCTGAGCATGCTGCATTCCTCTTCCTCTCCCCCAGCCGCATGAAACTTCTGTTTCGCGGTGCAAGCTCTGGGAGCTAGGGGGGAAAAGTGGGCACTCTCGAGTGATAAGCATTCACTCTCTTTCTTGAATTATTAACTCTTCTTTGGAGAAAAAATAATAATGGCAAAATCCCAGATGTTTTTAGATATTTAAAAATTCCTTGCGGATGGTGATTTAAGAACCAAAAAGCTGGACATGTCTGGGAAAATATGGACGTATGGTAACCCTACCGCGAACACCCCTGCCAATAAGGAAACCCCAACCCCCAGCCTACCGCATGACGCCTCTCATTATCGCAACTTTGAACACCAGGGGGCTGTAGGATGGCTCTCCACAGGTCCCAGGTGCTCTCTTACCTTTGGGAAAGGGGGTACTCTGTAGTTTTCCTGCAGGAGACCCATACGGATCTGACCGCCGAGGACAGCTGGCGGCTGGAGTGGGGGGACGGGTCTACTTTAGCCACTTCACAATTTGGCAAGATGGAGTGGCGACCCTGTTCTCCCGCAACCTACGGTCCGAGGTGCTAGGGATCACTGAGGCCGTGCCTGGCCACCTGCTGCATCTCCGAGTCCGTATGGAGGGGCTCGTGGTCAACTTTGTTAACATCTATGCCCCGACAATGAACCCGAAGCGGCCACAATTCTATCAGCGGGTGTCCGACTTCCTCAGCACCCTAGATTCTCACGAGTGCCTAGTCCTGGGAGGGGACTTTAACACCACCCTAGAAGGAACAGGACTGCTCAGGGCCGAGCTGAGCCTGGCCGCCGTGAACATTCTCCAAGGAATAGTCGAACATCACTCCCTAGTGGACGTCTGGCATGACCATCACCCAGATGACATTTCCACGTTCACCTTTGTCTGGGTGGAGGCCCATCAGTCACATCACTCTCGGTTGGACCATATTTACTTATCCCGTTTCCATCTTTCACAAGCCCACTCCTCCAACATTCTCCGACCATCATCTAGCCACCATAACAACCTCCCTCTGTGCAGAGAGGCTGGGGCCTGCCTACTGGCATTTTAACAACAGCCTGTTGGAGGATGAGGGCTTTGTGACGTCCTTCCGGGAGTTTTGGCTGGCCTGGCAAGAGCAGTGGCATGCCTTTCCCTTGGCACGATGATGGTGGGATCTAGGGAAGGTGCGCGCCAAGCTCTTCTGCCGTGACTACACTCGGGGCACCAGCCGACGGAGAAATGCAGCGATACAGCAGTTGGAACGGGAGGTGATAGAGATGGAAAGGCGTCTGGCTGCCAGCCCTGAGGACCCGTTCCTCTGCGGAGCATGCCGGGAGGAGCTCCAGGCCCTCGAGGACCATCGGGCCCGAGGTGCCTTTGTTCGATCCTGCATCCACCTCCTTCGGGAGATGGACCGCGGCTCCTGTTTCTTCTATGCCCTGGAGAAAACAAGGGGGGCCAAAAAACACGTCACCTGCCTTCTAGCAGAAGACGGCACCCCCCTCATGGATCCGGTGGAGATGTGTGGGAGGGTCCGTGACTTCTACACAAGCCTTTTCTCCCCGGATCCGACTGATCCTGGCGCTTGCAGGGTGCTCTGGGAGGAAATCCCCACGGTCAACGTGGGTGACCGAGACCGACTAAAGCTGCCTCTCACCCTGGCCGAGTTCTCGGAAGCCCTCTGTTGCATGCCCACCAATAAATCTCCGGGCATGGACGGGCTGACCGTGGAGTTCTACCGCGCGTCCTGGGACATCCTTGGCCCAGACCTAGCCACTGTCTGGGCCGAGTCTTTGCAGGGCGGGGTCCTCCCTCTTTCGTGCAGGCAAGTGGTGCTCGCCTTGTTGCTGAAGAAGAGGGACCTCCGCGATTTACGAAACCGGCATCCCATCTCGCTCCTTAGCACGGACTACAAAATCATAGCGAAAGCAATCTCGCTGCGGCTAGGGTCCTTGATGGCAGATGTGATCCACCCGGACCAGACCTATACTGTCCCCGGTCGCAGCATTTTTGACAACTTATTTCTAGTCCGAGACCTTTTGGAACTCAGGCTTAGAGACGGCCTGTTGTTCGCCCTCCTGTCACTTGATCAGGAGAAGGCGTTCGATAGAGTGGACCATGGGTACCTCCTGAGCACTCTGCAGGCGTTTGGATTTGGACCTCACTTTGTGAGTTTTCTCCAGGTGCTGTACACCTCCGCAGAATGTCTGGTCAGGCTCAACTGGACCCTGACCGAACCGGTCAGCTTCGGGCGAGGAGTGTGGCAGGGGTGCCCCCTCTTGGGCCAGCTGTACGCTCTGGCGATCGAGTCTTTCCTCTGTCTCCTCCGCAGGAGGTTGACAGGGTTGGTGCTGCGGGAGCCGGAGCTGCGGCTGGTCCTGTCGGCATATGCTGATGATGTGCTCCTTGCGGTCCAGGACCCGGGGGACTTGGCGGGGGTGGAGGCTTGCCAGGCCATTTATTCGGCAGCCTCCTCCACCTAAGTCAACTGGGTCAAGAGCTCTGGCTTGGCAGTGGGGGTCTGGCGGCAGGTGAGCTCCCTCCCACCTGCGCTTCAGACCATCCGGTGGAGTGCGGGTCCACTGCTCTACCTAGGCGTTTACCTTTCTGCCATGCACCCTTCTCCGCCGGAGAACTGGCAAAATTTAGAAGGTGGGGTGATAGAGTGGCTCCGGAAATGGACGAGGCTACACCCGATGTCTCTCCCTCCAAGGGAGAGCACTGGTGCTTAACCAACTAGTCCTGTCCACGTTCTGGTACCAGCTCAACACCCTGGTCCTGGTCCCAGCCCCGGGTTTCCTGACCAATCTCCGGACATCGATTCTAGAGTTCTTTTGGTCAGGAATGCACTGGGCCCCTGTTGGGGTTCTTCATCTACCCCTGAAGGAAGGAGGGCAGAGGCTCCTTTATAGTGCAGGTAGTTCGATGTGGAGCATACTGGCACACACTTTCCTGCGCTGCCTCCAAGGGCTCCGATACGACCGGCAGCTCTTTTATCTCTGTCCGAGAGGTTTTCTGCGAGACGTCTCTGGGCTGCCGGTCTTCTACCAGGACCTCCTCCGGATCTGGAAACTGTTGTCAACAACCAGGTCCGTGGCGGTCACCGTGGGAGCAGATCTCCTCGCAGAGCCCCTGCTACACAACCCCCAGCTCCGTGTTCAGGTGGCGGAGTCCCGCTCGGTGCACCAGAGTTTGGTCCTGGCGGAAGTCATGAGAGTCGGAGACCTCCTGGACTACGAGCAGGGAGACTGGCTGGATCCCCTGACGCTCGCTCGGTGCATGGGGCTCTCCAGACCTCATACCCCCCGGCGCGTACTTCAGGAGGTGAAGGCCGCCTTGACGCCCGCTGCTCGGGCTTATCTCAACCGGGTCCTGCTCGAGGGCGCGCCTCGCCCACCCTCTACCCCAGGCCCTCCAGACCTTTCAATTGGGCCCCTACCTCGTAGATCCCAACAAACCCCTCACCCTTTCACTGCGAGCTGGCTGCATGAACTGCAGCTGGTCAGCTTCCAAATCGCGCCACGGAAATATTTATACACACTCACGCTTCACACCCTTCACGCCCACACCCTGGTGTCCCGCCCCGATACAAAGTGGCAGGACCTCCTGCCACCTTTGGAGGGTGAGCAACCCCTTGGTCCCGAGGCCCGTCGGGGACATTAGTTGGCTGCTCCTTCACGAAGCTGTGAGCCCGGGCGTGTTTTTGACACAGTTCACCCCCATCCCAGATACTTGCCCTTTTTGCAACGTGAGGGAAACCCTGGCGCATGTATATTTAGAGTGTGCCAGGCAGCCCCTTTTTTGGCTCCTCATGAATATTTTATTACGCTTTTGGCTCCACTTTTCCCCTCACCTTTTTATCTACACACTCCCCATCCGTGACCCCACAAAATCATGAGATCTCCTGGTTAACCTCCTCCTAGCCCTAGCTAAAACAGCCATTTATAAAACCAGAGAGGGGAGGTTGGCTAATGAAGCGTCCTGCGATTGTGGGGCCGTTTTCCGATCCTCAGTACATTCACGTATCCGGGCAGAGTTCCTCTGGGCGGCGTCCACTGACTCCCTTGACGCCTTCGAGGAGCGGTGGGCGCTGTCCGAGGTTCTCTGCTCGGTGACCCTGTCCGGTTCCCTCTGTCTGACCCTTTGATTGAGGGGAAGAGCGAGAGATCCCAGCCCCAGCCGTTGCTGCTGTAGATACCATCATTACTGTCATCTCGGAGGGGTCCTATAACACGTGGGTGTACACCCCCACTCACCCCCAAACCGCCCACCCCGCAGCCCTGCCCATCTTGTCGGGCACCCTCAGGAGAGGAATAATCGGTGACACTGGGTGTGGCACTAGGTAACTCGAGGGGGTGGAAGACCACAAGTGTCGAGGAAGCCTCCCCGCTCTAGGCCACCAGGTAACTCAGGAGGGTGGAAGACCACGAGTGTAGAGGAAGCCCCCCCGCTCTAGGCCCAGGCTAGCCTGAACACTTCTCCCTCCTGAAGGCTGCTGTGTTATACCTTCTGTTTGCTCTTGTTTTGTTGCATAGTTTTGCTTTATCCTCTTCGGTGATTCTTTGTAAGTGTTACACAAATAAAATTATTTTCTGCTTCAAAAAAAAAAAAGGTGGGAGGCTGATCTGCTACTCTTCCTCATTTTGAATAGGACTTTACACTGTAAGTAATTCCATTGACATTAATAGGATATAAGTTTCCATTCAATGTGATTATGACTAAGACCAGAATTTGGCCCCAAGAATTTAACCCACTGTGAGTAGAAAATTCTACTTGAATTGATCCTAATTTCCTTTGATTATATTCATTATTTGTATGTATTCATCAAGTACCTTAGGCAAAAAAATAATTCACCTATGGTTTGTTTATTAATTCTTTTATGTTCATGCTGCATGGTCATCTAAGTCAGACAGTATTGTTTCTACTCTATGATTGAACTACAATATTTTAAACAGGAGAGTTCAAGTACCAAGAATGGATTATATTCTTCCAGTAAAAATTTTAACCTGAATGGTCCTTCAGGCTAAAAATCTGTGCAGTTTTTCACTAATGGCCGGAAGTTGTTGGAAAATTGAAGAAAAGAAAACACCTGACCAAATGAATTCCAGGAAATGGAAGCTGGCACTTTTATTTGTAAATCAGTGTGGGGTTTTATTTATTATGCATTTTAACTATTCAGCCAGCTCTACTTTAGAAACAGTCCAGGTAGGTTGCAGACAAATGCAACATTCACTTTTCAAAATACTGAAATATTATTGTAAAATATAGATGGAAACATCTATACTGAGGATGAACAGGTGATTCTTGTGGAAATCTGAACCAATGAATGTTTGTTTAATTGAAGTGGAATGATGGGGCGGTGCAGCTCCTTAGCTAGTGTGAATTGAAATACTTCCATTGGAGTCAGGGGAGCTGATTTACTCTAAATGAAGACACAACCCTTTAAAAGTGCAGTTCAGTAGATACAGCATAGAGTTATTTTGCCACCTGTTTACATTCCCCCCATCCGTCACAATGTTACTACACATCACTGGCCTAGAAGTGTTCAACACTCCAGTAAACCACTGTAAAGCTCGAACAGGTTAGTCATTCCCCATGAAAAGCCCAAAAAGAGCCTATAGATTCAAAGATTCACCCTAGTGTGTGGGTGAGAGGTGAGTGCTGGATGCTTTCCCACAATTGGCTTAGGCAACAACAAAAGGAGAAGCTTGAAGTTAAGTTGACTGAACTTCATGATCCACTCTTGAAAACCAACCCAATTTCTACTCTCAATGACCAAAAATAAAAATAAAATAAAATAAAAAAGTTGACACAAAATTTTCTAACTTTTGTAATATAGCAAATTGAGGCATGTTAATCTTTCAGATCATTAAAAATGTTCATCACTTTGCAGAATGGAGCAGATATAGACCAGCTGGGGCACAATAATGAATAACAGAGATATGACTAATGAGAAAAGTTATTCATTCTGACTGAAAGCACTGCAGTCAATTACATGAGTATATTCAAGGGACAATGAGGAAATCAGAGTGGAAATATTGCAAGTGACTTTTCATTTAGTAATTCAGGCCAAAGCTGCAGGGCCTTTGCACCTTCACTTGTGCTGGGCAAGCAGGAAATCAAACTGAACCGCCTTAGGGGGCGGGAAAGAGTCTGAGCAATAATCATATAGGATTAAACTGACCTGAATTAACTCTTACTCCCTTGGATGGTCATAGAGCCCTCCATTTCTTATCCCTACATCAATGCACAGGAGTGCTGGAGCAGGTGACGAGGAAGAGATCATAGCACCTTTCTTCCAACCCCCAGTTGAAGACTAAGCTGGTCTGGTAGGTTAGTAATTGAATGCTGATAAGGGCCATCAATAAATTAGTACTCCACCAGCCCCATGTCCCAGGAGCAAGGATAAGACAGCCTAGGAATTGTGACTCAGGGGTGTGTCTGCCACTAGATGAATGAGTTTAGAACAGACTTGTAAACCAGGAAGTTTGTGGCCAGAAGTTGAGCAGGTGAAGAGTTCTGGGAGTTTGACTAAAGGCTTTGACGAGACTAAGAGCCTTCTTGTTTGATGCAAGCTTGTTTGCTGTTAAGGGATGCTAGGAGTGATCTAGGACTGCTGAAGGTGAGGAAAGGGAAGATGTTGAGAGTTGAATTGGAGGCCTGAGCAAAAGGAGTTATTCTGTTGTCTCCAGTGGGAGCTAGAGGGGTGAGTAGGGGTAAAAGTTAAAATCCAAGAAGCTTGTAAATGGGGTTTAAGCAGATGTATAAATGAGAGTCAGATGGTCCTTGGAGTTTGAGAAAGGGAGTTTGTTAGAGGGAGACAAATGTTGGCAAGCAAGGAGTGCTTGTATCCTTTCCAGGTGTAGCTAAAGAAGCAACCAATAACTAGGTCAGGATAGCAGTAGTTGGAAATAAAGAATCAATATTCAACAACTGTATTATGTTTGGATTCCTGGGTAATGACTAACAGAAGAACCTGCATGGAATCTTATCATTAATATCCTTAATATCCTTAATTCTGTGAGTTCTCTAATTATCCCCATTTATAGTTCATACATTCCAAGAATTACTATTCTAAGAATTAAGGATGCAAAGTGAAGTATAAGAGTGATACCAATGACATCTACAGATAGTGAAAGAAAGATGGGAAAATGACTATTTCAAGTACATGAGAGGGTCTACCTATGCTCATTAGAAATGGGTAGAATTGTGAAATTTTGAAATTTGGTTTCATTCTGAATAACTGTGAAACTTCCTGTAACAGGGTCAGTACCTGCCTCTCAGAAGCACCCCCTTTCCTCTGGCTGATAGTGCCTGCATAGCCAGTTCTTTTTCATGGGGTGGCACCCACCTCTCATGGACAGATCCCTTTTCTCAGTTGGGTGTGAACCTGCTTTTGTTTTTGGTCATACATGGGTGGCACCCACCTCTTGTGAGAATGGAAGTGGCGTGGGCTGAGGGACGTACGCTCTCCGCAGCCCCCATTGGCCAGGCACAGCGAACCACAGCCAGTGGGAGCTGCGATCGGCCGAACGTGCAGACACGGCAGGTAAACAAATTGGCCGGGCCCTCCAGGGGCTTTCCCTGCACAAGCAGCATCCCAAGTTTGGGAAATACTGCCTTAAGCAATTTAGCTTTGTGGGAAAAGACACATCCACATACCAGCCCTATGGCCTTTGTGATCTGGGAATTTCAAATATACACATAGGTCCATCAATGGCTATTAGCCGGGATGGGCATGGATGATGTCCCTAGCCTCTGTTTGGCAGAAGGGAATGAGCAACAGGATCACTTGATGATTACCTGTTCTGTTCATTCCCTATGGTGCACCTGGCATTGGCCACTGTTGAAAGACAGGATACTGGGCTAGATGGACCTTTGGTCTGATCCAGTATGGCCATTCTTAGTTAATTTATATTAACCTATATCATGTTAACCAAACATCTAACCTGCATATTTTACACTTTACCATGTTCTTCAACAAAGAGAAAATAGAGAACCAATAAATGCCTCTAGGGATTCTCACACGGGGTGGGAGGAGGGCACACAGGGAAGAAAATAAAGGATGTTGATTTTGACTAGGCTTGGGTTCTAAGAAAATATTTTGCACAGACCTATTTTGCAATAGAAGTTTGCACTGCACAGTTGATTTTAGGGGCAGTTCATCTTACCTGGCACACTGTCTTAGATTAATACCTAGACTGGAGCAGGCTTATCGATTACCTATTTAAGTATTCCATTTTTCAATAATGGTTGTTCATTAGTAAGAACTTCAGGAGTTAAGTGCAGCATTAGACATATTGCAATGTGTTTATGCTTTTCTGTGAAGCATTCTATATTGACCATTGTCAGAGAAAGGACCATTAATCATCTTTAGCTTGGTAGTTATTATGGTCTTATGACAGTCTATTTTATAGACATAAAAAATACTTTTTGAATCAGTATCAGTAGTGCTTCTTTCTCAGTTTTGGATATATGCCCCTGTGTATTTCAATATGTACCTTGTTGCAGGATAATCTTTACTACATGAAAAGAAAAAATAAAGCCAATTGCACTTGCAATCCTATCAGCAATGACAGATGACTCTTGTACTAGAGGAGGAATATTAGACTGTTAAGATATTTTGCTCTCAAATCCATTTTTAGCACAAATGGTTTGGATCTGGTGAGACATGATAGCCTTTTCACTTGAGAGACTCTTCGTGAAATATGGAGGTTATTGAATTGAAATTAGCTGAGCTCATCTTGTATGTGTCATTTTTTTTTACAGGAAAGGAGTAATTTTCTCAAATAAATAATTTGTTAGGCATAACAGGAACAATTGATATATCCAGTAAGTAGGAATAATTTCTCCTTCTTAATAACAAAAGCAGAACATCTAATATATTTGGCTTGCTGTTTATCAGTAGTGAGCCAAAACCAAAAATCATTTCCACACTTCAATTGCCACTGAATAAGTGAAGGAAAACACTTGACACAATATCATATTAACAAAGTATAATGTAAAAAGACAATAGCAGTTGAACATTATATAGTCAGAGAATAAAGGTCTTCTACTTTTGCTTTGTATATATAGAAAGTAAATGTCAAAGGAAAGCAGGGTAATTTTATTTTCAAACCATAGGACATTTATTCAATGAAAGAGTTCTGTCACTAAGATTTGATTTGTTCTACACCACTTGACTGATGCCAATTCATCCACGTGGCAAAGCAAAGCAACGAGAAATAGGTGAAGTTCAGTAAACGTAAGAACCAATTCAAATCTTTGCTCATCTTTAATCTGAATATTTAAAGTTCAAAAAGGGCACCTGCATCTCCCAGACAGTGGGGAGTTCCCAAAGTGGCCCCTATTCTCACGAACTCTCAGCCATATCTCCCCACCTCTTATCCAGATAGCCACACTTCGCACCAATGCCAATATAATCTTTTGGAGCTTTCAATGGCTCTGGAAATTTGTCTGCTTGTCTCAGTCTGCTATTTAGTTTAATTTTCATATTCCTTTATGTTCAGTGTTGGACCTGGTGGTGCATACAATGAATTCTGGGCATATGCACCATATTGGCCAGCTAAATTCTGGTTTGAAAGCAAGATGAAACACTTGTCTTGTGACTCTGGGTTTTGTTTTCCCTTGTGATATGTGGTCCCATCACACCCATTTTTGCCAAGATCATTTTTTCCTCAAGAACTTCTTTCAACTATCAGGTATGATTTTATTCCATGGCTACTCAGACACGCTACTTTTAATAATATCTCACTGCTGCTTTCCTTTTTTTCCTCCTCCTACTTCACTTGCAGTCTCTGACATTCAGTGGGTCTGGTGGGTGGAATGGATGGGGGAGAGGTGAAAAGAGAGATGTGCATTCAGATTCCCTCTCCCTTTGTCTTCACTAGGAACTCAGTTAAAATCTGTGACATGGTTGACTGTACAAATAATTTGTATTCATACACTACTTAGTTCCAAATTATGCAGACTCACTATTTTATGCCTCTGCTTGTAAACAGAGCTGTAACAGGGTAGCCTGAAACCAAGTTTTAGCAATGTTCTTTTGCTATGTGGATGGGACAGCTTACTTTTTCTTGTAAGCAGGTAAGCCTATCCTGCTACATCCCACGATTCCATGTGGGAGGACATGCCAAGGCACAATGTACCATATCAAAAACACCCACGATCTTCTGCCATTTGCACTAGCAGCTGAGCCATGTCAAAACCTATTTATACAACATAGTTCTAGCTATATCATAGATGGGGCCTACAGGGAACCTTGTTTCCAGTGGCACTCCAACTGAAAAATATTTGATTCTGAAAATTTTCGTTCAAATGGGTTTGATGTTTTCTGGAATCCATTCTCCCCCTCTCAAATAGTGGATGCTATTACATTAGGTACAGTCAGTTCCCGAAGAGATAAAATATGATCAAAGCTTTTTTCCAGCTTTTATAGTCCCATACTGTGGCAAATCAATAGCAAATCTGCAGTGAACATTTGGTTTGCCAGAGGCAAACTTATGAACTCAGCTCTCCTCTTTTTGCAGCTTATATTGTCTTTTGTTCTTATTTGATAACTCTTCAAAATAAGCCTAGGTTCTCGTCTCTGGTATACTGTCAGGAACAGTAGTACTCCCTTCTGAATTCATTCTTTTCATCAAAATGATATGCAGCAATGGTACACAATTTTGTATTCTTAAAAGTAACAGGGATGTGCTTCAAAGACAACTAGAGGGAAAATTCAATTCCATCACATGAAACATTTCTTCTACATTGTAGCCTATCATCATTCAGACTCTGATAATTTCACTTAATTAAAACAAAAACTCACATTGGCCAATATAAAATGTACCATGAAGGTCAAAGTGCTACCACTACATTATTAATTCACAAAAATCTGTGTAAGAGAGCACTGCATGAAACAGAATTCAATTTATCAAAAAAAAATCACTAAATAAATAAAGTGTCTGAAGTCAGCAAAGAACTTTAAATGTTTTACTAATATAATGTTTTCCTTTCCTATGAAGAATGTATTACAGAGGAATGGTCTAGAGGTCATAGTTCAGGATGAGTGACTAGGAACCCCCCATTTGTATCAGTAGCCCAGTCACCGATTCTTTCTGTAGCCTTAAGCAAGTAATTTAGCCAAAGTTTTAAACAGAAAGAGTATTAACTCTGTCATTGGGCGAACACGAAGTCCTATGAGAGAGCTTGACCTGGAAATATTTTTATCTTGATTTCCAAACTAAAGAGTTGCAGATAATTAAAATTTTCTTCCCAGGTTAGTTTGTTGCTGCTGATGATCTCCCAACTGGGTCTTCAGACATTTTTTTCGTGGGGGGGATGTCATACAAACAATATTATTTGGGGGGCTCTTCTCACCCCGCCCAATAACAAAGTGACAGATTTTAGTATAATTGTATGTAGGTATATAGAATGCAATCTGTCTGGGTCAGATCTCATGATTTGTTATTGTTTTGTACAGTGCCAACCACAGTTAGAACATTATTAAAATTTATATGTATAAATAAGCATACATTTTCAAAAATGATAGTTATTTTCTAATGCCTCAATTTTTAATGAACAATGTGAGACCTACAAAGGGGCTTGATTTTTCAGAAAGTGTTGAACACTTGCCCTGTGCAAGTCCAGCTTTTTTAAGGCATCACAAGTTGGGTACTCAAAACCAAGGCAACCCAAAATCACTAATCAATTTTGAAAATTGAAGCCAACATTTTCCCAGATTTGAATATGTCTCTTAAATTAACTGAAGTGCTTTATTATTCACTGATAACATGTGTCCTAACATCAAGCTCCCTCCCTCCTTGTTCTCTAAAACCTTCCGAAAATTCACTTGGTTCATAATGCATTACTCTGATCACTATGACAGGTTTCAGAGTAACAGCCGTGTTAGTCTGTATTTGCAAAAAGAAAAGGAGTACTTGTGGCACCTTAGAGACGAACAAATTTATTTGAGCATAAGCTTTCGTGAGCTTAAATGCATCTGATGAAGTCAGCTGTAGCTCACAAAAGCTTATGCTCAAATAAATTTGTTCATCTCTAAGGTGCCACAAGTACTCCTTTTCTTTTTTCTGATCACTATATGTCACTCTGTGTTTTTGTTCTGGACAAAACTGTGCTATACCTACTAATGCCGTTATATGGTAAGCTTTTGGGGCAGTGAGTTAGTTGCCATTCTTAGCTCACATATGGTCCACCATCGTGAATGCCTATAGAATTGTCTTATTAATAGTAATAATGAATGTTATAGTTTATGGTAGCTTTTCCATTACTGCCTGTGCTCCTCATTTAATTCAAAGCTAATTTTGAAGCTCCTGTGAAGTCGACAGCATGTGATATGTTTGATGTATTAAGGCTTTTTAAAATAAATTTTGAAATGTTTGCTTGTAATTTTGAAGCCAGGAACTGACTAAGATTAAAAGATGGAGTGGACATTTACCTGGATAACAAGAATACCCTACTTACTAAACAGTAAAACGTTTTAGAAGAGATACAGAGCATCATGAGTCAAGACATAAGCCTATACCTAACTATTAAGGGGTAGGATGAGATTCTCCTGGGCATCAGATTACACCACAGCATTTCTTCCCACCTTCCTCTGAAGCATCTGGTGCTGGCCATAGCCAGAGACAGGATACTGGATCAGATGGGCCAGTGGTGTTATTCAATATGCCAATTCTTATGTAAAATCATATAATACCAGCTGCTCTGAAGATGGAAATATGCTTCTTTACAGATTCATCCCTAACACACATGTCAATATGCACACTGAACTGTTCTTGTAGAGCTGTTCATTAGTGCATGCTGCACTGCTGGTAAAAATTTAAGATTACTGCAATATTTGTTTTGAAATACATATGTATACAGAGAGAGAGAGAGAGAATAAAAATAGAGACACCAAAATCCTATTCTATCGTCTACTTCATCTCCTTGAGTTGACATGAGTGACCTTTGTTAACCCCTTTAAAAAAAAAAGTCAGCTGTGTGCCGGCTGGTGTCTTGTGTTCTCATTATATTATTAGATATAATAGTAAAAGAATCTGAACATACAAGGGTAACTTCTCAATCATGTGTACAGTGATTTAGCTCTGTGTTGCCTATTGAGATCAATGCAGGTAAATTCCCTGTGCCCATCAGGGAAGGGAAGATTCTATCACCCTTAGTCACATTAAGTAATATCTTACTGTGTGAGTTGTTACACTTGTTTCTATCTTACTCCTGGGGTAAAACATTACTCAGTAAAAGTAAGGGTGATAGAATCTGATTCTGCAAGTTTAGTCTATACTGTACAGGACTAGACAGGACTCTTACCAAAGGACAGCCCCTGTGAGTGCTAGATTAACAAATTTAAACCTGTGTTTAGATGATGTGAATTATATGAAAATATAACTCTTCAAATCCATATTTCATAGAATCCATGGTAAAACACATGAACTATTGGTGCAAGATAACTGTGAAAATTACTACCAGGCTGTTGATGTGACACCATTACTGACATTTACAGTAAAGGGGAGATTTATTTAGCTCATGTTATCATTTTGATTAACCAAGTTTCAGCTGACTGAATACAAATATGAATCATATTTACTAAATCTTTTGTCAAAAGACATATTTACAATTAAAAAAGACATGAATAATCAGGGTAACAAGAAGGTAGTTAAACTGCTCTCTGATCAGTTGTTTAGCAGTCACTGACTTTACAGCATTAACTAAATTTTCATTAGAGATTGTCTTTATTTTATCAAAGCTGATATAAATTCATTTTGTGCATAACTGTTACAACTATATTATAATTCCAAAGTTAACTAAGAAGCTAAACATATAGCTTAGAAATATCCTCCTTATATACCAGATGTGTGTCCTTCATGAGTCTTCTTGGGCAGTTCAACATAGAAGTGTAGTAATCTGCAAGCATTCTCTTCTTTGCAATATATTTTTGAATAACCATACCTTTCCTAGGTTTTTAGTGGCAATTTCTTCTCTTCCTATCTTGTCACCAAATAGTTATCCGATAAATAGTTGTGAATGTATAGGTGTTATTATTGTACATTAGTTCTACATATCCAATGAATCAGTTCCTCTGTTGCGGCCAAGAAGTGCACAGCACAATTCAGGACCATGAGAGGACGGTGTGAAGGTATGTGCTCCTAGATTATCTATACCTTGCCATAAATTGAAGCAGCCAAATATTATTAATACATCTTTTTATGCAGTGCCATAACAATGTATGGTGCTTTACCAACAAAGCACAGAGAGAGTGTCTCTATCCTAAAGTGCTTACAATCACAGGGCCCAAACCCTGCTGCCCTTGCTTTTATGAAAAGTCCCACCCTTGAATACATAATGAAATGGTGAAGGTAGCAAAAATATTGTGAAGCAGCAGGGAGGAAAGATGAGTGTGACTACAATAAAGACTATGCGGTTAGTTTGGTTAGTAACATGTACACCCTGGGAGGTATGCAAATTTTCTTTTATATTGTTATACTGAGTCCATGAAGAGGAAGATCAAATAAGAACTCAGGGAAGAAGTGAGAGACTAAGAAGAGGAGTGGTTGAACGGACCATTGGGATTGGAAGGGGTTTCTAGGTGTAAGAAGGCATAAGAAACAGAAATGCAAGCCAGTCTTAAAACATACATGAGAAATCTTAATGGTATATGATAAATTCTCTTAACATTTACCTTGTGGCTATTAATGCCACAGAAGCATCAATAAATTGCTTAAACACAAAATTGTTCAAAAAGTTTCACATGCATTTAATGTGGCATAGCAGTGATGACTTGTCCTGATTTGTCATTCTTACTGTGTATATAAAGTGCTTGTGTAATTAGTTCAATTTAAAATATCAACCAGAAAATCAAGCTGAAACGTAATCATTTAATGATCCCTGGTTGAAAGATTTAATCACACAAAATAACTTTAAATCTTGCTTGGATTCACTATTGAAGCACATCATATTCATGTTTTCTCACTATATCTTGTTTGTTTGTCACTGGGGTTACAGTGGACGAGAAGCTGGATATGAGTCAACAGTGTGTCCTTGTAGCCAAGAAGGCCAATGGCATTTTGGGATGTATAAGTAGGGGCATTGCCAGCAGATCGAGGGACGTGATCGTTCCCCTCTATTCGACATTGGTGAGGCCTCATCTGGAGTACTGTGTCCAGTTTTGGGCCCCACACTACAAGAAGGATGTGGAAAAATTGGAAAACGTCCAGCGGATGGCAACAAAAATGATTAGGGGACTGGAACACATGACTTACGAGGAGAGGCTGAGGGAACTGGGATTGTTTAGTCTGCAGAAGAGAAGAATGAGGGGGGATTTGATAGCTGCTTTCAACTACCTGAAAGGTGGTTTCAAAGAGGATGGATCTAGATTATTCTCACTGGTAGCGGATGACAGGACAAGGAGTAATGGTCTCAAGTTGCAGTGGGGGAGATTTAGGTTGGATATTAGGAAAAACTTTTTCACTAGGAGGGTGGTGAAACACTGGAATGCATGATCTAGGGAGGTGGTGGAATCTCCTTCCTTAGAAGTTTTTAAGGTGAGGCTTGACAAAGCCCTGGCTGGGATGATTTAATTGGGGATCGGTCCTGCTTTGAGCAGGGGGTTGGACTAGATGACCTCCTGAGGTCCCTTCCAATCCTGATATTCTATGATTCTGTGTACCACTGGTGAATTCAAGGTATCATGGCATATTTAATTATATTAATATATGCCTCCAAATGCATTTATTTTTATATTTCTAGGAGGATTCTTTTTGCACAAAAATGTTATTTATGATCTTTCTGTTTTATGAGATAGGAATATTTCAATATAATAAATCACTAGCACAAATGTATCAACTAGCTTGTTAATACAACTAGCTGCCTAACCCAAAGTTGTCATGATTTTTTAAAATAAATATTATAAGACAGAGGCATGGAGGTGTAATGAAATGCATAACAGTGTTTTGTATGTACTTATTCTTGATGGTTTCCTTCAATATGCACTTTTTTAGAAACACTGCAACATTTTTCTTCATAACAAGATGATATTTTGCTTCTTGAATAATAATTCATGGAATCATAGATTGCTATAGATTTTCTTTTTGCTCAAAAACAAATCTTTTCAAAATTTGGAAAAATCAATAGCAGTAAACGACAGCAGGGAATGTATTGCTCTGGAAAGCATACTAGAAAACTTATTGATTGTTTTCCCGACTGATCTGAGTTTCATCCCATCATTTGTGTGTATTTGTGATACACACAGAACTTAAGTACTCAATATTAAAAAAAAGAAATTGTCTTCTCGTTAGCATGACTGAAATGTATATTATTGTCCAACAGGTTGTTTTCAATATTTGAAACAATGTTTACCTAAAGTTTTCTGCACTCTCAGAAATTAAAAGCTAGTCTTCAGGATAGAGTATAGTAATCCCATTGCACTGTGCCAGCAATTTTGTGAGCTGCTGAGTGCCCTCACCTCCCACTGAGGTCATTGACTTCAATGTGAGATGAAGCTTCACTACACTTTATAAGGTTGGTCTTTTAGGCCTCAATTCAGCAAAATACTTAAGCAAGCACTTTGGGCATTCATTCATGGAGGATTAGAATGCTGGATTTCATTATATACTATTGATTTATATTCCAACATTAGGAGAGAATCAGCAGAGAAAGGAAATTACACTTAGTTATATCTTGAATATTCATCGAAGTAAACGAGTGGTGCTGGAACAAGTTTTATAGTGGGAGTGTGGAAGGCGGAAACCATGTATTTGGGTTGTTATTACTACTTCAAGCCAGGGGGTGCAGCAGCACCCCCAGTGCCCCTCGTTCCAGGACCTATGAAGTAAATTTCCAAAGAATTTTTAAAAAACTGTACAGTATCTTAACATTCAAAAATATTATATCTTTTTATAGACTCTCCTCTCTCTCACAGACACACACACACACACAGGCGCTGACTCTGTGGGTGCTCTGAGGCTGGAGCACCCACAGAGAAAAATTGGTGGGTGCTCTGCACCCACTAGCAGCTAAGCTCCCCACCCCGCCCCCCTCCCCTCCCCAACTCATCTCTGCCTCTGCTTCCTTCCCAGCGCGCCGTGTCTCTGCTTCTCCTCCCAGGCTTGCCACTGCAAAACAGTTCCAGGAGAAGTAGGTGATATTACAGTAGGAAATACTTTAGGAACGTGTAGGAAGTAGACAAGACAAGCATGTCTACCACTTCAGATCCCCTAAGGCCCAAAGGAGACAAGCCAGCATGTTTCATGCTCTAGCCAGCCTGTCTTGGCTGACAGGTCCACCCTGGTTGATTTCCTAAGTTATGTAGGGGGATTCCCTCTCTTGTGTGACTTACTAGCTTCAGAGCCTGATGAGGTACCTGTCCCACCGAGTTCTTAATGTACTTTGGAGCACAGTTAACATCTCTTCCAAAAGCCTCTCTCTGCCACTGGCATTTTCTTTGCTCTTTTTGGCAACTTCCTGGTTGCCACTCCAGCAAGTCCCATACACATTGACCAGCCATCAGTGTGGCACAACAATACATTTATGAGGCAGCTTTACAAATGAGAGCTATGGCATCATTTGCATGGTATCATAATGCCCTAGTAAACTGAACCTGGTGAATATTAAAACAATTTGATCCAACTAGGGAATTATAAATAATATTAATAGACGATACAGTGTGTGAAACTATTCTGTTTTTGTTTAATGCACGAATAATCTTATAAAACTACCATATCTAATTCTACCAGATGAAGTATGATATTTAATACCTATCAACATATTTTAATAAAAAGTACTTGAATATCCATTTCAAAACTTGCATGGCTAAGAAATGCACTTTGCTATATTTACTGGTATTACTATACAGAATTGCATGGAAGTGGCAAGCTCAGACAATATAAAAGATAAAAGCTCAGCTCTCTGAGCTATGCATTGTAATATATCCTGTTAAGATTGCTGTCTCAGTGCTTTTATAGCTGTGCTCTGATGGGGAAAAAATAGAATTACAGTCAAGAGAGTGAAACCCACTGAGTTTTTATGAGCCTTACTAGCCTAACTGTTGTTTAATCTTTATGAAATTATAAATTCTATCAACAGGTATCTAAAAACCGGAGTGGGGGGGAAACTGATGCTGATAAGCTTATTGTACTGGAAACGTTCCAAATTCTTCAATATTAAATAAGCACAGTAAAGGTCACAAGAGAAATGCAAATCATAGAAGACTTTGGAATGTAATCCATTCTAGTTATCCCATTTGCCTTGGATGCTGGGGGAAAAAACAGTTTTAATAGAATTGCTGGGGAGGGTAGTCTGGGTAGGTCAAGATCCAATAAGCAATGTAAAAAGGGACCAACAATTGTTATAGATTTGGAGTCAGATACTGTGGTGCACCTCAGGATAGAACTCTTAGCCCAGAGCGTGGGTTTAAGCAATATTTGTGCCCTCCTGATCCTGGGCAGCTGTAAGGGCTGGAGAGTTTCCCAGAGTAATTGAAACAGCCCTGGGGGCCTAAGTTCCAGCTGCCTTCATGGGTTACCCTTCTAGGCTGCAGTTTGCCTAGAATTTCTACAGTAATGTGTGCCCTGTCCCTGCCCAAACACACCTCCTACCCTGAGCCTTTCCCCCAACATACGTGGTCCTTGGAAGGCAGTTTTACGTTTGCCTGCCACAGTGCCTATATTGGGGAAGCATCTCCCATCCTGAACTGGGGCTTTTACATTACTTTTATGTCTCTCTGGCCCTTTGATCAGGTTTATGAAGGCCAAAATGGTGGTGAGAGCCTCACCACCATAGTACCTGAAATTAAGACTCAGAATCACAACAGAGAGTGCATGCAGTGTTGTAATAAAAGCAGTGCTGGAATATGAAGTATCTGATATTGTAATGGGGGTTCCCATCTATGATTTGTATATAGAAGTATATATAAATATAATCCACTACCAATTCTGCAGAATTGGTAGTGGATTATATTTATATATACTTCTATATACAAATCATATTCTGCAGATCTGCAGAAAAGGGCCTAGGGGGTTACAGTGGACGAGAAGATGGATATGAGTCAACAGTGTGCCCTTGTTGCCAAGAAGGCTAATGGTATTTGGGGCTGTATAAGTAGAAGCATTACCAGCAGATCGAGGGATGTGATCATTCCCCTCTATTCGGCATTGGTGAGGCCTCATCTGGAGTACTGTGCTCAGTTTTGGGCCCCACACTACAAGAAGGATGTGGAAAAATTAGAAAGAGTCCAGCAGAGTGCAACAAAAATTATTAGGGGGCTGGAGCACATGACTTATGAGGAGAGGCTGAGGGAACTGGGATTGTTTAGTCTGCAGAAGAGAAGAATGAGGGGGGATTTGATAGCTGCTTTCAACTACCTGAAAGGGGGTTCCAAAGAGGATGGAGATAGGCTGTTCTCAGTGGTAGCAGATGACAGAACAAGGAGTAATGGTCTCAAGTTGCAGTGGGAGAGGTTTAGGTTGGATATTAGAAAGAGAAAAATTAACTGGGAATTGGTCCTGCTTTGAGCAGGGGGTTGGACTAGATGACCTTCTGGGGTCCCTTCCAACCCTGATATTCTATGATTAGGAAAAACTTTTTCACTAGGAGGGTGGTGAAGCACTGGAATGGATTACCTAGGGAGGTGGTGGAATCTCCTTCCTTAGAGGATTTTAAAATCATGCTTGACAAAGCCCTGACTGGGATGATTTAGTTGGGTATTGTTCCTGCTGTGAGCAGGGGGTTGGACTAGATGACCTCCTGAGGTCCCTTCTAACCCTGATATTCTATGATTCTGTGAATCTATGATTATCATACAGTCTTTAAATACTATTGCATATTTTTTTTCTTCTGGCCCCATGCCTCTTTCAGTGCACAGAATGGATGGTGCTTACTTAAATGAGCAGTTATTCAATATTTTTTTTCTCCTCATTGTTCAATGATTGGCCCTAGTCCTTATGAATTGCAAACTATTGAAACCCTGCTCTGAACACAGAATTACTAATTTCCTCATCGTTTCCTCCCCCCCATATGCTCTGCACAATAATATCTGACTCCTTCACAAGCATGATTATTTTATCTTCACAACACCCCAGTAAGCTCAGGGGTTGGTAGCGTCTCCACTATAGAGAAGGGGAGCAGGGGCCCAGAGAGACCAAAAGTCTCCAATAATTTTGGGTGCCCAATTTGAGATACTTAGAACATGGGAGGGGGTGGGGGGAGTATTTAGTATTACATAGCACTTTATCTGATCAAAACACAGCCCCCATTGAACTCAGTTCCAGCTGTGAGTGTTCAACACTTTTGCAAATCAGACCCAAGAATTATCAAATTGGTTATCCAGAAGACAAGAAACACACAATTAGAGACCACCTGTGAAAAGTTTTGTTTATGTGACTTGCCCAGCATCACACTGGACCTTTGTGGCAGAGGCAGAGATATCATTCAATTCTCCATGACAGCATTCAACCACCTTACCAATGACATCATCTTTTTCCCTCTTCCTTCAATCCCTTGCTTCATTCCCTATACATTTTCCACTTCTGCAACAAATGAGGGAGAGATACTAATGACAACACCCTCCTTCACTACACAACCCTGATTCATCCATAGAGCAGGTCCATCTTGTACACTGAATGAGGCAGGAGTCCAAAAAATAAGTGATCATATAATTCAAGGCTGTATCATAAGGCACATGAACAAGGGTGCTGAAATAACATTACACACAAAAATGACATTAAAAGCACATGATTTAGATTGTAAAATTAAGCTGACAAAAGTAATTTCCTAGGTTTAAAAAAAAAAATCAAACTGCAGAAACAGAAATTCCATTGTGTTGCATCATATTGACACCCAGATGGGTCATAAGCAGGGCTGGAAACTTTAGATTCACCTACACAGATTTATTCAACTTGAACTAATGGATAGCTGCAATAGAATGTCATCCTCTATGTGGTCCAATGTTACAGGGAGATGAGACACATGCTTTCCCAGTGTGTTTTAGACATCAGTGTATTTGCTGACATCAGATGAATGGTGAGACTCAGGAATCTTGGGTTCTATTCCAGGCTGCAGAAGGGATTGTGCTCTACGGATAACAGACTCTTCTCCCATTCTCTCCAAGTTTGGCCATTTTTACCCCATCCACTCCAACCTGTCCCAGGCCTAGTCTTATCTTTTCCCCACTTTGTCCCAGTCCCATGCTCCTTGCCTACCCAGTCCCTGACTCTACTCCTCCGGCTTCTCATCCCAGTCCCAGTGTCCTTACCCAGCCAGTCATTGCCCCCCTTTGGACTCACTGTGTGAGTCCCAAGTACTACTTTCTTTGCTCTCATCCAATCTCAGTCTCTTTCTCACCCTTTCCCCAGCTCTTGGTCCCAGACTCCCCACTTCCTGGGTCCTTGTCCCTGTCTTTGCCCAGTCAGTTCTGGTTCTCCCCCACATCACAAGATCATTAGCAGATCTGTCTTACTTCCCTCTCCCTGCATCTGTTCACTTATCTTGGTTCCTCATCTGAGGCTTCTTATCCAGCCAATTGCAGCCCTATCCATCCCCAACTCTTCATCCAATCTTAGTGTTTCTCCCCAGACAACTGGCTCCCAGTCCACCACTATTTCCCTCCCTAGCTCCCAGATTCCCCTCAGGTTACCAGTCCCCTTGTCCCCGTCCCCTCACAGTTCCCAGCTCCAACCTCCTTATACAGACAGTCCCAGTTTCTCTGCACTCTCTCTAGTCCCAGTCTCATCAAACTAATTGTCCCAATCTACTCCTTTCCTTCCCCCAGTCCAGCTTTTGTCCCCTCTGCATTTGAATCAGACAAAATCCACTCCATGCTGCCTGGGTCCCAGCAGAGTGGTCTTTGAGAGCATGGGAGATCCAGCCTCTCCCGCTTTCAGTTCTATCCCCATCCGAACCCAGATGGGAACAGCCATTACAGGAAAAATCTAACTTCATTACTGTAGCCCTGGGTTGATGGGAAGCATGTGGGGATTGAGCATGGTCAGTGAAGATGAACTCTTCAAAAATTTTAGCTGTTAAATTGTAAGTCTTTACTGAGAATGTGCAGACTGCAATTTTTCAAAGGCTTATACCAGGTAATTAGGGGAAGTAGTTTTGATCATATGTGTACAGTAATAAAGCAAACACCTAGATTTGAAACAAAAGATGAAAAAAGAAAAAAAGAAAGATTTTCAGTTTACTTTATATCAAAGGATAGCGCAGCTTTACTATGACAGTCGATACCCAGATATATCAACAGTTATCCATCTCTAAATCTATGTAGCCATAACATAGCTCCTTAATGGATAATCCTTGTGTACTATATGTGTTTGCAGCTGTTGAGGTGGACGTGAGCGCTTACCTTTTAAATTAATATTTTGTGCCCTTTGGGACATCAGGATTTGTGACATGATGAGCTGGTTTTGTTAGAGGGAACTTTGAAGTTGCAAGGATTTTTTTTTTTTTGGGGGGGGGCAGTGTGTAGATGTCTAAGCAACTCTATGAACCAAACCAGAGCATGGGCGTGGGTGTACTCTTCTTTGATCCAAGTTTCTTTTTCAGTAGCTATGTTTTAAGGCTTTGATGTACTATGTTCTGGGAAATCCTAAGATTAGCAAATCTGCAGTTTGGAATACAGCAGTGTTTTGCTACAGGTTTCAAAAGCCTTCATTATGAAGGGTAAGTTGTGATTTCAGAAATATAGAATCATTGAATCATAGAATCATAGAATATCAGGGTTGGAAGGGACCCCAGAAGGTCATCTAGTCCAACCCCCTGCTCAAAGCAGGACCAATTCCCAGTTAAATCATCCCAGCCAGGGCTTTGTCAAGCCTGACCTTAAAAACCTCTAAGGAAGGAGATTCTACCACCTCCCTAGGTAACGCATTCCAGTGTTTCACCACCCTCTTAGTGAAAAAGTTTTTCCTAATATCCAATCTAAACCTCCCCCACTGCAACTTGAGACCATTACTCCTCATTCTGTCATCTGCTACCATTGAGAACAGTCTAGAGCCATCCTCTTTGGAACCCCCTTTCAGGTAGTTGAAAGCAGCTATCAAATCCCCCCTCATTCTTCTCTTCTGCAGGCTAAACAATCCCAGCTCCCTCAGCCTCTCCTCATAACTCATGTGTTCCAGTCCCCTAATCATTTTTGTTGCCCTTCGCTGGACTCTCTCCAATTTATCCACATCCTTCTTGAAGTGTGGGGCCCAAAACTGGACACAGTACTCCAGATGAGGCCTCACCAATGTCGAATAGAGGGGAACGATCACGTCCCTCGATATGCTCGCTATGCCCCTACTTATACAATATATACAAATATATCTTGTTAAACAGAGTTAGTGCTTCTATTCTTTACAAAGTCTGTTTTTTTCTGTCTCTTAGAAACATTTTGTAAGAATAAAACATATAGAAGGAAAAAAGAAAAAAATATATAAGCAATCAACAAACCAAACAAAATATTCCTTTTCTAATACGTATCAGTAGAGAAAAGAACAATAAGACAATGAGAATTGTACATCTTAACACATAGATATAGTTCCAATTGGGTGTAAGCAGTACAGGTTTGTTTTCATCCAGCATCCCTCACTGATGAGGAAGAATACCCTAAGGGCTAAATCTTGATGTCATTTAAGTCAAAGGCAAAAGTCCCACTAATGTCAGTAGAACCAGGATTTGTCCCTTAGTGCAGATCTGCCTATGTCATTTATAATTAACCCTCAAATGTTTCTAAATAATGGCCTGAAAATGAAAAACACATTGCTCCTCTTTGGAGCATAGGGATTGCCATACCACATCAGAACAGTTAATCATTTTGTCCAGTACACTGTCTGTGACAGTGGCATTTAACTTATCATTCAAGGAACTTGTAAGCAACCTCACAGAGGACAATTGACCATTGACCACTGACAGGATTTTGGAGGATCTATAATTTTAGTACATTATAATCTATCTGTGAAGCATGCTTACAGAAATAATAATGGAAGTTATTGCAACTGCAACAAGAAGTAGAAGAACCAATTTCATGTATTAAAATAGGCTTGATTATAGGTGATAAGCATTAAGTGTTAAGAACTTATAATGAGGCCTAGTAAAAGTGGCAATTGGGATGAGATAGAATGAATATTATGTGCTTGGCGGAAGCTTGTAGAATGATATGTGCTTGACCTAAGGTTATAAAATTTAGCAATATGTATCTTGTGATAGTTTAGCAATAAACTATAAACTGTGTGATAAACAGGTAACCCACAAACAAACAGAAGCCAGCATCTTAAGGGCTTTTTGCAATAAGAGCTAGTCACAGTAATGTACTAAAACTATTGGCAAAGGAACTGACATGAATGGTTGGGTTCACTGTCTGAAATATAATTATGGTCAACTGGAATACCACATACAGACAACCAGAATCCTAAAATTGGTCTCCCTGAATATCAAATATGAATAAGAGATGAGACTATGATCCCAGATGTATGTGGGTGGAAAGGAAAAGGAGCATAAAAGGTCATCAAACCCATTCTTAGTTGGACACCAGGATTGGAGTTACATTGGAGAACTGGTCAGGAAACCTAGGCCAGCACCTTCTTCTTGTGGTGAGCTCCACTGACTGTTTTTTCCCCCATCTGTATATCTAATAAGTTCCGTAAGGTAGTAAGTAGGTACAATGTAAGATCATCAGTATGAAGAATGCAGGAAACCACTTTACTGTGTTTATCTTATGCTTATAAGTATGCATATTGGTTTTTCTATTATTTAGTATATTTGTTTGTATTAACTGAACTCATAAAGTTTCTGTGTGTGCTTCACCTGTCACTTCTTCTATTGTCTATCTAGGTTCATATTCTTACTCATAACAGAGATATCTAGGCATATTATATATTTAATAAAGTAAAGATGAATTCAGTTATGATTATTTTTACTTAAAAAGACAAAGGTAATTAAAAAGTGAAATATTATTACTTCATTTCAGCTAATAACAGCAAAGTTCAGCTATTGAGACAAAATATCACCTTCCAAACAGGAACAAATAAGAACATAAGAATGACCATACTGAGTCAGACCAATTATTCATGTAGTCCAGTATCTTGTCTTCTGTTAGTGGCTGGTGCCAGAGGCTTCAGAGGGAATGAACAGAACAGGGCGGTTAGCAAGTGTTCTATCCCCTGACGTCCAGTCCCAGCTTTTTGAAGTCATAGGTTTAGGGACACCTAGGCCCTAGTGTTCCGTCCCTGACTATCTTGGCTAATAGCAATTGATGGACATATCCTACATGAAAATATCTAATTCTTTTTTGAGCCCAGTTATACTTTTGGCCTTCACAACATCCCCTGGCAACAAGTTCCACAGGTTGACTCTGTGTTGTGTGAAGAAGTACTTCCTTATGTTTAGAGTAGCAGCCGTGTTAGTCTGTATCCACAAAAAGAACAGAAGTACTTGTGGCACCTTAGAGACTAACAAATTTATTAGAACATAAGCTTTGTGGGCTACAGCCCACTTCATCGGATGCATAGAATGGAACATATAGTAAGAAGATTAGATTTGTTTTAAACCTAAAGCTTATTAATTTCATTGGGTGACCCCGGTCCTTGTGTATATCCCAATGAAATTAATAAGCTTTAGGTTTAAAAGAAACATATAACCTATAACCTTTTAAACCCAAAGCTTAGTAATTTATTTGGGTGACCCCTGGTCTTTGTGTTATGCAAAAGGATGAATAACACTTCCTTATTCACTTTCTCCACACCATTCATGATTTAATAGACTTCTATGATATTCCCCCCTTAGTTGTCTCTTTTCTCAACTCAACAGTCCACTCTTTTTAATCCCTCCTTGTATGGAAGCTGTTCCATACCCTTAATCATTTTTGTTGCCATTCTCTTAACTTTTTCCAATTCCAATATATCATTTCTGAGATAGGGCAACCAGAACTGCACACAGTATTCAAGGTGTGGGCATAACAGTGATTTATATAGTGGAATTATGATATTTTCTTTCTCATTATCAATCCATCTCCTTTTGGTTCCTAACGTTCTGTTAGTCTTGTTGGCTGCCATGGGTGCATTGAGCAGATGTTTTCAGAGCATTATCCATGATGACTCCAAGATCTCTTGAGTGTTAAGAGCTAATATAGACCCCATCATTTGGTATGTATAGTAGGGGTTATGTTTTCCAGTGTGAATTACTTTGCATTTTTCAACATTGAATTTCATCTGCCATTTTGTTACCTAGTCACCGTGTTTTATGAGATCCTTCTGTAACTGTGCTCAGTCAGCTTTGGACTTAACTATCCCGAGTGATTTAGTATCATCTGCAGACTTTGCCACCTTGCTGTTTACCTCCTTTTCCTATCAGTTATGAATATGTTGAACAGCATTGGTACCTAAACAGATGCTTGGGTGAGGGGGCATTATTTACTTCTCTCCACTGTGAAAACTGTCCATTTATTCCTAGCCTTTGCTTCCTATCTTTTAACCAGCTACTCATGGGGTACAGTGGTTGATTTAAGAGAGAGGCTACATACCACAGACCGTAGTTCTGCAATTTCATATTTGAGTTCCTTCAGGCCTCTTGGGTGAATACCATCTGGTCCTGGTGACTTATTACTGTTTAATTTATCAATTTGTTCCAAACTTCCTTTACACACCACTCAATTTGGGACAGTTCCTCAGATTTGTCATCTAAAAAGTATGGCTCAGGTGTAGGAATTTCCCGAATGTCTTCTGCAGTAAAGAACTAGGCAAAGAATCCATTTAGCTTCTCCACAATGATCTTGTCTTCCTTAAGTGCTCCTTAAGTCCCCCCCAACCTGAAGCAAATACTTACCAGCAACCACACACCACACAACAAAAACACTAACCCAGGAACCTATCCTTGCAACAAAGCCTGTTGCCAACTTTATCCACATATCTATTCAAGGGACACCATCATAGGACCTAATCACATCAGCCACACTATCAGAGGCTCGTTCACCTGCACATCTACCAATGTGATATATGCCATCATGTGCCAGCCCCTCTGCCATGTACATTGGCCAAACTGGACTGTCTCTATGCAAAAGAATAAATGGACACAAATCAGACATCAAGAATTATAACATGCAAAAACCAGTTGGAGAACACTTCAATCTCTCTGGTCACTTGATTACAGACCTAAAATTTGCAATTCTTCAATAAAAAAACTTCAAAAACAGACTCCAATGAGATCCTGCTGAATTGGAATTAATTTGCAAACTGGACACCATTAAATGAGGCTTGAATAAAGATTGGGAGTGGATGTGTCATTACACAGAGTAAAACTGTTTCCCCATGTTTATTTCTCCCCCTACTGTTCCTAAAACATTCTTGTCAACTGCTGGAAATGGCCCACCTTGATTATCACTACAAAAGGGTTTTTTTTTTTTTTTCCCCTCTCTCTCTTCTGCTGGTAATAGCTCTCCTTACCTGATCACACTCCTTACAGTGTGTATGGTAACACCCATTGTTTCATGTTCTCTGTGTATATAAAATCCTCCTACTGTATTTTCCACTGCATGCATCCGATGAGGTGAGCTGTAGCTCATGAAAGCTTATGCTCAAATAAATTTTTTAGTCTCTAAGGTGCCAAAAGTACCCCTGTTCTTTTAGCTTTTTAATCATTAAGTGGCCCCACTGATTGATTAGCAGGCTTTAAAAGAAATTGCTGTTATTTTTTTTGTGGGGGGGGGGCATTTGCTCCTAGCTCATCGCATTCTTTTTTGGCCTGACAAATTATACTTTTACACTTGACCTGCCAGACTTTATGCTCCTTTCTTTTTTTTTCAACAGGGTTTGACTTTTAGTTTTTAAAGAGTGTCTTTCTGCCTAACCATCTCTTTTACTCTGTTGTTTATCTATGGTGGCATTTTTGTTTGGTCCTTTTACCGTTTCTTTTATATTTGGGGTATACATTTAGTTTGGGCCTCTATTGTTGTGTTTCACATCATTTCCATGCAGTTTGCAGGTGTTTCACTCTTGTGACTGTTCCTTTTAATTTTCCTGTTTAAATAGTGTCCTAATTTTTGTGTAGTTCCCCTATTTGAAGTTAAATGCTACTGTGGTGGTTCTCTTTGGAATTTTGCCCCTTACACAGATATTAAATGTAATTAATTATGGTTGCTGTGACTGAGTGGTTCAGCTCTATCCACCTCTTTGAGCAGATTCTATGCTCCACTTAGGACTAAATCAAGAATTGCACCCCCATTTCTGAATTTCTGGATTAACTGCTCCAAGAAGCACTCATCAATAGTGTCTAGAAATGTTACCTTTGCATCCCATCCTGGGGTGACATGTACCAAGTCGGTATAGACATAGTTGAAATCCCCCATTATTATTGAATTTTCTGTTTTCATAGCCTCTCGAATATTCCTGAGTATGTCACAAATCATCATCACCATCCTGGTCAGGTAGTCGGTAGTATATTTCTACTGGTATACGATCACTATTCAAGCATGGAATTTCTATCCATATTTGACTCTATGATTTCTTTCACATACAGTGCCACTCCCTCACCAGCACAGACTGCTTGGTCATTCAGTATATTTTGTGCCCTGATATTACTGTATCACATTGATTATCGTTATTCCACCAAGTTTCTGTGATGTCTATTATATCAATATCCTGATTGAATATCATACGCTGAAGTTCACCCTTCTTAGCATTTGCATTTCAAGTATAGTATGTAAGCCCTTATAAAATTTGTTCATATTTACTTGTCTGCCTTCACATGATGTAATTGAATAAGACTGTTTTCATTTGACTGTTTCTCTACAGTCCTGGCCAGTGCATAATGGAGGATGGTGGAGGCTAAGACTCCCCAAACCTCTACTAAAGTTCCCTGCCATGGCTTTGGGGACAGCCATCAATGGGGCTCATAGTTCCTCTAGGTGGCTGGGACCCAGGGCTCCTCAGGCCGGCCAGGATCAGTGTGGCTCAGATGGGTTGGCTAGGGCAGTTCGGGTGGACTGTGGGAGGCTTGGGTGGGTGTGCCGGCAGGCTGGGGCTCAGGGATGCTTGGGCAAGTGGTCTGGGGCACAGAGCTGCACAGCTCGCCCTCCTCTGGCCATAGTGGGGGGCTTGGAGATCCTCTAGCTCAGGTGGTCAAAAGTGGGGGAAAGGAGTAGGGGTGGGGCCTTGGGCACAAGAGGCACAGTAGGGTCAGGGCCTTGGGTGGAAGGGGCGGAGCAGGGGGCTAGCCTCCCTGCATAGGGGTTTACACACTGCCCATGTCTACAGTTCCTACCTGTACTTTATCAACTTCTATCTTCTCCTCTTTTTTTAGGATGTAGAGTATCCCCTTTAGGAAATCCTCTCCTAAGGGATGTTTCTGTCTGAACTGTGTGCACCTCCATACCTGTCACATTTCCCTCAGTTCTTAGTTTAAAAATTCCTCTATGATCTTTTTAGTGTTACATGTCAGAAATCTGTTTTGATTTATGTGGAGTCCATGCTTCCTGTTGTCATATTCTGAGGTGCAATTCAGACCACGGAGGCGATGTGTCACCACTTTATTTAAGATGTTGGAGGTTGATATGGAGTCTTGTGGTGAAGGAAGCTCTTTCTTCTCCACCTGTGTTTGCTGAAATACAAATTGTTCTGTTTCCTGACATCTTCTCCCTCTGCTATCTTGGTGATCCTGTGTACTACTTATATGAAAATTGCAGTACACATCTCTTTGATTAGGATACACCTGTTTAACCAATTTTGCATAGGAAGGTCTGTCCGGAATTGAACATGTGCAAATAATATCATACCGGGGAAATTCATAACTTGACATACATTCGTTTCACCATATTGTTGACCAGCAACTTCTTAGCTTTCAAATGACACCTCACAAGACATATTTTGTACAAAGATTATTACAATAATGTGTATAGTATGAATACAGAGGTTCTTTGGTTCACACCTGTATAGGCTCCTCCTTTCCCCAAAGGTTCCCCAATTCCTAATAAACCTAATTTTCTCCTCCAAACACCATCATCTCATTCTCACATTGAGACCATGCAGTTCTGCCTATCTAACTGGTTCTGCATGTGGAACTGGAAGCATGTCCAAGAATGCTACTGTGAGGTCCTGGACTTTAATCTCTTACCCAGCAATCTAAATTTGGCCTTCAGAACCTCTCTCCTATCTTTCCCTATGCCATTGGTACCTACATGTACCTGCACATAAGTTTAACTAGATGTCTCAAGAGGTTCTCAAGCTTTGCACATGGCAGGCAATTCACCATGCAGTTCTCCTGGTCATCACAAACCCAACTATCAATATTACTAATAATCAAATCCTCCATTACTCTTACATGTCTCTTCCTAATAACTGGCATCCTTTATCTCGGAGGGCTATCCTCAGTGTGAATGGATACCATGATATCATCTGGAAGGAGGGTCCCAACTATGGCATTATTTCCCCTCCACTCCTTCCCTGAGACTTTCGTATTCCTCAACAGCACAGAGGCTGTCAGACTGGAGGTGAGACTGCTCTACTGTGTCCCTGAAAGTCTCATTTCTGTACCTCTCTGTCTCCCTTATCTACTCCAGTTCAGCCACTCTGGTATCAAGAACCCGTACTTGGTCTCTGAGGTCCATAGGTAGCTTGCACTGAATCATAGCACTTAAGGCAGGATTAAGACTTATTTAGATCCCTGACAGGTGTTTGTCAACCTGTTCTTAAAAACCTCCAGTCATGATGGAGATTCCTGGGCTATTTATTCCAGACCTCTTTCACCAGCAGACTCCTTGATTCCAACCTCAAAACAGGAATGAACTTTATCTAGGGGTAACCCTCTAGAAAATGCATTTCAAAGTGTGACTGAACTCCAACTATGAGGTGCAAAAGCATGCAAAGTTATCTCTCCCTATCCATCTCTCCCTCTTTCATCTAAGGTGACAGAAAAAAAACAGCCTATTTGATTTGGGAAAGATCCTGACCTGAAATTTTGGTTAGCCCTGTTGCTGGGAGCATGTGGTAAGAATTTTATCTTGAACCAAGTCTAGCTTGCTAAATTTTAGTTTTAGTTTTAGTCTAGCTTGTTAAGTTTTTGTTCTGGGAACTGTTTTATCTTTTTTTCTCCTGTAACCACTTCTGACTCACTTGTACTTAAATAAATTTAATTAAAACTAGTACAGTGCTGTGAACTGTGTGGGTAACTCCAATTAGGGTGGTAAACTGTTGTATACTGATCTCCTTAGAGAGGCAATGTACTGACTGCCTCTGAATTGTCCTGGAGAGGCCTGGATGGTGAAAAATACATGTTTAGGGGAATAATCAATGACTGGGAGCGTGCTGGCTCATCCTGCAAGTAGTAACTGTGCTGGTGGAACCCAGAGTGTTCCTGATGTGTGGCTAGCAGGCTGCAGCCATACACAGATACTCAGGGCGTTTGTTACCTGTATGATGTTAGGCTGTTTGTGAGCAGCCCAGGTGAGAGCTACAGCAGCAAAACATTGAGAGGCACCCACTTTTGCAGGGAAGGGCTGACACTGGGTGACCAGGGCTGACACTGGACACCTCACTGGTCTGGATTGCACCCTGGAATGTCGTACCTCCCTGCCCCCCTCAAAAAAATGAGATTTAATTACACATTGTGGAGTTTTCTTTTGACTTCTGGTTTTTGAGTTTTTATGGCTCCTATTTTCTAACTTTTTACTGCAACTACAAGAGCTAGAAACTTACAAAATAAAAGCTGAGATCATCATTTCAATCCCTAAATCCAGGACATGGGGCTTTCAAGAAAAGCACACCAGCTATCATGAGACTCATGATAAAATTATGAGAGTTGGCTACACTGGGTGGGCAGTAGCCCCATTTATTTTATTTTCAAAGGTATAAATGGCAGTTAGGCACCGAACTCCCACTGACTTTTCCTTTATATCTTTGAAAATCTCCCCCTTAATGTTTCTGTCAGTTATAAGAGCTTGGTTTGGACCCCTTTACTATGACATTTTGGCCGTGTGTGTGTGTATGATATAGATCCTCTCTCTCCTCTTTTAAAAAAAGGGGAAAAAAACTGTATTAATTAAACATTTGTGACCTTGTAGATTACACAAAAGACAACATGGTCTCTACATGAAATCTAAGGGCCAGCTCATTCTCTGGAGATTTGCCTGCAGAGGGGCCTTTTCCCTTATTTCTGCATGCAACAAGGGAGTGTCATCTCTGTGGCGTGCTTCTCTCCTTCCACTCAACCCCACAGAAGCCCCTCTATGAGGGCTCTGTTTGTGTGTTGGAAGGCACTGGGAGGTGAGTGGGCAGCAGCAGCTAGTTAAGTCTATGCTACATTCTCCCAAGAAGCTCTCAGAGAAAGCCTGAGTAACTTACTGCAGACAGAGAAAGCCTGATTCTGATTTCCCCAACTGTAGTTTTACCTCAGAGTAACTCACCTAGTATCAATAGTTACTCCTGATTTACTCAAGTGTAAAAGAAGAGAATCTTCAGTAATCTATGCTTCCTTTCGGTGGCCTGGAATATGTCCTTGAAGGTGGTGGTTGGGAGCTCCTGGGCATGTTACTCAAGAAATTAAGAAAACAGAAATGGTCAGGCAGCAGCAGCAAAAGGTAAAGGACATCTTGTGCACTAACTTCTTGACTCCTGCAGATATCTGGGACATCTGTACTTTTGTAGAGTTTGACCTCCTCAAGTTTTTTTCACAGTGTGGGAAAAGGTAGAGTGCAAACTCCCATTATAGAATTCCATTGAAACAGTGAGATAAAGCTGAAGAGTTTCCACTTCCCTACAGGAATTATTCTCGGTGTTTCAGAGTGGTAGCTGTGTTAGTCTGTATCAGCAAAAAAAAAAACAAAACAAAAAAAAAAACAAAAACAAAAAACAACAAAGAGGAGTACATGTGGCACCTTAGAGACTAACAAATTTATTTGGGCATAAGCTTTCGTGGGCTAAAACCCACTTCATCCGATGCATGCAGTAGAAAATGCATTCACGTACTCCTCATTTTATTCTCAATGTGTTATTTAAGGGCTGTCAGGATATGGTATTGTTCTGAAGTAACTATCTGGGATCTGGGATGAAAAGAACAGGCATAGTATGCTTGTTTTTTTTAAAAGAGGGTTCCTCCATAAATAGAACAAAGAAATGTGTCCACTACAATAGCACCCTCATAATGTCTGTATTTGTCTGTCATGTTAGACATGAGCATTATACCACACCATTTTAGTTGAGGTACTATATTTGAATGCAGCTATCTAACAAAAGCTTACATAACTATAAGAACATAAGAATGGCCATACTGAGTCAGACCAAAGGTCCATCTAGTCCAGTATCCTGTCTTCCGACAGTGGCCAATGCCTGGTGCTCCAGAGGGAAAGAACAGAACAGGTAATTATCAATCATGTGATTTAAAAAAATATATATGTTCGATTGTATTTTTCAATCTTTTGACTTGTCTTACAAGATGGATATAAGAGAGAGTTTCATAGTGGTAGCCGTGTTAGTCTGTATCAGCAAAAAGAACAAGGAGTACTTGTGGCACCTTAGAGACAAACAAATTTATCTGAGCATAAGCTTTCATGGGCTAAAGCCCACTTCATTGGATGCATGCAGTGGAAAATACAGTAGGAAGATAGATAGATAGATATGAAACATGAAAAAATGGGGGTTGCCATACCAACTATAATGAGAGTAATCGACTAACGTGGGCTATTATCAGCAGGAGAAAAAAAAACTTTTGTAGTGATAATCAGGATGGCCCATTTCAAACAGTTGACAAGAAGGTGTGAGTAACAGTAGGGAGAAAATTAGCATGGGAAAATAGTTTTTAGTTTGTGTAATGACGCATCCACTCCCAGTCTTTATTCAAGCCTCATTTAATGGTGTCCAGCTTGCAAATTAATTCTAGTTCTGCAGTTGGAGTCTGTTTTTGAAGGTTTTTTGGTTGAATAATTGCGACTTTTAGGTCTGTAATTGAGTGTCCAAGGAGATTGAAGTGTTCTCCAACTAGTTTTTTAATGTTATAATCCTTGATGTCTGACTTGTGTCCATTTATTCTTTTGCATAGAGACAGTCCAGTTTGGCCAATGTACATGGCAGAGGGGCTGGCACATGATGGCATGTATCACATTGGTAGATGTGCAGGTGAACGAGCCTCTGATAGTGTGACTGATGTGATTAGGTCTTATGATGGTGTCCCTTGAATAGATATGTGGACACAGTTGGCAACGGGCTTTGTTGCAAGGATAGGTTCCTGGGTTAGCGTTTTTGGTGTGTGGTTGCTGGTGAGTATTTGCTTCAGGTTGGGGAGCTGTCTGTAAGCAAGGACTGGCCTGTCTCCCAAGATCTATGAGAGTGATGGGTTGTCCTTCAGGATAGGTTGTAGATCCTTGATGATGCGCTGGAGAGGTTTTAGTTGGGGGCTGAAGGTGATGGCTAGTGGCATTCTGTTACTTTCTTTGTTGGGCCTGTCCTGTAGTAGGTGATTTCTGGGTACTCTTCTGGCTCTGTCAATCTGTTTCTTCACTTCATCAGGTGGGTATTGTAGTTGTAAGAATGCTTGATAGAGATTTTGTAGGTGTGTGTCTCTGTGTGAGGGGTTGATGCAAATGCGGTTGTATCATAGAGCTTGGCTGTAGACAATGGATCATGTGGTGTGGTCTGGATGAAAACTGGAGGCAGGTAGGTAGGAATATCGGTCAGTAGGTTTCTGGTATAGGGTGTTGTTTATGTGACCATCGCTTATTAGCACTGTAGTGTCCAGGAAGTGGATCTCTTGTGTGGACTGGTCCAGGCTAAGGTTGATGGTGGGATGGAAATTGTTGAAATCATGGTGGAATTCCTCAAGGGCTTCTTTTCCATGGGTCCAGATGATGATGTCATCAACATAGCACAAGTTGACTAGGGGCGTTAGGGGATGAGAGAGTATAATTCTTAAACAAAGGCAAGATGAAAAGAGTGGATGGTAAAGCTCACCATTACTCATCAGGGTTTCAGTCTTGGCTTTATTATATATTTATATTACAGTAGCATCTAGAGACCCCACCTGGGTTTGAGACCTTGTTTTGCTATGCACTGTACACATTCATACTCAAAGAGACAGTCCATGCCTAGAAGAATTCAGAATCCACATAGATAACAGTTGAGAGGGGAAAACAGAGACACAGGGAAATTCAGTGTTTTCCCCAAGATCACAGAGCAGGTAAGTGGCAGAGATGACCTGAGATAGAACCCAAGTGCCCCAAGCCCCAGTCCCAAACATTAGAGAAACTGGAGATGTGGCAGATTTATTACATTAGTTTGTCATGTATTCCAATCAATGAACCATTGTTGTCTATTACACTTTAAATTAATATTTTCCAGTGATATATGGCAGGACATTCAACTCCTGTCATAATCATCTAAGATATTGAGTCTCATTCCTCCAACTTTAATTGCTGATGAATCTGCATCTTTCAAGGAAGTAGTTTAAAAAAAATGCTTGACCAGCTTCTGTGGCAAGTCCCATGATATTAATTCCCTCCCTCACAGCCAAAAGAGGTGCACCAGTAGGTTCTTAATCCCCTTTCTCTATTAATTTGATTAGGGAAACTGGCATTATTTATGAATCTTCACTCTTGTACCCATCAGCAAAGGGAGAGTCCAAAAGTGGTATTGGCAACTGTGACCAAATATAGAGATATTGGAATGAATAGTTCCAAGGTGGAACATACTGGGTGCTCTCTCACACACTTTTTTTGTCCTGAAGACAGAGACAGACAATTCTTCAGAGCCCTTCATGTGCCATTTTAGTGCTAACTTTAAGAAAAGGCACTCAGTATAAGCCTTCAGAAGGAAATATTACCAGAGCTAGTAATGAAATCCTCCATAGGAGTATTAATCCATCCCAGAAGTCATATGCTCTTGTCAAAGTACAATTATAATGTTTAATCCTTCTTTTGTCCCTTCAGTGAATGACACTATTGGGGAAAATAATGTCCAGCAATGTCAAAATCACCGGACTAAACTAAACAAGGAATATTTATCTTTCCTATTCATATGTTCAGTGAATTGCAACAGCATTAAATCTGAATTTTCTATCTAGGACTATGCCCAGGATGAACTGGAATTTACTGTGACTGTTTTAGCAAGTTCTATTCCTGATTTTTTTAAAAAAAAAAATGTGCTTCTCTACACACATCAAAAGTCTGAAGGACAAAAGAATTAAAATGTAAAATGAAGAAAATGAATGTGGCAGTGAAAAGACAGGGAGACTTCTCTATAGATTAGTTCTTTTGAGCAACTCTTGAGAACTCTTCAACTGTGCTTGCACTGCATTTACTGAGTATTCACTATTATGTGATCCAAAATTTAGATCTGACCTATTCTCCCATGCTTGCCATTCCCTTTTGAGCAAGGATCTGGGGTCCCAACGTGGTAAACGTGGGGGAAGGAAAATGAAAAGAATAAGGAGAACACCAAAGGGAGAGAGACAGATTCCAACAATCTGACTCATGCTGAATAGTATATTCATTCAGAAGTACTCTTATGTACTCAAATAGGATTTTTCAGGGAGTAAGGCACTGCTCATTATAAGTACAGCAAAATCTGGACTTAAGATTTAGTTGACTCTCTCATAATGATAACATTCCCTATTTGACACTGTCACATTGTTTGGTATTTTATTTGGTACTCTCCTAGTGTCTGTTAATATGGTATCCTTCTAGGATGCTCTACAAGTATTTGTTCCCCTTTATTTTCCAACATCAGGGAACTTCAAAAAATATGTTTACCCATTCATGGCCTTCCTTTGATAAACTCAGTAGGCAGTTTTTCTTCTATTAGAGCCGTCAGGCATGGGTATAGACCAAACAGAAGGCCTTGCAATGTTGGAGTGGGAGAACAGTTGGGTGTGTACAAGAAAACTGTGTGTTCCCGTTCTTTGCACTGACATGGATGCAAACACTACTCAAGTGAACATCTTCTCCTCTTAAATAAAATTTATCCTAGAGCAAATGACAAGCCTGTGCACACCATTTAAAGCCTATAAGTCTCATGTTAAATGATACACAGGGTGTACATAAGTCCACAATACTGCCATGATTTAATCTCATAGTCCTATTAATATAATGCCTTAACTTTGAACCTCAGCTATGGACAAAAGGTTTATGAAGCTCAAGGACTTCTTACCTGTTGCAATTTCTAAAGATGGGCTGTTGAGCTGCTGCATCTGACTATCTGCTACCAGGCTAATTAAGTTGATACTTGTTCCCTATCCTATGGCTCTATATAATGTGGACCCAAAAGACTGGGTAGGATAACTACAAAAATATTTTCACTGCATGCATCCGATGAAGTGAGCTGTAGCTCACGAAATCTTATGCTCTAATAAATTGGTTAGTCTCTAAGGTGCCACAAGTCCTCCTTTTCTCTTTTTTAAAAATATTGCTGCTTCTTCAGTATTTACTAAAAATAATATTCTGTATATATAAAGGCATCTTTTAGCTAAAAGAATTCCAAGGCACTTCAGAAAATATTAAGTTATAACACTAATTAAATGTAGGCATGTATGGAAAAGACTTGAATTCATGCACAACATACTGCACAAGGGCAAGAGGAACCTTTGGCCAATGATGGGTAACTGCCCAACCTCCAGGAATATGGTATAGCAATGTCCTTGCAGAGTAAACAAGATTTGGAATTTGTATGTGTTGGAATCACCCCCCCTCCACAAAGAATGACATGGAATTCTTTATCATCTGCAAAAGAATGAAGGGCTGCATAATCTCTGCCAAATGGTCTTTTATACTCTGGATGGAATAAAACAATGTGATGTGTTTGTAGTGCATTGCTCATGAATTGTGAAGTTATGACAGAGTTACAAAGAAAAGTGCCAACAAAATCTTCATTTCTTCCACAGCTTCCTAGAGTCACTATATACCACATATGTTACAAACAAATCCCAAACAATCAACCTGCTGGACCCCTCACCACCCCTATGATATTTTAGAAATGTTTTAAAGAATTTCAAAAACTTGTATTGGGACTCTATTTCATATTCTTACACCTGTACAAACTGGCAGTTTGATTGCCTTGGGGAAAATTCTGGCCCAACTGAAATCTAAGAGGGCTCAGATGGCGGCATAGGTATCACTTAAAATGTCCTAAAATAGTTTTAGTTCCATAGCTCAGTTCCATGAGAATCAGAATATCTTCCCTTCCCAATGGTATAAAGACCCATTTCTAGTCCTAGGTGATGAAGGATCTCAAACTTTTGATTTGTGATTTTTTTATATCTTGTAATTCTGTCACAGATCTAGAACTGAATCTTGCTCTTTTGGGCGTCAAACCACAGTGTTTTAGGGGAGGAAGAGGCAACATTTGTGGGGAGGAGACAAAGATTTTAGGCAAGTTGATGTTATTTATTTTTATAAATATGGTGCCTATTTGAAACTGTTAAAAAGTTAGAACTGTAAGAAATAGACGACTAGACAGACAGCAGGTAAGGAAAGACAAATTCACTTACTCTATAGCTCTAGGATGGTAATTACATGGCTATTACCTCAATATGTGTGATGTATATTTATATAATAGATGTGGCTTTATACTTCTTGTTATACTAGGGATTGGTACACCTGATAGTCCTTCTAGTCTAATAGGTGCACATATACCTCATGTGACCACAAAGTACACCTAAGTAATTTGTGCATGTTTTAAAGAGCGCTAAGCAACAGACTGTTTACCACTCCAACATGGAGATGTAGCCATGCTTCCATTCCCTCATGCTTGTTGGTAGCTTAATTTTCTGGCTAAAATGAAACTCTCCACTTTGTACAGGATAACAATAGTATAAAACAGATGACTAAATAAAGGCCATTTCTTCACCAACTCTCTTGTATGGAGCCACAATTTTTCCTCCCAATGCTGTAAGTATTCTGCCCTCTTAAGGTAAAATAGCAACACCAGTGTTTCTGGTCCCTCTGAGCCAATGAGGTGCTCATACTATTTTTCTGTACCCTTGGCTTAGCACTCCTTAACAATTAAGTACTTGTCTTGTCTGATGTTCAGCACTGCCTTCTTCTTTTCTCCCAAGTCTGCACCATTTGTTCTTCCACAAACATCCTCTCTTCAGGGAACCTTACTGAGCTCTCTGGCTACCTCATAGGCTTCTTCCCAAACCCTTTCCTAATATCTTCTTAATTGCTCTCAGGTTTTTCTCATGCTGTTGAACTAGAAAGACCCCAGCTTCCTATGCACTATGGAAAAAGACACATTTTCTGCTCATTTCCCAGCATGCATTGCTGCAACGTTTCCCTGGGAATTACAACACTCAGAATGTTTTGGTGCAGGAAAATTACAATGCTGTAATCCTGTTTTAAAAAGACCAGTGCATCCAAACAACACCCCCAATGTGTGCTAGAGACGTGTAAACCAGAACACACTCTAAAGTGTTGTGAGGTAACTTCCCTATGTAGACCCTGGTGACATGCTCTAAAAAGTTTTTAGAGCATGTTAACATAGTACTTTTTTAAACAGAACTACATCATCATGCACTGGGTACCTTTTAGACAGCATCAGCAGGTTCTACGCAGGACAGTGAGAGCTCAGTAATTTACATCCACCTGGTGTGCATTGCTGCACTATGTAGACAAGCCTTAAAAAGCTGTAACTATTACAAAAGTGTGATATTCAGTTTGGGCTCTTGGGTGTCACTGCTCATGTGTCAGCCAGCCTCAGGGACCAGAAAAAGTGCGGTTGATTCCCCTCAAACTCTTGTGAGCGGCACAGAGAGTGAACAGAGTTACAAAGTCATGATTTTATTGCAAATCTAGCAATATTAAGGGTTTTGTTTGATTGTTTTTAAGCTTCTCGTGATATCCCAATTTCTGGCATCAAGCCTGATGCAGTAGTTCACCCTCAGTTTAGATGGCCAGCATTTCCCAATAATCTTGGCATGTGGAATAGAGGCTGCCCCATTGTAATTCTAGCTGCCATCTCCTATTGTTCCCATTAAGCCTGAAGTCTGGGTAGGTCAGGGGAGACGGCACACCTGTGCTCTAAGGTTAGGAAATTGAAAACTGGGTGGAGATAGGAGAGTGTGAGGGTCAGGAGAAAGGGGAGTAGGGGAAAGTGGGGAGCAGGTGGAGCCTGATAAAATGGGTGCAGGAGGAGACTAAAGGAAAGACAGAGGAACACAAAGAGCAGGAGCACACTGAGCTGGACAAGGGAGTGTGTGAAGCAGTTAGAGACTGGGGGGGGGAGGGGCAGAGGATGTGGGGCACAACCGAGAGAGAAAGCAGAGCTCCATTCTGAGCAGGCATAAGGGTGGCCACCATTTGTATGGATGCTTTGAAGGTGGAATTTTGACCTGAACTAATCATGTACACAAACCATCTCAAATTAACTATTTTAAATCTCATGGTTTTTAAACTAATCTCATAGCTTTGGGGGCACTTACGTTTTGTGAATGCTTGCAGTTACAAATAGTGCAATCTGAATACTGCATGTTCTCCTTGGTTATATCCAGAGGAAATCCGCTTCATATACCAGCTCATCATTTGTAAAACCCCAACTGTGACATCACCTCAGACCCGCCTCATTTTTATATAGGATTACTTTGGACCTAAGGCAAGAATATCACCTGGCCAGTTTCTTGGTAGCCTACATACACAGTGGCCTGCTGATCAGCATTCAATAGATGCTAAAATAGGTAACAGTGGTTTTTTCCTGCAGCAAACAAAATGCAGCCAGACCTGCCACAGGATTCTACAGTTTTTCTAGTTGTTTTACCATTGTTTCGGAAAAAAAATCAACTCCAGTGGCAGGCCCAGGAATTCATACCTTACAGATACTTTCTGCCTTCTCTCTCGGGAATCTGAGCTCACTGGAACTGGCTAGCTTTTCCCCAACTGTATGATGCTCAACCTGCGAGAGGCCACATGCCCTACCCTCCCTTGTGCTCTTAGACCCTTCAGTTCCCCTTATTAATTTGGGGGAAATTCTTAAAAAAACAAAATGATGGACATCCAAGACTTCATGATTACACTCTGTAAATGTAGGGGTTTGCCATGGTATCAGCCAAAATTTCCTCAATTCCATTGTTATCAGAAAATGCTAATAATTGTAGAGATAGTAGGGGGATATTTTCAGCTCTCCACATCCATAGCAGTTTAATTCAGAGGTCCCAAGGGGAGAAAACAAAACAAGACACCCAGACATAGCTTTTCCTCCAGTCTGAATTTTAATGACTGAAATAGTGGGATTTCCCTTGGGATACTACTCATCAGTTTTATGGGCCTTACCTTTAAAAATGATTTCCTATCCTTCATTCTGTCCCATTAGTCCTACCTCTACTCCCATGTAACAGCCTTGCAAATTCCTCTCTCTGATTAGGTTTAATCCTGGTCCCATTTTGGTCAATGGTCAAACCTCTGACTGACTTCAGTGGGACAGGTTTTGCCCTGACATCCCTACAGCCTATGTAATTTGGATTTTGTAATGAAAAGAGAGGCACTGTGACAGTTAGAGTCTAAATAGCAGTGAATTCTTTTGAACTTTACCCCAATAAAGTAACTTTCTATTGAAGATGTAATTCTACATTTTATACAAACTGGATTAAAAACATGCATTTCTAAAATACATGCATTTTGTGGCCCGGCCCGCGCTGCTTCCCGCAGCTCCCATTGGCCGGGAACGGTGAACCGCGGCCACTGGGAGCTGTGAGCGGCCATACCCGTGGATGTTCAGGTAAACAAAGTGTCTCACCGCCTGCCAGGGGCTTACCCTGAAGAAGCTGCCAACCAAGTTTGGGAACCCCTGGTCTACAGTGATTTGTTGGTGGACTTTTCCTCAGAGGCCACATGTACTTGGGTTCTGTTCTTCCACTGAAAGGGCAATTACTGTTGTTAGAATATTTCTTGTGACATGCAGTATGTTTGCAACTAATGTGAATGTATCTTAGGGGTTTTTCATCTGGAAAGGCCCAATGAACACCTGTAGTTTGATTTCATAGTGAACTGAATGCTTAATTAGCTGTCTCAACATAAAGATCTGGTCAACAGTGGAACAATCAGGTCTAAAGCTGCTGAGTATTCCTGCCTTTGCCATGAAGTCTATTGTTGATTTGAGAAATTAAAATGGAAGCAAAAACTGTCCCCAGGACTGACAACAGTGAGTAATACCTTGGACTTTTCACTTTGTTTTTGAACAGAGGCAGAGTAACAGTCTTCTTCCAGATGCCAGATGTTCTGGAAGAGCCTAGGCTGACATAGCACAGCAATACTCTCACCTGTCTTCTGCAACTTAGGGGCGATGTTTCAAACTTTCAGTGTCTTCCCAGACTTTAGCTAATGGGCTGCAATCTCAGTCTCTTCTTGTCTGAAGGAAGAAAGGAACATCCTGCCCCTATTCAAATGGAAGAGATTTAGGTGGTTGAATGTAATAAGCTAGGTAAAGCACTTTTTATAGACTGCTGTGAAATTTTATGAGGTGACTCCATGTCCCTGGTAAGAGAACATCATTGACAGAACAGCTCTATAATGGAACAGAAAGATGTGTCCAGTCAATGGAAGATACATGGCATGGTTTCCAGTCTTCACAGGAGTTCAGCGAGGCTTCATTCTCTCACCATCATTGTTCAATGTCAGGATTGATAAGTTGATGGCTAAATTTGAGGAGACAGTTGTTGGTGACATTCAGCTGAACACCATTCTGCAAGATCTTAAATACACTGATGACATTCTCTTGTTGGCTCAGTTTGGTGAACTGCTGTAGCCGATGGCCACTCTGGTTGGGCAAGAAGCAGCAGGCCTTGGTCCAGTTATTTATTTGGATAAACTAAGTCCCTAGACATAACCATCAAACAACCTCCTTTTCTAGATTACAATAGATCAGTATTAACCTGTCCAGATGGGACACAGAGTACGCGGCAACTGTCAAATATTTGGGTGATTACATAAACAGTATTGAAGGAGACTTGAAAGATGTGCACCCTAGTATAGCAGCAGCTGCTGCCATGTTTTGGGCCTGTCAGTGGGGATAATATCCTCTGTGATCTGTAAAACCATCATTATACTGATGTTAATTTCCATATGATAAATGCAGACACTGAGGAAAGCTGAAGAACACCGGACTGATATTTTTGATTTTAGTCATTTTCATCAGCTGCTCCATATTAAGTGGTAGGACAAGATCAATATTGAAGTTATTTAAAGCTAAATCCAGCAACAGCCTCCATTGGCATTGGTTTGGTTTTAGCAGCGTCCGTGGTATGGACATGTTGTTAGAACGGAAGACCAATGAATTCTGAAGTGTGGGTAGCAAAGAATGCCACTACCTGGCCAGAGATCACATGGGCACCAGAATTTTTGGTGGCATGATAAGATTGCCAGTGATGGACATAAACTGAATCTCCAGTCAGACCACTGTAAGGACCTAGCCAGAGATTAGTCCAGGTGGTGCTTGGTCCAGGTAGGGCAATTCCCTTTGGGAGTTGCCATGATGATGTTGAATAAGGAAAGTGTAAAAACATTAGTATGCCACTTTATTGTAAGTGCTTTCTTTTCCCAACATGCACATGACAGTCATCTTCTTCTGTTATGCCTCAGCAAATGAAGTTAACTTTTTGCCACACATTCTCTTTCTCGGTGAAAGTATATATGTACTGTTCCCAGGCCATATGATGACAACTCTACCACTATTATATTCTATGCCTTGCTATCATATCATGCCTGGATAGATAAGGATGAGTATGAATATTAGATAAATGCTCATGTTCAGAAATCCTATGTGTTGACTACAAACTAGTCATTGTTCTGCACCCTGGAACACTCCAGTGGATATACAATATGGGGAAATAATGGACTAATCATGTTGACAGGTTTCAGAGGGGAAGCCGTGTTAGTCTGTATCACCAAAACCAACGAGGAGTCCTTATGGCACCTTAGAGACTAACACATTTATTTGGGCATAAGCTTCTTATGCATCTGATGAAGTGGGTTTTAGCCCACGAAAGCTTATGCCCAAATAAATGTGTTAGTCTCTAAGGTGCCACAAGGACTGCTAGTTGTTATCATGTTGAGTAACTGGACCCCAATTTTTTTTCTTCGTGCAGGCACATGTGTGCCTCTGTATGTGTTGTGTTAAAAGACTCAGGGCAGGAATATTTCATGTCATTCCAGATTCTCCCAGTTTTTCACCAGTCTGTGACTGGCTGTGAAGGTCTCTTATAAGACTGTTTCTGTTTGTTGTTTTACTTGTTTCAAGGGTTGAAATATTTCTTCCCTGCCTGTTTCCACTAGATTTTTTCCACTAGCCTGTGACTGGCCCTACATGCTCATATATCTGTGTTGTGTGTTTGATTTTTTAATATTATTGATAACATTGTCAATTCACGCAAAATACCACAGCCCTCAAAATGAAAGCTGAGTCCTGAATTGTTGCTGATCAACCAGAAAAATACATACCCTGACATTATTTTAACCTCAGAGGACCCATGTACTATAACTTTTAGGAGTCTTTGTTTTTCTATACAATGCCAAGGATGGGGAGAATGCTGGGAAGATGGTTGCAAATGAGCAATCTCAAACTTAGGCCCAAACTTGTTCATCCAGTCACTGACTTGGTGTTGAGGTAACAGTCCATGTCATATTCAGGGTGAGAGTGTAGGGGGCCTTTTTGGTACAAGTCTTTTCCTTCCCCCAGCTGACACACACATTGCTTTGAAGGAAGCTGTGCTTCTACCTGCTCTCATCACTCTCAGCATGTGTGCAGATAATGGAGGATATTTTGAATTCTTCTAACGCTAACAGATTTTAGACTATCCTAATTTTTAAAGCATTGCTTTTCTTAAGATGTCATGTAGACCTACAATTTGGGAGCTGATCGCTAATTAAATCAGATATGCCATACTGTTTTTATATACAAAACAAATCATGGGGGAAATGTCATCATCCTGCAGAGGTGTTCAGGGCTGCTCTGGAAACCTTTACAAATATGAGAACTCTCAGTATAATTATTCAAAGGCCCCTGATCCCACCAGTCTAATAAGATGTCTCCTTGCAACAGAGCTTTGTGGTCTCTCACTTCATTCATCTTCTACGGTGATGTGCCGCTGTTATTCGTTGTCCCCATACAGTAACTTGAGAGATCAGAGTGAACCTCCAGTGACTTTTGGAGGCAGAAAGCAGGCCAATTTCTCCTTTCAAGGGACATCTCCTCTCAGTCATATCTGCTCAAGGTGTGTGTGTAGGGACATGAGGGCCATTTTCCTTCACTTTCCTCTATGGGAGATGACCCTCCCCCCGTGCAGCATCTTAGAGCCTGGACTCCAGCCTGAGCCTGAACATCTACACCACAATTAAACGAGCCCATAGCCCTAGCCCTGTGAGCCCAAGTCAGCTGAAACAGGCTTCACTGTTGCCTTTCCCCAGGCTTATTAGACTGGGATTGCAGGAGGTATTAACAGAGCATTATGGAAGAGGGCTAACAATGGAGAATATTCAAGAACCATTAACCTGGGTGGTCTGCCATTCAAATGGAAGATGGCTAGAACAATGAACTGGCTGCAGCCTTAGAGAACCAGCTTTACAAGTCTGGACTGTTTGGGTCTGTAACCACACAATGGATCATCTGACAAGGGAGTTGCTAGAAGGAACTGGAACTTTATGAAAGGATTCTTTCTAGTAAAGGGATGGAGACTGAGCAGGAGCAGAAGTAGAAGAGAAGGACCCTGGGAACCTGAAAGCACAATGATCAAAATTGAAAAGTGATCTCAGACTGAAGAGGATATTGTAGGGTAGGTTTTGCATGGTGTACAGGTTTTTGTTATTGTCCATAAAGATGTATATCTTGTCTGCCTTGTGTCTGAGTAAAGTGTGATTGGTTTAGAAATTCTGTTACAAAATCTGTGTGTTATCTACTCTAAATATCATGGAACTCGAAAGAAGGAAATAATACAGAGGGCCCAGAGATCTGGGGAACTCTGGGGAGCAGGCAATAGGTACTGGAGAGTCCTGGGAGAACTGTGACTGGTTTCAGGGTCTACACAGTTGGAATATGGAGGCCTGTATCTCAGGAAGGGATGCTAGATAGAGGATCTATACCATGAGTGTGTTCCTAGAAACTTAGAGCCAGTGCTTGGACTCTGCTCAGACCCAGCAAAGCTACTTGTGGTATCCAATGGCTGGATCCAAACACAAGTACCTGGTGAGCAGCCACCAGGAGAAGCTCATCCAGGTTTGTAACAGAAGCACTGCACCGTGTTAACACTCAAGTCCCTATTTCACCATTATCACCAACCACTAGTAGGCCCATGTCGGACCTACTGCCTCCCCAATAACACAAGGGGCTGTTAGGAATATTGTCAGTAAACAGGTCAAATTATATATGGGAAACCCCTGTCACCTCAGCCACAGCTGCATGGCAACTTCTGAGCTCGCTGGACAAACAGGAAACACTCTGGAAATATGAGAGAAAATAGACTTCAAGGGGAATTTTTTCCTCTCAATGCAAGTGTTTACCTGTACCTGAAACAAGGCTAAGATTTTCCTCATATGCACTGTTCCCTGAGCCAGACTATTCAACTTATTGCAGTGATATCCTGCATGATAACATGACAGACCTACGTTCAAGTCTTCTTTCCACACTACACTCTTTTAGGACAGGCATGGGGATGGAACTGAGCAAGAATGTAATCAGCTTCAGATGAGATAAGATGGCGTTAAAAGGGGAAAGTGAATGCATTGTTCGATCCAGTACACAAAATGTTTCATCCCATAATTTGCTAATTACTGTAAAATTAAAGTTTAGTGGCAAGCATAACCAGTGCTAAAGAATACTCTACAAACTACAAAACAACATGGAAACACAATATTTTTACCTCTAAGAGGTTTAGACATAACTAGGGATAGAATAAGATTTTCATGCAATCATTAATGGAAGAGACATACATTCTCACCACCCAGAAAATACAAATCTCATTCCTTTAAAACCAAACATAACATAACAAACTTCTGTTCCCAAAATGCCTTTATAATGTCACTCGGTTCCACTCCTGAAGTCATCACTTGATGGCTGTTGCTACAACAACCTAACTCTCACTGATACTAATGCCCAGATGTCACACAAATATTTAGAGATGTGCCACCACCTTAAAATTTACCTGCAAATGATTATTTTAAAAACTGTCCTTCGTGAAATGTTTCTAATGACAAAAACAAAATTTAAACGTGCAGAAATGCCAACTTTATTAAATGTGAATTAAGGTTCAAAAAGAACATTTTTTAAAAAAGAAACTAAGCATTAAAACATTTTACCAATTTTTAAACATATATTGTTTTAACAATTGAGTCTTAGGCATTTTTAATGTAGTTTTTTATTACTTATAATATCCAGCTGTGTATGGAATCTGAAAGTGTAGCTGGAACAGGTAATATAATTGGTGCTGGGATTTCTGCAGTTGGGATTATTTAAGGCCCCACCCCTAAATATCATCTATCCCCTCTGCACCCCCCTAAATATCATCCACCCCCTCTAAGGAGTTGCAACAGAAAGAAAAGCTGGAACTCCTTTTCATGACCCACAAAATCCTGCAGAATCCCCGACACACACACACACACACACACACACACACACACACACACACACACACACACACACACACACACACACACACACCAGAATTCCACTAATACTTCTTCCAAGAGATTGAATGATGGAAATTTGATGTGAGACTCTGAATTAGTAGTTTACTGAAATTCAGATCTCATATGATCACACACAAAACCCCATCCAACTGTATTATTTTTAAAATTTCAGGTTTTTTAATCATATATAATGATTTGGGGGGCTCTGACTCATGGTATTTGAAAACTTCGGGTTTGCAATACTGTGAGTTAGACCCAAAGAATCATGACATTTATTAAAAATCACAAGATTTTAAATATATATATATATATATATTGATTTTTAAATAAATCTCATTATTATATCTATACATAAACACATAGTATAGACACTAAATATATATTGTGTGTGTGGGTATGTACACTCTCCCTCTCTCTTATGTGTGTGTGTGTATAGAGAGGGAGAGAGAATATATATATTATATATATATAAATATATATTTATATATATAAAACCCCTGCCTCCCTTCCTCTCTTGGTGTTCAGAAGAGGCCTCCATTTACCCACTCGTAGCTTCTGGGTTGTGGGGGAGTTGTCTTTCTAGCAGTCTACATTATTTATCCCTGTCCTACTTATTTCCCATTTGAAAAGCCCACCGTTCACCATCTTCTTGCTGTGCACTCCCTCCATCACTGGTTTATACTATGAAAATTACTTGTTGCTGACAATGGATACATGTGAACCAGTGCTGAACATGATTTAACTGCACGTGCAGCTAAGGGCATATTGTGTCCAGCTCTGCTTCAGGATTTAAACCTGCTAGTATAAACAAAGCTTTGTTTTCCTGCATCCTACGATCACCTTGCATACTCCACCATATCCCTTTCCCTTCTACTCAAGCCACCTCCCTACACTCGCCCTGCTCCCCACAATTTTCCCTGCACTGTGAAAATTCCCTCTTTATCTCTGCCCCATCACTCCACTTGCTACATTCGCCTGGTCCATGATACATTCCCTTTCCCTGCTCCTTTTACATTTTTTTTGCCACCTACCATGCTTCCTCCTTGTTAACCCACCCTCACGCGTCTCCAGCTCCTCTGTCCCCCAACTTCAGCTGCATTTCAAGATCCTCCACATTATGTTTCCCTGTCTACTATATCAATCAAAAGGGTGACTAAACTGCCATTATTTCCCTAAGGCAGGCTGGCTTTAGACCTATTGGAACTAGTGGAATATGCTGAGGAGCAACCTCATGTTCACTTGCTAATGATGTAGGGAAAAGGTGTCCATCTTGGCTCAGGGAGCACAGTGACCCCTGTGAATAACTTCACAAGTTTGAAGCAGGACATCAGAAAATCACAAGAAATCTTCAAAACAAAAATCATGAGGTTTGCACTGATGACAAGGGCTAGCAATTCTGAAGTCCACTATATGTTGGGAAAGTGTCGACATGGCTTCTGTAAGCAGAGAACATGCCTCAGCAATCTGTTTGGATCTCAACAAATGTGGACAAGGGTGATCCAGTCAATATAATGTACTTGGACTTTCAGAAAGCCTTTGACAAGGTCCCTCACCAAAGTCTCTTAAGCAAAGTAAGCAGTCATGGGATAAGAGAGAAAGTCCTCTTCTGGATCAGTAACTGGTTAAACGATAGGAAACAAAGGGTAGGAATAAATGCTCCGTTTTCAGAATGGAGAGAGGTAAATAACAGCACCCTCCAAGGATCTGTACTGGGATAAGTCCTGTTCAACATATTAATAAATGACCTGAAAAAATGGGTAAACATTTAGATGGCAAAGTTTGCAGATGATACAAAACTACTCAGGATAGTTAAAGCTGACTGCAAAGAGTTACAAAGGGATCTCAATGAACTGGGTGAGTGGGCAAGAAAATTGCAGATGCAATTCAATGCTGATAAATGCAAAGTAATGTTCACTGGAAAATATACATTCAAAACAATGGGGTCTATATGAGCTGTTACCACTCAAGAAAGAGATTTTGGAGTCACTGTGGATAGTTCTCTGAAAACATCCACTCAATGTGCAGCAGTAGTAAAAAAAGCTAGCAGAAAAATAGGAACCATTAGGAACGGAATAGATAATAAGACAGAAACTATCATAATATCACTATATAAATCCATGGTATGCCCACATCTTGAATACTGTCTGCAGTTCTAGTCACTTCATCCCCAAAAAGTTATATTAGAGTTGGGAAAAGTACAGAAAAATGACAACAAATATGAATAGGGGTATGGAAAAGCTTTTGTATGAGGAGAGATGAAAAAAAAGGACTGTTCATCTTAGAAATTGGTTGCTAAGGAAGAATATATAGAAGTCTATAAAATCATGAGTGGTGTGGGAAAAGTGAATAGGGAATTGTTATTTATCCTTTCACATAACACAAGAACCAGAAGCCAACCCATGTACTTAATAGGCAGCTGGTTTAAAACAAACAAAAGGAGTACTTCATACAACACACAGTCATCCTGTGAAAATCGTTGCCAAGGGATGTTGTGAAGGCCAAAAGTATAACTGGGCTCTGTCATAAATATAAAGGGAAGGGTAAACCCCTTTGAAATCCCTCCTGGCCAGGGGAAAGCTCCTCTCACCTGTAAAGGGTTAAGAAGCTAAAGGTAACCTCGCTGGCACATGACCAAAATGACCAATGAGGAGACAAGATACTTTCAAAAGCTGAGAGGAGGGAGAGAAACAAAGGGTCTGTGTCTGTCTGTAGTCCTCTTGGCCAGGGACAGAACAGGAATGGAGTCTTAGAACTTTTAGTAAGTAATCTAGCTAGGTATGTGTTAGATTATGATTTCTTTAAATGGCTGAGAAAAGAATTGTGCTGAATAGAATAACTATTTCTGTCTGTGTATCTTTTTTGTAACTTAAGGTTTTGCCTAGAGGGGTTCTCTATGTGTTTGAATCTAATTACCCTGTAAGATATCTACCATCCTGATTTTACAGGGGGGATTTCTTTATTTCTATTTACTTCTATTTTTTATTAAAAGTCTTCTTGTAAGACACTGAATGCTTTTTCATTGTTCTCAGATCCAAGGGTTTGGGTCTGTGGTCACCTATGCAAATTGGTGAGGCTTTTTATCCAACATTTCCCAGGAAAGGGGGAGTGCAAGTGTTGGGAGGATTGTTCATTGTTCTTAAGATCCAAGGGTCTGGGTCTGTAGTCACCTAGGCAAATTGGTGAGGCTTTTTACCAAACCTTGTCCAGGAAGTGGGGTGCAAGGTTTTGGGAAGTATTTTGGGGGGAAGGACGCGTCCAAACAGCTCTTCCCCAGTAACCAGTATTAGTTTGGTGGTGGTAGCGGCCAGTCCAAGGATAACGGATGTAATATTTTGTACCTTGGGGAAGTTTTGACCTAAGCTGGTAAAGATAAGCTTAGTAGGTTTTTTCATACAGGTCCCCACATCTGTACCCTAGAGTTCAGAGTGGGGGAGGAACCGTGACATGGTGGCACAGTGGTGGGATTAACCTGAAATCATTTTGAGATCCAGTTGAGATTTTTTGAACTAGAAATACAGATTTTAAAAAGGAATTTTTAGGAAGTCCAGAAAGCAGCTTTGAAACTGAAAGCAGCTTGGTTTCTCTCTGCTTTGTGGCCAAGCAGAGACAAAAGGGGATTATCTTGTGAATTGCAGGTTTTCTTTGCCTGGAGGCAGGGTACTTAACTCCTGCAGGGAAATTCACAGTCTTCCAACCCAGAGGGTTTTTTTTTCTTTTCTTCCTAAAAGTAAATAGGGGGTGTGTGCTCTACCCATTTGCCTGGAGACAAAAGTGGCAGGGTTTTTTTTTAGGATTTTGATTTTTTTTGTTTTACAAGGAGCACAGGTTTGAAAAGAAATTTTTTTTTTCTTTGGGCTGGGTAAGCAGGTTTCCAAGTAGTTGGAGGTTTTTGCTTTAATTTGGGCCCAGAGCAGAGACAAGGGAATTGTCTTTTTCTGTAGGCTGACAATCACTATCAGAGAATAGGTATTCTATTCCAGCACAGCAAAATTTTACAGCCAAGTTTTGTTTGTTTAGTTCTAAACCTCGGGTGTAAAGTTAGTTAAAAACAGAGAGGTTAGAATGGCCAAATCCTCGGCTCGACTACAGCTGGAATTAGCCAAATTTCAGGCTGAGGAAAAACAAAGGGAACATGAAAGACAGATAGAACTCATGCGGCTGGAGAAGGAGGTACAGGAGGCTGCCCACAAGAGGGAAATGGAGGCAAGGAAGCATGTGGAGGAGATGGAGAGGATAAAGGCCCAGCAGAATATACCAACAAACCCTAGCAATCCTTCTCCAGGTACCACTTCCCATCCCAGAAAGTTCCCCACCTACAAGGCAGGTGATGATACTGAGGCCTTCTTAGAAAACTTCGAAAGGGCCTGCCTTGGGTACAACATCTCTACTGACCAATACATGGTAGAGCTGAGGCCGCAGCTCAGTGGACCCTTAGCTGAGGTGGCAGCTGAAATGCCTAAAGAACATATGAACAAGTATGAACTGTTTAAATCCAAGGCGAGAGTCAGAATGGGGATAACACCCGAGCAGTCTCGTCGGAGGTTCCGAGCCCTAAGGTGGAAACCAGACATGTCCTTTACCCGACATGCCTACCACATTGTGAAACATTGGGATGCCTGGATATCAGGAGCAAGTGTTGAATCTCCAGTAAATTTGCCCTTCCTGATGCAAATGGAACAATTCTTAGAGGGTGTTCCTGAGGAAATAGAAAGATACATCCTAGATGGGAAACCCAAAACTGTAATCGAGGCAGGAGAGATTGGAGCCAGATGGGTGGAGGTGGCAGAGAAGAAGAAAACTGGTCGCAGTTGGAGCAGAGACCAGAAGGGACCACCCCAGACCACACCCTATTACCGGGGGCCGCCCAAAGCCCCACCTACCTCCCAAAGAACCCTCCAGACCCCTTATCGTCCCACCACCCCGTTCTCCAGCAACCCACCTCGCCCCGGTGACCCGTCAGCTGGACGATGTTTTAAATGTAACGAGCTGGGGCATGTAAAGGCCAACTGCCCCAAGAACCCCAACAGATTACAGTTCATTGCACCGGAATCACACCAGAGGTCCACAGGCCCAGATACCTCCCAGATACCCTTGGAGCGGAGGGAAACTGTGAGTGTGGGCGGGAAGAAGGTCACCGCGTGGAGGGACACCGGAGCACAAGTGTCAGCTATCCATGCTTCCTTAGTGGACCCCAATTTAATCAACCCAGAGATCCAAGTGACGATTCAACCCTTCAAGTCCAACTCTTTCAATTTGCCTACAGCCAAGTTGCCTGTCCAGTACAAGGGCTGGTCAGGAATGTGGACTTTTGCAGTCTATGATGATTATCCCATCCCCATGCTGTTGGGGGAAGACTTGGCCAATCACGTGAAGCAGGCCAAGAGGGTGGGAACGGTCACCCGCAGCCAGGCTAAACAAGCCGTGGGGCCTAGCTCTGTTCCGGAAACTTCTATCAGGGCCCGGTCAGAGGTGATGGACCCGGACCCCAGGCCAATGTCTGCAACAGCAGTAGTGGATCCAGTCCCAGAGACCCAGACGGAACCAGTCCCAGAACCGGAACCAGCCAAACAACCAACACCAGACCCCGTGCCAGCACTGAATCCAGTACTTGCAACCTCAACACCAGAGGGCCCCACCGAACCTGAACTGGCAGCAGCCGATAACCCTACACAAGAGGCTCAGCCGGAGCCTGAATCCCAACATAGTGCACCAGCGGAGAGCGGTTCACGGTCAACAGAAACAGCTCCATCCCCTATATCGCTTCCAGAGGGACCAAGCCTATGTCCCCAATCCAATGAGGAACTGATGTCTCCAGCATCAAGGGAATAGTTCCAGACCGAACAGGAAGCAGATGAAAGCCTCCAGAGAGCGTGGACGGCGGCACGGAGCAACCCACCGCCTCTCAGCTCTTCTAATCGATCCAGGTTTGTTGTAGAAAGAGGACTTTTATACAAGGAAACTCTTTCTGGGGGACACCAGGAAGACTGGCATCCTCAGAGACAGTTGGTAGTTCCAAATAAATACCGGGCCAAGCTCTTGAGCTTAGCCCATGATCACCCTAGTGGCCATGCTGGGGTGAACAGGACCAAAGACCGTTTGGGGGGGTCATTCCACTGGGAGGGAATGGGCAAGGATGTTTCTACCTATGTCCAGTCTTGTGAGGTGTGCCAAAGAGTGGGAAAACCCCAAGACCAGGTCAAAGCTCCTCTCCAGCCACTCCCCATCATTGAAGTTCCATTTCAGCGAGTAGCTGTGGATATTCTGGGTCCTTTTCCGAAAAAGACACCCAGAGGAAAGCAGTACATACTGACTTTCATGGATTTTGCCACCCGATGGCCGGAAGCAGTAGCTCTAAGCAACACCAGGGCTAAAAGTGTGTGCCAGGCACTAGCAGACATTTTTGCCAGGGTAGGTTGGCCCTCCGACATCCTCACAGATGCAGGGACTAATTTCCTGGCAGGAACTATGAAAAACCTTTGGGAAGCTCATGGGGTAAATCACTTGGTTGCCACTCCTTACCACCATCAAACAAATGGCATGGTGGAGAAGTTTAATGGAACTTTGGGGGCCATGATACGTAAATTCGTAAATGAGCACTCCAATGATTGGGACCTAGTATTGCAGCAGTTGCTCTTTGCCTACAGAGCTGTACCACATCCCAGTTTAGGGTTTTCCCCATTTGAACTTGTATATGGCCGTGAGGTTAAGGGGCCATTGCAGTTGGTGAAGCAGCAATGGGAGGGATTTACACCTTCTCCAGGAACTAACATTCTGGACTTTGTAACCAACCTACAAAACACCCTCCGAACCTCTTTAGCCCTTGCTAGAGAAAACTTACAGGATGCTCAAAAAGAGCAAAAAGCCTGGTATGATAAACATGCCAGAGAGCGTTCCTTCGAAGTAGGAGACCAGGTCATGGTCTTAAAGGCGCTCCAGGCCCATAAAATGGAAGCATCGTGGGAAGGGCCATTCGTGGTCCAGGAGCGCCTGGGAGCTGTTAATTATCTCATAGCATTCCCCACCTCCAACCGAAAGCCTAAGGTGTATCATATTAATTCTCTAAAGCCCTTTTATTCCAGAGAATTAAAGGTTTGTCAGTTTACAGCCCAGGGAGGAGACGACGCTGAGTGGCCTGAAGGTGTCTATTACGAAGGGAAATGTGCTGGTGGTGTGGAAGAGGTGAACCTCTCCATGACCCTTGGGCGTATGCAGCGACAGCAGATCCAGGAGCAGTGCACTAGCTACGCGCCAACGTTCTCAGCCATCCCAGGACTGACTGAACGGGCATACCACTCCATTGACACAGGTAATGCTCACCCAATTAGGGTCCAACCTTACCGGGTGTCTCCTCAAGCTAAAACTTCTATAGAACGGGAGATCCAGGATATGTTACAGATGGGTGTAATCCGCCCCTCTGAAAGTGCATGGGCATCTCCAGTGGTTCTAGTTCCCAAACCAGATGGGGAAATACGTTTTTGCGTGGACTACCGTAAGCTAAATGCTGTAACTCGCCCAGACAACTATCCAATGCCACGCACAGATGAACTATTAGAGAAACTGGGACGGGCCCAGTTCATCTCTACCTTGGACTTAACCAAGGGGTACTGGCAGGTACCGCTAGATGAATCTGCCAAGGAAAGGTCAGCCTTCATCACACATCTCGGGCTGTATGAATTTAATGTACTCCCTTTCGGGCTGCGAAATGCACCCGCCACTTTCCAAAGACTTGTAGATGGTCTCCTAGCGGGATTAGGAGAATATGCAGTCGCCTACCTTGACGATGTGGCCATATTTTCGGATTCCTGGGCAGACCACCTGGAACATCTACAAAAAGTCCTTGAGCGCATAAGGGAGGCAGGACTAACTGTTAAGGCTAAGAAGTGTCAAATAGGCCTAAACAGAGTGACTTACCTTGGACACCAGGTGGGTCAAGGAACTATCAGCCCCCTACAGGCCAAAGTGGATGCTATCCAAAAGTGGCCTGTCCCAAAGTCAAAGAAACAGGTTCAATCCTTCTTAGGCTTGGCCGGTTATTACAGACCATTTGTACCGCACTACAGCCAAATTGCTGCCCCACTGACAGACCTAACCAAAAAGAAACAGCCAAATGCTGTTCAGTGGACCGGAAAGTGTCAGAAGGCCTTTAACAAGCTTAAAGCGACACTCATGTCTGACCCTGTACTAAGGGCCCCAGACGTTGACAAACCGTTCCTAGTAACCACAGATGCATCCGAGCGTGGTGTGGGAGCAGTTTTAATGCAGAAAGGACCTGATCAAGAATTCCACCCTGTAGTGTTTCTCAGCAAAAAACTGTCTGAGAGGGAAAGCAACTGGTCAGTCACTGAAAAAGAATGTTATGCCATTGTCTACGCTCTGGAAAAGCTACACCCATATGTTTGGGGACGGCGTTTCCACCTGCAAACCGACCATGCTGCACTAAAGTGGCTTCACACCGTCAAAGAAACTAACAAAAAACTTCTTCGGTGGAGTTTAGCTCTCCAAGATTTTGATTTCGACATCCAACACATCTCAGGAGCTTCTAACAAAGTGGCTGATGCACTCTCCCGTGAAAGTTTCCCAGAATCAACTGGTTAAAATCGTCCTTGAGATGTGGAAAATATTGTTAGTCTTTATGTACTTGGTAGTATATTTAGAGATGCATGTGTCTTATTAACTCTGTTTTCCTAGAGCTCCAGGAAGAAATCCCAGCCAGTGTTTCACCCTAGCTGAGATTTGGGGGGCGTGTCATAAATATAAAGGGAAGGGTAAACCCCTTTGAAATCCCTCCTGGCCAGGGGAAAGCTCCTCTCACCTGTAAAGGGTTAAGAAGCTAAAGGTAACCTCGCTGGCACATGACCAAAATGACCAATGAGGAGACAAGATACTTTCAAAAGCTGGGAGGAGGGAGAGAAACAAAGGGTCTGTGTCTATCTGTAGTCGTCTTGGCCAGGGACAGAACAGGAATGGAGTCTTAGAACTTTTAGTAAGTAATCTAGCTAGGTATGTGTTAGATTATGATTTCTTTAAATGGCTGAGAAAAGAATTGTGCTGAATAGAATAACTATTTCTGTCTGTGTATCTTTTTTGTAACTTAAGGTTTTGCCTAGAGGGGTTCTCTATGTGTTTGAATCTAATTACCCTGTAAGATATCTACCATCCTGATTTTACAGGGGGGATTTCTTTATTTCTATTTACTTCTATTTTTTATTAAAAGTCTTCTTGTAAAACACTGAATGCTTTTTCATTGTTCTTAAGATCCAAGGGTCTGGGTCTGTAGTCACCTAGGCAAATTGGTGAGGCTTTTTACCAAACCTTGTCCAGGAAGTGGGGTGCAAGGTTTTGGGAAGTATTTTGGGGGGAAGGACGCGTCCAAACAGCTCTTCCCCAGTAACCAGTATTAGTTTGGTGGTGGTAGCGGCCATTCCAAGGATAACAGATGTAATATTTTGTACCTTGGGGAAGTTTTGACCTAAGCTGGTAAAGATAAGCTTAGGAGGTTTTTCATGCAGGTCCCCACATCTGTACCCTAGAGTTCAGAGTGGGGGAGGAACCGTGACAGGCTCAAAAAAGAATTAGATATTTTTCATGAAGGATAGGTCCATCAATGGCTATTAGCCAAGATGGTCAGGGATGCAACCAACCCCAGGCTCTAGGTGTCCCTAAGCCTCTGACTTGCCAAAAACTGGGACTGGACAACAAAGGAGGGATCTCTTGATAATTACCCTGTTCTGTTCATTCCCTCTGAAGCATTTGTCACTGGCCACGGTTGGAAGACAGGATACTGGGCTAGATGGAACCACTGGCCTGACCCACATGCTGCTGAGAGGAAGAAATAGGTTCTAATCCAAGCTGTGAAGTGTGTATCACTGTGTGGATAAAAAGAATGGCTAAAAATACTGAAATAAAAATGTATTGGATACTTTACCTCATAGTCATGTTGTGAAGATAAAGTCAAAATGCAGCCCTAAAAACTGTGTATCAAAGAAGTACTATTATCCCCACTTTACAGAATTTGAAGGACAGAGAGTATGGGACTTGCCTGGGGGCTGGGGGTGTCACACACCCAGTCTGTGGTGGAAAAGGGAATTTAACTTGACTCTCCAGAGTGTCAAGCTAGCATCTAACCACTGGACAATCATTCCTGCCCAGGAATGAAGCTAGTAGTTTTGCCTAGTTAGGAAACAAGTAAAAACTGAGTAAGGACTCCAGTATTTGTCCCTATATTTTTGATCTTCACAATCCCCAAACTCCTTAGGTGTTTCTTTTTCTATTCAGTTATCATTATATACGCAGAGATTGACTATCACATTTAAGGACTATTAGACTCACAGTCCGTGATTTCTGCTACTTCACCAGTCAGTTTTTGGTCTCTGTGATGAGCTTCTTAAAAGCTTGCTCTATATACGTCTGCACCCAGCCCCATCACTTTATTTTATCTTAAAACAACCAAAACACATTCACTAAAAAAGTCCAGACAGTATTATTAAAAGTCGTAGAACAGTAAAAAAAAAATATTGTGGATGACGATGTTGTATGTCATGGTGACACAATCTGAATTGTCTCAACTCACAAAGAAAAAGGCAAGTGACATAACATTTACTAGATTCCCAAACATTCTGTGCACTGCCTCCCATAAGCTATAAAGAGAACAAAGAGTGAGCATGTGTTTAAAAACAGGCTAACACAAACCCTTCAATGCATTGTCATAACCACTTAATAAAATCACCCACAGTAGAACATTAAAACAGGCAGATTTATTGTTGCACAGTGACACGTTCAGGATTCATATTTCTTTAAAAACAAGTTGTGGCAAATGAAGTCAGTTTTCTAAAGTTTAACATTGTGCTCCGTGTCTCCACTTGCATCCTATACAGAGGGGTCTGAATCATAATGGCAATGAGGGTAAACAGAGTAACATTCTGTAAACTGAATTGCAAATATTGCAAATTTTAACACAGAGTATTTGAATTGATTTACAAACATATTTCTATTGTACATTTTCACAGTATGTTTCTTATACATTCCAAACTACTAAAAATTGACTTTTTTCCCTGCAGTTCTTCACCGCAGGAAACATGTTGTGTATCCATAGACTCCCAAGACAGTCCTAATAATAACATTATTTCTGTATTTATTATTTTAAAAAACTCTGATGATTAATTCCATGAAAAAGCTGCATGAGATAGCTGCAGAAATGGCACTTGCACTTTGTGGCGTTTGAAGGCTCGTCGTTGAGATATATTGTTAATTACCATGAGTACCGTCATGACAACTCTAGCTCCGGTACATGGGTAGGGAGGGCTCATGGACCCTTTTCTTGCAGTGCAACCACATAGGAGTCAGCCATAATTGGGGTGCATGTGCTGGGGAGTGCAAGATGTGCACATGCAAGTAAAGTGTATTTGGGTGGCCCTGTTGATCCTGTACGTTGGTAGGACTGCAATGGCTACAACTTTTGTAGTGGTTTAGCAAGTCCCACTAGTATCATACTTCCAGCCACAGCCACTTCAGCAGTGTGCCTAGTCCCATCCCAGTCATGGCTCTGCCTTTGCAGTCTTAGGCCTACTCTACCCTTAAAAATTAGGTCAACCTAGCTATATTGCTCACGGGTGTGAAAAATTAACACCCTAAGTGCCATAGTTAACCTGACCTAACCCATGGTGTAGGTTGCTGTGGCAGAATTCTTCTGTTGTCCTAGCTGCTGGCACTTGGAGCGATGGATTAACTACAGCGATGGAAAAAATCCTTCCACTGCTGCAGAAACCATCTACACGACAATGCTCCAGCTGCAGAGAGGCAGTGTTGTATCTGTGGTCCTCTGCAACCATAGTGTGGATATGGCCTTAGTTGTGCCCTAATGGCATGAGTCTAATCTTAAAGCAGTGTAAATCCACTAAATTTAGTGGATTTACCCCTGATATATAATCGTATGAATAAGAACAAAATCAGGCAAGGTGTATTTTTGTGCACAATCATGAAAGAATGTCAGAAACAATGACAATCTTGGTTCCATATTTTTTGTTTCTATTTGATCACGTATCACACTCTGCAACCCTAGTGGCTGCTAAACACAACCGAACATAGCTTAAATACATTTCTGCCATACAGCAGGTTTATAAATAAATTACATTTAGCTTGTAAGTGCCTTATAGCAGAAACCCGCCATTTTATTTGCCTGTGAAGTACCATCCAAATCTATGGCACGTTGTTAAAAAAAGTATAATTTAATAAATATATAAATAAAGCATACATGCCCACATTTTCAAACTTGGAAGCCTAAAGTTAAGCACCCAAATCTACATGTAGGTAGCCAAAGCAAATGACCTGGTTTTTTTTCCTAGTGGTACTGAGAATCTACAACACTCAATGAAATCAATTTATCTTATTTCGGATTAAACTAATGTTTCATCAAAAGAAAGAGACAGGTGATGATTACATCAAAGCAATAACAAAATACAGTATATCTATTTTTAGCTTCACAATGGTTCAGTTATTTCAAAAGTTGTTTATACCATACAAAGATTTTGTTTCTTACATACTTCAATACATCATCACATGAAGTAGCATTGGTGAGGAATTCATTGTATGCTATAAACCTTGCTCCCTCTATGGCAAAGATAATATGAACAACCCCTCTTCCCCCACAGGTAACCAAAGCAGAGGCTGAATCTGTTTTAGGAGGATCACACAAATTGGCACACAAATTTATGGACAATGTTCCAAAAAATTGTCGGTCTCATTAGAGAAAGGAGCTTAGTGGTCTACTAAAATAAGTTGATCATTAAGATACAAATTTTCAAGTTTGCATGTTTAAATTTATATTTAGGCTCCAAAATAAGTGCCTTATTTTCAGACATGCTGAGCTCACCACAACTTGTCTTACTTTATTGGAAATTGCAGGTTCACAATGTTTCTGAAAATCAGGACACTTATTTTTAGGTGCTCAGATATTATAGTGATGACTGACCATATACAAATGTAGATAGACAACTAAATCCAGATTTGTTTAGTTCTAACTGCAGACTCCAGAGTTTGAAAATGTTGCCCTTGCTCTTGTGTGATCCAAACTCCTGCTACAGCATTTGAGTGTAGAGACGGGATGTCTGGTGAAGGAGATCATGCTGAGGGAACTGGAAAAGACCAGACATTGATTTCAGACACTACTCTAAGCCCTCTGAAGATCATAATGGTGTTCGGCTGCAGAGAATGAAAGTGGTTTCGTTCAAAGTAGAAGATGATTGTTGGTGTTAACTTCTGAGTGGAATCCCTGTCAGGCTTGGTTAGGATAGGAGGCTATGTGCATATTCTGCCTCCTCTCCATCTGCAAAACCAATGCCACTGTGAGTTGAACTTCTCCTTCCCCCAAACGCACACTTTCATACTTCCTGTCAGAGATCTACCTAGTTTTAATGTCATCTGTCTGAGAAGATGGAAGGGACAATATTTTTAACATGACAATATCTCTTTTAATGGGAGTCTTTCCAAATATCTACCAGACTCTAGATGTCAAAAGTTGAAAGAAATGGATGGTTATTCTTCCATCCTGTTTTTACAATTACAAGTCTCTCTCTTCTTGTGCAACAGATGACCACCCTGCCTTCATTCCAATCCTCCGGTAAAACATACAAGGGGGGAGTCATAGCTCAGTGTTTTGAGCATTGGCCTGCTAAGCCCAAAGTTGTGAGTTCAATCCTTGAGGGGGCCATTTAGTGATCTGGGGCAAAACTTGGGGATTTGGCCCTGCTTTGAGCAGGGGGCTGGACTAGATGACCTCATGAGGTCCCTTCCAATCCTGATATTCTATATATACAAACAACAAATCTCCAGACAACTGAAACATTTTCCTCTTTCTCAGCTTCAGGCCTGCATCTTGCATCTAACAGTCTGTGCTGTTTTGTTTTATCTTAGGACCTGATTCTGTGAGGCTCTAAATCTTCAGAAATCAATTATTTCAGTGACTCCAGAGCTCACACAGGATCAGGGCCTTGGACTGCAAGCCCATTGAAGGACTCACAGCCTCCTTTGTGCATCTAGCTCAATAAACAATGTGCTCAATAAACAATGAGCTTTAACGGATGAAAACGGGCATTCCATTTGTCACTATGTGAGGATGACACCCTCTTCCCCTGTTCTTTGTCTCAGGCAAAAGAATGCATCATTTAGTCTAAACTCTCAGATCTGAAGGTGTCCATATTTTTCCACACACAATTCTCACATCCGTGACTTAATCAGGAAGAATATGAGTCTCAGTTTGTACCAACATTATTGGATAGTCACAGTTCCCACACTGTATACCTTCATGTAGAGATCAACATCCCTACTCTGCAACTACATGATAGTGCTGTATAAGTCTACACAGACATGCTTTCAAAGCTATGGCACTGCTAAAAATTAAAAAAAAAAACACCCTCATTAAGCTATGGAAATTACTGCAGGTAAACCTCTTATTACCTCTGACGAGCAACACCAGTTTCTGTAGGTCTTGCTTATAGAACAAATTACTCACTCTAATGATTCACAAACGATAATTTCTGTCTCACAGGAGGCCCTCTGAAAGATGATTTTTTATAGGCGTAGCTCATATCACACCAGTCTTAGACAGAAGGTGATTTCATTCTCAGAACTCATGCTCACTGTATCTCTCATCTGAGGACCAAGGTGAATGTTTCCTAACTTAAGTGCCTTTCCTTGACCTGACCAAACCTGAACAAATAAGTTATGGTCCTGATCATGAGAGGTACTGAACATCTGCAATTTCTCTTGTACAATCAAGCCCTTTGTAAGGAGAGCTATGTAGAAGTTGTGCGGGATTGAGATGGGACAGCCCCACAGCCCTTTCACAACCACTATTCCAACCCTTGGTCTAGAATAGAGCGGACACTCCTGTGCAGCCCCACATAGGGGTTTGTGAATATTAAATACACATAATTTTGGACTAGATAGCTACATTCTATTCTTCAGCTGTCCAACACTGGTCTCCCCCAGCATAAGAAAACCATTGTAGCTTTGCGGACCTTCAGCCTCTATGCCCCTGAGCGGATCTAACCTTCATGCATTATGCAGAAGTACTATAATGAGGGGATTGGCAATGGGATTTAAAGTTACAGTAATTCGATCAGCTTTTTATTAGAGACTGAGAATAAAGCTGAAGAATAACTATTCTGTTGTATATTTTTGATTTTCTCATATAAATCAGAGTGGAGTGAACAGACATTGTGTGGTTCATTAATTTTTTAAAATCAGGGATAGTTCTGAAGTTATACTTACATATTAAGAATCTATTCTAATCTAGTGCTTGTGTCCACATAGCTCAGAGCTTGTTGTTTTACTTGAATCAGTGGGTGTAAAACTTGCCCAGAATTCAGCAGTCCCAATTTTTAAAACAAGCTACCAGACTTCTAGAATGGATTTTGAGCCACTGTCTTTCAACACAGATTTTAAAGATAGCTATGGGATAAATAACTATTTTCCTCCTGATGTGGTCAAAGAGCCAGGTCAAATACCTATCTTACATGCATTTTTATGCATCACCACAAGAACACACAGCGCTAAAAATGCAAATAGTCTACACATTTATGAGCCAACAAACTGGTTGCAAAGTTATTCCCCCAAAATCTGACTGCTACTGTTGAAAATAAAACACTTTTCAGTGAATGAACTTTTGGAAGTAATGAATCTCTATTTTTCTAAAGTACATATTACATTTAATATATATTTTAAATTGCACTATATTATCCCTCATATATTACCTATTATAGTCATCCCATATTGATGTATAATTTACATTTAATGCTGTATTTTACATCTTCAATACATTAAAGAATTAATATTGAATCAAACCTTCATTAAAGTTGGAGGAGATACTCATTTTACTGACACCTGTCCAAATATTACTTTGATTTAATTGCATGCCTGTTTCACGCACAGTATGAAAAAGGTTCAAATGTAAGTAGTAAAGATGATGGTTCAAATTTTCAAAGACATGAGTGCATAAGTGCCCTTGCACTTTTGAATACAAACTTAGGTATGCACCTATACAAATGCACACACTTCAGAGATGTGCACACCTACATTGGGAGCATGGAAAAGGGCACACCTATTTAGGTACACATCTTTGTAAATTTAGGCCTGTATGTTTTAAAATGACCTCTTTTAAAACTTATTACACAGATAGCAGAAAGTGGCATGGCATAATATGAATAACCTAAAGTAGTGTGTTATTGGTCAGTGATATGGGAAGAATTTTGTCAAAAGGTTAACACATAAGTTTTGTGCCATCAAGTTTTGAAAAATGGTTTATATTTTTAAGAGGACAGTAAGTGGTTTTGGTTATGCCATTCTCAAACCTTTTTACATCTATTAAGATAAATAACTAGTTAGTGGTATGCTGTAATATTATACTTGCTGTACTTCTAAGAAATAATTCTGTTATAAAATGTGCACAGTGGTATACAGGCTCTGAAATATAACAAGAACATTGGGTTGAACTGTAACTCTCTGTACTTAGACCTTGATGTACTTTCTGGTTTTCAACATATAGGGCCAAAAACAGGCTGTAGGTGCATTTCGTGGAGACATGGCATAATATTAATGGTGTAGAAATAGCTGTAGGCCCTGTTCCCACAATCAGACCTATACTGAAGAAGCTTTGTACCAGCACAGACCATGGCTTAAGTCACTGGAGCTCCATACAGGCATGGGACTGGGTTTCAAGTTCTCAAACTTTGGGCAGATTATGAGTCCTACTTAAAATACCCTATAAATTTTTAGTTAGATATATTTCCTGCTGCTTAATAATAAAAAAATGGACCTGACTATGACCTCCGTGGAGCTACACAGCTCACCCATCTCCATTCGCTCCTCAGAATATTCTTGCTAGAGGCTGAAGTAGTCTCAATAAAATGTGGGATTCTGGGGCAGTGGGTTTACCAGTATGTATAGACTGTGTACTGCAATGATTCCTTAACAGCTCTGTCCATGGGGGACCTAAGGAGTATGAGTACTGCCGGTTTAAATGGAGCTGAATTCACTGGAAGCAGGGTAGAAGATCTGTGGCCCACAGTTCTCACTTAACTACAGCTTTGCTGGTGTTGGCCAAGGCGCATCAAAGCATGTATGTGGTCTAACAGTTCTAATTTTGCCATCAATTCTAATTTTGCTTGTGAGTCACTCCCACTGAAGTAAATGGGAATCATCTGAATGTACCTAAGGGAGGAATTTGGCATAGTGAGTGTATGTAAAAATTCTAACTAGCATGTTTATTATAGGAAAAGAGAAGTAAGTTTAATTTACAGTAACTGGAAATGAAAGTGAATCTAACATAGTGATTTAGTGAATCTAATATAGTGCTTTCTTTAGATACATTTGACTTGAATTCATATATAAACACTGAATATCTGATGGAGTTTTAGTTGTTTTCTTTTACACAAAAACAAAGGCAGTCAATATATCTTTCACATACAAGTCATAATAGTTTCCTTGTACCAATTAATGCTAATATGAGTGAGACAACTCCCTTAATATCACCTTAAAATGTTTTAATATTTTGACAGGTTTCATATGTAACTATGCATCTGTCTTCTATGTAATTATCAAAGAAAAAAATCATTATTTTACATATAAATTATGTTAAAGAGATAGGATTCAGCAATTGAATTATAAATGATGAAATGCCATAAAAATTGAAAACCACCAATACAAAAAATGATTGGTGTTATGTTTCCTAGCTATTTATGTATAAGTTCTTATTTTAATTTTCAGACTTTCTATTCAAATTGAGCCAAAAATATCCCAAATAAAACATATTTAGATAACTACAATCCAACATGATCTTTAGCTATTGGTCTGTGATCAATATTATAGCATGCACCACCGGCAATAGCAATATGACAGACTATACAGTAATTTAACAGAGATCCCAATCCTGTGAGCCCGCATCAATTGATGTTATATAGATAGAAGGCTTGCAGGATTGGACCCTCTCTTGGAAAACTGAGTTTACTATGAGATTGTTTCTCAATCCTGGTTTGCCAAGCAACCTTTCAGATCACTCCTTATCCATCCTTTTATGACGCCTACAAGCAATGAGTTAATAAACAACCAACACACAACCACCGCCATAATACCTCACTCCTCAAATTATTCTCTTTTGTGGTGCCCATTGCATCTTGTCTTCTCTGTTTCATGTCTTTTAAAAGCTCTATGGAGCAGGGACTGTCTGTCTCTGTGTTTTGTTTAGCACTGAGCACATTATCCTCAATAAAGGAAATAATTAATAAAAGAGAATAAATAATACAGGAGGAAAGCCCCATAAAGGCAGAAAAGCCAGAGACTCATAGAATCATAGAAGATTAGGTTTGGAAGAGACCTCAGGAGGACATCTAGTCCAACCCCTGCTCAAAGCAGGACCAACCCCCACTAAATCGTGCCAGTGAGGGGTTTGTCAAGTCAGGCCTTAAAAACCTCTAAGCATGGAGATTCCACCACCTCCATAGGTAACACAATCCAATGCTTCACCACCCTCCTCGTGAAATAGTTTTTCCTAATATCCAACCAGACCTCCCCCACTGCAACTTGGGCCCTTAACTCCAGTCTCTATTTAGTCATCTAGGGATTGTGCTATTCCATGCAAGGGGATTGTGATAGACAGTAAGGTGATGGATAGCAGAATAAATCCCTAAAATGGAGTGATACAGCAAGTGAGAAATTCTTAGGAAAATGCATTAATTTGGAAGTAAACCTATTATATTTAAATAAATACGAATCAATTGGAAAGAGAGAGAATTGAAAACAACTTTAAAATATTTAATTATTGTTTTCCATAAGCAAGAGGGTGTTTTGTTTTGTTTTTCAAATTAACCAGTTAGTAATTCCATTTTGCACTATGTGATTAAATCTGCAATTTCTCTACTTTACTTTACCTTACTTACTACTACGTGCAGAGAAAGGTATTATTCAACATGAATAAAGGAGGCAGGATCTGGCCTTTGAAATATATTGGCACATCTACTATTCCTTCAAAGTTATTACTGTTTGCTTCAACACAAGTTAACATGAATAGCTTTAAAGCCAGCATATTCCCTAACTGATTATTTTCTTTGGGGGTATATGAACTATAAACCTTAAGGGTAAGATTTACAAAAGCACTCAGTGTTGGCTTAACTCTGTTCCCTTTGAAGTCAAATGCAAAACTTCCATTGACATAACAAGAGCAGAGTTAAGCCAACACTGAGAACTTTTGAAAAATCCCACCCAAACTCTTCTCCCTTAATAAAATTCATGCAACAACTCTGAAGTCAAAAAGCTGTACTGACATACAGAAACTGAGGGTGGGTCAATTTTGGCCTTTAATCTACATTGTATATGGAACTGTACGAGTATAAGTATAATAAAGATAGATCAAGAATCACAGTCTTCCACCTTTGTTGTAAGTAAGTAACAGTGGAGAAAGCTTGCAATTTTGGATGAGAGAATAGTTAGCCAAGTAGAGAAAGTACAGAGAGATTACAAAAAAGAAAATAATGGAAAAAAATAAAGAGGGAATGTACAAAAGGGTATAAGAAAAATCATGGATAAAAATGAGCAAAGCAGAGTTACAATACAAAACTCAACATATCTGGAGTAAATGTATGGTCATTCTTTTCTGAAGGTTAATATCCAGGGGTGCTATTCATATTTCAATTCTATACTGCATATAAAGTACTTTGGGGGAAATTGTGGAGGTTGAATTTAAAAGATCTTTGCAAGATCATTTGTTTGTCTCTACAGGCGCACTTGGAATTTTATTTATTTTTAGCTTCCAAGTTGTATTTTTAAAAATCTCATTATTTTTATTTTAAAAGCACATATTTAGGTGTATAGTATGCAGATTTTAATATGACAAAAATTCTGTTTTAATAATATTCTATCTACTACTAGCAGAAAAAGCAACCTTTTTTAAAAAGAAAAACGTATGCATTATGAAATATTTGAATTTCTGATTTTACTTGGTTGTTCCCTGTCCTACCTTCAAATAGCCATATCATCAGTTAAGTAGATATAACAACAAGCTAATTGATCCACTTAAGGGGAACTGAGATATTATTAGAAAATGGAATTAATTCAAACCCTCATTTAAAATCTCAAATTATTCAGGATGCTATTTACTCCTGTACCAAGGGTCAGCAAAGGAGTTATACACCACTTAAATCCTACCTAAACCCTAAGAGTAGGGCTTAATTGTGATTTATGTGATCTACTGGCCCTGAGATGGCCCTGTGCACAGGATGAGTTTCACTTTAACCTGCTAGTTATCTGTTCCTACAACTAGTAAAACAGAAGGAAACTACTTGCAATTGGTGTACATTTGGTAGTTGAGCTGAAATAGTTTAATATTTATATAAATTTTCATTCAAATAATGGTAGGTTTTACTGTTTATATAGCTATGTCATACTGCAACTTCTCACCACTGTTGGCTGAAAAGTGAAATAGCTTGACAAAAGAAAAAAGCTGGAATATATCAACTCTTTTTTGGATGGGGAAAAGAGTGGGAAAACACCAGACCATCACCTTTTCCCATTCTAAGTCCCAGTAAATGGTAGTACAATCACATAAAAAACCCCGGGGTTTATTCCTAAATTTAGCTTGTAGGATTCTAGTTTCATACCACCCTTAAAGACTGCTTGGCCTTGCCAGCTACTGAGACTAACTGTAATTCAAGAGCCAAATGTTTGTGTGGAGCTTACACTCAGACATTTGCAACTGCCTTCACACTAGCACAGAGAAGAGCACAAAGATCAAACCAGCATCTATGCCTTGATTGGAAAGTTGGTTCATGCTATCACATACTCAGGAAACAGTGACATCCATGTTGGGTCAGGTCACTCAGTGACAGAGTGACATTATCACTGCAGCTCTTTACCAAAGGGCACGTCTTTAAACCACATGTAACTAAACCTAATGTTATACACTTGGCAACCCAAGTGGTCTCAAAGGTTTCCATTCTGACCAAATGCTAAACACTCTTGTCTGCAGCCAGAATTGCCTTCCAAGCAGCTAAAGGCAAACCAGGTCAGAATCATTCTGAACGGTTACGAACTATGTAACTTCTGTAACGGAACTACACACTTTTTTCCGAATAGATCTGCATTGGTCCAGAGAAAAAGATTGTTCTCTACCAGTAGGCCCATTCCCCACAGCTCCTCTGCCTCCTTGAATGCCATGATCTCTGGGATCCTCACCCTCCATTAGGTTTTAAACTGATTCAACTGAGCAATTAGAAAATACCAAACTCAACACTATTGCTGACTCAAAAGCGTGATATCGCTATATTACTGTAATTGATCAACCTTAACGGGAAGCACACAAGGGTCTAGTATATTTTCTATACAGAATTCATTAGCTCATGATGGTCTAATATTGTCTTATTCTACTAGCATACATTTCTAATCCATCCCTTACTTGCATTGACTTTCAGTAATAAAATAGAAGGCTTTTATGCAGCTAGAATCAGGCCAAGTTGAATGTGTGGTTTTGAAAAAAAGAAAATGTAATGACATCTTTATCCCCCTTGTCTATCTGCAATGAGGTTTCTGTCAAATTAGGTCAACACATTTTCCATTGCCGAGTCATGTTTCATCTGTTAAATGATGTAATAGAATAGAAGTAGCTGTCTTCTTCTTCTTCTGGAAACCCAGGCTTCCAGGGGTTCTACATGCAGAAGATGCATAAAGCATTTAATGTGACCAGAACCCACATGCTTGATTTGAATACAAGATTAAGATAGATTTATGAAACATATTCTTGGACTCATGTTTTTTGCAACAAAGTCCCAATGGGGCTAAAAAGCTTGCTCTTCTTTCTGCATTGAGTTTGTGCTAATTCTTAGGATATAATTTCAGTGCAACCTCTGATTCCCAACTCTGACAGGGGGGGACAGTCCAAAGTTACTGAAACAAGCATTGTGTTGTTGTTGTTGTTTTTTTTTCCATTTACTTCCCCACAGACTGTAGAGAAGCAGCTTAATCATTTTGAACGAGGAAGAGTGCTGAAATATTCAGACCTTTCAACCTTTCCTCTTTACTTTAATGAGAACTAATTCCCTCTCCTTGTCTAACCGCTTGTCTAAAAGGGAAAGCCAGGACCCCTTTGAAGATAAGATCTTGACAGAAAAACATCACATTATATCTACTTCTCCTTTTAATAAAACCAAAGTTGAAAAAGAAACTGAATGTGCTGTGATGGTTCCACAGTCAAACCCCTCTGTGTTTCATGAAAACTGTTCTCATATCCCTTGTGCTCCTTATGAAGAGCTAGCCCTGGGTGCTTCCAATTCTGCAGCTCTGCAGTACACATTCTCAAGAACAGTACCTGAACTTACTACTGTATGTTTATACATTTGCTCCTACAACAGACTGATTTTTTCTTGTTCACTGACTGTGAACAGTTTCTAATGACTGGACAGGGCATAAATCCTTAATCTTTCCCATTTTCAAATGTTCTCAACTTTGTGATCAACAGAGTATTCACTATGAAAATCCTTTTTTTCACAGAGTTATCAGTCTTGTTGTCTGATAGAAAAATAAACATTTCACAGTCAGTAAAATCCAAAGCTGTGCAGAAAAAGTCACGGTTGCTTGATGACTACGATGCAGGCACCAGCTCTTCCAATATTTAGGGAAGCCATCTGCATAACAAAAAAGATTAAAATTAACAGAAAGTCTCGCAAGAAATGGCAGAAGTATTGTGGCACATATTATTCAGGAACTGTCAACATAGCAGCTGAACTACCAAAAGTATACAGAACTCACTGATACCGTAGTACTGTAATTTTCTAACTGCTTGCTTTTACCATACAGTACTTAGTTAAAAGTATAAGCAGGATAGGGATGAAGTATGGTTTTATGATTAGGCACTAGACTGTGACTCAACAGGTTGGGTTTGATTCTAGGCTTTGCCATTTATTTTCTATGTAATTTTGGGCAATTTTTTGTCTGTTTTGTTGTAAATTCTTTGGAGCAGGAATGATCTCTTGTTTGTACATTGTACAGAGCCCCAGATCTCATCTGGGAGCTATAGGTCCTACTATAATACAAATAATTCATTTTTTTAAAACTAGCATTTTGGGTTTAGGGGATAGCTCCCTTCTTGATTACTTTTGATTAACTGCTTTTCTCTTATTCTTGCATCGTATATAAAATATTTCATGAAATATTTTCCATGGAACTGACTTGCTTTCAATTGTTTTTGAAAGACATTTAACACAGTGTACCAATGTTTACATTTCCCCACAGCTATCACAAACTGGTATCTGCAATACCACTGTCCATTTATACTTAGGATAGAAAGTGATCGGGCTACTGCTGTGGTATTTCCAAAAGTTACGTTTTACTGGCAATAACTGCTAGATACATTGATGACTCATAGCTTCTGCTACTATGTGCTTGCCACAAATTCTTGTAATAACACTATTTTGTCTCAATGATTTAAATGTTGTGGCATTTTAGGGTAACACTTGAGAGTCCAGTTGAGGACTTGTTCTGCCAGCTAAATTTATGTAATATACAAACCCCAACATCATGAGTATTCCGTGATGGAATACGGTGCTATGCAATATGAGTAAGATGGCAGAATCAGCTTTATGACTAAATAGATAAAACAGACAAACAGCAGGAGAAAATAAGTGTTTTACAGATAGGGAACTGAGATACAGTGAGAATAAGTAAGTTGCCCAGGGTCACAGAGGAAGTATGTCACAGCCTAGAATTAAAGACAGACCTTTTGACTCTTAGTCCAGTACCTCAACAGAAAGACCATCTTATCTTTCTTGATCATGCACTTTAGATTAGTCTTTGACACTAGAATTTTAAGGACAATAATTACCAGGAAAGACATGACTCTACGTTCACTCTGATGGAACTAAACAATAGATTCCAAGGCCAGAACGGACCATTGTGGTAATCTAGTCTGACCTCCTGTATAACACAGGCCAAATGATAAGAACTACAGATGAAGAGCAGAACTGAAAAATGAGGAATAGAAAGTATTTCATGAGACTTTTAAATTATATTTAAAATCTAAAATCATTATTTAAACATATTTTAATAAGCATCCTGGCACCCACAAGGTACTGAGAAAGCTAAAAGATTACACTGCAGTAAGGATAAGGAAAATTACCTTTGTACATGATTTTCTATAACGTTACTATTGTACATAACCAAACTATTACAATTTTAATCTTGGGGAACTATTGGTGTTATCACTACTTTTTCTGAGTGGACAATGAAGAGCATTGTTATACGTATAGTGCAGTATATATATTCCAATTATTCCTGTGTGGAGTTCATAACTATTATAACTCTTCAAAGGCCACTAAGGGTGAAATTGAAAGATGAGACGCAAAGCCACAAAAAAGACCAGAATGTTAAAAGCTGAGGTGCTGATATAGGTCAAAATCTCATCCTTCCCTAAGGAAATATGCTTTGTACTGGAGTCCTAGAGTAGAACTGTGGAGCCTTAAAATTCCACCTCTCCTGCAAGATAAATTCCAATGAACACCATTGACTTCCTGTAGTAAAGTCTCCCTTCCTCTGGGGCTAGAACATGTGGTTCCAGAAATCCTTCCTAAGGCCTGGAGCCAGGATATGGAAAGCTGCCACTCAGTCATTCTGGGTTGCTTTTGCAGCATTTGGGCTGTAGTAGGAAGTGTGACTTACTGTGTACTTCGTGGCCATGTTACATGCAAATGGCTGAAGGCAGGATTTTTCCTTCAGACTTTAAGACATGTTGTTATGACAAATCAAAACAATATGCAATTCAGAGATAATGCTGATTCTCTGTTCCTTTTTACAAGAACACAGTAAAATCTATTCTCACCTCATTAATTAAGGACCATATTCTACTCCTTTTCCTCACGTCTATTATACTCGGCAAGTAATCCCATTCAGTGGAAAGATACTACACAGGATGAGGAAAGGTGGTAGAATTAAGTCCTAATGGATTTATGCCTGACATTCCCAAGAGGATTAGTGGGAAGTACCCACATAAATCTTGTATCCATCTATGGGAAAATAAAAACCATTTGGTATTTAATTTTGCTTGTTGACAATAAGATTTATTTTTAATTACACTAAAGGACACTGAAATCCTAAAGTGTATAGTTCAATACTTCTTTTATAATCTTTTAAAATCCAGAGCTAGAGAAGTGTCTGTGTACTGATATATGCAGAGGCACACATATTTATCAGATTACTAGACTGTGCGATACTTTGCTCATGCTTTCCATAGCAACTTGTGATGGGGACTTTTAACCAGGAAAAAGAATTACCAAGATAACTATATCAACAGTCACATAAATTGATTGTCCTCGGGTAAAATTAACCCACAATGCAGCGGGTTGAAGCAAGACTTCTGCAATACCTGATTCATTTGGTGAGGCTGCATGGGATTGGGGTTGGGGGTGAGGGGGTGAGAACAGTTGCTAAGCCTTCCATATTCTGGATACTGTGGAGGAAGTCTCCAGTCAGATCCCAAGCAGGCAGGAGTCAGATGTATAAAAGTCATGGTTACTGGTTTCAAAACCATGTGGCACAAGTGTTCTTAACTTGATTCCTGTTCCCTAGGCAAGTATAATGGGGCTGTAGCTTGCTATTTCAACCCATAAACAGAATTAGTTGCTGTAGAAGGGTGGGGCTGCCACAGCAAGGCCTGTGGAAGATTAGGTGGTTCATTCATTGTTCCAGCACTGTCATAATGGCTACTCCAGAAAAACCTAAAAATCAGAGAGCTCTCTTATTCCTGACTTCTACAAAACCCAGTTGCTCATGCTTTTTATGGGGACTGGCACACCTTTATGCCTTTTAGAAAAAAAATGTTTTTGCATGGGCCTGTCATATCACAGGATGCATAATCAATAAATCATACACTTGTGGTTTCATTAGCAATAAGTGATGACACAAAGAGACAGAGTGGTAAGAAACAGAGATTTTCAAAAATGTACTAGGAAGCCATTGCTATGTGTCTCCAAAATATTCCAGGCATTCCTAAACCACGCTAATCTATGTTCCTTCTGCCACATCTTAGTTCCACCCATCATACCACAGTTGTATATTCCACATGCCAAGTCACATTTTTTATATTTCAGCATTCAGCGAACTTCACAGTGTCCATTAAATGAAGGCTGTCATAAATATAAAGGGAAGGGTAAACACCTTTAAATCCCTCCTGACCAGAGGAAAAACCCTTTCACCTGTAAAGGGTTAAGAAGCTAAGATAACTTCACTGGCACCTGACCAAAATGACCAATGAGGAGACAAGATACTTTCAAGGCTGGTGGGGGGGGGGAGGAACAAAGGGTCCTCTCTGTCTGTGGGATGCTTTTGCTGGGACCAGAGCAGGAATGCAGGTCAGAACTCCCGTAAAGAGTTAGTAAGCAATCTAGTTAGATATGCGTTAGATTCTGTTTTGTTTAAATGGCTGATAAAATAAGCTGTGCTGAATGGAATGTATATTCCTGTTTTTGTGTCTTTTTGTAACTTAAGGGTTTGCCTAGAGGGATTCTCTATGTTTTGAATCTGATTACCCTGTAAGGTCTTTACCATCCTGATTTTACAGAGGTGATTCTTTTACTTTTTCTTTAATTAAAATTCTTCTTTTAAGAACCTGATTGCTTTTTCATTGTTCTTAAGATCCAAGGGTTTGGGTCTGTGTTCACCTATGCAAATTGGTGAGGATTTTTATCAAGCCTTTCCCAGGAAAGGGGGTGTAGAGCTTGGGGGGATTTTGGGGGGAAAGACATTTCCAAGCGGGCTCTTTCCCTGTTATATTTGTTAGACGCTTGGTGGTAGCACCAATAAAGTCCAGGGACAAAAGGTAAAATAGTCTGTACCTTGGGGAAGTTTTAACCTAAGCTGGTAAAAATAAGCTTAGGGGGTTTTTCATGAAGGTCCCCACATCTGTACCCTAGAGTTCAGAGTGGGGAAGGAACCTTGACAAAGGCAATGGAAGGAGAGAATAAATAGAAAACTCTACATGCTAAACAAAGTAAACAAACTGCTTTCCCAGCAAGAAATCTGCATGACATATTTGTCACCAAACGAAACAGCAGAGCCACTTTCAACAACTACAAATTCAATTTCAACCAATATACTGAAAATTCAGAATGAAAATAGCATTTCAATTGAAAATCAGACAGACTAAAAACGTTATTAAAAGCATAGCTAGATAATATTTTAGCAACTACTTTATCTGTCTCTTCTTGGTTTCATAAGAGAAACATTTTTCTTTTGTTTCTTCTGGGGAAACTCGTATCATAATAGTTGTTAAAATATTAGGAATAATTTTACAGCTATGGCAGCGTCAGCTACTTACTAATGTTAATGCATTGTGGAAAAAAATAAAATGAGTGTATAAGTACCTGCGTCCATTCATTAGTTTGAGGGTCATATGATTCCATAGTGTTCAGGTATGTCTGGCCATCATATCCACCCACTGCATATAATTTATCACCAAGAAGACAGACACCAACTGCATCTCGAGGCATACTCAAAGGAGCCACCATTGTCCAAGTATCAGTTTTTGGATCATATCTGAACAAGAAGAAAGGAAGCTGCAAGCTTAATGAAAACCTTGGTATTAGCTCATGTCCATCTTTACAAAAAATCTGTTCTCTTAAAAACTTGTATACAAGCTTCTTATCTGAACAATCTTTTCAGCAGCAGAAAAAAAAATATGTGCTAGATTCAGATACTTCTATGTTGAATGGTAATTTATTCTGTGATTGTCCTTGGAGATGAATGGACTATTTACAGAGTAAGGTGCTGTTTAACATGACTAAGAATGGCACAATCTGGCCCTATGTAAATAAAACCAAACTAGTTAAACTGTTCTTCTATGGTGTATTGGAAACTACTTTTCCTAAAATTAGATTGAACTCTACAGTAAGTTGATTAAAACCTGTCTAAGAACTCAAGACATGTTTCTTGCTGTATTGTGCCACTGTTACTCATGTTAAGTAGCACTACTCTGTACCGGTAATACCATTGAGATCTATGACCCTACTCACATGGTAAGATACTAATCAGTATGATTAAGGGTGTCAGAAGTGGTCCCTCAGTGTTTATTAAAAAGTGAAAATGTATTTTTGCAATATAAATGGGATTGCTGTGCAGAACCTATCAAATCAGTCACACAACACTGATTACATCAGAATATAGGGCAAATTCCAGCAGTCCTTTTGCTATACTGTTTGGAAAGAGAAAGAAAGAAAGAAAGAAAGAAAGAAAGAAAGAAAGAAAGAAAGAAAGAAAGAAAGAAAGAAAGAAAGAAAGAAAGAAAGATCTAATGTAAAAAAAAAATGTAAGTAGTCTCTATTCCAGTGTAATATGCCTGTTATTAGATTTTAAAGTGCTGGGTAAAATGTTCAAAAGTACCTAAGAATTTAGGAGCCTAAGTTGCACCAAAAGTCAATAAGAGCTAGGTTCATAATAAGTCACTTAGCCTCACAAAGATACTTAGATGTGATGCTTTTATCTTTTAGGTTCCTAGAAAATCACAGGAATACAGTGATTCACAGAGCCTGAGTGACAGGTTTCAGAGTGGTAGCCATGTTAGTCTGTATCAGCAAAAACAAGAAGAAGTCCTTGTGGCACTTTAGAGACTAACAAATTTATTTGGGTATAAACTTTCGTGAGCTAGCTTAATCCCTTAATCTCATCAGGCAGATGAGGCAGAGGAGGACTTGAACTGGGTCTTCCACATACCAGGTGACTTCCATAACTATTGGGCTAGACATTATGAGAGAGAGCCGCTGCCACCACCCTGTTTTGTGTGAACTCACTTGAGGGGCCCAATCCAGTAGGCAGCCACTGAGCATGCCTACTGGATTAGGTCCCACATGCAAGTTAGGCAACTTATCTTTACCTGACTTGCAAATCATTGTGAAGCTTAGATGGGAGATAGGTGCCTGGACTCCTGAAGTGGGGCAGTGTGCACATGCCCAGAGTCAGACATACAGGCACCTAGGGAACCTTTTATTGAAAAAATCTTAGGTGCCGAATGAGTTTAGACACCTACAGAGTTCAATGGGAGTTTTGTGAATTGCAGTAGTGCCTAAATCTGGGACTCGGGCATCTAAGCACAGACTTAAGTGCCTAAGAACTTTTGTGAATCTAGGCCTTAGGCACTTCTGAAAACTGCATCCACTTTTATTATCTATGCCATTACTTTCATTTGGCCAGATGTTTCTTTCACTTGCCTTTAGTATGCTATGACAGACATTTTGGCACAGCCTGCTCACACCTGCTTTAATCAAATCTCCATTTTCTTCACAAAGGTTGTCAAAAGACACACTTGATTTTTTTTTAAATGAGATTTATCCAAATCTGATGACATCAGCTTTGATGCTAGGAAATGATATTAAATCCTAATCAGTAGAAACTGTGAATCAGACTTCCAATTTCAACTATCCCAATTCTGGTATGTATGTAAGGGCATTTCCCAATCAATCTGATAGTTCTGGAGAAAAACAAAAGCTATATTTCTTTGCATGTCTTTCCCAAATCTTCTGCAGCTGGAAGTAATACTGCATATTTATTAGTAGTAGTATTTTATTAGAGGTGTAATAAAAATACTCAGTATTTTTCAGTTACAAATTATATTATTTGGGGGTTATTTTGACCAATTTTTTAAATAGCATTTACTCCCAAATAGGTGATGTTCAGGATTTAGTTGGGGATTGGTCCTGCTTTGAGCAGGGGGTTGGAGTAGATGACCTCCTGAGGCCCCTTCCATCCCTGATATCCTATGATTCTATGATTCTATATAAGGCTGTTAAAAATATGAGCAAAAGCTCAGTAGCCTCTCTCCTTGCCCTAACCTTGAAAGCTTAAAATTTATTAGTTTCTATATTCAGGAATTTTTATTGCATCCCCTCTCACCCTGGAGCACATGCAGTTACTACAAAGATGAAATGTACAACTGTTTTTCACAGAAGATTGTAAGAAAATGTAAGCATTTTCCAGGCAATTACAAATAGGGAGCTCTTTTTTCAGTTGTGTTTTGTTGACAGAATTGAGTTCTAAGCATTCTATTTAGCCCCTGGTTGCCTGTTTATAAAACAAAACACAGTGATGTTATTTATATTTAGCTTGTCTGTTTTTTCAGCTACTCACCTTGACCCTTGCAATCAGAAAGAGAATACTGTATCATAGAGTCTATTAAAGTTTATTGCCCTCTGGGAGGTGAAGACACAATGCACGCTTGGTAAAGCTGGTTGTAAAATGAACATTAGCTAGAGGCATATGGTGCTTTTGGAGGAAAAGTCATACAGTCTTTGACAAAATCCATTCAGAATTAACATTTTTTGGCTTTACCATATGTGTATTTCCCCTTCCAGGTCTTCAGACATTATTGTAATCTGCACCCCCCTCTCCCCCCATAATTTACAACAATTAGGATAAAACTGGGAGTTATAATAGAATTCCTGGTCTTTAGTCAAAACATTCAGTCCTTTAAAAAAGATGGAGGAGGAAAAATGCATGATAGTAATATTTTAATTCTCAGCTAGACAGTACAAAAACCTGCTCACTTTACTTATCTGAGTAGTCCCAGTGAAGTCAATAGGATTAATAAAGTCAGTGATGTGTGTAGATGTTAGCCCTAACTATATGTTTAGGTTTAGAGACCAATTTAATCAAAGTGAAAGTAAAGACAATTAAATCTTTTAACACCCAATTAGGAGAACATTATTATGAACTGCAAAGCAGTTAAGAAGGCACTAAAACCCTGCTGTTAAAATATTTAAGAAAGATTTCACAAATTGCCATCTTTTAGGTACAGTATATGGGCTCTGGCACTATCTAAGTTACGTCCTTCTTTGAAAATATATTTAACTGAGGATGACAGTATAGATGGGAAGAAGATGTGGATGAAGCTTTTTTTTAAACAAGTGACAAAATCATCCAAAGCAGAGGGCTTGGAGGTAACGGAGTACTTCAACTACCCAGACATCTCTTGGGAAAATAATACAGCAGGGCATAGATTATTCAACAAATTCTTGGACTGCACTGGGACAACTTTTTTATTACAGAATGTGGAGAAAGCAACTACAGGAGAGGCTGCTCTAGATTTGATTCTGACAAACAGGGAGGAACTGGTTGAGGGTTTGAAGATGGAAGGAAGCTTGGGTGAAAGTGATCATGAAATGACAGAGCTCATGATTCTAAGGAAAGGTAGGAGGGAAAACAGCAAAATAAGGACTATGGCAGACTTTAGCAAACTCAGAAAATTGTTGGGTAAATGGGAAACAAACCTATGGGGAAAAGAGTTCAGGGGAGTTGGCAGTTTTTTAAAGAGACATTATTAAAGGCACAAGAGCAAACTATCCCAATGAGTGGGAAAGATAGGAAGTATGGTAAGAAACTACCCTTGCTTAACCAGGAGATCTTGAATGACCGATAACTCAAAAAAATAGTCATACCAAAAAAATCATGCATGTAGAACAAAACTAGATATGTTAAGGCACAAAATTAAATTAAACAAGATAAGGACATAAAGAACAACAAGAAAACCTTTTACAAGTACATTAGAAGTAAGGGGAAAACCAAGGACAGAGTAGGCCCAATGCTCAATGAGGAAGGAAAGACAATAAAAGTAAACATAGCAATGGCTGAAGTGTTAAATGCCTTTTATTATTTCAGTTTTCATCAAAATGGTTACTAGTGCTCACATGACTAATATGGGGTAGGGTCTGAGGCTAAAATAGGGAAAGAACAAGTTAAGAATTACTTAGACAAGTTAGATGTCTTCCAGTTGAAAGGGCCTAACAAAATATATCCTAGAATATTTAAAGAATTGGCTGAAGAGATCTCTGAGCCACTAGCAATGATCTTTGAGAACTTATGGAGAATGGAAAAATACTCAAGGAATGGAAAAGGGCAAATATAGTACCCATTTATAAAAAGGAGTATAAGGACAATCCAGAAAATTACAGACCAGTCACCTTAACTTCAGTACCCAGAAAGAACAATGGAGCAAATAATCAATCAATTTGTAAGCACCTATAAGGTAAGCAACAGTTAACATGGATTTGTCAAGAAAAAACCAAGTCAAACCAACCTAATATCCTTGGGTAAGAAGCCTTGTGATGGGAGGAAGAAGTAGATGCAATATATTTGACTTTAGAAAGGCTCTTGATCCTGTCTCACATGACCTTCTCACAAGCAAACAAGAGATACATAGCCTAGATGAGCCTAATGTAAGATGGATGAGAAACTGTATTCAACGGGTAGTTATCAGTGGTTCAGTCAAGGTGGAAAGGCATAGTGAGTGAAATTCTTCAGGGATGTATCCTGGGTTTGGTTCTATTCAATGTCTTCACATGTGATTTGGATAATGGCATACAGAGTACACTTATGAAGTTTGTGGATGAGATCAAGGGGAGGGGATTCAAGCACCTTGGAGGACAAATTAGAATTCAAAATGCTCTTGACAAACTGAAGAAATGCTCTGAACTAAATAGGATGAAATTCAGTAAGGACAAATGCAATGTAATACACTTGGATCTGGGGGTTATAGTGGATCACAAACTAAATGTGAATCAACACTGTAATACTATTGCAAAAAAAGCGAAAATCATTCTGAGATGCAGAAGTGCTATAAACAAGACATGGGAAGGAATTCTTCCACTCTACTCAGCATTGATAAGGCCTCAACTGGAGTACTGTGTCCAGTTCTGAGCACCACACTTCGGGGAAGATGTGGACAAATTGGAAAAAGTCCAGATAATAAACAAAATTTATTAAAGGTCTGGAAAACATGACCTAAGAAAAGATTTTAAAATTGATTGTTTAGTCTAGAGATGAAAAGACTGCGGGAGACATGACAACAGGCTTCAAGTACATAAAAGCTTGTTACAAAGAAGTAGGTGATAAATTGTCATCCTTATCCATTGAGGACACGACAAGGAGCAATGGTTTTAAATTTCAGCAAGGGAGATTTAGGCTAGACATTAAGAAAAATGTCCTAACTGTAACGGTAGTTAAGCACTGGAACATATTATATAGGGAGGATGTAAAATCTCCATCATTGGTGTTTTTTAAGAAAAAGTTAGACAAACACATATCAGGAATGGTCTAGATAATACTTAATGCTGCTTCATGTGGGGGACTGGACTAGATGACCTATTGAGATCCCTCCCAGTCCTACATTTCTATGATTTTGTGATTCTATGTGTCGATGCCTTTGTGTCTACAAAAACCTAGAATCAAGTCTTGTTCAGGTTACATATGCAAATAAGTTTGGTGTATGAATATCAGTTTTTAGTCAATAAAAGTCCAGGACTACAAGAATGGAGATGTTTCAGAGTAGCAGCCGTGTTAGTCTGTATCCGCAAAAAGAAAAGGAGTACTTGTGGCACCTTAGAATTTGTTAGTCTATAAGGTCCCACAAATACTCCTTTTCTTTTTATGATTGGAGATGTTGCAGGTCACAGTTATGTGGAGAAGATTCTAGAATACCTGTTTACAATATGCCTGGCTCAAAGCAGTGCTCTAAATCCCTCACTTTCATGTGCACTAAATTAAGGCACAACTTTTTTTTTGGTATGGGTTTATTTAACATAAACAGTACATGTATGTGAAATGACATAAAATACTATTATGTGCCCATTTTTTTAAAAAAAGGAAAAGTGAATTAAAATTAACAGAGATTAGGTTGTGTCATATTTCAACACAAAAAAGCAAGCAATACAATTTGTTTCCTTAACTTCTCTCATGATGCCTGGTTATTAGATAAGAGTAACATTTTATATAAAGTGCCAAATTCAAACCTTAGCTATATGCTTACGTTCCCATTGATTTCAGTGAGGGGAAAATTCAACCCAGAAACAAGGGAGTAATCAAAAATCATATGTGGCTGAAAAAGAAATGCATTTCACACTCTTCTTTTTTTTCAAATTCCAAAGTAACACTGCTCCCATATGACAACCAATACAGATGTTGGAAAAGCAAAAAGTGTTCTATCTGTTTCGCTCTCTATGTTTTATAATTCATGAGCCTCAGGTAAATCTAGGGTTTCATGTCCATGTCCACTCCTAAAGATTTTGATTAACCTTCTCCTTGGAAAGAAGTGGCAACTTTAACTCTGTATGTTCCCACTTTCCTCTTTAGTCCTCCCTTTTAGCATTATAACTTTTGCATACCTTTGATATGTTAATTTTCTTAATTTTTTTTTAATAATGGAACTAAAACCTCAATTAAATGTAGAAGCCTATCTGAAAATCACAGGCAGGATAGATCTTAATAGCTTCAATAGTGCCCTGGTGTCCTATTAAACTCTCTGGATTCACAGAATATTTCCTTGTGCAATGCAAAGTACAGGTTATATACTGTAAATACAGAGTCAGGCAATAACAGTCCTGCTGAAGGAACCACCATGGTGCAGTGTGCATCAGAATTACTTAAAGAGCTTTCTTTTATTACTTGCCTGATGATAATTTAAAAATTGCTAAATCTAGCTAAATCTAATTTGGTATTACAGGTTAGCTTACATGCTGAGCTCTTGTCTCTCCAATAAGAAAATATTTCTGCCTCAGCACAGAAGTTTCCAGTGGAAATGTGAACAGACCTTAGATCTGCTTCTCTGTTAGTGTGCTACTAATGAAACAAAACAACGCAAGTGTTGTTTTCTATAAACCCACTTTTGTATGATAGTTGTTATGGTAATATATGATATTGATCTTACTCAAGTAGTTATATATGGTTAATAACATGTTTTTAGTTCATTTGTCATTTAGTAAAAAAAACCCAACAAACCTTAACTCTTAACTCTTACAATTTTTAGGATACAAATAATTGTAACCTGTCTTGCATTCCAAAACAGCACATGTAATTGTACACTAAATGGATACCTTTCTACATAGTCAAGCAGTCGGGAACAGTGGTTAGAAGCAGGAGCATCATGGCCTCCAACTGCATAGAGAAAGCCATCACATGTGGCCACACCTACGCCTCCTCTTCTCTTACACATCGGAGCACACATATTCCATTTATTTGTGTGAGGATCATAATACTCCATTGAACTCAAACACGAACTTCCATCGCGACCTCCGACTGAATATAACCTAAAAAAAAAAGCCAAAACACGGAAATTTCAGTGCAACAAGAACTTCAATTAGCAAAACTATAAACAGAGAGGCTTTGTTTGCTTTTCTCATCTGTTGTCTAAAATGAAAGGCTACAGAATATGTTTCATCAAATTTCAAGCTCACAAAAGTATAACACACTGGGAAATACGTTGATGTTAGTACTATTGTCAAATTCACATTCTTCTTTGTGTTCTGCCAACACTCAGTGGAATGGTAGTTATTTTCTGACTAGTCATTTGGGAATAGGTGGTTTAATTCTCAGATCAAAATGCATACTACTTTATTCTGCCTCATGAGCCAGAAATCTCAGGATAACTTACTTCTCATACGATTTCCAAACCACAGAAGCAGGGTTGCTGCACAGTTGCCCACCATAAGTGGAGGGAAGGTTAAAAAAAGCAAGGAAAAGTGTAGGTGCTCAGTCACTCTAGGTAATCTGAGTCAAATAAGAACCTGGATAAACAGAGCAATGGGTGAAAATGGGTGCAGATGAGGACAGAAATAATCTGTACAAATTTTAGAATTGCAGTTTTAGAACATAAATGGATGGAAAATGGATTTTTGAAATCATAGAAAAATATATTATACAAGCTACTGTGTATAATTTAGAAGAGGAAAAAGCAAATTATCCCATCAGAAAGCAGAAGCAATATCACCATCTTCCCATACACAGTCTATCCACAATTTTCTTGGCTATCCTCCTGTTCTCTGCCCTTGAATTCTAGTCTCAAAGGGCTCCAGAATAGGATTCCCTTCATCCAGCCTTCACATACGCCCATACCATATCAGCCTCCTCTCTTGTGGCTTCTCTCTGATGCAGCAAACCTTGGTATCATTCCTCATTCCATACATGGCCCAGCAATGGTCTTCTCAAGTGCCTCTCTTTGGTCTCTGATTCTAACAGAAGAGCTCGTCTTACCATAGTTTTGTGTCGTTGTCCCGTAAGTAGTTTCTGCATTTGTTGATCATAAATCACTCCACTTATCTTGTACCAGACTTCCCCACAGTCAGCAGCCTTCCCTGAAGTTTACTGTTGATTTGTCCATTTGTCACTAACTTGCCCCTCAGGAACTTAAACACAGAAACATGATTTAGGAACTGACCCTAATTGTTGATATTCAACTGTCTTGGTTCCACGGGAGTCCCCATGTGACTTCTGTCTTTTCTTTGCTCATTTTGAGACCATAGTTTGTTAGTTCCCTGTTCCAGGCATGACTTGTCTGAACCAAGTATTCCTCACTATCAGCCATTAGCACAACATTGTCTACAAAATTTAACTCTGTACCATCTTCCATTTGGAATTGCTTGCTTATGAAGCCCATCACAATTATGAATAGTAATGGATAAGCACTGATCCTTGATGGAGCCCAACCTTCACCTCAAAACCCTCCATTGCACCTAAGGGCATCCGTACCTTTGTCATGAAACCATCATCATCTGGACAAGGTCCTCCAGTACCCCACAGAATTGCAGTGGAGGCCTCAGCAGTCACTGAGGTACTTTGTCAAATGTTTTCTCCAAATTGAGGAAAGCTTCTTTTCCATCAACTGTTTATTGATTGGCGTATAATCTGTCATCCTTTTCCTTTTTCTAAAACAAAAGCACTCCTTTCCTAAAAGGGGCTCCACTATTCAACAAATTTGACTATGAATGATTCTCTCTAACAGTTTCATGCAGTGGGACAGCATTAATTACTTGGTACTTTGAATAGTCTTGTATGCCACCTTTTGTTTGTATACAGGTACCAGTATAGACTTTCCCCATTCTTCTGGAATTTTCTACTCTTTCCAAACTGTGTCCATCAATGTCTCTCAATTCTTTGATCATACCTGCCATGACTTCATCTGGACCTGCTGATTTTCCAGGTGCCATTTTCAGAAATGCAGCCTTAACATCTGCTTCTAACAGGCCATTGCTTATCAGTTCACACAACAGTAACTTGGCATATAAAGGGTTCTTCTCACTAAGTAGACTCTCACAGTATTTTTGCCTCCTGTTATGTACCATGTTTCTTGTTACAAGCAGTCTGCCCCTGGATCCCTTACAAATGGCATCTTCCATCTTCCCTCCTTTTGCTTCTTGTCCATTTATATCACATATATTTTCTGTCTGGCAAGCTGAGGACTGTTGTTCAACTCATTATACAGCTCACCTAAAGTTAGGTTTCTCACCATTCTGACTGCTTGCTTTGCTGATCCCTTGGAGACTCTGTAGGCAACAACTGCTTCTTCTTATGGGTTACTTTCCATCACCTTTATGACTTTTTCCTTATTTCTTACTCCTTTCTGCACTTCCTCATTCCACCAGCAGTTTTCACAAGATATCCTCACTGTGGAGCTTAAATCTGAGGTGCAGAGCATAATTTGGCTCATTATATCTTAAATGTAGATATCTAAAAACTACGGTAAAGTCCTAGTTTGTTTTCATAGGCTTCTAATTGAATCTGTGGGGATTCTGATATATGTAATATGCCTAAGGGATAGTTTCAGGAAATGACACATGCAGGTACTGTTTGTTGATTTTCCTTCAATGGCATATATGATGAATGTATCAGCAAGGGCTGATTTATGTGTGGAAGTCCCAGAAAAACTCTAAAATCTATTTTCAAATTCCAATTATGAAAATGCTGTTGAATTGTGTTTCAGTTCTGCTTGTAACTATTGTAGGCAAATGAAAATAATTTCCATCTTTATAATGGTTCCTAAGATGACATGATTCTGATTTCATTTTTCCAGTGTTACCCATACTGCATATATTTTTATATGAATCATTTCCCAGTCTGCTGCCTTTTCTACAGTGTCCACAGATGAACTAATAGAAATGCAGGCTATTTTAAAGTCCAAGCATTGAGCAATTTAGGATGCAAAAGTTTCCTGCTGTGAAACAATTATTCATTTGGAAGCTTTTATTGTTCTAAACACTCCGTGAATTCCAAGCTCATTAAATGTCCATTTACTGTTATGTTTCTTTGGCACTGAAGCTGATGTCCAGAACAAGGAAGCACAATTCTACCACTAATCTTTAGTGAGTCCATGGAACTTTACGATATTGCCTCATAGACACCCTTGTACGGTAACACAAGTAGGCAAGGGAATCAGGCTACATTGATATGTCATGTGAAGTGGATGTCAAATAAAGCAACAAAGCAAAAGAATAAAGTAATTCTCTTACAAGAATGCCTGCAAACTCAGTCTTAAGACACCTACCTTTTCATCTGATTTCTATTGTTCAAGATAACTGAAGTCTGGGGTCACTATAAACTGATGCTCCCTGCACGGCTAATATGTGCAATGCATTATACAATAGTTCTGCTAAGGTTTGCATGGGGGAAATTCCATTTTGAAACTGAAATGCATAATATAGATCTGTACTAATGCATTCGCTCCCAATCTTTAATTCCATCATTGTAGCAAAACTATATTATAGTGAGCAACAATAGGTCACAAAACACTTTCCACTACAGCCCTGTTTTCATATGCAAGACATAGATGTCTACCTGATATGCAGGCAAATGGGATACTAGGCTTTAAATATCAGAACCAAGATTTTCAAAGGTGGGAGTCAAAAATTAATGTGAAATCGGTGTTCCTTTAAAGTTCTACTTATAATGCTCCACTCTGGCTATGTCTAAACAGCTCAGCTAACAGTTCTATGAATGCTTGATTGTGCATGACTCTGTCCTGACATGACTCTGTCCTGACATGGAGAAGGGGGTAGAGAGAGCAAAAGAAACAACTCCCGTTCTTTTTGTGAACTCCCGTATCTGCATCTGCTAAGTTTATTTATTTATCTTGTGCTCATCTCCATGCTATCAAAGCGTCCCTGGGTCCCTGGGCACAATCACAGTCATTGTAGCTATAGAGCTAGCCTCCCAAGATATTACTGAGGAGAGGACTGAGGTTTTGGCTCTGTTCCTTCTTTGCATAATCTGGGTAGGTGAATGCATACTAAATTCTGATAAAGGGTAAAACTCTGGCCAAATAAGGGTGATAATAGTGGCCAAACAATAAGAAAAAATGCTATTTGCAAATATTTTATTAAAAACAGTTTATAAAATTCAAAAATATTCATGAATTATTTTCTCAGCTTTATAGGATGAAAATATATACAGCCATCTTCACATTATCACTAGTTTGTATTTTGGTAGCACTCAGATACTCTAGGAAAAGTTAAGGTTCCTTTGTGCTATACACAGTACAGAGTCATATTCAGTTTCTGCCCCAAAGAATTTATAATCGAAGTACATAAAACTGACAAAGTAAGTGTTATTATCCTCACTTTACAGATGGAGAACTGAGGCACAAAGTGAATTAGTCACATAGGAAGTCAGTCGTGAAATTAATATCTGATATCCTGTGTCTGAGTCCAATGCCTTAACCACAAGATGATACCATACTTGCAGCCAGTCATATATGCACAGTAGGTATATGTGTCCAAACACACACACATGCACACAGATTGGGTAGCCATTTACTATATCCTTGGATTGTGAAATATGGATTAAGGGCTTCTAATTGTAAAAAAGAGTTTCCTCTGAATACAATTTGTTAATGGATCCTTGAGAAGGTCTATTTATTCTCATTCTGTTAAGTATGCTTTAAACTGTTTTGTATTGGCTCATGCTGATTTTTATCCTTTTGGGTGAGTTTATATTTTACAAATACTTTTTGAGAGTTATTCATGCTTTGCTGTGTTTGCCTCTTCCTCTGTATTTTATTTGCAAGCATCCAATACAAAGTAAATTTTAGAAAAAAAATAGCCAGAATCAAATACTACAAATCTGTCAGCAGTCTGATTTGCAGGAAATAGAGGATAAATTATATTTAAAAGTTATTTTCATCAATAATTGCTTAAAAAAGCAAATATATCTACTAAATCTAACTGTGCAATTAAACATCTAATTATGCTCAAAATGCAACTGCACCTTAACTAGATGGCTATGCCTCTAGCTTGACTCATTTGTTTCGGTTCTCTCATTATGGGATGCTCAGCTCTTATGTGCCACCTGTTACAGTGCACGCAAGCACATCTATCTGCCTGCCTAGTTATGCCAGATATCGAGGGCACAATAGGGCACACAAATTCTGCCCTGTGCTATGTGGATGCATAATGGGAGAAAAGGGATCAGGAAGCCTCTTGAATTGCCAAATAGCAGCAGGGAGAAATTGCTTTCTATCACTGCAACTGACTGCTGCACCACCAAAGAGCAGACAGCTTTGGGTCAGGTATGGGCCAGCACACAGGCTCCAGTATGTGGCAGCTGTTAAACAATGGAAAACATTGTTCTTGTGTAAAAACCTTGTATTGAGCCAACCTGCCCTGAGCCATTTTGCCCTGCAGTGCCTGGCTGGCTGGTAATGCTTTACACAGAATAGAAATGCAGGATTTTTCACTTAATACGCATACTATTCTGCTAGAGTAAATATGTATTTAGCTGGATAAAATGTTAGAATTAAGCACTGAAATTATTATTTTATTGTCAAATCACAATCTCAAAGCTTCACTGACAAAATCAGTAATGAAACCACAGAGACAAGGAGGCAAACCAGAGAGTCCTATTATTTCAAGGGTAAGAATGACAGGGCTGAAATCCCCATATTCAGAACGGATCAGATGCAACTGGATGGGAGAGACATATTATTTTTAAGCTTCTAAACGGATAAAATAAACAAGGGAAACAGGGAAAAAAACAATACATATATAGAACTATAACTAATTAATTGACAACAGATTCAATCCTAACTCAGACAACACATTCATCATTTCCACAGAAGCTTTGCCTGAGCAGAGACAGCAGGATTAGTTCCTAAAACAGCAGACACACTTCAGTCAGTAGAAGTTACAGGTTAATGGTTTTCTTGAAGGTTCCCATAGTTATTAGTCAAGTCGCCCTGAAGAAGAATTACTTGCTTTGAAATTTCCCTTTGAAGCAGGGTCATGCTGCCAGTATTTTAACAAGGGGCTCCCACACAAGCATTTTCCGCTAGCCTGTGATATACCCGGTGTCTCAGGGGCACCTCTGTTTGCAGAAAAGAAGGGTGAGGAATGAGGAAATCTATTAATTTGTGTTCCCATTTAAACAGACAATCAATCCTCAAGGGAGGCAATACCAGTGCAAACATATTTAATTGCATTTGCTGGGGGGGGGGGGGAATCGACTTTGTTTCTTTAAGAAGTGCAGTATAGGTACCATAACACTGTTTGGTCAACTCATATCATTTGAAGCTGGGCCTGTGTGTGAAGACCTTGTAGAGGAAGAACCGGGTCCTTTGGAATCTCTCCCTGGGAAATTTTACAGAAATACTTGCCATTTTGTCCACTCCAAAGGGAAAGCATTAGCTCTTCAAAAGGATTTTTTAATAAGCTGAAGGGATAAATTGTGTCTGGCATGGATGATTTAGCAGTATCCCAGAGCATGGGTGAACTCCATCAGAGGAAGGGAAATTATCCCAACTTGCTCTTCAGTATCATGACAGAATTTTAACAAAGGGCTCCCAGGAGTTCCCCAGGATTTCTATGCAGCATATCACTGCTTTGATGTCTTCTATTCAGTGTCCGGGTAAGGTTAGAGAAGAACACTTCACTTTCAAAATTCTGTTGTTTTTAATCTCTGCTGAAATACCCATTGGGACTGATTGCTTCAATGGGTTTCAAAACTTCTTGTTTTGGTGCAATCACAAATAAAAACGAGATGCTTTTTAGTTACCTTTGATTAAATGGTGAAACAGCTACCTTCATTATTCATTAAATCATGTACCAAATGAATTCAGACTCCGTTCAGACTATAGTTGACTCCAGCTATTAATGTTTGTCATGCCTTGCATCAGTATGGCCAGAATTTTCACAAAGTGCTCAGCACCCATAATCAGGGCCAGATTTTCAAAGATTTCGGCTCCCATTTAGGTACCGAAATAAGCAGCCATATGAGAGCTTGGCATGATGGGTATATATCACTTAAAAACTAAGTGTTTAAATAGGTGTCAGATGTACTGGAAATCTGGCCCCAGTGATGAGTTCTGAGTAACTGAAAGCTTGATTCTTAACCTCTTTTGAAAATCTGTTCCTAAGGGCTTATCCAGAAGTTAATAAGAGTTGGTGTTCAGCACTTTGCAGGAATGAGAAGGGTTACCATATCTGAACACTCAAAAATGAGGACACTCCACCCGGGGTATTTGCACCATTATCTACCAACTCGCGTTTTATTTATGTGTTATTATACACATATTATACACATGCTGTGCGCTACATGTCATCTATATTGAGTATATATAAGCCTCAAAAGTGAAGTTAAATTATTTAAAGTTTACTGTACTTCTTTATACGTAGTGAGTTCTTTCCTTTCACCAGTTCTTCAGTTTTCTTTCTCTTCATGTGCCCATACATACTTTTCTGTAGATCGCATTTTTCTCAGCAGTGGTTGATTGCTCTTTAAGAAGGCATGAAATTCTTTACAAGAAGTTTGTCTGAAGTTGTACTGTACAAGTAGAATTCCTTTCAGTGACTCAACATTCAAGTTGTTCCTTTCCTTTGTCCACTGGCTTTGCATCAGTGAAAAAATTCGCTCTACATTTGCATCGAAAAGGAATAGCAAAGAAGAACTGTGCAATATTTAACGTTTCTGAATGACACTCAAGGTTTTTGGATTTCTCAAAATATTTGGTCCACTTCTGGTGTGCTAGCAAATAATTACTGACCTCTTCATCACAGTTGCAACTTTCCGTAAACTTCTTCAAGTTGCTGACCTGATCAAAACACTTCACGTCATCAGTTTGCACTCCCTTATGGATCAGGTACTTGATACATGGTTCCACTTCACTCCAATTCGGTGTCTCACTCAGGTAATCCACCTGAAACAAGAGAAGTCTTCTGGGGGTCTAAGCCACTTCTCCAAATATTCTAAGCATCTGCTATACATATTATCTACTTCAGTACAGAATTTGTCACACTCGTCATCAATTCCTTCCATGTGCTTTTGTGCCAGTAGTCCCTTAACTCTCACGGACATAAAGTTGTGAGTCTTGCATTCAAGAAGGATAGTGTGAACCGAGTTCAAACTTTTCAGCACTTCCATGACAGAATTGCTTTCCCTTTTGATTTCTTGAATGTAAGTTTGGAATACACTCATGAGTGAATACATGTGCCAGAGGTAAATCTCACTTAATTCATACTCAAAAAATGTCTTAAGCACTGTGGGAGGTTTGTCCTGTGACAGAAAGAATGACTTCAAGGCAGGAAACATCTGTATCAGCCTTGTTATGCCTGAAAATAATGACAGCCATCGTGTCTTGCTATGAGAAAGCAGCTTTCTGTACTCAAGATCAACAAACTCACAGTACTCCTTCAGCTGCTCAGTTCAGACAGTGTAGATGTGAAAGTACTGGTAAATTTTAAAAATAATGTTCTCAATGTCAATGTTCATTCTTTCTGCTGCACGGTGAACACAGTTATTCAAAATGTGTGCTGGGGAACCCACACCAATTAATGTTCTCTTCTGCAACAACTTCTTTAAGTTTGCAAACACATTCTTTCCATCTTCATCACGCCAGAGTCCTCCAAACATTGTATTGCAGTTGTCACCTGTAAATGCAATACACTTCTTGAACAAATCATTTTTTTCAAGCATTTCTTTTATGTAATAAGCATTCGTGTCGGCAGTTTCATTAGGTGTGTTCTGGACCTCAATCCATTTTGACTGCAAACCGCCATTCTTCCAGTCGAAATACTGAATAATTACAGGGAATATTTTCACTGGACTGTGATTGCTTCCATCTGTAGCAACTCCACAGTAAGCTATGTCATTTTCTTCAAATGTTTTCAGAACAACATCAAAAGAATGTGGTGCAAGCACAGAGATAACATTTGCTTCTGTCTTGGTTCTAGCACTTGAAAATTTCCGTGCTACTTCAGAATCAGGGGAATGTCTTCTTCAACAAGACAGATGTGCAATCCATTGACTTAAAGCTATTATGATGCTTAACAGTGTAAAATGCAAAAGAAACCCTCTACTGCAGTCACAGCATCCTCTGATTTGCTGCATGGTTTTACAAAATAATCTGTCAATTTTGTTGATCAGTCTCTCCTCGAACTGCTTTTTTTCTGCTTGTCTGAGTCCACATGAGTTCATAAATCATTAGCGCCTTTATTTTTCACAGAGATGTGTACCAGGTCTACATACCAAGCACTCAGCTTCCCATTCTTCTCTACCACTTCTAAAACACGGGAATTTCGTCTTTAGTTCTGCAGTAAATTTTTCACTTTCGTTTTGGCATTGTGTTTGGGAGTAGTAAAAGAAAATCTCAAATAAAGAACTCTTGAGGAAACACTACTGTGCACGGTACGAACTCAGAAAAGCCACTGAAATTGTCGGCGTTGCACTATCACCACTATGGAAAAATGATCATACCTGTCTGGAACCACAGGGCTAGGCACCAACTTTCCCTGGTGCCGGTGGGTGCTCGCCCCCCCCGCCTCTGGCCCCGCCCCAACTCCACCCCTTCCCCACCCCCATTCCAACCCCTTCCTCCAAGTCCCTGCCCCAACTCTGCCCCCTCTCTGTCCCATTGGATCCCTTCCCCAAATCCCTGCACTGGCCCTGCCTCCTCCCCTGAGTGCACTGCATTCCCCCTCCTCCCCCTCCCTGCCAGCCATGCAAAACAACTGTTTCGCGGCACAAGCACTGGGAGCTAGGGGGGAAAAGCGGGCACTCTCTCGAGTGATCAACATTCACTCTCTTTCTTGAATGATCAACTCTTCTTTGGGGAAAAATAATAAAGCCCAAAATCCTGAACGTTTTTAGATATTTAAAAATTCCTCCCGAACAGCGATTTAATAACCAAAAAGCCGGACATGTCCGGGAAAATACAGATGTATGGTAACCTTAACCTTATAGGTCTTCTACTTATACTGGTTAAAACAAATAAAATAATAAAATTCAATAAATTATTTGACCTATAGAGTAAGACGATAATCATGATGAGGCTCATGAGAAGAGCTCTATAGCAATAATAAATAATATATATATATATATATATATATATATATATATATATATATATATATATATATATATATATATATATATATATATATATATAATATCCAGCAGGATAAATTATCTCCACCACTGGATTCCCCAGTTCATCCCATCTTTGATGTGCTTGATTTTCGGACTGTAAGATCTTAGGAGCAGGGCTATCTATTATGCCCATTGAATAGCTTGGAGTATAATATTTGAGCTAAACAGCTGATCAGAAATAATAGCAATAGTCATATAAAATAACTGTAGTAATAAAAGTAACCACAATAGATCATAATAACACTATGCTGCTTACAGCAAGTAGTCTGTAAACAACTGGAAAATCATTTATTTTAACATGAGGTGATATATCGTTAGTTACAAAGAGCATACAAACAAATGACCTATCAATGTCCAGCATCTTTTACTTACTCTCAAGGACAAACATTAAAAAGGAATAAAAATGTCACAAACCATACTTTTCTGCAGGTATTCTCTTTGGGCTTGATTCTCTGCCCATTGATTCTTTTTCTTCCCCTGAGGGAAACAGTTGCCCTTGACTTCAATGGAGCAGTATCAGACTCTGAGATACATATTTTTTTCTTTGACAGCAGTAATCTTTGTCTTGGGACCATTTTACCTTGACCTCCTATTTATATGGAAGTTAATCCTTCATTGTGCAAAACTAATCAGTCACAGTCTCTCTGTATTTAAAAAGGAGCCTGTGGAAAGCTTTAGAATTTCTCCCTTCTCTGAATTTCTGCAAAGTTTGGTTAATTTCCCATTTACATCCAAATCATTATTTTGTTTCCCAGTATAAATGCAAAAGATTTAGCATGGCTTCAAATTTACCATTTGCACATTGTATTTTTATTATTATGGACTTTATTAGTGCTTTTTGGAGCTTATCTGCATTAGGATAGAATATCCTTTGATTTTAATTCAATTTTAAAATTAGAAAAACATGATCCATGTGCAAATAAAACTGGGGTATGGGTGTTTCTCCTGTTCCCTCATGACTCTTGATGGCCTCTGATTATTTACAGGATTGCAAACTTTTCATTTTGGACCATGTATGTAACTTTTTATGTTTGAGGAATGTATGTGTTTACAAAGTGGATCACATGGTATGTGTTTCCTTTCAAAAATCTTTATTCATTTTAAAGGCTGGGAAAAATCTCAGTGAGATTGCTTACTGAACTCATTTACTGGGGTATCATATTAGTAAGAGCCAGGGAAATGGTCATTCCTTTTTCAAGCACTGACTGGTAGGGGACACAAAGAAGAAACAAAGGAATCAATCCTGAACTGTTTGATATATGTCAATTACAGTAGAAATGTTTGCTCAATAAGGACTGCCTCAATGATTTATGCTCCAAGCTATACCAGTATTGTGACCAGAGATGAACTTAAATGATAACCCATCTCAACCCCTCCCAAACTTTGGAACATCCAAACTTCATTTAGTCCTATCTTTAAATGTTGAGGAAGACAGGGAATCCTAAAATCCCTCTCAATATAAAAATGGATAGAAGCTACAAAGTAGACTCTAAAATTGAAAAGTGTTAAGGAAAGTCATGGTTGGTTAGTTTGGAAGTATTTACTTCAATTACATTGTTGCAAAGCTCCAATAACTAATCAAAGAGAACCATTTTAAAATTTAGTTTGAGAAGAAAACTTCAAAATATTAGATTTCCTTTGATCTGAGGGAATATGGCTTGTAAAAACAGTTTAACAAATGAAGTAGAGGCATGATTAATGGGGTTTCACCTCTCAAAATGGTTTAAACAGATATATCAAAGGCTAGAACCTGGCTCATGTTAAGACCCCTTTGTGCCACTTCAGTGTACCTAAAAGAGAAGCTGAGAATTACTCTGGCATATGGGACATGACATAGGTATGAGGGGACCTGTCAAAGTAATTTACAGCAACCCCAAGCCTACTGTAAGTTATGGCTGAGGCTAAACCAGTACTCACGTGGCCCTAGGATTGGAGTGAGGAGTAGGAAGCAACTATCCACCTTTGTCACATCCTCAGGCATGCCAAGAGATACTCTGGTGCAGCTAAGAAAGGAGCACCAACTTTCTGATGGTTGGGCTATAGGACCAAGACAGTTTATTAATGGATATCCCAGTGTGCAACATTTGGGGTAATATTTCCTTCGTTTAGTAATGCAGTATTAGAATCAAGCGGATTAAATATACAAGAAGCTGGACAAAGAAGGAAAAAAAACATTTTTTTTCTGAAAAGAATTGTCCTGGCATCTAAGAAATATTTATTGATATTTTGCAAGCAATTCAGAGAGTGATTTCCCGTGGATAGAAGGTTGGCACAGCTCATATGACTTGGGCCAAGGTTTAGTTCCTTTTGGTAGAAATAATTTCCTCTTGACAAGGAGTCCTGTTCAAAGCTCCATTGTTAAATGGGGAGAATACACACCTACCCTAGGATCAGTTAATGTATGAGGACTCCATTAACTGGAAAAGTCCACTTCAATATCAGGTCAAGAGCTGACAGACACAATGCCCTTTACCATCTCTATAAACAAATAATTTCCTATAGTGTTAGAGTAAGAACATTTATTTACCCCCTTACTTGTAAACAAACATACCTGGTGAGTCTGTCTTATTTCTCAAAAGATCGTTATCGAACTCACAAAATGGTTTTGTGCTAGGCAGTGCTGTTATTTTAGTGATATTTATCTCTTCTGTCATATCAATCATTTTAGATGATAGCACTGTTCCTACTCATTCTGGCTCAAGATTCATTGATTGTACGATTTTCTGTCTAAAACATTTTAAAATACATGTGTCTCCCTGAAAACTCTACAGCTAAGAAAGAAAATGTTCAAGGAACATACCCTCTTCTCTGCAGCAAGGGGCTGATCAATTGTCCTTTTGAGGAGTGAGAGTTTAATCAAAAGCTAGAATTAATAAATACTCCATTTATAAAACATCAATGGTTTTGATCCTGTCATGAAAAGAAATGGAAATATCTGGGATATAGCAGAGTAATAATGGAGACTAAAATAATGTGTTACCAATGAATCAGAATTTGTTTGATAAGAGTTTTCATTCTGACTAGTCATGAGCTAATTCTGCAATCCTTCCTTAAGCTTTACTGAGACAAAAACGTTCATTGAGACCAGTAGGTTTTTTGCTTGAGAAAAGATAACTATTGTAGTAGTTGTTCCAGTGTCTCTCATTATGGCCCCAACATTAACCTGTCTGCCTCTGTTTCCCCATGTTGTGAGAATTAGTCAATATGCATAAAGCTCTTGAAAATGAAGCCACTCTAACACTGCCTTTCTCCTCTTTCTAGTTTGGCAGGTAATCTGAGCCCCCCTACTGTAAATTGATTTGTGAAAGCAGGCAATTTTTTGATACAGGAAAGCATCATAGTACTTCAGCAGCAGGGAAAATATTTATAACATTCAGTAAAATATTCTTCATTTGTATGTCCTGAGAAATACAGTAGGCAGAAAGTGTACAACACAATACTCTCTCTCTCTCTCTCTCTCTCTCTCGCTCTCTCATGTGCCTGTGCATGAATTGGCCAGCCTGTGTGGCAGGGTTTCTCTAGGTGCACATGGATTAAAGAAAAGAAAAATCAAAGAAACTGGTTTTTGAATATAAGTGTAATCATTTCAAGACCAAACGAATAAGAAACAAAACTAACACACACACACACACACACACACACACACACTTATTCTGATAAAAATATAATTGCTGCAGACACATTTTCTGATTTTCCCAGTTCTAGTGAAATCTGGAGGTATTATTTTTCCTTTAAAATCATAATTACAGCATATTTATTTTAATGGTTTACTTGGTAAAATAATGCAGCTTTGAGCAAGTTTCTCAATGTTTACTGACATATAAAAATTAGCAGCGCTTTGCATTTATATGGATGACTTGGAAAATGCCGTGTGTGATCATTTAGTCTGTGACCTTCACAGGGAATGAATCCATCTCAATTTACTCAATAATGAAAAACTTAACACAAGTTGATCTAGCAGTTCAAAAGATATTTGACATCACCCCAAATATAGAAAGTGTTGGGAAATTTATGAAGATCCCAAACTAGAGAAACAGAAATATAAAACAGTAGCCAAGATGGTAGGGCACATCCATTCACAGAACATGGTAGCTATTTCAGGCCTGCTGTAGGAGCTAGATGTAAATGAGACAAGTATTATATATCTATATTACTACTTCAGATTATAACTGTGAAAGTGAATCTGTAGATATTTCGATCAAAGTTCACAAAGATATAGTGATTAAGGAATAGAATTGGAAATCAGGAAATCTGCATCCAAATTCCTAGCTTTGTTGCAGACCTCATCTGTAACTTTTAAAGGGTCAGTCACCAAAGGCTGGGATTTCCAAGATCCCTCACCTTCCATTTAGGCACCATATTACATAAGTAGGTTTTCAAGAGTTCAGCAAATTAGAGTCAAGCGCTTGAAAATTTGGCCAAAAATGTTACAATAGGAGTTGCTGGATCTTGTACTCTTTTGAACATTTGGCCCCAGTTGTAGGTGCTGAGAATCTGAAATACTAGCCCTTAATCTGTATGACCCTTTACTTTCCCATAAGTAAAATGGTTCTATTTCCTTTCACCCACCCTTTGCCTGTTCTCGTTATTTAATATGTTAGCTCTTTGGAGCAGGGATTGTCTTTGGCTTTGTGTTTTACAGTGCCTAGCACAATGCAGCCTGAATCTCAGTTGGGGTCTTTGTACGCTAATGCAATAAAATTAATATATCAAGTAGACTATTTAACTCTCTGTAACTGATTGCTGTTGATCGCTGAAGACCTTTATTATTTAGAAGTAACTGTGGTAGTCCTAATGTATAGTCTCTTCTAAAGAAACATACGGATGTGTTCAAGAGCATACTCCTTCCCACTCCCGTCTGTAAGCAGCATATCTTTTTTTGGCCTGACCAACAAACAGCACACCCCTTACTTGATGAGGCTGGGGGAGGCATTTCCCAGACATGGGCTCTCCCACACCTTTCCTTCTGGGAACAGTACATTCTCCCTACAATCTGACCAAATGTCCACCCCCCACCACTGAGATGGGGGGAGGGTACTTAAAACAACCGAGGGAGGCTATTTATTATATGCTTGGCTTGGTGTGTCATGTAAAGAGTGTCACACACTTTCAATGTCTTGTTTAAATTACTAGATATCTGTATTTTGTCCAGTGAGTGACAAACCTCAGAGCTTTGATTCAAAGCTTTGTCCAGTGAATGACAAAGCTCAGAGCTTTGATTTAGTGATAGGGCCAGAAAAAAGTTTGAATGTTGTGAAATTTATCAATTTTTTTTTACTCATTTCAGGTATAATCTTCCCTCTTCCTTCTTTGTGTCCTCACCTTTTTTCTTCTCAGCTCATTCCTATTTCTCCTACCTCTTGGGAAGTACAGTCCACTCTGTAGTTAGTCCACCGTGAACTTAATCTAGTGACTGTTCCCCCATATTGTTTTTTTTCTCCCCCAGCAGACCCCATGTCTTTGCTGATATCATGACAAAGGTGTTGGTAGGTAATCTGCTAAATAATTTGTGTTCTTTATATCCTATGTACACTTGGAACCAGAGCTGGAGAACCAGCAATATAAGAATCTAAAGGGACTTCATTATCCATTTTAGCATGTACCTAAAAGAGAACTGAGGAAAAACTCTTTCCATTAATGGTAGGAGCTGAATGGTGGAGTGGTGCAGCAGAGGTAGAGTAGTGTCAACTGTGTGTAGAATATCTGTGTATAGAATAAACAGAAGAATATAGAAGAAACAGCTTGCTCATGCAAGGTGGTATGGTGAGGGATGAGGAGAACTGCTTGATGGCACCCAATTTGCAAGTACTTTGAAAAAGGACACCACTGACTGTTGAAATATATATACACTGCAAAACATGAGCTAGCCAGCTGGGGGCCTGACTGTGTCACTCCTGCCCACCTGAAGACAGACCATGCTCCCTTGGGATTGCGGTGTACCAATGAGTGTGGTAGATAGACACCCCTTTGAGCTATCTCAAAATCTAGATAGGAAGTCTCCTCTGTTTATGCATAAGTGTGCTAGGAGAGGAGAGAAGATGCCCCTTTACCTCCTCTCCCCATTCTAATACATCTTTAAGTAATTTTAGGATTTTTTACATCACTTTAAAATTCCCATGTATTTATCTGACTTTCATCCCCTCTTAAATGCAGGGCTTGAATGGTCTTTAGCTGGCTAGATGTAACACACCAAGTTAAATCCTACTTAGGAACTGATCATTTTTGAGATTCTAAAAAACAAATAAAGAAACCCCCCAATGCACATTGTACTATACATCCACTGAGCTCTATGGGAGCTCTATGTAGGAAATGTGGATTTGTGTGCAAAAGCAGAAGAGATCAAGCTAGAGACCTGAATTAGTAATGAGTCCTAATTATTCTGCTAAGAGTAAATGACACAGATTCTTTATTATGTGATGCATGAGAGGCAGAAAAATAGAACTCCTGGAGAAGGCTGTAATCAACCATACAATCAGCAAAGGTAGGTGGAGATATGAATGTGATATGTTGATAATTTTCTTGGGCCAAATATTGAATCACCATTAAGGAGTTGGCGGTATTATTAACCTCATGACTTTGTGACGTCAATTAGCAATGAATGTGTCATAACATAAAATGACTAACCCCAAACAAAATTAGGTCACCATGAAATTAATCATTAGCAAAACTACAGCCCAAACAATGAATGTGATTGCATTATATTACTTGGAAAATGGTTGTCTACAAAAGTTTGAGGATGTTAATTAGGAAATGCATGAGTAGAAATACTAAAGATTCAGAAATGTACTAGCTGCACAATGAGATTTATTCCATTAAAGCTATTTCCAGTTACAGTGATTCAACATTGGTCTAAATATCGTGGGTGAGATCCTGGCCCCATTGAAATAAATGGAAATTTTGCCAATGACATTAATGGGGCCAGGATTTCACTGGTGAAATCTAGGGCCAGATGCTCTTCTACAGATCAGCTCACAGAGGGAAGCAAAAGCTTTTTGGAAACTGGGTGGGAGATCTGCAAGATGCGGAAACAGGGGCTGTAGTACACAGTCTCACCCTCCCTTGAGCATGAAGAAACCAGTCCTCAGTCAGGGCAATTGTGGCTTTGCAGGTTACAAGGCAGCACAGGAATTGAAGAGGGTAGAGTTAGGGAGCAGTGATTCTCCTGGGTTTGCATCACTAATGTAGAGAATTTCCAGGAGGAAATCTATATGGAAATTAATACTGCTGCAAATACGACCATCTAAGGGACACATTCTGCCATGGAAGATGCAGAAAGCTGTATGCATAGGACTGCCCTTCATGAAAGGTGTCCAGGTAATCTCTAGGAATTCAAGAAAGCTCTGAGGAATTTCTGGGCCACACTATCCCCTCTCCTCTCCCCACCCCATATAACTTCAGGAACCCACCCTCAAAGAAGGCAGAATCAGAAGGGAATTCTATGAGGAAATCTTTACAGAATTCCCAGCTCACTTTTCCCCAATGCACCAGTTATGTTTTGTTTTGTTTTAAGAAGGAGCAATTGGCCTCTCTAGTAAATAGCTCTCCCTTCCAAATCAATAAAGGATTCTGCAGCTTTACACAGATGAATCCTGTATTCCCACACCAATTCAAAAGATTTATATGGAATATCCTATTACTTGTTTGCAAGGAACATTAGGCCAAGTGGTATCATTCTATAGGAATAACTTTTATTTTACAGATAATAGTTTATAAATTAATGGAAAGACTCCAAAACAAAAAGTAAAGCTGCAGTCAGCAAAAGGTGTTTTCGTCAAGGGATAAGAAAATAAAGAAAATAAACAAGAAAGGAAAATAAACAAATCTGTAATATTTGGAGTGTCCACACTCCAATCCATAAGCAGAAAAGTTAACAGAAAACTCCACAGTCAGGGTTTCAGGCCATTCCTTTAATTCTGCGTACAGCACAATACTTTCCCAAAGTCATTCTCTCTTCTTTGACTCTCAGGCAGCCACTTACACCCCTTCACCTGACCACCTGTGCAAGGGACTTGCGGAGGAGAAGCTTACTTCAAGTTAACCCTTTGTCCCCAGGATCCAAGAGAGCACTTCTGCACCTTATCACACACTTATTATAGGTGGCACGGTTAGTGATATCTATTGTTATGGTTGTTCAATACTTTCCATTAGTTCCTTTTCACCATTTTCAGTTGCTTATAACTTTCCAAACTTAAACCATTAGAGCTGAAATTCCCCCTACTCCCCTCATCACACTCACACATAAAAAATAGCTGAAAATTTGCACCAAGAAAATAATCAAATTTGTGAAAACCTAGTACTAAATGAATCAAACTAATGTCAATCTCATAGAACTGAATAAACCTAGCCAAATATACACAAAACCCCAACTGATTTAAATCAATAACTAAACCCTTGCTCACAAAACAGTGATTTGTTAGAGTACGCAAAAATACATTTGCAAAATAAGAGTGGAGTAGACAGATAATGGAGAAATGATTTTTTTGTAATGCATCATTATGTTCTACTTTTATGATTCTTTCAGCAAAATTAATGGGATGTAGAATCTACACTGAATTCAATGTACTGCAACCAAACATCAGAGAAAAGAATTGCTCACAGCCAGTCTGATCATGAGTGTTCTTATGATTTAGGCAAATACAAACTCACAGATTTATGTTGGACAGCATCTTTAGGTGAAAAACATGAGTGGGAAATAATAAATTCAAATATAAAAAGATTAGGCTAATCACAGCAGTCAAAGGCTCAAACTGGGATGTGAAAGGGACAAAGGTGGATGCCAAATGATAATGCTTTTGGGACTAATTTATGATATCTATTATGAGGAAGTGGAAGGATGTGGCATTGGATTGGGACTCAGGAAATCTGGGTTCAATTCCATGCTTCTGTCACAGGCTTCTTGTGTGACTTTAGGCAAGTCATTTTGTCTTTGTGCCACAGTTTCCCATCCCATGTATAAAATGAGGCTAGTAACAATGCATCCATGTAGTCTATTTTGGTTGCACATTCCTTGGGGCTATTACGTGTGTATTGTGCAGTGCCAAGCATATAAGCTTCTGATCTTAGTCTGGGTCTTCAGGCACTACTTCAATACAAATAATAATAATGGATTGCTGCTTCTCTGTCAGGAGAACAGGGTAAAAAACAGTTGACATCAATAGGGAATATTATTCACCTACAACGCTCTTGATGGCTCCTTAATTCTTCTTCAATCAAAACAAATCCTCAAAAGAAAGTCCAAACACAAAGGTCTATTTTTTTCTGATCCCCAGGGGAATGAAAGGTGATTTGAAAAGAAAGTTAAAAAGTAGTTTTACTCTTAAAAGTTAAAATGAAAAGATTCCTCATTTTTCTTTATTTATCTGTCATCAATAATAGTCTGTGATATTTGATATAAACAACACCAGCAGGTGCAACTGTAAAGTTCTCTAAAACACATCTTTGAGTATGAAGTTATCAATAAAGGGCAGAGGTTTTTCTCCTGAGTTCTGGAAGACAGTTACTGTGTGTGGGTGTTGGTTCCTGTGGTGTGCTGAAGTCATTACTGGTGACAGTCAGATTGGTAAACCTCTGTGATGTTCTACAATTGTCAATCAGCATATCCTGTTAGCAGCTGTGTATTTTCACTTATGCAGCACAATATTTATTATTGATGCCCCATTAAAGACACACATAATTAAAGGTCAAGTCTTTTTTTGAAAATGTGAAATACATAGTTGTTTAACAAGTGCAATGCAGAATGAATAGTTTCCAAAATATGGTTCAGATATCAGGAATAATTTTTAAATGGCCATTTTAAAAGCTGTAATATAACAGAAAGGTCTATTAGACTTTCATTTGCAGTTGTATCATACAATTGTTTGGAAATACATAAATCTCTTTGACATACATAGTCTCTAATAATAAAATCTTTCAGTGGAAAATGTATTGTCTTAATCTTTTTACTTTTATTGTCCCCATCAGCATAATATTTGTTCTGTTATGAAATGTGTATGTTCAGTGTTCTTGGATCATCTGTATTTCAAATAATATAGACTTCTTTAACAGCAAATTAATAAATAGCTAATGTGGACGGGAAGGCAAATACATAGTAACTCACTGAAAAGTACAGAGAAAGGCAACAAAAATGATCCATTCAAGCATAGATCAGAAAGACTGGAACTGTTCAGTTAGAAAAGGGATGACTAAATGGGGATTTGATGGAGATCTATACAATCATGAATGACATGGAGAAAGTGAATTGGGAAGTGTTATTTAGACCTTCACATAACACAAGAACTAGGGGTCACCCAATGAAATTAATAAGCAGGTTTAAAAACAAAATAAATCGAAGGAAGTACTTCTTCACACAATACACAGTCTATCTGTGGAACTTGTTGCCATGTGATGTTGTAAAGGCCAAAAGTATAATTGAGTTAAAAAAAGAATTAGATACATTTATGGAGAATAGGTCCATCAATGGGTATTAACCAAAATGGTCAGGAACACAATCACATGCTCCAGGTATCCCTAAACCTCCAACTGCCAGAGGCTGAGAATGGACAGCAGGGGATGGATCACTCAAAATCGCCAAGTTCTGGTCATTCCCTCTGGAGCACCTGGCATTGGCCACTGTCAGAAGACAGGATCCTGAGCTAGATGGGTCTGACCCAGTATGGCCATTTTTATGTTATTTGATGTCAATCAGGATATTGGTGTGTTCATATGCATGCTATTTTCACAGTCTTGAGAAAACTTGCCAAATGGAGAAATTGGATGTGATTCTCTCGTGTTGCCAGGCAATTCTCTCATGTTTCTGGAGAAGGTTTCAGAGGATTGAAATAATCTAAAATGGTTCCACGAGCCTCTCATAGTTAATACTCACGCCACAATAGCAACTTTCTGCTTCCTCCCTGATGATTGGGCAAAACCCATAGATGGCATTTTTACCCAGGTATTTCTCCAGTAACACTATAAGTAGGGCCCTACCAAATTCATGGTTCATTTTGGTCAATTTCATGGTCATTGGATTTTAAAAATCATAAATTTCATTATTTCAGCTCTTTAAATTTGAAATTTCATGGTGTTGTCATTGTAGGTGTCCTGACCGAAAAAGGAGTTGTGACCAGGGGGTGGGTCTTGGGGGGGAGGGATGGTACTGCTATCCTTACTTCTGCACTGCTGCCTGCCCTCAGTCAGCAGCCGCCAGACTCCGGAATCCAGCTCTTAAGGCAGCAGTGCAAAAATAAGGGTGGCAATACCGTGACCCTCCTAAAATAACCGTGTGACTCCCCTGCACTCGTTTTTGGGTCAGGACCCTCAATTTGAGAAATGCTGGTTTCTTCTGTGAAATCTGTATAGTATCGGGTAAAAGCACACAAAAGACCAGCTTTCACAGGGAGCCGGGGGAGATCAGATTTCACAGTCCGTGATGAGTTTTTCAGGGCTGTGAATTTAGCAGGACCCTAACTATAAGGAGAAAGAGATTAATAGATTCATAGATATTAAGGTCAGAAGGGACCTTTATGATCATCTAGTCTGACCTCCATTATGATCATCTAGTCTGACCTCCGAGATCATCTGCCTCAAATGAAAGATGCTACTGTGTTGAGTGCAACTTCTGAAGAGTGATCAGAATCTGAACAACAGTGAGGGCTCTGATCCAGTAAAGATTCTTTTTGGAAAATTGCTCTCAGTTGGATTAATTAAGCTCAGCCAAACACAATGATCTGTCAGGCCACAGCATGAGCCAGAGAGATTTTGACTCTACACCAAGCTCTCCTTGGCTGGACTTGGAAATAAGAGCTAGTCAACTCAAGAGAGTGGAACCCTGCATTGGTAGCAGAGAAGCTTGGTAATATGCTTCACACTAAACTTCTGCAGGCAAAAGATAAACTGGGGTCTCCCTGCTGAAGCTACCAGTCAGCATAATAAAGTTCTGCTTTGTGATAGGTGTATGATTTTGTCACTCAAGTGAAGAATAGTTGCTCACTTGTTCAGACTTGTGTAGGAGGCTATGACAAGAAACTATCCACGTTAGAAGATAATGTATGCTATGTCAGAACATTAAGAATTTAGGAGGTCAGGAAGTGATCAGAGAGTCACTGATTTATTTTGGGGCGTTTGGATAATTCCCCTATACTTCTTTTATAGTAGCCTCATTTAGACAGAAATGTAAGTGGGTAGTGACTTTATTTTTAAGTGTGATTCAGGGTACCATTATATTATGATTCAAGAAGACAATCAAACGGTATTACATTAGCAGTTTGTACTATAGGTTTTAAAGGAGTTCAATTATGTTTTTAAAATTGGATTAAACTGTAGGAAGGGAAACCCCAGTTTTCAAATATAAATGGATCCTTGTTTGATAGCCAAAGCTTTGTCTCTATAATATCTGACACTACTGCTACCAACAGACTGAATTATGGCTACAATGTTCGCTAGTGTAGATGCAAAGAAATGTGCAAATTTGTTAAAAATGGCAAAATGGAGGAAAGGGTGATAATTGGGTGTGAACCTTTTAAACACTTGATGTTTTCTTACATAGTTTATTCCTAAGAGAAGGTGAGTGAGATCTATAAAATATAACCAAAGCACAAACCAATCCTGAGTTTCTTTGATGTTTCAAGTTCTTGATGTATCAGTAATTCAAAAATATTCACCAAATACTTTAGATGAACCATTTTCAGACTAAGAGATGCTTGTGAACTGTTCACGTCAACTATTCTTTATTTGTTTTATTTATGGTGCATACTGGTAGCAAATTCTGCAATTTAGTTTTTGCTTCCTGACTGGAGGATTGAAAGTTTGTAAATAGGCAAACAACTAACCATAAACAGTAAATAACATAAAGAACTATTCAACCAGCTCTTATTAGTATCCTACATTTGCTGGATCAAGAAAGAAACAAAAGCAAAGAGGGGGCAGACCCTACAGGTGGTGCTTAGAATGTGAGCACATTGAGAGACCTCCACAAATGGCAAGTTTAGTGCACACAGCGAGAGGCAGTTTTACCTTTGGTTCACTTGCTAGAGCTGCAGCTTTCAGACCATAAAGGTCATGTGGTTTAATTTTTGACTGCCATAATATGCAGAATGCATATAAAGAAATTCCAGCTACTAGGGAAATGACAGCAGTACCTGGGTAAGTTGACTCTGCTGAATAGAGCTAGCACCCACAACACATATAGATCAGATTAGTGAACTCACAATGTGTCCTGGCCAGCACTTTGAAAATGTTCCCCTGTACCTCCTGGAATTATTATATACACAGTTTGACTTCAGCTCTATGTTCTCAGATCTTTAATGTAAATCATGAACTTATTACTTAAAGAAAAATTGAGACAATATATTTTAATTTGCTATTTATCAACGTAACATACAGAGAGCTGATGTGCATATGGCAACAACCCTATGTCTATATTTACTTCCAATGATGCCCTCAAATGTAATACACCAAAACATATTTACTATTGTGCAACAGTTACTCATCCTTTAGAAAAGTGTGTTTTAAACAGAACAAGAATACCCTACTCACTTGCCATTTAATGCTGCCACTCCAACAGTGCTTCTGGCAATTGACATACTTGCCACAAATGTCCACTGCTGACTTTGTGGATCCCACCTCTCAACCGTGTTCAAATAACTCCAGCCATCATGGCCACCCACTGCATAAATAGGCCCTTCAAGTACTGTAACACCTAAAATAGAAGAGAGAGTGAGAGAAGATAAACATAGATAGATTATCTTACACTACATTCTTAAATAAATATTTACCATCACAAAGGTACCAAGTAAATATGAATATGCCCATATACTCCTGGTTGAATAAGATGCATAGCAATCATCTCCTCCCACTCATACTTTGTGTTGTTTTACATATTATCTTGCAAATGGACTGAGTCCTTAACATGTCCTCAAAATAAAATAAAAGATGCCAGCATGACTCAGCAGCAATGTCCCTAAATCTTAATGCAGATAACATAAGAACATGGACCATCCAGTATGGCATTTCCTATATTCTGAATATTTGCAATATTCTGACGGTGGTTAGCATCAAATGCTTCAGAGTCAGGTGCAAAAAACTTTACAGTAGTTAGGATAATCTGCTCCCAATAAGATTTTATCCTAATCCCTAATAGATTGCTTTAAAACACAAAGCATGGCATATTTATCCCTTCCAAACTTTTAGTTAGCATTTACTATAACAATTCTGGATATGCCACGTATTTATCTTGATAAAGATATGATCCATCTTTGAATCTTGTTAAATTCTTTGCCTCAACAACATCCTGTGACAACAAGTTCCACAATCTAATTACACATTATGTGAAAAACAAGTAGCTTTAATCTGTTTTGAAACTTTTCCCTTTTGATTTCACTGAATGTCTCCTTGCTCTAATCTTGTGAGCCAAAGAGAACAGTGGCTCCCAGTCAACCTTCTCTTTACCATTAATTTTATATACTTTTATCATGTCCCTTTTTACTCATCTCCTTTCTAAGATAAACAAGCCCAATTCTTCTGAATCACTCTTCATATATTGTCCTTCTCTGAACTTCTTCAAATTCTGTAATATTCTTGTTCGAGAAATTGTCACTAGTACTGTACATAGTATTACAGATGTTTACTGAACAGAAATTTTCACTGAGTTCTCCACAGTGATGACCAGGTCCTTTTCCTCAATTGATACAGTTAATTTAGAACCCTATAGAGTGGATGAGTAACACATATTTTCTCTCCAATATGCACTACTTTGTATTTATTATCATAGAACTTCATCTGGCATCATGTTGCCCATTCACCGCACTTTGTCAGGATATTCTGACATTTCTCCCAGTCTTCTTTGGACTTGACTAACCTAAATAATTTGTTCCATCTGTGAATTTTGATACCTCAGCGCCCACTCCATTTTCCAGAGCATCATCAACATCTACCAAATGAACTCAATAAAAAAATTCTGTAAATTTTGTACAAAAAAATTTTGTACATGTAAAAATTCTTGTTACATTTACATTTGAAACAACCCCCTCTTTGCTGAGCATGAAATGCCCTCATTCTCCCCATAATTCCTCCTCAAAACAGCTAGTCCAGTTCTGGCCCATTGCATTTTAAAATACTGAATAAAGTAAACTCTGGAGCATAGAATTTCATCCCATTGTTGAACAGTGATGAAAGTGTTCACTGCAAAAAATTACTCATTTAAACCTTTTGAAAGATATTATATTTATGTCTCTCATTAGCTCATTAGTAACCAGCTCATTAGTAACAAACAAAATCCAAGATTGATCAATTCAGACTGATTTTGATTTGTGTCCTACTGGGGTGAATGGGTGTGATACTAATTGAGCAACAGATTCTGCCAACTCTGTTCACATTGAGTAGTGATTTATTCCACAAATACTCCCATGGATATTAGTGGATCACGCTACTGTATGTATAAATAACTTGAGTTCAATAGCACTATTCATGGAGTATGTTATTAACATGAGTCAACATGAGTAAGGCTGGCAGAATTGTGTGACCAGTAAATTTACCCAATGCTTTATTTAGGGGCTAATTTTTCCATTTTAGGCTGTCAGCGGGTGAAAAGTTTCAGAGTAGCAGCCGTGTTAGTCTGTATTCGCAAAAAGAAAAGGAGTACTTGTGACACCTTAGAGACTAACAAATTTATGGGTGAAAAATAGAAACACGTAGATCTGAGGCTACGTAATATAACTTGAAACTGGAAATACAACAGCCTTCAACAAAAATGAGTCATCATAGTATTTCTAGTGTTTTTTATATTTGCCCTAACCCATAGATATTTTAGTTATGTTTTTTTTTTATTTGCATGTGGTTTTTAATCATACTGGAATACAATCAGAAAGCTGCAACAACTAGCATTTCTATAGAACAATTCAACAAGGACTATCTTCCAACTGCAGGAAAAAAAACCCCATGCATTATGATTATTTGTCTTTCTCCAAATCATCAGGACAGTATTACAAACCAAGTACTATTCTAATTTGTGAACTGAGTCAATCATATCTGATAAATAGAACATTTGTCTATCACTGATTTTTCTGTGCTCATACGAGCTATATGACATCAGGTATTACTTTTATATTACTTGCATACATGGCAATTTGAGGGACTGCATATGTTGCCTGCAAATGTGTGGGGTGAGGGTGGGGAGTTTCTTTGCTTGGGTTTTCAAATTAAGAAAGAGTCACTTAAAATAAATCTGTTTTGCATAAATAAGCAGATGGAAGAAGCAATGGAACCATCAATGCGAAAATAAATTGTAGATGTTTCTAAGAACACAGTAAGCCATCTCTTTGCTTGGATTGAAATGAAAAGAAAAAAGGGCTAAATTCTGCCCTTTAGGCCAGAAATCTGCGCATCCAGGGTAGTAGCATGTAGCCAACACCTGTCTACTACAAGAGACACCCTGCAGTCACATTGGACTGGCGAACTGTAGGGCACTCTTTTTCTGCATTTGTCAGTGAAAACAGTCTGAACCCTAATAAGTGCTGGCACAGCTTGCTACACTGTTGATAGCATATGGGAAAAATTCAGAAAAGAACAAGAATTATTGACAATCTGGAAAACCTGCTTTAAAGTGACATACTTAATATATATCCACATAGCTTACCCAAGATGTGTATCCAAGAGGCGATTTGATCATAGTCTACAAGTGTGGCAGAGACAATATCCTGGACAAACCTTATGGAATTAAGGAATGGAATTAAGGAATTAAGATAAAATTTACTGAATTAATTTAAACCTTATTGAGTTAGAATTAATGCCTTTGGGATATATTATATTAAAATGTAGTTGTGTATTTCTTATTGTGGAATTATATTTAACTCCTCTAGGAGATGAAGGATGCTAATATAATTTCTCTGGTTATCAGTCCTTTGAAGCCACACCCGCCTCCCTTGAAAGGTTCACACTGGATTCTCCAGGGACCAATAGACAAAGAAAGGACTTTTGGATAAATAGCCTGGTTTTAAACAGGCTTCGACCTTCTTCCTTGTCCAGCAAATATACAGGACCCCTGTCCACAGAGGGCCCCAAACCTTTGAGAAGGGTTGGAAGGACTGGCCTACTGTGGGTCCATAAGACTGCAGGCTTGTTCTGCGCTGAAGCTGTGATGAACCTGTAATCAAAAGAAACCCTGTGGGTGGAGTGCTGAAGGACTGCTTTGGGAGCAGAGTCCATGTTAGGATTGGGGTAATCTCTGATAAACTTAGTAGGCATGTAGGTTCTTTTATAATTTTTAGTATGTTTTCTTTCTAGTGCTTTTACCTGAGAATAAAATAGGCTTGCATCAGAAGAACTGTGTGATAATTTATAATGGTGGGCAGACACACATATATCAGTCTCTGAAGAGAAAGCAAGCCCATCTGTTTAGGTAGACTGCTGGGAATAACACAGGGAAGGCAGGGGACTGTTTGGCTTGCAAATACTCAGGCCAGGAGGGAGTGAGATGTGTGTATTCACCCAAGAAAATAACAGCCAGGGAATGAGAAGCCTGCGGGGCTGCCCTTGCTGAAGCACTCTGTATTTAAGTGAAAATACAGGTGCAGTTGCTCTGAACTGTGACAAGAAACTGTAGAAAAACCTGAGTGTCTCTGGATTAAGTTTAGAAGTGTGTGCAACAAGAGTGATGTAGTGGTGGGAGTCTGCTATAGACCACCGGACCAGGGGGATGAGGTAGATGAGGCTTTCTTCCGACAGCTCACGGAAGCTACTAGATCATATGCCCTGATTCTCATGGGTGACTTTAATTTTCCTGATATCTGCTGGGAGAGCAATACAGCAGTGCATAGACAATCCAGGAAGTTTTTGGAAAGCGTAGGGGACAATTTCCTGGCGCAAGTGCTAGAGGAGCCAACTGGGGGGGGCGCTTTTCTTGACCTGCTGCTCACAAACCGGGTAGAATTAGTGGGGGAAGCAAAAGTGGATGGGAATCTGGGAGGCAGTGACCATGAGTTGGTTGAGTTCAGGATCCTGACGCAGGGAAGAAAGGTAAGCAGCAGGATACGGACCCTGGACTTCAGGAAAGCAGACTTCGACTCCCTCAGGGAACGGATGGCCAGGATTCCCTGAGGGACTAACATGAAGGGGAAAGGAGTCCAGGAGAGCTGGCTGTATTTCAAGGAATCCCTGTTGAGGTTACAGGGACAAACCATCCCGATGAGTCGAAAGAATAGTAAATATGGCAGGCGACCAGCTTGGCTTAATGGTGAAATCCTAGCGGATCTTAAACATAAAAAGGAAGCTTACAAGAAGTGGAAGGTTGGACATATGACCAGGGATGAGTATAAAAATATTGCTCGGGCATGTAGGAATGATATCAGGAGGGCCAAATCGCACCTGGAGCTGCAGCTAGCAAGAGATGTCAAGAGTAACAAGAAGGGTTTCTTCAGGTATGTTGGCAACAAGAAGAAAGCCAAGGAAAGTGTGGGCCCCTTACTGAATGAGGGAGGCAACCTAGTGACAGAGGATGTGGAAAAAGCTAATGTACTCAATGCTTTTTTTGCCTCTGTCTTCACTAACAAGGTCCGCTCCCAGACTGCTGTGCTGGGCATCACAAAATGGGGAAGAGATGGCCAGCCCTCTGTGGAGATAGAGGTGGTTAGGGACTATTTAGAAAAGCTGGACGTGCACAAGTCCATGGGGCTGGACGAGTTGCATCCAAGAGTGCTGAAGGAATTGGCGGCTGTGATTGCAGAGCCATTGGCCATTATCTTTGAAAACTCGTGGCGAACGGGGGAAGTCCCGGATGACTGGAAAAAGGCTAATGTAGTGCCAATCTTTAAAAAAGGGAAGAAGGAGGATCCTGGGAACTACAGGCCAGTCAGCCTCACCTCAGTCCCTGGAAAAATCATGGAGCAGGTCCTCAAAGAATCAATCCTGAAGCACTTGCATGAGAGGAAAGTGATCAGGAACAGCCAGCATGGATTCACCAAGGGAAGGTCATGCCTGACTAATCTAATCGCCTTTTATGATGAGATTACTGGTTCTGTGGATGAAGGGAAAGCAGTGGATGTATTGTTTCTTGACTTTAGCAAAGCTTTTGACACGGTCTCCCACAGTATTCTTGTCAGCAAGTTAAGGAAGTATGGGCTGAATGAATGCACTATAAGGTGGGTAGAAAGCTGGCTAGATTGTCGGGCTCAATGGGTAGTGATCAATGGCTCCATGTCTAGTTGGCAGCCGGTGCCCCAGGGGTTGTTCAATATCTTCATAAATGATCTGGAGGATGGTGTAGATTGCACTCTCAGCAAATTTGCGGATGATACTAAACTGGGAGGAGTGGTAGATACGCTGGAGGGGAGGGATAGGATACAGAAGGACCTAGACAAATTGAAGGATTGGGCCAAAAGAAATCTGATGAGGTTCAATAAGGATAAGTGCAGGGTCCTGCACTTAGGATGGAAGAATCCAATGCACCGCTACAGACTAGGGGCTGAATGGGTAGGCAGCAGTTCTGCGGAAAAGGACCTAGGGGTGACAGTGGTCGAGAAGCTGGATATGAGTCAGCAGTGTGCCCTTGTTGCCAAGAAGGCCAATGGCATTTTGGGATGTATAAGTAGGGGCATAGCCAGCAGATTGAGGGACGTGATCGTTCCCCTCTATTCGACATTGGTGAGGCCTCATCTGGAGTACTGTGTCCAGTTTTGGGCCCCACACTACAAGAAGGATGTGGATAAATTGGAGAGAGTCCAGCGAAGGGCAACAAAATGATTAGGGGTCTAGAACACATGACTTATGAGGAGAGGCTGAGGGAGCTGGGATTGTTTAGTCTGCAGAAGAGAAGAATGAGGGGGGATTTGATAGCTGCTTTCAACTACCTGAAAGGGGGTTCCAAAGAGGATGGCTCTAGACTGTTCTCAATGGTAGCAGATGACAGAACGAGGAGTAATGGTCTCAAGTTGCAGTGGGGGAGGTTTAGATTGGATATTAGGAAAAACTTTTTCACTATGAGGGTGGTGAAACACTGGTATGTGTTACCTAGGGAGGTGGTAGAATCTCCTTCCTTAGAGGTTTTTAAGGTCCGGCTTGACAAAGCCCTGGCTGGGATGATTTAACTGGGAATTGGTCCTGCTTCGAGCAGGGGGTTGGACTAGATGACCTTCTGGGGTCCCTTCCAACCCTGATATTCTATGATTCTATGATTCTCCCTCCTCCCAGCTTTTGAAAGTATCTTGTCTCCTCATTGGTCATTTTGGTCAGGTGCCAGCAAGGTTACCTTTAGCTTCTTAACCCTTTACAGGTGAGAGGATTTTTCCTCTGGCCAGGAGGGATTTTAAAGGGGTTTACCTTTCCCTTTATATTTATGACAGACATCATCACTTGGCCTTACTTCCCTTACAACACAACACCTGAAAACACCTGAGGAACAAAGACTGAACTGAGGAAGGGGGTCCCAGCTGGGACAGAAGAATTCCTGCCTGTGTATGAAAAAGCGGTAACCTGTTTGTACTAGCAACAATGCTTGTACTAGAGAGAATGCTTGATTCAAATCCTATCTAGATTATAAAGCTTAGATTTCAGTTTTGTTTTATTGCTTAGGTAATCTGCTTTGATCTGTACACACACTGCTTATAATCAGTTAAAATCTATCTTTCTGTAGGTAATAAATTTGTTTGTTTGTTTGTTTGTTTGTTTTTACCTAAAATAATGTGTTTTTCTAGAAGTGCTTGGAGAATCTGCTGAGGAGCAAAAACTGGTGCATGGTCCTCTCCACTTTGAGGGAGGGGCAAACTGAATAATAAACTTATACGGATCAGGTTTTTGACCAGGGCAAGATGGTACAGCTCTGGGGTCCTAAGATAGGAGCTGGGGGATGAGCCGGTTGGAATCCCTCTATTGTTAGTTCATGACTGGCTGAGGAGAAGCCTTTGTGTAACTGTAGCTGGGTGTGTCATTCCCTGTGTAAAGGTTTGTGTGAGTGGAGGACCAGGAGTGGTCTGCAGCTTGTTACAGCAGCAGAGTGTGAGAGGGAGCCCAGGCTGGTAAAACAGATTGGTATGTCAGCGGTACCCCAGTTCCAGGTTGCACCCCCGGGGCAGTCTGTCACAACATCAATAGGACCTTAGGTATGCACTACATGGGAATTATTTCCCTCAATTCATCTCGGCGATTGGTGCCCCTTTTGTGGGTAAATTTTTTCTCTACCTCGTATACGTCAAGAACTTGTGGATCTACAGTTAGCCTCAGTAAATTACACAGGGATGCTTATTACCTTAGATGCACAAGTGTGTATGGACCACTCCAGAAACATTTCTGATGATACATTACTATAGGAATCATGTAGTGGGCATGAAATGGTGTATAACTGTGTCAAGGTTCCTCCCCCACTCTGAACTCTAGGGTACAGATGTGGGGACCTGCATGAAAAACCTCCTTAGCTTATCTTTACCAGCTTAGGTCAAAACTTCCCCAAGGTAACAAATATTACCCCCGTTATCCTTGGAATGGCCGCTACCACCACCAAACTAATACTGGTTACTGGGGAAGAGCTGTTTGGATGCGTCCTTCCCCCCAAAATACTTCCCAAAACCTTGCACCCCACTTCCTGGACAAGGTTTGGTAAAAAGCCTCACCAATTTGCATAGGTGACCACAGACCCAGACCCTTGGATCTTAAGAACAATGAACAATCCTCCCAACACTTGCACCCCCCCTTTCCTGGGAAATGTTGGATAAAAAGCCTCACCAATTTGCATAGGTGACCACAAACCCAAACCCTTGGATCTGAGAACAATGAAAAAGCATTCAGTGTTTTACAAGAAGACTTTTAATAAAAATTAGAAGTAAATAGAAATAAAGAAATCCCCCCTGTAAAATCAGAATGGTATATATCTTACAGGGTAATTAGATTAAAAAACATAGAGAACCCCTCTAGGCAAAACCTTAAGTTACAAAAAAGATACACAGACAGAAATAGTTATTCTATTCAGCACAATTCTTTTCTCAGCCATTTAAAGAAATCATAATCTAACACATACCTAGCTAGATTACTTACTAAAAGTTCTAAGACTCCATTCCTGTTCTGTCCCCGGCCAAGACGACTACAGACAGACACACAAACCCTTTGTTTCTCTCCCTCCTCCCAGCTTTTGAAAGTATCTTGTCTCCTCATTGGTCATTTTGGTCAGGTGCCAGCGAGGTTACCTTTAGCTTCTTAACCCTTTACAGGTGAGAGGAGCTTTCCCCTGGCCAGGAGGGATTTCAAAGGGGTTTACCCTTCCCTTTATATTTATGACAAACTGGTTTCAGAAAAACAAGGGGTCTGTGTCTGTCTTTATGCTGCTTTTGCCGGGGTCAGAACAGGAATGGAGTCTTAGAACTTTTAGTAAGTAATCTAGCTAGGTATGTGTTAGATTATGATTTCTTGAAGTGGCTGAGAAAAGAGCTGTGCTGAATAGAATGACTATTCCTGTCTGTGTGTCTTTTTTGTAACTTAACATTTTGCCTAGAGAGATTCTCTATGTTTTGAATCTAATTACCCTGTAAGGTATCTACCATCCTGATTTTACAGAGGTGATTCTCTTTTACTTCTATTAAAAGTCTTCTTGTAAGAAAACTGAATGCTTTTTCATTGTTCTAAGATCCAAGGGTTTGGGTCTGTGGTCACCTATGCAAATTGGTGAGGATTTTTACCAAACCTTCCCCAGGAAGTGGGGTGCAAGGGTTGGGAGGATTTGGGGGGGAAAGACGTGTCCAAACTACGTTTCCCAGTAAACCCAGTTAAAGTTTGGTGGTGGCAGTGGAAATTCCAAGGGCAAAGGGTAAAATTAATTTGTACCTTGGGGAAGTTTTAACCTAAGCTGGTAAAAGTAAGCTTAGGAGGTTTTCATGCAGGTCGCCACATCTGTACCCTAGAGTTCAGAGTGGGAAGGAACCTTGACAATGTCACTTCCCCCTTTTATAGCTTCTGCCATATGGAGGGAACTTTATTGTCCCAAACAATGCCCCCAGCACAGTTTGTGGAAAAGTACAGGCATCAAAATGGAGTCCAATATAAAATGATTTAGTCACATGCCCTTGCATGCTTTGATGAGTCATGGTAGGCATTACCCATATTTTGGCCGAAGTGTTCACAGGAAAGCTTGTTTTTGCTGATGGGCCATTATAGCCTTTTACAATGTGCTGGCTGGACTGGATGTAAACTAGTTTGTGGGTGTTGCCCAGGAGCAAGCACATTGGAAATATAGATTCATGGTCAATATTCATAACTCCAGATACAAAAATGATACATGCATACAAATAGGATATTCATATTCAGCAAATCTTTACTTTTACATTGACACCTCACATGACATACCTTGAACAAGATACATCATAATTACATCATAATCATATTACTATGGTGAATATGGGGTACAGAGTGTTTCTTTGGCACAGAGTGTCACAGATGCATAAAGGGATGCACCCAGGAATAGTGTGGTGTACTGTCATCTCTTTGAGGGCTCTGTACACCAAGGGGGAGGGAGGAGCACTAATATGAAAGAATTATGCCATGCTTTCTCCATATGTAATATTTTCATACTAGAGGAATAAGAAAACATAAATAAGACAGTTATTTGATTTACATTATTCAACAGCTCATAAGAGGTACTGGATACTTTGTCAGATCCAAGGACATTAGTATATGGTGTCTGATGATGAGGTGAGTAATGTTATTTTATGTTTATGGTTGTGGAAAGTAAAACCTGTGGTTGGACATGAGTCAGTGACATCTGAGGACTCTGAAAAGGCCCATTTGATAGGTAAGAGCTATCATGGAATGTTTGTTCAAGTGATAGCCGTTGAGCAAGGACTGGCGGGAGGGAGAGCTGATGTTTGCCACATAGAAATGGGTTTCTCCAGCACCTGGTGTGACAATCAAGGTCCAGACACCCCAAGAGGAGACCACGGGATCTGAACCCCAAAGAATAAGCCCTGGTTTACACTGGGGAGTGGGGAATCAATCTAAGTTATGCAACTTCAGCTACGTGAATAACGTAGCTGAAGTCGACGTACTTAGATAGACTTACCGTGGTGTCCTCACCAGGGAGAGTGGACTGCTGCAGCTCCCCTGTCAACTCTGCCTGCACCTCTCGTGGCGCTGGAGTACAGTAGCCAACGGGAGAGCACTCAGGTGTCAATTTATTGCATCTAGACTAGACTAGATGCGATAAATCGATCCCCGCTGGATCGATCGCTGCCCGCCGATTAAACAATTTAATCAACTAATTGTATATAATGTTATTGTGTATAAAAATAAGTAAAGTCTTTTATGAAAGCTTGTAATGTTCTGAACTAGAACATCATTATGAGATATGAGTATGTGGTTATGAATCTATTAATATAGAAAACTGCACTCATAACCTGTACTACAATTTCAAACACAAATCACAGCAAGGAGATGAACCTCCCAAGCCAGGCATTTACTCAAAACCAGATGCCAGAGAAAGGCAACAATGGGCCAAAAATATTAACTGAAAGATACTGACAACTGGGGATTTCCCCACTTTGAAAACCAATAGTGACTTGGGGGAAAAAAACTTTTTAAAATGGAAGCAGTTTGAAGTGAAAGGCATTCAGAAACTGAGGGATAGACAGTTGGCAGGTATGTCCATGAAACACTGGGTCCCATCCATGGCTGGGGGTACACTGGGAAACTGTTCAGATGCAATAGAAAACTTGTCTTAGAAAAGGGAGTTTATCTAATTTGGAAGTGTAAAGCCTGAGGTTGTGTCTTTATGTTTATTTTCTGTGTAATGTGTATATGTTTGCTTCCTTTACTATTTCATCTTTCAGTCTGGTTTTTCTATTAAATAAACTTTTTGGTTTTTTGGGTTTTTTCATCCAAACAGGTCTCTGTTGTGCAAACTGTGTGGAGTGTGGGTGGAAAAGTGAGCTGATAACCAGAGGGCTCATTGCAAACCTTCTGGGGAGATGAACCAGAGGGGAAGGCTGGATTTGGGGAGACTTGGGATTCGAGGGGCTGTTGGTTTCACACTGCAAGAAGTACCAGTGCTGGTGGAAGGCAGTGTGAGACCTTGTGCTTATGGGCAGGCTACTGGTGTCAGGGCTCTGAACCAAAGCTACAAAACGTAAAGGCTACCAAGTTTACAGGAAGAAAAGGAGTACTTGTGGCACCTTAGAGACTAACCAATTTATTTGAGCATGAGCTTTCGTGAGCTACAGCTCACTTCATTGGATGCATACCGTGGAAACAGGGTATGGAAACAAGTTTACAGGAAACAAGTTTACAGGGCAGGAAGAGACAGAACCCCTTACCAGTCCGGGTGATTCCCAAAACATCAGTTGACTGAAGTTTCCTGAAATGGGCTCTCAAGACACCAAAGACTAGTTCATTGGGAACTGTGTGTGTCCAGGTTACCAGGAAGGCAGGACACAACATGTGGCTGGTGAGATGAAGACAGTCTGAGGGCTGGGTCATGGGCACTTGTGGGCACGGGGTGAGCTGCTCAGTACATGGGCCAAAGAAAAGATATGTACAGCCCAGGTCAAAGCTGCAGAGTCTGCTACCAAACTGAGAGGATGAGGTAAGAATCAGGGTCAGGTTGGGCTCGGTTCTTGCACAGGGGTCAGCAATGGTCCTAAGCTGAAGACAGTAAACCAAGATCAGGGTTGGGAGTTGGGCCGAGGTAGGGAGGCTGGGATCCAGGAAAGTTGGAGAGCAGATACACCACAGAAAAAACACCGCAGAGCTCTGCACTGACAGTCAGACAACTCCCAGAAATGTCCCCCTGGTTTACATGAAGTATGCCAGTCAATCAGAAAATCATGGACGGCTGTTGCTCATGTCCCGTAGGGCAGTACTTCCTGCAGAGCTAGACTCTGAGTACTTCTCAGTGACAATTCCGCATGGGCCCCTGATGGTGATGAGAGAGCAACACCTGTCACAGATCCTGGTTCTAGACCCATAGGTTATTGCTGGGAGAGACAGGAAGGAGTTTTTTGTTTTTCATTTTTTTCTCTTAATTTCCAGGTATTCTACAAGGAAAAATCTGCAATGGGAGGAAAACAGCACGTCACCACACCACTGCTAGTTCTTCCTCTGCCTCCACCTGCAGGGGCCCCTGCCAGACAGGCATCTTGACTATGGAGGCTTCTAACCAAGTCCTGATCTTGACTTAGTGGGAATGCAACCTGCATGTCCCCTCTGACAAAAGTCAGCCACCTGGTATAAAGGTGTCTATTGGTGGAGTCCCTCAGGAAGCAGGTAAGAGAGCTGCAGGAGGAGGGGTCTTTTTGCATAGCATCTGAAAGTTCAAGGACTTAACTGATAGGATGCACATGGAAACATCTGGGATGGAGGATGCTAGTCAACTATAGAAGATTATAGCAACACCACGGGAGGAAGAAGAACTGGCTTCTCTGTGGGGAGAAGACTGTCTGATGGCCACCTGTGGCAGTAGACAGTTCACCATCCCCTCCCAGGTCACCCCATTCATCATGCTCAAGAACCAGTATACTGTACTGGCAACAGAAGGTGAGGAACAGAACCCAATGGTTGAAGAGGAGGATCCACCTGCCCTCAAGGCTGAGGGGCTCACAGGCGCCACACTCAAAAGGAGTCATAGGGAGTTAGTATTCAGGGCCTCCCTTCTGAGAGGGACAAAAGCATCCACCTGATGCCCCGGGAGGTGTTCTGCTTACTTGGAGCCCATGTCTGATACAGAAAGGTTGCCCAGGCTCATCTGTCTCTCTGAGAACTACCCTGTGCCGTTCATCCTTGTGGGTACTAATGATACTGCCTGAGCAAATCCACCGTGACTACAGAGCTCTGGGAGTGAGGTGAATGAGTCATGGACACTAGTTTTGGTGTTGTCCATCATCTCAGTTGAGGGTAAGGTTGCAGGCAGAGACACACGCATACTGGAGATTAATCTATGGCTGCGCAGCTGGTGTCCATGGGAGGGCTTCAGCTTCCTCAACCATGGGATCCAGTTCTAGGAGGAAAAGCTCCTGGAAAGAGATGGGGTTCATCTGACCAACAAGCGGAAGAGCATCTTCATGCACTGACTCACCAAGCTAGTGAAGAGGGCTTTAAATTAGGTTCAAAAGGAGCAAGTGACAAAAAGCCCACAAGTAAGCATTAAAAAAAGACAACCTGAACAGAGGGCTAGTTTGTGGGGGACATGGAAAATTAAAATAAAGCAATAGCAGTAACAAGAGGTTCATCAATGGGGGAATCTGTTCAACATCTTAGGCGTTATACAAACTAGGGAAATATAACGTAGAGGAACCTACTTTAAGGAGGGTGCACAACTGGTTGGAAAACTGTACTCAAAGAGTAGTTATCAAAGATTCACAGTCAAGCTGGAAGGGCATATCAAATGGGGTCCCACAGGGTTCTGGGTCTGGTTTTATTCAATATTTTCATAAATGGTTTAGATAATGGCATAGGGAGTACACTTATAAAGCTTGTGGCACATACCAAGCTGGAAAGGGGTTGCAGGCACTTTGGAGGACAGGAGTAGAATTCAAAATGACCTTGACAAACTGGAAGAAGTGTCTGAAATAAACAGGATGAAATTCAATACAGACAAATGCAAAGCACTACACTTAGGAAGCAATAATCAATTACATAAACAGAAAATAGGAAATGACTGCCTAGGAAGGATTACTGCAGAAAACCACATCATTCTGGGATGTAGTAGAAGGAGTGTTTTAAGCAAGATGCAAGAAGTGATTCTTCCACTCTGCTCTCCACTGACAAGGCCTTAACTGGAGTACTGTGACCAGCACTAGGCACCCCACCTCAGGAAAGATGTGGACAAAGTGGAGAAAGTCCAGAGGAGAGCAATAAAAATTATTAAAGGTCTAGAAAACATGATCCAGGAGGAAAGACTGAGAAAAAATGATTTGTTTATTCTGGGGAAGAGAAGACTGAGGAGGACATGATAACAGTTTTCAAGTACATAACAGATTGTTACAAAGAGGAGGTTGATAAGTTGTTCTTCTTAACCACGTGGACAGGACAACAAATAATGGGAAATTTAGGTGAGACATCAGAAAAACCTTCCTAACTGTACGGGTAGTTAAGCACTGGAACAAATTACTAGGGAGGTTGTGGAATCTCCATCACTGATAATTTTTAAGACTAGGTTAGATCAGTGGTTCCCAAACTTGTTCCGCCACCTGTGGAGGGAAAGCCCCTGGCGGGCTGGGCCAGTTTGTTTACCTGCCGCGTCCGCAGGTTCAGCCGATTGTGCCTGCGGTTCACTGCTCCAGGCCAATGGGAGCTGCTGGAAGCGGCGGCCAGTAAGTCCCCCGGCCCACACTGCTTCCAGCAGCTCCCATTGGCTGGGCACAGTGAACTGCGGCCAGTGGGAGCTGCGATCGGCCAAACCTGCAGACGCAGCAGGTAAACAAACTGGCCCGGCCCGCCAGGGGCTTTCCCTGCAAAAGCGGCAGCCCTAGTTTGAGAACCACTGGGTTAGACAAATACTTGTCAGGGATGGTCTAGCTAACACTTAGTCCTGCCTTAGTATAAGGGACTGGACTAGATGACCTATCAAGTCCTATATAAGTTCCAGACCTGTCAAGGTTCCTCCCCCACTCTGAACTCTAGGGTACAGATGTGGGGACCTGCATGAAAAACCTCCTAAGCTTATCTTTACCAGCTTAGGTCAAAACTTCCCCAAGGTACAAAATATTCCACCCGTTGTCCTTGGACTGGCCGCTACCACCACCAAACTAATACTGGTTACTGGGGAAGAGCTGTTTGGACGCGTCCTTCCCCCCAAAATACTTCCCAAAACCTTGCACCCCACTTCCTGGACAAGGTTTGGTAAAAAGCCTCACCAATTTGCCTAGGTGACTACAGACCCAGACCCTTGGATCTTAAGAACAATGAACAATCCTCCCAACACTTGCACCCCCCCTTTCCTGGGAAATGTTGGATAAAAAGCCTCACCAATTTGCATAGGTGACCACAGACCCAAACCCTTGGATCTGAGAACAATGAAAAAGCATTCAGTTTTTTACAAGAAGACTTTTAATAAAAAATAGAAGTGAATAGAAATAAAGAAATCCCCCCTGTAAAATCAGGATGGTAGGTATCTTACAGGGTAATTAGATTCAAAAACATAGAGAACCCCTCCAGGCAAAACCTTAAGTTACAAAAAAGATACACAGACAGAAATAGTTATTCTATTCAGCACAATTCTTTTCTCAGCCATTTAAAGAAATCATAATCTAACACATACCTAGCTAGATTACTTACTAAAAGTTCTAAGACTCCATTCCTGGTCTATCCCCGGTAAAGACCAGCATACAGACAGACACAGACCCTTTGTTTCTCTCCCTCCTCCCAGCTTTTGAAAATATCTTGTCTCCTCATTGGTCATTTTGGTCAGGTGCCAGCGAGGTTACCTTTAGCTTCTTAACCCTTTACAGGTGAGAGGAGCTTTCCCCTGGCCAGGAGGGATTTCAAAGGGGTTTACCCTTCCCTTTATATTTATGACAAGACCTATATTTCTATGATTTCTACGTCTATATACAAACGCATGGACTGTAAGTATAAGTACATTAGATAATTATGACTTAATTGGTATCACAGAGACTTGGTGGGATACATCTCATGACTGAAATACTGGTATAGAGGGATATAGTTTGTGCAGCAAGGACAGGCAGACTAAAAAAGGAGGAAGTTTTACATTATACATCAAGAATATACACACCTAGAGGACAGAGTCATAAGGGATATCCAGAATGGATTTTTCAAGAACAAATCATGAAAAATGAATCTAATTTCCTTTTTTGACAGGGTTACTGGCTTAATGGATGGGGGAAGCAGTCAATGTGATATATTTTGATATTAGTAGGGCTTTTGACAAGTCTGACATGACATTCTCATTAGCAAACTGGGGAAATGTGTTTTAGATGAAATTACTATAAGGTGGGTGCACAACTGGCTGACAGGTAATACTCAAAGAGTAGTTATCAGTGATTTGCTGTCAAATTGGGAAACTTTATCCAGTAGGGTCCCACGGAGTTCAGTCGTGGGTCCATCTATGTTCAATATTTTCATCGGTAACTTGAATAATGGAGTGGAGAATATGCTTATAAAATGTATGAATGATACTAAGTTGGGAGGAGTTGCAAGCACTTTGGAGGACAGGAATTAGAATTCTCAATGATATTCTCAATTTAGAGAATCGGTCTGAAGTCAACAAGATGAAATTCAATAAAGACAAGGGCAAAGTACTTCACGTAGGAAGAAAAAATCAAATGCACAGCTACAAAATGGGTTATAACTGGCTAGGTGGTAATCCTGCTGATAAGGATGTGGGGGTTAACATGTATCACAGATTGAATATGAGTCAACAATATGTTGCAAAAAAGGCTAATATCATTCTGGGGTATATTAACAAGAGTGTCGTATGTAACACATGGGAGGTAATTGTCCCACTGTACTTGGCACTGAGGAGGTCTCAGCTGGAGTATTCTATCCAGTTCTGGTGCCACACTTTAAGAAAGACATGGACAAACTGGAGAGAGTCCACAGGAGAGGAACAAAAATGATAAAAGCTTTAGGAAATCTGAGCTATGCGCAAAGGTCAAAAAAACTGGGCATGTTTAGTCTTCAGAAAAGATGACTGAGGGAGGACCTGATAACAATTTTCAAATACATTAAAGGCAGTTACCAAGAGGATGGTGATCAGTTGTTCTCTATGTTCACTGAATGTAGTACAAGAAGTAATGGGCTTAATCTGCAGCAAGGTAAATTTAGATTAGATATTGGAAACCCTTTCTAAATATAAGGGTATTTAAACTCTGGAATAGGCTTACAAGAGACGTTGTGGAATTCCCTCCCCCACACTCCCACCCCCAAACACACACACTACACATTGGATGCTTTTAAAAAACAGGTTGGACAAACACCTTTCAGGGATAGTCTAGGTTTACTAATTCCTGCCTCAGTGTAGGAGATTGGATTTGATGACCTCTCGAGGTCCCTTTCAGTTCTACATTTCTGATTCCGTGGCTCTACAAAGTGGCATTGAGATCCAGTTAGAAGGATGCAGGACTCAGCAATTTTTGAGAAGGAAGTCTGAACTGGGATCTGTAATAAGACTTTCCTGTGCTTTAGAGGCTTTAGTGGCACGGTCCAGGCCACCGCTTCCCGCGGTTTCCCCTTGGCTGGGAACAGCAAACCGCAGCCACTGGGAGCTGTGAGTGGCTGTACCTGCGGATGATCAGGTAAACAAAGCATCTTGCGGCCCACCAGGGGCTTACCCTGAACAAGCCACTAACCATGTTTGGTAACCCCTGCTCTAGATGAACAGTGAATGAGTTCATTCTTGGGTTTACTTGTAATTAATAAAGTAAGAGTTTGTTAATTGAGTCTAGAGTGGAGCTGTCGTGGCTGGGTTTTTCTGAAGTGGAGCACCTACCATTTTTATCAGTGAGCACCATGCTCCTGGAGACAGGTACCTTGGACTAAGGAAGCAGCATGAGGGATGGCATGATATGACATGACATAACTTTCCAAGTTCAAAGCTTGGTGGTGGCAGCAGTTATCTGAGTGTAGGAAAGCTGGGGACATGACTGATTTAGTAACATATTTTATATCTATGAATTTTGTAACAAACAAACAAAAATAAGTCCTGAATTGTAGAGTTTAATCTAATTGAAAATAAGAGCTAAGAAATTAATAAAACCATGTACACTGAATAGAGCCAGAATGCAAATTTAAATTATGTTTTGAATATGATCAAAGCTTAATAAACCCATGTTTGTTCCCTCTTCAGTCAAGCAAAAGTCAGTAACTCTCAGTCTCTTTTGTCTCCTGAAATGAATGCCTTTTCTAGGGAGAATATGGTCAGTTTTAATAAAAATAGTTTTAATCCAACTCAATTACGTCTCAGCATTCTGGTGTTTAAGAAAATCATCAGAAGGATTTAAAATTGACATACCCTCGATTTGGAGGAAAATTTGAAATTACTAAAGAAAACATGGCACGCAGAGGGGGAGAAAAAATGGCGGAAGGAATTATGATGATGAATTATAGAGTTTCTTCCATTATCTTATTTCCTAACAAGAATGAGATCTGTTTTTGAAAAAAAGATTTCTCTTTCCCTCCTACTCACTTGGATGTTAGTCTTTCAAAGGGCAAGCTATGCTATTTTTCAAGTAAACAAGAGCTAAAAGTGAACACTGTTCAATGGGAGGTCACTTGTACTTTCCCTTTGATTAGCAGTGTTACCTTCAGGAAGCCATTGCTGTAAAGCATGCAGGGAGATTCTATTATGTTTAATTAGCTAATGAGGTCTATATGGCCTGAATTATTTATACTGGGAGATTAGAATGGGATTTTTAAAATGTTTTTTCTGAAGATGTCAAAAAGCAAAGCTTTTCATATCTTGTACTTGCTCTTGATTTCACATATCTGTCAGTCAGATTGAAAGACTCATACCATATGAACATTTGCAATGCTTAAGTTTCTAATTGGGATAGGACAAATATTGTTTTTATCCTGATTCTTTTACAGATACATGTGGATGCTAAAAGACAAAGAAATAATTCTTTCTAAAGTTAGCTCTGCTATGGCCTGCTGCAATTCCATCTCTGATAGAGAATCTTAAATGGGAGGAATTACCTTCTGCCCAGGTAAAGTACAACTGTTTCTGGGGTGAATTCCAGTAACTATTTAACACTACAGACAAACACTAGACAACTGTTAGTCAGGACAACACAAAGAATATTCATGTATGTTATTCAAGCATCTGTCTCAAGATAAAACTGCCCAAGCTTCACACTCACATTTTTATTTTCAATTATAAGTTTCTGACCTCTCTAACATTTTACTGATTTTCACTAATGATGCCTCCCACAATTCCCAGCCTTCATTCTGTTTACATCTCAAGCCATCTCTCTTGTATAATAACTGTCTGAATATGCTGAAAAACAGTAAGTTGTGGCTTGTTTCAAATTATATAAAACAGGCATGTTTAATGGATGTGTAATTTGCACAAAACATGACCTTAAAAAAGGCATAAAATATTCATAGAGACCCTGTGTGATTTTTGGAACATGACAGACTTGGTCTCTGCAAGAGGTCTGCACACAGAACTCCCACTGGCCTCAAGGAAGGTTTGATGCACTGAAGGATTGGAGGATTGAGCCTTAAATACCTCTTTTTACTGAGCATTCATTAAGATATTGCTGCAAATCCTTTGTCCTGAGGTAGGTGTTGAGATTTGTCCTGATAAAGGGTTTGAATCTGATTAAATGGGTTATGAAAACACCAACCTGCTTCTCAGGGGCCAGTAGATCCTGTACAGCTATGTTAATGGAGCAGAGATTTACAGCAGTGCCTCTCTTTATCTTCAGTTCAGTTTTGTCAGTGAGAAACCAGATTCTCATCTGTGCCACAATATTACCCTGGGGACCTGGCTCAGAAATTTTTATAACTGTTATTGTTATGATTAGTTGGTCTTTATTGAATTGGAACATGATCTACTACTTAAATAAGGGTGCAAATAACAATAAAAAGGCACTTTATGATTCAGAGAAATAGTTCTTCAAAACTTGTGCTGACAAAAAAAACTGAAGCAAAATCTAGTACACAAACAAATCAATATTTCAGAGAAAATATGTTAAAAGGATCAGCTGTTCTGTCAGCAAAAGAGCAGAGGTTGAAATGAAATATTTCTCTTGTGACTTTGGCATAAAAATACAGCAATAATTTAACGAGTATCTTTTTGCTGCTATGTAAACACAGAGACCCAGAACACTACTGAAAAGCATGATGTCTCCAGCAACATCCTGACCCCCAAAAAATCTAGAGGAAAGAGATGCCCATAAAATAAGCCCTTCTACCTTGACAGATGCTGCTCCTCTGTTCCTCTGCTACTGCCCATATTAATCCCTAATGAAGTGAACTTGTTCAGGAGATTCATGGTGAACTGATTTAATTTAAAAGTAAAGATTTTAAGGATGGAATTTGCCAGATTAGCATGATTCTGTTGGTGCAGCTGGAGAGATTTTTTTATTTATATGTAGTTAGTGAATATGAGTGTGCATATGTTATAAATGTGCTCCTGAAGATGCAGGCTGTTAAGTGCTCATTAAATACACCTTTTTCTTTTAGAATTGGCAAAACCCCATAAACTCACATTGGTTTGTACTGCTTTGGGTTGACTTTTTTTTTTTTTGATGGTGCTTTGTCATTTAATGTAGAAAAGGATGCATGTTTAATGAACACTTAGCAGTCCCCCTTTGTGCACTAACAAACTGAGCCCAGTGGAATGAGCGAAGTTCCCTTCATGAACTGCTCCGTTATTTTTTTAAGACAACAGAAGTTTCATTAGTTGAAAAAGTAGCAATGACAAACTCTCTCAGAGGTTTCAGGGTAGCAGCCAGGTTAGTCTGTATTCGCAAAAAGAAAAGGAATATTTGTGGCACCTTAGAGACTAACAAATTTATCTGAGCATAAGCTTTCGTGAGTTTCATCCGATGAAGTGAGTTTTGTAGCTCACGAAAGCTTATGCTCAAATAAATTTGTTAGTCTCTAAGGTGCCACAAGTACTCCTTTTCTCTCAGAGGTTTATCATTACATCCTCTTTCATCTTTAGAGTTCTTTTATTTCTAAATAGCTGATGTGCATCAGACACTGAACATTAAATTCAAATTAACCCAACACAACTTTAGTTTTATTATTGGCCATTTGATCAGTCTCTTTGTAGGTACTAGGGTTAACTCTGTCCTTCTCAGTTCAATGATACTTGTCTCTGTAGCGTTTGTTGCATCTCTTCTGTGACTTCCAGTCTCTAAAGACTATCTTAGCCTCTCCACTGCTCTTTATAGCTTCTTTTCTCTCGTTTATTGGGGTTTTGAAACGGGCTGCACTACCACCTCTTGGGCTTGGAGGAGATGTCAGCTATTTATCTGCAGGCATTTACTCAAGCTCTGTTAGTAGGCCTAGCTAGGATGAAGTTGTTTACTAAGCCAGTTCTTTAATTCCACTGTTCAGATTCTACATCACTGCATCTCGTGGTTTATTTAAAAAGTGGAGCTGCTTTGCTGTGTGACCAAAGTATTTTTGCTCCTTTTTAACGTGAGTGGCTAGTCAGAATTTGGGGCCTAGGGATGTTCCATTTGGGAGTAGAGATTAATGAGGGAGTCTGGTATTTTCGTTGATGCAATCTTGTTTATTTACAAGGAATGTAGAAAGACCTGCTTCGGCAAACAGTAGAGGAACCAAAGGCAACAAGAAGTAGTTTCTTAGCTTACAGCCCCAAGCCTCTTTAGCCAGCCCAGACACAAAGTGCACTCTTTCTAACGTCCTCTCGGGCTACACAGTCCTTACAGGATTCTGTTTGGATTTCTTCAGCTGTCTCACTCACACTCTGGTTCTGTGTTCACAGACACCCCACCCCCCCATCCAGAACAATACTCAGCAAAAACCTATTTGCCCACACAATCCAAATTTCCTGGCCAGGTTCACATGACCCTTTTAGTCTTTGATAGGGATTTATGATTAATTTTATCTGACAGTTGTGGTAACTGAATAGGGTTTCCAACATTCTAATCACACAAAACTGAACACCCTAGCCCTGCACCTTCCCCGAGGCCCCGCCCCGCCAGTCAAAATATTCCCCCTCCCTACATGGCTCGCTCTCCCCTACCCTCACTCACTTTCACTGGGCTGGGGCACGGGGTTGGGGTGCGGGAAGAGGTGAGGGCTCTAAATGGGAGTGTGGGCTCTGGGGTGGGGCCAGAAATGAGGGGTTCAGGATGCTGGAGGGGGCTGTGGGCTGGGGCAAGGAGTTGGGGTGTAGGAGGGACTGAGGGCTCCAGCTGGGGGGTGGGGCTGAGGGATTTGGAGTGCGGGAGGGGACTGCAGGTTGAGGCATGGGGTTGGGATATAGGAGGGCGTGCAGGCTCTGGCTGGGCTGGGGGTGTGAGCTCTGGGGTGCATGAGGGGACTCTGGGTTGGGGGGCTCAGGGATGGGGGTTGGGATGTGGGGGGCTGAGGGCTCTGGGATGGGGCCGAGGATGAGGAGTTTGGGGTGCAGGAGGGGGCTCCGGGTATGGGGCGGGCTCAGGGGTGGGACAGAGGGTTGGGGCATGGGCTTACCTCGGGCAAATCCCAGTCAGTGGTGCAGCAGCGCTAAAGCAGGCTGCCTGCCTATCTTGGTTCTGTGCTGTGCCCTGGAAACGGCTAGCAGGTCTGGCTCCTAGGCGGCAGGGGGGACAGACAGAAGGCTCCATGGTGAACGCTGCTCTCGTCCTCAGGCACCAGCACCCCAGCTCCCATTAGCCGATTCCAAGCCAATGGGAGTGCAGAGCTGGTGGTTGGGCACCCCACGGAGCCCCGTGCCCCCCATGCCCCACCACCACCTTGGAGCCAGACCTGCTGGCTGCTTCCAGGGCTCAGCGCGGTGCCCCAGGACAAGTAGTGACTAGTCTGCCTTAGACCTACCTGCAGCACTGCTGACTGGACTTTCAATGGCCCGGTTGGCAGTGCTGACCGAAGCCGCCAGGGTCCCTTGTCGACCGGGTGTTCTGGTCAAAAACCGGACGCCCGGTCACCCTGTAACTGAATGGGATGATTTAATTGGGGATTGGTCCTGCTTTGAGCAGGGGGTTGGACTAGATGACCTCCTGAGGTCCCTTCCAACCCTGATATTCTATGATTCTATGAAGTGCATGTTCACATTCATTAATCTCAGTGAAATTGTAATTTGAGCCATAGCAAGGTTTTACCCAGCTTATAACATTATTATTTTTACTTTCTCTTTAATTGATTCCTTTTAAAATATTTTAAAATATTTTAAATATTTTTCCCCTTCAGGTTTGCACCTACAGATGTTAGTGAACAGTTTTCTCTCCATAAGCAGCTCAGCAAGTGATTGTGCACAGGTTAGTGTGGTGTTCAGTGATGACTCAGTGCTCAAGGTGCTTGCAAGAGATCTGCTTTATTCAGGGTCTAGTTACAACTGGCTGTGCATAACACTATCAAGAGCTTCACAGTGCCCTGCTCAGATTCTCTCACAAGCTCAGCCCTTAAGACCCAGTCCCCAATAACACAGTTAGAGGACCTACCCTGTAGGTTAACAGAGAAGATATATGTCCTCTCTATACTGTTCTCCTTTTTTGATAGTCAGATGCTATAGTATCATGATCAGTGGAACTGAAGTCAGATGGACCATATTTCCTGGAGGGACTGTTTTGAATGAGACACCAGTGGAACAGCAAATGCAGGGAGTTAGGCTTGAAGCAACTCAGCCACGTGGAGAGAGTAGTCCACAGAGTTTAATACAGTTTCACTTGTTCAGCTTAACCTGCATTCAGTGTCACTCTTTGGTAATGCAACATTGAGGCAGGATCAGAGCTGTGAATTCTCTGAAGTACAGTGGAACACATCTTACCATGAAGGAAAATGCCAGTGGCATAGCCCAGTTAGCAAGAAGCTCAAATGTTTTCAAATCAAAGGAATCATAGCACCTGTAGAGGCTAGTACAGCCTGAATAAGAAGCATGGTGGTGAAAAAAAGGCCATGAGGCAAATTACACATTTGCATAGACCCAAAGCCAGTGAACTGTCATTGAAAAGGTGTCACTATCCAAAGCCCACAACTGATGACATCTACCAGAGGTTTCCAAAGCCAAAATCTTATGGTCTGTAATGTGATGAATGAGTTTTGGCACATAAGCCTGGAGAAAGAGTCCAGCATGCTGGCAACCTTGTCAGTACCATTTGGTCACTACAGATGGCTTCATAATCCAATGGGCTTATGCCCAGCACCAGAAGTGTTCCAGAGAAGACTCATCAATGTGCATGAAAGACTGCCGGGATTGAAAATAATTGCAGTTGACATCCTCATTGTAGGTAAAAGAAGCAATGATCCAGAAGCTGAATGAAACCCATGACAGAAAACAACAAGCTTCTCTACCGAAATGCAGGGACATGAACATAAAACCAAACTCAAACAGTGTGAATTGACATACATTGAACATGTACTCACAGCAGAGTGACTGAAAGAAGAACCCAGAAAAATCAAGGCAGTTGGAGACATACCAGCTCCATTGGATGTTGACAGGTGTATAGTGATTCATAGAAATGATATATTTTCTGTCCAAATTCTGTCCAAGTTCACAACTGTCTGTAGCAGCAGAATCCATACATCAGTTCACAAGGTAGGATATTGAATGGGATTGAGCAGGTCCCCAATACAAGTATCTGACATGCTGAAATAAATAATAATGGATGCCTCTGACCTGAAGCCCTACTAGTCAGGAAAGGCAATGTGTGAATCATCAGAAAAAGGACTGGGTAGAGCTCTTTTGCAGGAGCAGCTCATTGCTTATGCTAGTAGAACCTATCAGAGACTGAACAGGATATTCATCCAAAGAGAAAAAGAGCTTCTGGATGTGGTACATCCATGACCACCCACTAAGAATGCAATCAGACCACAAATACCCTAGATACAATCATGGCAAAGCCCATCTTAGTGCTACAAACAAATTACAGCACATGTTGATGTGCCTCCCATGCTACCAGGTATAGATCAGATATTGTCCAGGGTTTCCTGGTGTTTTCTGACACCCTGGGCAGGGGCTATATACCCAGTCTCAGAAAGTAAGGGGAAGGGGATCAGATATTGAATCCATCCACATACTGCACTATTTTCCAGTTTCAACAGTAAAGTTGATGGAAATTAAAGAGGCTACAGAAAATGACATCCAACTACAGACAATCAACAGTGACACTAGCAAGGTGGCCAAATGACAAAGATCAGTAAGAACAGAACCATATTTTCAAATGAAAGATGAGCTGAGTGTGCAGGGTGGAATCATATTTCAAGGACAGAGAGCTGTTGTCCCTGCCTCATTATCTAAGGATGCTGTGACAGATTTTGCATGCAATATCTGCGGGGACCACATTGCATTAAGTTTACAAATGATTTATGTATCCCTGTGAGCCAGGGATTGTAATCAATCCCATGGGGGAAGGTTATCACACCTCCTCCAAGAACCAAAAGCAGTGGAAGAAGATTAAGGTGAATCATTCAGGTTGTAAACATCTCCAGAGAGGAACCACTCCCTGGAGAGGCTGACATATACTGTTTCAAACTGGATTTTCTAGAGACCAACTGATAAAGAAAGTGGTTTTGAAGTGGGTTTAAACTGACTCAGGCCTCCTTGTGGATTCAGCAAATGGACAGGACCTTCTCTCTGAGGGGGGCCCCAATCCTTGCAGAAGGGTTGGAGAGACCTTGGCCTAGTAGGGCCCCATAAGACTGACTGGTAAGCTTTTAGCATTCCTATAGGAACTAGTGTTTTATTATGTTTTCTGTGTAGTGCTTTTACCTTAAGAAGACATGTACTTTATTTATTTGTGTGGTAATTGGTAACTGCTGCCAGTACACTGTTCATAGCCCTCAGGGAGAAAGACAGCAAAGCAAAGGTACTGGCTTTAGGCAGCCTGGCTTACTGGGAATATTGCAGTATAAGTCATGCAGCTGTGCCACCTTCAAACCCCTTGATCACAAGTAAGTGGGACAAGGATCTCTACCAGAGATAGGTGATGGCTGGAGATCTGAGACCTGACTGGGGACTGCTGGAATAGACCCCAGAGATGGGGATACAGGTGTGGAGAGGATCCCCAGAGATGGGGATACAGGTGCAGATACAGGTGAAGACAGGCACTCCTGTGAGGTGTTCACCATTAGAGAGACACTTGAAGGAGTGGACTAAAGTCACAAGAGGTGTAGCGGCACCCAGGTGATATGAGGGGACAACACAAGGGGGACAAGTGATCCAAAGGAACAGGAGACATTTACAAATCAAAAGAAACAGCACCCAGAGAGAGCCTACAGAGATCATCTAGAACAGAGAGATAGAGAACCATCCAGAACTCAACCCAACAGAGAGGGAGGAAGCTCCACAGTGAGAGAGTTTGCTAGATTTGGAGAAGGTGACAGGGAGACAGAGATAGGTCACTCCTAGTGTGGTTGCCTGACGTGGGGGTCAAAGTCTCTCAAAATCTACGTAACCTAAGTCTGTGGTAAAGATGAAACTCCAGTTCAAAAAGAAGAGGAGTACTTGTGGCACTTTAGAGACTAACAAATTTATTAGAGCATAAGCTTTCATGGGCTATAGCTCACTTCATCAGATACATAGAATGGAACATATAGTAAGAAGATAGATCTAGATATAGATATAGATAGATATACACACATATAGAGAACATGAAAAAGTGGAGTAAGAGGCTAATTAATTAAGATGAGCTATTATCAGCAGGAGAAAAAAAACCTTTGTAGTGATAATCAAGATGGCCCATTTAGACAGTTGACAAGAAGGTGTGAGGATACTTAACATGGGGAAATAGATTCAATATGTGTAATGACCCAGCCACTCCCAGTCTCTATTCAAACCCAAGTTAATGGTATCTAGTTTTCATATTAATTCAAGCTCAGCAGTTTCTTGTTGGAGTCTGTTTTTGAAGCTTTTCTGTTGCAAAATTGCCACCTTTAAATTTGTTACTGAGTGGCCAGAGAGGTTGAAGTGTTCTCCTACCCGTTTTTGAATGTTATGATTCCTGATGTCAGATACGTGTCCATTTATTCTTTTGTGTAGAATAAACAGACACAAATGGACACAAATCTAACATCAGGAATCATATTATATATATATATATATATATATATATATATATATATATACATATATATATGATCCCTGATGTCAGATATGTGTCCATTTATACTTTTGCATAGAATAAATAGACACAAATGGACACAAATCTGACATCAGGAATCATAACATTCAAAAACAGGTAGGAGAACACTTCAACCTCTCTGGTCACTCAGTAACAGATTTAAAGATATATATAATCTTCTTACTATATGCTCCATTCTATACATCCGATGAAGTGGGCTGTAGCCATGAAAGCTTATGCTCTAATAAATTTGTTAGTCTCTAAGGTGCCACAAGTACTCCTGTTCTTTTTGTGGATACAGACTAACACGGCTGCTACTCTGACTCCAGTTCAAGTATGTGCTAGCAACCTCTGGCTGAAGACACATAGGGTGGGGGTCTGGGCATCATTTTCTTTTAAAGTTTATATTTAAATGTTTGTCCAATAGGGAAGATGCATCATGATCAGTGGAACTGGAGTCAAAAGGACCAAAGTCCCTAGATGGACCTTTATTAATGGGACACCAAGGGAATTGGAAAGCTGTTCAGCCACATGGACAGCACCATCCTCAGGGTTTAATAAAATGCCACTAGTTCAACTTAACCTGCATTCAACATCACTCTTTGTGAATGAAACAACAGTGAGAACCGCATGGGTGCAGGTGTGCATACACATGGTATTAATGCAGGAACAACACTTTTATTTGGATTTTCTTTTCTGCTTTCCAATGCTTTGTGCTTTGCCTGAGGATACTCTGGACTTACTGTCATGTGATCAAATTAAAGATAAAATAAAATCTAAGTTTATTTCCCTTCTGGGTAGATTGTGAACTCTCTGAATAAGCCTTATGCTTATATTTGAGTCTTGGACGGTCCCTAACTCATTTTCATTGCTTAACAAGTAAGGCCAAAGTTTTCAAAATAGAAGCCTAAAGTTAGGTTACTATTACCCTCAAAATCACCCCCTCTCCCAGGCCCAGTGAGCATTAGTACTGATCTTTTGGTGTTCCCCAGTGGACAAGCAGTGTCTTTTAACTGAGCCCCTCATTTGCCAGACAAATGGTTTTCCTAAATTACAACTTTTCTTATCTGCTGTGTCTGTGGCACTCGATGAAGTGAGCTGTAGCTCACAAAAGCTTATGCTCAAATAAATTTGTTAGTCTCTAAGGTGCCACAAGTACTCCTTTTCTTTTTGAGGATTCAGACTAACACGGCTGCTTCTCTGAAACCTGTCATTGACTTTGTGTTATTTATGCTGAATATTTCACTAAAAATGTGTCTCAATGAACATAGTTCTTCATGAGGTTGCATAAAGTAAAGATTCTTTCCCATAAGATATATTAAGTAGAACAGTGTCCATATTCACCCCATAAATTGCATTTTTAATCTGCATGATTCCCATGTTCAATCAGTTCCTCATTATAGGCTCTCATTATCAAACTGTTTGAGATCTTTGGTTTGAGCTTTACCTGTTTCAATGTGCTCTGGTGTGTTTTTGCTCCAGTGGACAGCTTTATTGGAATTTCTATCTCTCTCTTTTTTATTAGTTGAATAGTAGGAGTGGTTTCATTATTAGTTGTGAATTTTGGCATTAAGTCATAAAATAATAATTTAAAAATAAAGTTTTTTTTCTTTTCACCAAACAGTTGTGTTTTAAAAATTCTTTCATTCATAATAGATTTTTTTTCCTGGTGGCCAAAAGTAACTAATTTATTATTATTTTGAATTTAATTCCCTGACTGATTGAATTCATGATAAATTTACCTAAGGCTTAATGCTGGATTGATAGACAATGATATACTGATATTGAGTAGCAATACTTTGTTTTTCCACTTGCCTTAAATCTCTAGATTTAATCAGTTAAATACTTGAAACCTCTATCTTGTGTTTATTTAAATGATGACTTTGTTTTGTTTTACTTATACTCTACTTTGTATTTTTCATATGACAACTTGAATAGACAAAATATTTCTGGATGTTTTCCAAAGTGTATAAATAAAAATATAAAAAACCCACCAATGATTTATGCTTTTATTATTAACCTCCAATCACACATACACATCACTCTAGAAAGATCTAAGTTACCTCAGCATTAATAAAAAGCTGCAGCTGTTCATTCTGATTCTCTCCATAAAGAAATCTGTCGTAAATGATTAATGGAGTTAATATGAGAAATCGAATCTGTAAGAAAAGTTGTGGGCTTTTTTAAATTTTTGCATAATTAGAATTTCTAAAATGCATTTCCATCTCCTGCTTACAACCTAAAAACTCTCTCAGAAGGGAAAAAAGCATTTTGCCTTTTCGCCCTCAAGTGCCCCCCCCCTTTAAAAAAGATTGGTTTTAAATAGGACGATACTGAAATTTGGATTCAAATCAATACTGGGCTGAATTTCAACCAAAATTGCGGTATTTGGCTTAAACTATTTTAAGCCTAATAGTAGGAAAAGATCTATGACCTCATTGCAATGCCTGTGCTATGCCTGATTTTGACATGTATACTCTTTACTTCATGGCCAGAGATGATAGTGCTCCAGGTTAGGAAGTTTTGCCCCACTTCCAGAGGACCAGACACTTATTTTCCCTTTCTCCTCAGTGCCAGTTCATTTCACATTACCTCATTCTATCCTGTCCACTTTTATATTCAAATCCATCACTATGGTATATGACCCCTGCTGCTTCTCACCATCTTTCCTTTCCTACTTATCTTTCCAGAAACAGAACTCTTTGCTGCTTATGAATGAAATCAGGAACTCTAGCAAAATGCAGGTTTGAGGTCTATCCTATAGCCTGCAGGCACTTCTCATCTCAGCCACAATTCAAGAAACCATCCCTGTTCAGCAAAACACATAAGTGTGTGCTTGAATCCCATCTACTTTAATGTGACTCAAGCACATGCTTAAAGTTAATCACATATGTGCTTAAGTGCTTTCATGAAGTGGGGACCTCACACTGTATTCCATAATTTAAAACTGTTTTTTTCTCACTATCAGCAATTTTCCTTAAAGGCAGATATAAATCTTGTAGGCAGACTTATTAATATTATCTTGACCCTATATGTCAACAGTATAAGCAAATAAGTGTTTGAAGTCTTCAATCTTTCCAGTGTGTATCAGCCTACTGTCTATTTTAGAAACAGAAACAACTATCATTTAAAAAGAGAAAAGATTTATTTCCAGAATAGAATTGTCAAAATATCTTTATAGAAAATGGAAATAATTATGATTAGAGGTAGAGCAATATTTTCCTAAACTTAGAATCATAGAATATCAGGGTTGGAAGGGACCTCACGAAGTCATCTAGTCCAACCCCCTGCTAAAAGCATGACCAATCCCCAATTAAAACATCCCAGCCAGGGCTTTGTCAAGCCTGACCTTAAAAACTTCTAAGGAAGGAGATTCTACCACCTCCCTAGGTAACGCATTCCAGTGTTTCACCACCCTCCTAGTGAAAGTTTTTCTAATATCCAACCTAAACCTCCCCCACTGCAACTTGAGACCATTACTCCTTGTCCTGTCCTCTTCTACCACTGAGAATAGTCTAGAATCATCCTCTCTGGAACCACCTCTCAGGTAGTTGAAAGCAGCTATCAAATCCCCCCCCTCATTCTTCTCTTCTGCAGACTAAACAATCCCAGTTCCCTCAGCCTCTCCTCATAAGTCATGTGTTCCAGACTCCTAATCATTTTTTTTGCCCTTCACTGGACTCTCTCCAATTTATCCACATCCTTCTTGTAGTGTGGGGCCCAAAACTGGACACAGTACTCCAGATGAGGCCTCACCAATGTCAAATAGAGGGGGACGATCACGTCCCTTGATCTGCTCGCTATGCCCCTACTTATACATCCCAAAATGCCATTGGCCTTCTTGGCAACAAGGGCACACTGCTGAGTCATATCCAGCTTCTCGTCCACTGTCACCCCTAGGTCCTTTTCCGCAGAACTGCTGCCTAGCCATTCGGTCCCTAGTCTGTAGCGGTGCATTTATTTAATCATTATTATTATTAATTATTATTTAATCAAGAGCACATTCTCTATCTTAAGTGTAACTGTTTGCTCCAAAATCTTATCATTACAATAGCAAAGATTTTTTTTAAAAATACTGTAGTGTTTTGAGTTGGGAGAAACGTAATTGAAGCTGGTGGGTGTAATCACTGGCGTTCATTTAAGATAGTTAAAAGAAACAGTTAAGCAACTTTCTAGCAGCTGCCATCTAAAACAAAAACATATTAGAGTTTGCCCAGGAAGCATAACTATGTGGGTGGATGTCTTTACTGGGTATTGTTTTGGGAAGCGAGAGAGAGAGAGAAGCACACAGAAACAGACTCAGAAAGAAGCCCCAGACGCAGCAGACGAACATTGTGTGAGGCCATGGGACAAGCCTAGAGTGTTTTTGGGTCAGGTGCTGTCTGAAGGAGGCTGGGAGCTGAGAGCAAGAAAAAAATTGTCTCCTGTTTTATTCCTCCTGTGTTCAGGGGAACAGAACTTTGTGCATTCGTCAGAAACAAAAAAAATGACATCAAAGAAATACCTGGCTCGATCACCAACTGGTGAAACCTACAAGACCTCAAATTTCTAGGTAGCCACTTGGGTCCAAAAGGGGTTACCAAAGAAAAGATGGTAGGTAACATTTTCAATGAGCCTAAAAGACTTAGGAGCCAACTTCACGTTTTCAAAAGGGATTTAGGCAGTTAGGACCCTAGTGCAATATTTTTAAAGGTATTTAGGCACCTAATGAGGCAGGTAGATATGTGATGGGATTTTCAAAAGCACCTCAGCACCTAACTCCCATTGATTTCAATGGAAGGTAGCCACATAAGTGCTTTTGCAAATCCCACTAGGTTCCCATGGGCTTCTTTAGGAGTGTGGATACTTTTGAAAATATGGCTCTGAAATCCCACTGAATTTCAATTAGACTTAGACTCCTAAGTACCTAAGTCATTTTTTGAAGTTGAAGATTTGGTGATTTTGGGGGAAAAAAAAGTACTCCATCTAATTAGTATGTTCAGCTTCATGAGGATGTCTAACTGTGGGGATTTGTTCTTTTATTAAAAAAATTAGTGCAGCACTAATAATCAGATACATGTGGCTGTATCATGCACTGCTCTATTAGCTGTTTAACTTCTCATTTAGCTTTGGCTGTATCTCTGGCACTGGCAGACCAGTGCCAGCTCATGCAAAGCCCTTAGGCCTCAACTGAACATTGACCAATGCACAGCTGGAGTTCAGTCTGGCTCACCTCTGTTTTAGTATTGGTAAAATAGGTATTAGATTTATAAAAATGTGATTAGTGTTTAAACTATATGAAATGCTTGTAAATTGCTGCATGCATTAATCTCACTTATAATATCTGTATCCCATGATATACAGTAATATTTAAGGGTTTGCTCTGAAACTGTAAACTCCCACTGTTAGGAGAGAAGCATTAACGAGTGTGAAATATTAGTTTACCACTGGAAGTGTTATCTCCTGGCCAACAAAAGAAGGCCCAGAGACACCAGGCAAACCATTGTGGAACATGAGAGGACAAAAGACTTTGTTGATTGCTCCCCCCTCACCCATGTAGTGGTGACATGCACAAGGACTCATTTTATCATCTTGAACTCTGGGGGAAGGGAACAAAAATCCCTGACAAGCAGAAACTGATCTCTATGCTGCTGGGACTTTTGGAGGGCTAGATGTCTAAGCATAAGCAATGGATGACCAGCTACATAGGCTGGGCCTCTAGAGCAGTGGTTCTCAAACTAGAGCCACCGCTTGTTCAGGGAAAGCCCCGGCGGGCTGGGCCAGTCTATTTACCTGCCGCGTCTGCAGGTTCGGCCAATCGCGGCTCCCACTGGCCGCTGTTCACCACTCCAGGCCAATGGGGGCTGCAGGAAGGGCGGCCAGCAGATCCCTCGGCCCGCGCAGGTTCCCGCAGCCCCCATCGGCCTGGAGTGGCAAACCGTGGCCAGCGGGAGCCGCGAGCGTTGAATCTGTGGACACAGCCAGTAAACAAACCAGCCTGGCCCGCCAGGGGCTTTCCCTGAACAAGCGGAAGCCCAAGTTTGAGAACCACTGCTCTAGAGGACATATAGAACTTGCACATTACAGCAGCCTCTATTGCCTTTTGAACCTAAGACTGTAACTCATTTGTGTGTGTGTGTGTGTGTTCATCTACAAATAACTCTCTTATTTCTCTTTCTTAGTTAATAAATATTTAATTAATTTATTATAGGATTGGCTACAAGCGATGTCTTTGGTGTAAGATCTAAAGTACAGTTGTTCCGGGGTAAGTGACTGGTCCTTTGGGACTAGGAGTAACCTGCATTTTGTTGTGATTTTTGGTGTATGGTCCAAGGCACCATCTATCACAAAGTCAAGCTTACCTGGGTGGCAACACAGACTGGAGTACCCAAGGGGACTGTCTGTGACACCATGTTGAGGCTGTTACAGTGTCTGCGGAGTTCACATTTGATAATTGGTTGATGAAATCTAAGTGTAGAACTCACAAACAATTTGGGATGTGTGCCCTGCTTCTTAACAGTCCACCCTGAGGTTGGCCCTCACATTCCTGAGACACTCCAGAAAGCTTGATGGTATATATTACCAGTTATTCAGAATTTTGCTGAATACTACTAGATAATTTGGTATGAGTGAAATTCATCACTGTGGATAGGACCAGCACCAGGCCAAAGTGTGACTTAAGATCTCAAAATGAGTCTTAAACGGAAAATAAGGGGCGCATAGGACTTCTGTGGGCCTTTTGCATACGGGGTGATTTTTACCCTTACTCCCTAATGTATAACAAAATTGGCCTCAATCCTGTAAACAGTTATGCACATGCATAACTTTAGCATATATGTAACCCCAATGGAACTTCTCATATGCTTAAAGTAAAGCATATGCATCAGTTTTTGCAGGATTGTAGCCTTAATGTGTAACCGCAGGCTTGGTCTACATTACATACTTACTTCAGCATAACTACATCATTCAGGGGTATGAAAAATCCACACCCTGGAGCGACATAGTCCCCAGGTTGACAGCGCTATGTTGATGGGAGAGCTTCTCCTGCCAACAAGGCTACTGCCTCTTGTGGAGATGGAATTACAAAGCCTACAGCAGCTAGCAAGAGATGTTAAGAGTAACAAGAAGGGTTTCTTCAGGTATGTTAGCAACAAGAAGAAACTCAAGGAAAGTGTGGGCCCCTTACTGAATGAGGAAGGCAACCTAGTGACAGATGATGTGGAAAAAGATAATGTACTTAATGCTTTTTTTGCCTCTGTCTTCACGAACAAGGTCAGCTCCCAGACTGCTGCACTGGGCAGCACAGCATGGGGAGGAGGTTACCAGCCCTCTGTGAAGAAAGACATGGTTCAGGACTATTTAGAAAAGCTTGGCGAGCACAAGTCCATGGGGCCGGATGCGCTGCATCCAAGAGTGCTAAAGGAGTTGGCGGATGTAATTGCAGAGCCATTGGCCATTATCTTTGAAAACTCATGGTGATCGTGGAAGGTCCCGGACGACTGGAAAAAGGCTAATGTAGTGCCCATCTTTAAAAAAGGGAAGAAGGAGGATCCTGGGAACTACAGGCCAGTCAGCCTCACCTCAGTCCCTGGAAAAATCATGGAGCAGGTCCTCAAGGAATCAATTCTGAAGCACTTAGAGGAGAGGAAAGTGATCAGCAACAGTCAGCATGGATTCACGAAAGGCAAGTCATGCCTGACTAATCTAATTGCCTTCTATGACAAGATAACTGGCTCTGTAGACGAGGGGAAAGCAGTGGACATGTTGTTCCTTGACTTTAGCAAAGCTTTTGACACAGTCTCCCACAATATTCTTGCCAGGAAGTTAAAGAAGTATGGGTTGGATGAATGGACGATAAGGTGGATAGAAAGCTGGCTAGATTGTCGGGCTCAGTGGGTAGTGATCAATGGCTCAATGTCTAGTTGGCAGCCGGTATCAAGTGGAGTGCCCCACGGGTTGGTCCTCGGGCCGGTTTTGTTCAATATCTTCATTAATGATCTGGAGGATGGTGTGGATTGCACCCTCAGCAAGTTTGCAGATGACACTACACTGGGAGGAGAGGTAGATATGCTGGAGGGTAGGGATAGGATACAGAGGGCCCTAGACAAATTAGAGGTTTGGGCCAAAAGAAATCTGATGAGGTTCAACAAGGACAAGTGCAGAGTCCTGCACTTAGGACGGAAGAATCCCATGCACTGCTACAGACTAGGGACCGGACGGCTAGGCAGCAGTTCTGAAGAAAAGAGCCTAGGGGTTACAGTGGACAAGAAGCTGGATATGAGTGAACAGTGTGCCATTGATGCCAAGAAGGCCAATGGCATTTTGGGTTGTATAAGTAGGGGCATTGCCAGCAGATCGAGGGACGTGATCGTTCCCCTCTAGTCAACATTGGTGAGGCCTCATCTGGAGTACTGGAGTCCAGTTTTGGGCCCCACACTACAAGAAGGATGTGGAAAAATTGGAAAGAGTCCAGCAGAGGGCAACATAAATGATTAGGGGACTGGAACACATGACTTATGAAGAGAGGCTGAGGGAACTTTTAGTACCGTTATACAAGGCACTGGTGAGACCTCACCTGGAATACTGTGTGCAGTTCTGGTCTCCCATGTTTAAGAAGGATGAATTCAAACTGGAACAGGTACAGAGAAGGGCTACTAGGATGATCCGAGAAATGGAAACCTTGTCTTATGAAAGGAGACTCAAGGAGCTTGGCTTATTTAGCCTAACTAAAAGAAGGTTGAGGGGAGATATGATTGCTCTCTATAAATTTATCAGAAGGATAAATAACAGAGAGGGAGAGGAATTAATTAAGTTCAGTACCAATGTGGACACAAGAACAAATGGTTATAAAGTGGCCACCAGGAAATTTAGACTAGAAATTAGATGAAGGTTTCTAACCATCAGAGGAGTGAAGTTTTGGAACAGCCTTCCAAGGGAAGCAGTGGGGGCAAAAGATCTATCTGGCTTTAAGATTAAACTCGATAAGTTTATGGAGGAGATGGTATGATGGTATAACATGGTTTTGGTAATTAAATATTCATGGTAAATAGGCCCAATGGCCTGTGATGGGATATTAGATGGGGTGGGATCTGAGTTACCCAGGAAAGAATTTTCTGTAGTATCTGGCTGATGAATCTTGCCCATATGCTCAGGCTTTAGCTGATCACCATATTTGGGGTTGGGAAGGAATTTTCCTCCAGGGCAGATTGGAAGAGGTCCTGGAGGTTTTTCGCTTTCCTCTGTAGCATGGGGCACGTGTCACTTGCTGGAGGATTCTCTGCTCCTTGAAGTCTTTAAACCACGATTTGAGGACTTTGATAGCACAGACATAGGTGAGAAGTTTTTTTTAGGAGTGGTGGGTGAAGTTCTGTGGCCTGTGTTGTGCGGGAGGTCAGACTGGATGATCGTAATGGTCCCTTCTGACCTGGATATCTATGAATCTATGAACTGGGATTGTTTCGTCTGTGGAAGAGAAGAATGAGGGGGGATTTGACAGCAGCTTTCAACTACCTGAAAGGGGGTTCCAAAGAGGATGGATCTAGACTGTTCTCAGTAGTAGCAGATGACAGAACGAGGAGTAATGGTCTCAAGTTGCAGTGGGGGAGGTTTAGGTTGGATATTAGGAAAACCTTTTTCACTAAGAGGGTGGTGAAACACTGGAATGCGTTGCCTAAGGAGGTGGTGGAATCTCCATCCTTAGAAGTTTTTAAGGTCAGGCTTGACAAAGCCCTGGCTGGGATGATTTAGTTGGGGATTGGTCCTGCTTTGAGCAGGGGGTTGGACGAGATGACCTCCTGAGGTCCCTTCCATCCCTGATATTCTATGATTCTATGAGAGTTCTCTCCCATTGGTTTAGAGCATCTTCATTAAAGTGGTGCAGCTGTGCCAACGTCAATTTGTAGTATCAGTCTGCCTTTAGTTTCATTTAGAACTTTACTGGGTGAAATGTTTGCTGGTGATGGTGGTGGTGAGTTAAGGCTCACGCCTCTCTTTTTAATTCAGAGTGTGTCTTGGCCTAAATACCTTTGTATTAGGTAACTCACTTCAAAAATACATTGCATTAAAATATACTTATTACAGAATATTCAAAATATTCTGGGAGAAGTACTTTTTACACAGGCATGAACATAAAAAGAGGGAACATTTATAAATAAATAATTATACTTCCTTTGTAATTTTTTACATATCACTCGCTATTATTGATAATGTGTATGTCTTAATATAAGCTGCCTGACTCGAAGTCCAACTTGTCTTGCAGTTTGGTGGTGCAATTCAATCATAATCCAAAAGATACTAGTTCTTTAGAAAAAATTCTGAAATCAAAAATTAAACACAGAAGAATATGCATGTGTGATGAATTATAGAAGGACACAAATGCAATGTGCAGTTTTCCTTTATTCAGGGAAAAGTTACCAAGGGTGGTTGGATGTGGGTGAGTGCTGGGAAGCGAAAGAGCCTTTATTAAATATCTGGGCCTTGAGGGTTTTCAAAATAAATTAAAGAAACTTCTGAATTCCTGGGAGAGTGATAAAATTGCAGACATGTAAAACTTGCCTAATAATTCACTTTATTCAGAAATACTGTGACTGTATCTTGAGTAACACAGAGACTCCATAACTCTATCTGTACCTTTATCTCAGAGTTAGCCTAATGGAACTGTTTATAAATTAATATACCTTATGTGATCCCACAATGAGCCAAGTCAGAGAACTATTCCAAAGAATCTGCGGGGAGAGGAGGGTGGGGAGAAATAAAGATAAATCCTCCTCCTCCTCTTCCCTCTTTTACCACTGTCCATTGTTGTACTGACTAGTTCTAGAAATTAGTTGCATTTTTCAGAAAAGCCAGTTTATGCTATGTGGTTTTCTGAAAGCAAAGATGGGAAGCTTTAAACTGTGCAATTTCAATGTATCATGCCAAGCATTTAGCAAACTTCCCTCTATTAGGGGGTTGGATCTGCACCATGGCTTCTTCAGCCCCTGCTTATTACTCTGGTGAAAAGGCCAGTAACACAGGCCTTTGAGCCAAAAAAAAAAAAAAAATCCTAAGGCACATAAACCCCAGGGAAACCTCTGCCTTCCACTGCATCTGTGTGATAGATGAGGAAGAAACAGCACAGCAGCATGGCACATTACAACCTATTGCTCAAAGGAGTGCTATTATGGAAGACCAGCTGCTGTGCTTGCTGTGCTTGCTCAGGGCATTGCTGTAGATAAAATAGTGATTTCACCCACCCCTGAAATTTACTCTTCTAGGGTGAAGCATGTCAACTATTCAACAGTAAGTTAACTATTTAACTTCAACAATACACGACAGTTTACTAGGATTGGAGATGAACCATAATTTCACATATAGAAATTAAAGAGAAAAAGTTTAGGTAGCCAGAAATGGCTTTTGGCCAAAACACCAGCGATGTCACCTCTGTTCTTGTTGACAGTGCCCAAGATGGTCATTAGAGATGTCAGGATGTTGGCTCTATGCTTCATCTGATTGACAACACTTCTAGAAGCACAGTGCCTCCAACTCCTGACTCAAAGGGGTAGATACCATCCTTGTCATGATTTCCTATAGCTTGTGGGTTTTCATTGGACATTTCCTATCAAAGTATAGACCATGACAAACCCTGGGTTACATACGGGGTATGACATTCTCCTGATGCTGTGAAATCCCTCCATACTCTCAAATGCTTCAGTTCCCAAGGATATGTTTTCCTCCCAGGCCTCGGAACAATTTCCATCTTTATTACTTGTATATTTGATCCTTACCTCTTCGTGAAGTGAGTGACCTATGGTTGCTAGTGATGATGTTATCTAATATTGAATTAAAAAACAGTGAACAAACAAAAGCAGATTTATTCTAAACTCCTGAGGAGTTTATGAACATATAATAGACTGCAATAAGGGCTCTCTTCAAATTAGACGGCAGCGGTGTAATCATACTTAAGCAATAAACATGACAGGTGATTACTAGAATGGCTACAAGAATAAACTATGGGGCCCGGTCCAGTGCACTAAACCAAACCAGGTCTACTCGCTATGTTAAACAAACCCTGCAGTGTCTTCCACTGTGAAAACAGTTCTTAAAAATGAATAAAAAAGTAAAAATGTATGTAAAAGAAAAAGACTGCTGAAAATGAAAATCACTGTCATTTTATCTTAAATATGTTTCCTTCAATTTCAGAAACCTGGGATGATACTGTAATTTAGTGGTCTCATCCTCCCTCAAAGTGGGCACTGGACACATCACAAACAACCAGTTTGACACCATAGCCAGGGTCTCATTAGTGGCCTTGTCTACACTGGGAAAATTAGATGTTGAGAAAGACCAGCTAACGTTGTTAAATACTGTTGCCTTTGTCTACAACTAGATGCCAAGTGCTGTTTAATTAACAAGTGTTTGCTACCTCATTTGATAAACACACTTTGTTTTTCAAATATGGATAAGGCATGTATGTGCATGTATGTGTTAGGACAACCTGAACCACCTTAGTGGTTTTTTTTTCTTCTTTTTAAGCTTCTGCTTATAATTAATTGCAAGCAGCAACATGGGAGGTGGGAAGCCATCCTTTACCAATGTCAGTCAAGCTCCAAACTTGCTCTCCATGAGTTCCTACAGACCAGCAGGCAGGCAAGCAAGCCGTGGAGCAACCAGAGCATCTCTTTTCCCTTCCCTGAAAGGCAACAGGTAGTAGTAGAGATGTTGCTGAGTAGCTGTAGCAGAAAAAGGAATGGAGCTGCTCAAAGTACTCTCAGCTCACAGTACAGACACTATTTTGAGATCAGATGGAGTGGTGAGAGGCATTTGGCATTTGCAGTGCCCCTGTTAACTTCCCTATGGTGACAGAGCTGATTTAGACACTTCAATTTAAAGTCACAAGGAGTGGCTCAGGGAAAACACTTTAAACTTGTAATAAAATGCTATTTTTTTTCTTAGCTGTCTCCCTCGAGGACCACAATTTAGAACTGTCAGAGTGGCCCCAAGCCGCAGATTGGACACACATTTTCGAATACATTTCATGATAGAACATTTTACCTTTTAGACTAGGATATCATGCTTCCAACTCTCACAATTTTATCATGAATCTTGCTACATTTTGTGTATCTCTTAAAGACTCAGTTCCTGGACTTATGTGAATGCATGATAATCCCAGCTTTCATTTCATTTTGAATAGCCCTAATGGCTATAAAGAAAGCTTATAAACATGACCCAAGAGTATCCTAATGGCTAAAAATAAAAAGGTGCATAAGAGAACCCAACGTTGTTGGGGTTTGTTTTAGAATCTCATGATTTGTAAGGTGATCTCAAGATGTTTTGGAACTTGATCCATGATTTTTGAACCTTTGGGGCTGGCAACACTGGGATACTTTTAAAATTAATTAAAGCAAAATTAATCCAAAATACTATTCTACTGGGCTACAAGATATATAGGGATAGATTGTACCTTTAAGCACTAACCTGAACAAAATGCAGTGCAGAAACAGCACCATCTAAGCAGGCTTTGTGCCTCAGACATGCACCTTTGAGGCACAAGTCTTCAGGGGTTCTTTCTTGTGCTTGGAGGTTAAGAGGGAGGTGAAGGAGAAGGGAGGAAGACAGGAGGGAATAATCTGCTACATCCCTATTATAGGGCATAACACTTTTTTCGAAAACAGATGGACAGATATCAAAACATTCTTGTTCAGAAATACCTAAGTAGACTGAAACATTTTAAGAGCTACTCTATACATGGTTTCTACCTTCTTATTCAGTTTGGTTTCTCTAATTCATCAATACCTGCATTACAGATTTTTAAATATGTAAATATTTTTTCTGAGAATTGTCAAATAGCAAGAGTAAAAGTAAAGCCAAAAGGAATGAATTCCATACGAGAATCAATGTTTTGTCATTTCACACAGATGAAAACATAAGTTTAAAATTACATCATTTTCCTCATGCTCATGATGTTTTCTTGTTGACTCAGCATCAGGAGCAAGTGTCAGACACATGTCTAACAGTGAATACTGCTGAGCTCATTAAACAATTGTTGATAAGGAAATAAGTGATTAGACTATGTTCTCATGGCATGCAGATTTAATCCAGTGCAAACATTGACAGACTTCCTATCATATGGTTATGGACTGTGATTACAATAATAAAAAAGGATCAAGAATATTGTTAACAGACATTAAGAACTTGATATAATATGTGATAAGCATTATCTTGAAGAAAATGAAAGGATCATTACAATTATCTGATGCCAATTAACTGAAATAGACATAAAATATAGGAATTTATGGCAAAGGAATGTGTGTTATGCTAGAATTGCCACAAAATATTGAAATGGCAAGGGAAAAAATTGCTTTCTGGGGGCTGATTCATTTGAGACCACAGGAAAATATTTAAATTAACAAAATTTTCCCTGCTAGGAATCAGCTGAAGATTTTTGCAAAATAAATCTGATGAAGAAGCTACTTAAACTCGTTTCATAATACTCATTTTCCTTTTGCTGTTAGGGAAAAGAGATGTTCTCATCTCTAGAGAGGGTATCAACACTAATTTTATCAAGTGGAATTAAAATGCCCTGCCTATCTAACATTTCAAAAGTATTCTCCAGCTAAACCATATCCATAGCCACGCCCAGCAATGAGACTACTCTTTACCAAGCCTAATCACAATATTATATATACACAAACATTACAGTCTCAGTCTTACATTTCTAACACCCCCAAAACTGCCAGAGAGTTCGGTTATTAATTGGCTGGATCCTCAGCTGGTGTAAATCAATTGAGGTTAATGAAGCTAGGCTGGCTCACGCCAGCTGAGCCTCTGGCTCTAAGCGTTTGAATAAAAACAGCTGAGTTCATTAATTATGTAGAAACACAGAGAATGCCCAACAGGATCAGACCAGCATCCAAATCCATAAATGGGATCTGTACTCAGTGTTGCAATATCTATCATTTAGGCATCCTGCCACCTAGGAGAATCTACCGAGTCAGGTGCCCAATCTCCCTATACAATACATAAGGAGAGTTAGGAGCCTAGTAGTAAATGCTGAGGGGAGGATTTAGGGCCTGGATCCACAAAGAGACTTAGGCGGTGTGGTGGTGCCCATCTTATAACTTTTAGCTCAGTGATTAGAATACTCATTGGGGATGTGGGGAAAAAAATCCTCCCTTCGGCCTGAGAGGGAGAAAGAATTTGAATAGGGGTCTCTCATGAGAGTACGCTAACCACTGCACTATGAACTATTCTGATGGGGGACTCCCTCAGTCTCTCCTGTTGAAGCTGTTCCACTGTACACTGGCACAGAGAGAGTGAGAATGACACTATATTCCAGTGATTAGGCACCCACCAGGAAGTGGAAGATCTAGGGTCAAGTCCCCCTACTCAGGCAAAATGACTGTAGATAGTCAATGTTCTCTAGATCATTTCTATAGACATGTCTATAACTTAATATAGGGACAAGATGGGCAAGGTACTCTTTTATTAGACCAACTCGTGTTTGTGAGAGAGTAGCTTTTAAGCTTTCACATACCTCTTCTTCAAGTCTGGGAACCCAAAAAAAGCTCCGTGTAAGCTTGAAAGCTTGTCTCCCTCACCAGCTGAAGTTGGTCCAATATTTATTTTACAGAGGATTATACATTTATGTATATAATTATTTCAAAGGATTACTAATGAATTAAATTAAAACCCAAACTATTATTATTTTTTAAACTATCCAGTAGTTTTGTCTCAATTTCACTCCAGGCAGGGAAACATGCCACCCATCTCCTGCCAACAACTAATACTGACAAAAAATAAAAAATATAATAAAACAGTGTTGAGGTAGACTGGGGATGGGGTTGCTCAAATAAATGGTAAGTTTATTCAGAATCTTCCACCTACAACTCACTAGTCCAGATCCAGCTCAGTCATTACCATCTGACAACTCTAAGGTAGCCTTCATCCAGCTCCCAGTGGAGAAGTGTATGTAACACAAAACCATCAGCATGGTTGGCACACTTATTGACAGTGTCAGGAGAAAGGTAAGGGATGCAATAGACAAGAAAACCATTATCCATTGACATCTATGGTCATTTCAGGGCAAAGATAACTTGCGCTAATGATGCCTATGTTTTACCATACAGAAGAACCCCAGAGTTACAAACACCAGAGTTATGAACTGATCAGTCAACCACACACCTCATTTGGAACCAGAAGTACACAATCAGGCAGCAGCAGAGACCCCCGCCCCCCAAAAAAATCAACCCCCCCCAGCAAATACAGTAAAATGTGTGTTAAATGTAAACTACTAAAGAATAAAGGGAAAGCAGCATTTTTCTTTGGCAAAGTAAAGTTTCAAAGTTGTATTAAGTCAATGTTCAGTTGTAAAATTTTGAAAGAACAACCGTAACGTTTTATTCAGCGTTATGAACATTTCAGAGTTGTGAAGAGCCTCCATTCCCAAGGTGTTCATCACTCTGAGGTTCTACTGTACCTACTCTGTGGATAAAGAGAGAATTTCAGTCTTCAAGGTAGCCAATCTAGCAAACTTCACAAGTATCACATTTAGTTTAAGTATTATGGGCGGCTTTCATTCATCAGTTTAAGTAAAGAGTAACTCCAAAAATATTCCGTGAGTTACCCTGATATAAGACAGGTGTGAAAGGAGAAAGAGCCCTGTATCTATATGCTACTGAACATAATGGGCCTAATTTTGACCTTTCATTGGTTGTACAATGGTGTAACACTATTGACTTCCACTGACATGAGAATATATAATATATCATGTAATATACCATATTCTCATATCAGTGGATATCAAAGGAGTTACATTGATGGAGGTCAAAATCAGGCCGAGGGGATGTACTGGCCGCCGCTTCCAACAGCTCCCATTGGCATGGCCCATGGAACGATCGGCCGAACCTGCAGACGCAGCAGCTAAACAAACCAGCCCGGCCCAGCAGGGGCTTTCCCTGCACAAGTGGCGGAACAAATCTGGGAACCACTGAGCTAGAGAATATGCTCTCTCTCTCTCACACACACACACATACACACAAACACACACACTTTGATAATCTAGATATTTAAAGGGATATCTGAAGTCTTCAGATAACTGGAGTTTCGGAAAAGGAAAATTTGGCTTGTATACAAATTTTGAATACTGGGGACAAATTTTTTTTGGTAGTGAGGATTTAGGTAATCAGGGCTTACCTTTTTACATAATTGTTGACGGATTGTGAAGGGTTTGCATGAAGCAGTAATGTGACTGTAAGCACTCTGGAGTGCAAAAGTGTGTGCATGCACTAATCACCCCGGTAACACTTATCTGAGGCAGCCTTGCAGTGCACACATGCTACAGATGCTATTACTGCTGATGAATGCCACTCTTGCCAGTGCTTTTAAAATTATAAGCCTTTCGCCACTGACACTAAGCTGATGTACCTCAGCATAGCTGAGGCTCTCCTAATACATGAGAAAGTGTAGCGTATTTTGACTATTTGATCAAAAATAAAAAGTAATTCAGGATGCCAGTGACAAAAAAGAAAATCAAGACTGCGCTTCTGGGTCAATCTTTGCAAGTTTCAGTTTCCTTTTCTTCTCCTCCCTCCACCCAACACTGTATTTGGTTGTCGCTTTTTTAATTTTAGAATTCTATATCCAATTTTTATTTTTCATATACAAGCACACCATGGAGTGACTGAATATTGTTTTTGTATCTGCATATGAAACATTTTGGCAAATCACATTTCTTTTGAATTGCTGCAATTCAGGAATCACTTAACATTGCTTGCCTACTATCTATCCTGGCAGCATCCATCAAACACACATAATTACTTATTGCATTGTTCCTTTAGCTCAAAAATACTGACGTTTTCAGAACGAATTATACATTTCCAAAACAAATTACATCTCTTTAAAACTTAAATTTCTTACCTAAACCATGCCTATGTGTTGACATTGGGGGTAAGACAGTCCAAGCCTTGGTTTTTGGATTGTAACATTCAACAGTGTTTAATGTCTTTAAACCATCCCGGCCTCCAATAACAAAGAGTTTGTCATCAATGACAGCCACACCAAACTGCAGCCTCCTGCCATTCATCACTCCAGCCTGGATCCATATATTTGTCCTGAGATCATACTTCTCTATAGTTGTAGCACCTGATGAGACATATTAATGGGATAATGTATTTACTGTATATGGCTTCATATACCCCGCCATCCCCAAAAGGTGAGAGCTTCACTTAGTTGTCAGCTTGTTTTGTGAGTCTTATCAAACTTTTTCTGTGTATTTAAAGCAATTCGTAAAATGAATGAGTGATTCATTTTTCTGTGTATTTAAAGCCATTCGTAAAATGAATGAGTGGTTCATGCTCATGGATGAGTGATTGATGCATCTTTTCCTGGAAGAGAAATAGGACCAAATGGCCACTCTAGAATTAGAGTATCATTAGTTGAATAACATTATGTACTAGCTTTATGATCTCTTTTACAGTTCAGTGGTATAACTCCTGAAGATCACTAACCTCATTACATTTGTTCAGTATCCTACATAAAAAAAAAACTGTGAAATTAAGTGTTATTTTAATTAGAGATGGGAAGTTACTATTCATATCTGGGTCTATACTTCCTTAGGTTTTTTTAGTTCAGATCTATTTTTTGTTTGTTTCAGACCCGGTATGATACCACAGACTGTCACCTAGAGACTTAGAAGTAACAGAGTTAAAGTAGATTTATTTATACATCCAACAACGTTTCCTTCTGAATATGGTTATTTGTTTTACTTACACATCTGACACCAAAAGCTGTAAAGAGCAAAACATATAAAATAATTCGGAATCTTGTCATGATTAGCTGGTAAGTTAAGAAGCTTCTGCTGCTAAAAGTAACTTGCATATAACAAGGAAAGATGAGAAATGCAATAAACTTGATTATAAGAAACACAGAGATAAAGAGACCATAATTAACTTAATCAAGTACAAGTCTAACAGAATAATGCATTCTATTAATTTAAATATGCATATAGGAGAGGTTAATCTAAATCCAGATCACAAATATCTAAATGACAGATGGTTTTAAAGTAATCCATAGGAAATACATATAATAATTAATATAATCTGTACACCTTCAGTGTTTTATTTTCATATACATTCACACATCTAACATTGCTTTATCTCTAATGATTAAGTATCCCTAGAGAGAAAATCAACATCATTACCCTCTGCATTTAAGCTTCACTATCCTATTTTCTTTGGACTGTAATAAAAGGTTACAATTCTTTGGAAAACAATTCTTTCAGAATTCATTCATTCTTTGGAACAGAAGAAGCAATAAACAAAACAAAAACAAACATTGTGGAAGCAGTAGTTTTGTTAATTGAACTAAAACAGATGTGATTTAAATTCAATTTGTATCCAAGTTTAATAGAGCAATAATAATGTAGATGCTCAACTGGATATATTAAATCCCCTGTTAATTTTCTGAAGCTATAAGAAATATGAACTAATTTCCACATTCAATTAACTCAGGTTTTTTTTTTCTTCTGCAGATCTTAATTTAAAACTGTGAGTTGCATAAATAAATTAATCTACAGAACAGAGAGAACTTTAATATATTGATATTATATTGCATGGTGATATTGCATGGTGTATTAACACACATTGCTGATGTTGTTACATTTCAGTGTTTGCATTACTAAGAAGCATTTTACATGCTGCAGGTATTGATTTTATAACTGGTATGGCACTCGAATGTACAGGTTTTCTATCTGGCAGTTAAAAATACAGTTGAGATATTTTGCAATTTTGATGGCAGATCATACCCAGTAAATATTTTTACACTATGGTCAGTTGCACAGTTTCCTATTTTCTAATATTGGCTGAGTTTTAAAGTTTGACACAATCTTTTATTTAAACTCTAATTTGAGTGTTTGATCCTGCTAGTGTTCCATGAATGGCTGACTGACAGTTTTTTTCCAGCAAATTCATATGGAAGCTAGCCAAAGGCCAGCCATAAGATCATCTGACTGAAGCTAATATCCTAGACCCAAAATAATATGGAGTCAGGCCAGGGTATGGGATGGAAACAGCTTTAGTTGCTCCTATGGATGATCTCCGACTCTAACTGGGTGTTGGATAGACCTCCATTCTCGTCCTCCAGCATTTGACATCACTGACCCAGAGACACTGGTGTCCCACCTGAGAGAGGTGGCAGTGGTCCAATAGAATGTATTAAAAATGGTTTACATCCTTCCTGGAGAGACACACTCTCAGAGAAATGATGGGAAATTACATTTCTGCCAGTAGCCTGCTTCCTGTGGAGTCTCACAAGAACCAATTCTCTCTCTTATCCTGTTCAACATTGTCATGCAGTCACTAGGTGAACTGGTCAGATGACATGGTCGCAAGTGCCAGGAATATCCAAATGGCACAGTGCTCTTTCTATCCTTCACAATATATGTCCATACCACTACTATCAAGATGGTCGTGTGCTTGGATGAGGTCTACTCATAACTGGCTCTGTGGATGAGGGGAAAGCAGTGGATGTGTTGTTCCTTGACTTTAGCAAAGCTTTTGACACGGTCTCCCACAGTATTCTTGCCAGCAAGTTAAAGAAGTATGGGCTGGATGAATGGACTATAAGGTGGATAGAAAGCTGGCTAGATTGTCGGGCTCAACGGGTAGTGATCAATGGCTGCATGTCTAGTTGGCAGCCGGTATCAAGTGGAGTGCCCCAAGGGTCGGTCCTGGGGCCGGTTTTGTTCAACATCTTAATAAATGATCTGCAGGATGGTGAGGATTGCACCCTCAGCAAGTTTGCAGATGACACTAAACTGGGAGGAGAGGTAAATATGCTGGAGGGTATGGATAGGATACAGAGGGCCCTAGACAAATTAGAGGATTGGGCCAAAAGAAATCTTATGAGGTTCAACAAGGACAAGTGCAGAGTCCTGCTCTTAGGACAGAAGATTCCCATGAACTGCTACAGACTAGGGACCGAATGGCTAGGCAGCAGTTCTGCAGAAGAGGACCTAGGGGTTACAGTGGACGAGAAGATGGATATGAGTGAACAGTGTGCCATTGTTGCCAAGAAGGCCAATGTCATTTTGGGATATATAAGTAAGGGCATAGCGAGCAGATCGAGGGACGTGATTATTCCCCTCTAGTCGACATTGGTGAGGCCTCATCTGGAGTACTGTGTCCAGTTTTGGGCCCCACACTACAAGAAGGATGTGGAAAAATTAGAAAACGTCCAGCGGAGGGCAACAAAAATGATTAGGAGACTGGAACACATGACTTATGAGCAGAGGCCGAAGGAACTGGGATTGTTTAGTCTGTGGAAGAGAAGAATGAGAGGGGATTTGATAGCTGCTTTCAACTACCTGAAAGGGGGTTCCAAGGAGGATGGATCTAGACTGTTCTCAGTGGTAGCAGATGACAGAACGAGGAGTAATGATCTCAAGTTGCAGTGGGGGAGGTTTAGGTTGGATATTAGGAAAACCTTTTTCACTAGGAGGGTGGTGAAACACTGGAATGTGTTACCTAGGGACGTGGTGGAATCTCCTTCCTTAGAAGTTTTTAAGGTTAGGCTTGACAAAGCCCTGGCTGGGATGATTTAGTTGGGGATTGGTCCTGCTTAGAGCAGGGGGTCCCTTCCAACCTGAGGTCCCTTCCAACCCTGATATTCTATGATTCTATGATTCTATGGTTGAAGTTGAACCTGAGTAAGACAGAGGTTTTGCTAGTAGACAGAGGAAAACTCTTTGTGCAACTCTACAGTGCAGTCTGCTCTAGTTGAAGGTACACACCTAATTGTCAATTCAGTCCATAATTTAGGGATGCTCCTAGATTTCTCACTGACGTTAAGCTCCCACATTGTAGCCTTTGTGAGTAATGCTTTCTGCCATGTTAGCAGTCTCTATCCCATCCTAGCACACAATGTTGTGGTCTTCAATATAAAACAGGGGTTGCGGCTTGTTCAGGGTAAGCCTCTGGCGGGCAACGAGACGCTTTGTTTACCTGAAAAAAGAAAAGGAGTACTTGTGGCACCTTAGAGACTAACCAATTTATTTGAGCATGAGCTTTCGTGAGCTACAGCTCACTTCATCAAGTGAGCTGTAGCTCACGAAAGCTCATGCTCAAATAAATTGGTTAGTCTCTAAGGTGCCACAAGTACTCCTTTTCTTTTTGCGAATACAGGCTAACACGGCTGTTACTCTGAAACCTTTGTTTACCTGAGCATCCGCAGTTACGGCAGCTCGCAGCTCCCAGTGCCATGGTTCACCATTCCAAGCCAATGGGAGTTTCTTCACTGACTTCCCATTTTAGAACATCAAGTCAAGTTCAAGGTCTCAATCCTTATTTTAAGGGCACTCAGTGTTCTGGGATCAGCATATCTAAGAAATCACCTAGCACCTCAGGTTGAAGACCGTGGTTGACAACTCTGCTCCTCTGCCACAATGGCACTTTGTATGATAAAGTTAAAGCTTAATTATGCAAGAGACAGAGCTTTCATGACAGTGGGTCTGATACTGTGGAGTTAATTCCCCCAGGGACTAAGGATCATCACAAACATCACCACTTTCCATTCCAAGTAAAAGGTGAATTTCTTTGACCTTGATTTCTCTAACATAAAAAAAACAAATGAACATTGGAGTGTGTACATATACCAAAACAAAACACTAAACTGAACACAGATTTTTTTCCACTGGGGAAAGGATGAGAGCAAGAATGAACCACATGTCATGGTGGTTGATGCACTACTGGAAAGTTTCTTAGATACTACAGTATCACCTCTCAGAAGCTCTGAATTCTGTGAAATTAAGGCCACCTCTCCACTACCAGACAGCAATGAGAAAATTATCTTAATCATTTCAGTCTGAATGAAAGTGGGGCAGACAGGAATGGGGCAGAAGAAACTGTTACTTAGGGCTTGGCTACACTTGCAAATTAGAGAGCATTAAAGCATCCCCAGGTGCCCTAACTCCCGATCCGTCCACACTGGTGTCACACCCCAATGGCCCCCTCCCTCAGTGATTAGCTGGGAGAGACAGATCAGCATTGTATATTGCTAAGGCTGTTGCAAGCTTCTCAAGGCATTTTGGGAAGGGTCAAAGGTGCAAGTGTGGAGTGAAAGATTCCGTTGCAGGCTGCAAGAAGCCAAAGGGGGAAGGAGAAAGAATGGGTTAACTCAACACTGCAGCTAGCAGGCTCAGTCCAAACATAAGATGCTGGCCCCAGTCCAAGGTCATGGAGCCTGACAAAAAGTCTGCAGCTGTATTCATATCTTAGCCAACCCAGCCAGCCTTAAAAAAAAGGAGAACTAAGCTGAACAGGATTGAAAAAATTGCAAAACCAAACAAAACAGTGAAGGCCAGCGGGGGGGGACGGGGGGGGACGACAAAGTTTTGCGTCCCTGGAGCCAATCTGTTTTGGAAAAGCTGAGGAGACCACAGAGACCTGGTTTGGACTGGTACACAAAGCATGGGGAACAACGGTCACTAAACAAAATGCCCCCAAAAGAACCCAGAACTTAAAAACCCTTCTGAGAGCAAAGGCAAATCGGAGATCAACAGCAGACCCTGGATGACCCGTGCGCACAGGACAGAACTCCCATCCACCCCTCCCCCTCTTCTTCTTACGTTACACCCAGGCCTGACCAGCCTCGGGTAGTGCAGGTGTGTGTAAGAAAGTGGGTTAGGGCTTGGGCTTGGGGCACTAATGCTTTATTCCTTCCTTTGAATGACATGGGGACCTCCCCTCGGCACTCTCCACTGTTATTTTATTATTTTATCAATAAAGCTTTAAAACTTAGACACTTGGTGTGTTCTGTCATCTCCTCCCCTAACAATCCTGTGGCCTCACCCTGATCACCTAACACCTCAGACAGATTGGTAACAGAAATCTGTCACAGTTTTGGTGGAGAATTGCGGACAGGGGGAGCCCCGTGGAGTGCACCAATTGGTCTGCCCTTGAGATTTTGCGTTTGCTCTGCCTGGCATTGTTCGTATTTCATGTTAAGGATTTTATAATGACAGGTGTGCCCCACCCTCAGTCATAGCATGGCTGAGAACTGGAGAGGGGTTTAGCATTCCTCTCTCCACCACCTCCACCTCTTCAGCGAGGGAAGGGTGCAGGTGGGTCAACACTCGTTTGTAGGAGTGCTGGGCAATAGGAGGTGGCTTAGAGACCCTCGCTCCACGTGACAGGTATCCTTGGTGCATAGCCCTCAGTCGTAGTATGCCTAAGTTGAAGAGAAGAGCTTAGGGTTTCTCGCTCAGCCCAGGGGGGCATTTGGTGTATGGATCCTCGGTGGTAGAGAACCGAGTAATATGGAGTGAGGCTTAGTGTCTCTCCCTCTGGCCCAGTGCGGTAACACTGGAAGCCCCAGTGCTGGTGTGAGCTACATAAAATCTCAAGTAATTAAAAAATCTTAAAAATTGTACTAAGCAATTGTAACAACATGTTCAGGAAACAGAAGGGTACAGCTGGGACTTGGGAGTCCCGCAGTCATGGGCGATGGCATCAATGATGGGTTCAAGTCCAGACGTATGGGCATTAGGGAGTGTGGACACGGTAGTCTGGCTGCCCGGTCAGCTGGCATCATGGGAGGCAGGTGAACCTAATGCCCGAGCCACGGGGGAGGCAGCAAAGAGGGACGGGACCCTGCTACCTCTTTCAAAGGGAGGTAAAGACCTCTCCTGTCTGGATAAGGCTCTCATCAAAGTGGGATGCAATCCCTGGGGTTCTGTGGCAGAGCTTCAAAAAGGCATGCATACTTGGCAGATTTACTAAATTTATATTCCAAGTATAAAAAGCAAAGCAAAGCAAAAAAAAAAAATACAAAAAAACCCCACCAACCTATTAAAACTTAACTGCCCCAAATATATTAAAAAATGCAATTTATATAGAGCTATATAAAAACAAAGCAGTATATATTATTAAAAAAAACATGGAAACATACCATGCTACTTAAATAAAATCCCATTAGGGCTCCAAAGGGAGCCGCAGTAGGTTGTACCTGTCACACTGGCAAGGCACTTAGAGCACCTTGGCTCTGCAGCTCAAGCGCTCCTGGTAATCCACCTCCACGAGAAGCATAACACTTGTTGCGCCTCGGCTGAAATGCCCCACCGTCAATGTGAACGAGGTGTTGCATTACTGTGCTTTGATTGGCCTCCAGAAACGTCCCATAATCACCTTAAGTCAACTGGCCACTCTTGTCATTGTTTTGGAATCGGCTGTAGGAATATGGATATGCCTTTTCAAAGCTCTGTTTCTGACAGCCAGCATGCTTATCTGCTCCGGGACAAAGCAAGCCATTAGTATGGAATGTTGCTTGCTGTGAGTGTGTGAGAGAGAGTTGGGGTGGAGGGGGGGTCTGAACTAACAAGACAGCATGCTGACACACTCTCATCACCCCAAAAACCCACTCTCTCTCCCCCAACATAAACACAACACACTCCCTGTCACACTCCACCCCACCCCCAACATTTGAAAAGCATGTTGCAGCCACTTGAACACTGGGATAGCTTCCACAATGCGCTGCTCTTTGTGGCATTGCAAGAGCTGCTAATGTGGCCATGCCAGTGCGCTTCCAGCTGAGAGTGTAAACACTTGGCAGAGTTTTCCCTCCTGTGGTCTCTGAAGGCTGGTTTAACTCCCAGCGCTGTACATCTGCAAGTGTAGCCAGGCCCTTAGTCCTGATGAAAGTAAATTGAATATTGATGGTATTCAGCGTGCATGTGCAAGGCTTTATAGACTTGATGTGCTTTACAAGCATGTGTGGGCAACAAAATGTTTTTGCCATAGTAAGTTTTTCTAATATAGACAAGGCTAATGAAAATTATATGCAGAGTGCTTCAAGCTTGAGCCTAGATTTTGTATCTTTTGATGTGTAACCCCTTTGTGGTTTAGCGAGCATGGCCCTTATAAATGTTTTCCTTAATGGGGGTACTGCTGATTGTTCCAAAAAGAGAAAGTGCTTTTGGGAGGCGGGGGGAGCAAAGGGAGAGCAACAGGTTGTGTGTTGGGAGCTCCAGACAGGAGGGCTGCAGCAAGCAGGCCCTCACAGAGTGAAGCAGACACGAACCTGCCTGAAGCCTGGGAGGGACAGAGCAGCCAACCAGGGGAGAACCCAGGACAGGAGCCAGGAGGAGCACTTTGCAAGGAAGAAATCACCCAAGAAGGACAAACCAGAGCTGGACCCAGTATCACTGCTGCCCAGAGTTGTACAGGGCTGTGAGTACTGGGGCTTGTGACTTTGCATTGGGAATAAGGAGGGATGCTGTTAGCTAGCTAAGTGCAGAGATGGTCACTCTGTGCAGAGAGCGGCAGAAGAGGGCAGCGATGGGGGTTGCTGGGGAAAGTTCACTGGTGCTGAAGACGATCAAGAGCACCCAAGACTCACCACTTGCCTGGAACTTTGCCCAGAATTCCTGAACTCTATGTGCAGACACATTGCTCAATTATCTGCCCTTTCAGACTGTGCTACCACTGGGCCGGTCGGCCCTTGCTGCATCTTCCACCCTGTTGTTTTTCTCCTTTTATCCCTCTGTAAATAAATATTTCCCTTTCCTATATTTGTTGTACTCTCCCGGTGTGTGTGTTCACTCTGGCTTGGAATAGGTGCCCCTGGGGTGGAAGGGACTTTCCCTGCTGTGTTCCTGCTTGTGCCTTTTCTTGGCTAGAGCTGCCTGCAGAGTACACTCCATCTTGGCCATGAAGGTGCTACAGTTACAGACGGTTTTGCTGTTCCTGATTCCTATTCAAGTGAACTAGTATTGGTAGAACTCAGATGCACAACAGAATGGAGAACACCTTTCACTTCCAGCTTGCTAGAAAACACAGCAAATTCCTCCTGCAGGATGATCTTGGGAAGTAAATCAGAAGCAATGCAGAAAGCTCTGAGTTTGTGCATAATGTTGCAGCCCAAACTCAAATTGGATGAGACATCACAAGCATATTAATTCTATGTTCCAATCCCTCCACTGACTCACAGTCTAGTTTGGTTGCCAGTTCAAGTTCAATTTATAAGAAAAAAAAATTGCATCTCTAAGAAAGCTGTCTCCCTTTTGCCAGAATGATAGGCCTATAAGGAAAAAGGGAGGAGGGAAAATGAAGTATAGGGGTATATCTCAAGCAAAGCCTTTTGTACCTGGGAAGGGAGAAGAGCTAAGTCTTCAGGTTAACAAAGGACCTCATCAAGTAGGTCTAATTTACTTACAAAGCACCAATATTCTGTGGTGGTGGGTCCTATAGGCCAAATCTTCAGACCAATAAATATACTGCATTATTGATTTCTTTTTCTCTTACTCTTCAGACACTTTTAAGGTTTACTCTGCAAATATTTTAGAAACCAACAGTTTTTATAACATTGCAACTGACAACATAACTAAAATGTTGAGTGGAATTTATAATTTTGGCAAAACTAAGCAAACACAGAACAGAACTCTTAATGGATCATTGTGATAATTACACACTGGCAGCTCTGTGAAATGAACTGTAGGGAACATTTTGTATTTAAAATTTCCAAAATATAATCTTTCTATGAAAATCTTAGCTTGAGCTCTCATTAGCTTGATGTTTGGAGTTTTACAATTAATTATTTGTGCTTAATTTCTACAAGCTGCTACTATGCAGACTACTACTTTATTGAATAGAAATGAATACTGAATAGTGTCTCTAAAAATGTTTCTGGATACAACAAGAAACAAACCTTCTTGTGTCCCTAACACTTCTCTCTCTCCTTTCAGTTAACCCTCACTGTGAAGATATGTACTGATCCTCTTTCCTTTAATGCTCTCCACTCTTGACTTTCTTATTTTTACTCATTTTTTTCATGTTCCTCACCAATGGTCATGGCCATACCATTGAACTTATCATGAGAAATGCCGTTTCTGCTTGATCTCATCTAGACCAGCCATGTGTTAATTATATTTGAACAATTTTGCTGTTAACTACCCCTTTGAAAACCTACTATCTCCTCAAACTCTTAAGCATCTTGATTCAGATTCTCAAGGATGAATTAATCTCTCAGTACCTCCTTTCTGTCAGTGATTTGTACTGATAGATTAACATACAATGCCCTTAAATAACTTGCTTCATGGTAGGGGCAATGCAACTTGTTAAATTCATATATAGAATCGTAGAATATCAGGGTTGGAAGGGACCTTAGGAGGTCATCTCGTCCAACCCCCTGCTCAAAAGCAGGACCATTCCCCAATTAAATCATCCCAGCCAGGGCTTTGTCAAGCCTGACCTTAAAAACTTCTAAGGAAGGAGATTCCACCACCTCCCTAGGCAACGCATTCCAGTGTTTCACCACCCTCCTAGTGAAAACGTTTTTCCTAATATCCAACCTAAACCTCCCCCACTGCAACTTGAGACCATTACTCCTTGTCCTGTCCTCTTCTACCACTGAGAATAGTCTAGAATCATCCTCTCTGGAACCACCTCTCAGGTAGTTGAAAGCAGCTATCAAATCCCCCCTCATTCTTCTCTTCTGCAGACTAAACAATCCCAGTTTCCTCAGCCTCTCCTCATAAGTCATGTGTTCCAGACCCCTAATCATTTTTGTTGCCCTTCGCTGGACTCTTTCCAATTTATCCACATCCTTCTTGTAGTGTGGGGCCCAAAACTGGACACAGTACTCCAGATGAGGCCTCACCAATGTCGAATAGAGGGGGACGATCACGTCCCTGGATCTGCTCGCTATGCCCTTACTTATACATCCCAAAATGCCACTAGCCTACTTGGCAACAAGGGCACACTGCTGAGTCATATCCAGCTTCTCGTCCACTGTCACCCCTAGGTCCTTTTCCGCAGAACTGCTGCCTAGCCATTCGGTCCCTAGTCTGTAGCTGTGCATTGGGTTCTTCCGTCCTAAGTGCAGGACCCTGCACTTATCCTTATTGAACCTCATCAAATTTCTTTTGGCTCAATCCTCCAATTTGTCTAGGTCCCTCTGTATCCTATCCCTGCCCTCCAGCATATCTACCACTCCTCCCAGTTTAGTATCATCCGCAAATTTGCTGAGAGTGCAATCCACACCATCCTCCAGATCATTTATGAAGATATTGAACAAAACCGGCCCCAGGACCGACCCCTGGGGCACTCCACTTGACACCGGCTGCCAGCTAGACATGCAGCCATTGATCACTACCCATTGAGCCCAACAATCTAGCCAACTTTCTACCCACCTTATAGTGCATTCATCCAGCCCATACTTCTTTAACTTGCTGACAAGAATACTGTGGGAGACCGTGTCAAAAGCTTTGCTAAAGTCAAGAAACAATACATCCACTGCTTTCCCTTCATCCACAGAACCAGTAATCTCATCATAGAAGGCGATTAGATTAGTCAGGCATGACCTTCCCTTGGTGAATCCATGCTGACTGTTCCTGATCACTTTCCTCTCCTCTAAGTGCTTCAGGATTGATTCTTTGAGGACCTGCTCCATGATTTTTTCCGGGGACTGAAGTGAGGCTGACTGGCTTGTAGTTCCCAGGATCCTCCTTCTTCCCTTTTTTAAAGATTGGCACTACATTAGCCTTTTTCCAGTCATCCGGGACTTCCCCCGTTCGCCACGAGTTTTCAAAGATAATGGCCAATGGCTCTGCAATCACAGCCGCCAGTTCCTTTAGCACTCTCGGATGCAACTCGTCCGGCCCCATGGACTTGTGCACGTCCAGCTTTTCTAAATAGTCCCTAACCACCTCTTTCTCCACAGAGGGCTGGCCATCTATTCCCCATGTTGTGATGCCCAGCGCAGCAGTCTGAGAGCTGACCTTGTTAGTGAAGACAGAGGCAAAAAAAGCATTGACTACATTAGCTTTTTCCACATCCTCTGTCACTAGGTTGCCTCCCTCATTCATTAAGGGGCCCACACTTTTCTTGGCTTTCTTCTTGTTGCCAACATACCTGAAGAAACCTTTCTTGTTACTCTTAACATCTCTCGCTAGCTGCAGCTCCAGGTGCGATTTGGCCCTCCTGATTTCATTCCTACATGCCCGAGCAATATTTTTATACTCTTCCCTGGTCATATGTCCAACCTTCCACTTCTTGTAAGCTTCTTTTTTATGTTTAAGATCCGCTAGGATTTCACCGGTACGCCAAGCTGGTCGCCTGCCATATTTACTAGTCTTTCGACACATCGGGATGGTTTGTCCCTGTAACCTCAACAGGGATTCGCTGAAATACAGCCAGCTCTCCTGGACTCCTTTCCCCTTCATGTTAGTCCCCCAGGGGATCCTACCCATATATGCCAAACTGCATGCTGCATACTTTAAAAGTACTATTTCAGGACATTGATAAAAGACATATATCATATTTTAGGGCTTTAGATGGAAGACTCTGCCTTTCGACAGTACTTTCTATTATTTTTTTATTTTACATGAATTGACAAAATAACACAAATGTTTTATCTTATGTAATTACTCTTTTGTAGTCTTTCTGTGCCTCAGTTAGCCATCTGTAAAACATGATAATAGCACTTCCCTATCTCACAGGAGTGTTGGGCGGATAAATATATTATGGGTTATGAAGCTCTTTGAGACCTACAGATGAAAAGTGCTATGCAAACAATAGGTATAATTACTGTTGCTATTATCCCACCCCCCTTCTTACAAAGTAGAACTCCTATTGATGGCAGTGGGTCAATGGGAAAAACAGAGTGAATATGACTGAAGTATGCCTTTACAGCTGTTAAATGTCATGGTGCATAATGAGCAAGGTAAGACAGAGTTATGTTAAAACTGACATTTGTATAAGCTTTAGCTTTGATGGAAGTTTCAGCTCTCTACTGCTAGTAATATTTTGATAGCAATAGATAGGTTTCCTCTCATTCATTTTTAAATTCTTTTTGTTTTTTGTTTTTTGAAGAAATGCCCCCTCCCTTTGTGCTGTCATGCCAGCTGTCAAGCCTGCTCTCTAGAAACTGATAAAATATTTACATGACCTGCAATGGAGGCAGTGTGCAGATTCCTTATAGCAGCTGATATGATTATTGGAAGGAGGTAGGAGTCCAGAAACAGACAGAGCATGATAGGGACTTTATCCAGTATCTCTCCAGTAAGAGTTTTCATCCAAATCACTGAAGAAATCATAATTATTTCTCTACAACTTCCAACAATAGAAAAGTTTTTTGCTGCATGAGTTTATCACAGAGATATTTTTTCACACAAGTCTAATTTTCACAGTGAAGATAATTAATGTAGTCACATGTACAAGTGCTGGCACACTTGGAGGCAGAGCAAGCATATTTGCACCCTCTCCAGAGGTGACACATTGGAGGGGAGCACACAGGGTCACGTATCCCGCAATTTTTTTGACTGTGCCCCTTCCCCCAACTGGGACAGGCTGCATGAGGTGAATCGCGGTGGAAGTGAATCAGGGGGTGGAGATTGCACTCCCTTCCTGAGCCCCACCACGCGGGGCTGACTCTACTGAGAGAGCCTGGCCCAGAGATGTAGTTTGACTTCTGAATTTGGGGGGCATAGGGCTTAATAAAAATGTTTGTGGACAAAGAATATGGAAGTTAGACTCACAAGTGTGTGTACAGGAAGAGGCTACACGTTTACCCAATCACAGAACAGAGACAATGTTATGATTTATCTGACCATTCATTACTAAATAACACATCTTGATTTTTGAATTTTGGGCAATCCAGAATGCAAATGTTATGACAAGGTATCTGTTGAATAAATTTGAGGAAATTATGATCTGTCTGTCTATAGCCCACAAACAGAAAAACATGGCTCCCACTTGCTGAACAAGTGATTCACTCAACTCTATTTAAAATCAGAAGTTAGAAGTGGAAGAGACATATCGAGTTATCATGTTTATCTCCTATCAGACCAGAAGCACGACCATATTCCAGTACGTTCTTGTGTTCTTTATCTAGTCCAATTCCTTGATGGGTAGGGCTCTTATAATTGCCTTTTGGACACTATTCAGCAGTGTAACAGGGCCTCTCCATTCACTCCAAATTTTCTTTTGCTCAGTTTCACCCCATAAATCTTAGTTATAGTCTTCTAGCATTGCCCTCATCCAGCCAATCTCAAATTTGCTCCACTGACCTTTTCCTGGTGACTCTCAGCACTAAGCATTTGGGGGGACTGAGCACTTAGCAGTGCGGGGTCCTTAGAGGCATCTATCTTGTATGAAGTTGTGCACCTAATAAAAGAGCTGGAAAACCACTGCTGTAAACAACATGTTGTGAGGGACAAATCTCAGATAGTTCAGTTCAGATATTAATTCAAACTTCTTTGTTTTATAGAATCATACTAGAAATTACATAACAACAGATTTGTGGTGCTTCCTGCCTGGTCAGAAATACCACAAGAACAGTCTTTCTCCCACAATTATTTTGTCATTTCTGTTTCCAGCCACAGTCTGGAACTTAGAGGGGGAAAAATATGTAAAATAGAGGGAAATAAAAAGAAAATGTTAATATATCAATTTCAAACATCAGAAAAGCTCTATAGCAGCAGAACTGGGCGAACTAATGTTTTTGGTTTGGTGGCCAAAAGCAAAACATTTCATTTCAGCTCCAAGGAAAGGAAACATTTTATTTCTGTTTGGGGTGGTTTATTACCTTTTTTTGGTTGTTGTTAAATCTAGCTAAATTTCTAAACAGAACATCATCTTAAAAACAAAAAGCCAGGAGGCCCCCAGAGAACGAGAGAAGGAATTTTGTTGGCCTCCAGCAGTGAGGGCAGCAGAATATGTTCTCCCAGTGACCCTATCCCCCACATAATCTGCCCAAGGTGTCTGTCTGCAGCTTATCTGCCAGAGGCTTCCCCTCCAGCTTCTGGGCAATGGTCTCCTCACTCAGGGCAGCGGTGTCACTCCTGCCATGGGGCTGGCACCCTGCCAGGGGCAGCTTGGGGACAAACTTTCCCTTTGCTCCTGGCCCTGGGCTGCAGCAGCTTCTCTCCTGTGAGCCCCCAGGGTCCTGCCTGGAGTTCCCAGGGATGCTCTGGCCACCCAAGCCTTGTGAGGAAGTTTCAGCTGCCTTTGATGCCCCTCCCCCTTTCCCAGGAGTTCTCCTGGATGCACTGCAAGCGGCACTTGGGGATGCAGGGGAGCAGGAGCCCCCAGCTGGGGAGGGAGCCCCTGGAGACCTGGATGACTCTTATTTTAAGCATGTGAAGAATCAGACTGAATGTCCACTAAGCAGATTTCACACAGCAATTTTTTGCAGTGCCACAGCATATTGCCCAAAGTGACTCTCTAGTTTGACATTTTTTTAGTATTCATAATTCATTAAGGTTTCCATAATTATCATTTTTTGTGGACTTCCGTTCTAGTTTATGAAATAACCACAGCGACTGACCAGTAATATTTCCTGCTGAGCACTTTTAACTACAGTCTTCTAATGATGCTCTCCCTAATGATGCTACTGTACATGAACCATCCTTCGCAAAACAATGCAGCATTTAAAGATATATCAAAGGATTGTAAGAAGAGATACTTGCACAATTTAGAAAACTGAAAACCTCCTGACTATGTTCATAGTCTACTTGCTGAAGTATCATCTCCTAATCCATGCACTGAGGTAGCCAAGAGCTAAGCAATGAGCTGTCTGTTCGTCCTCAATACCTCAAAAGGCAACAAAATTGCTGCTACTATTGTTTATATAGCATATTAAGCATTTGCTAGGGGTTTTACACACAAAAATGAAAAGAAAGTTCCTGCCCTGGAAAATTTACAATCTAAATAGATTTGGATTACATTTGCTATCTGGACAGTGGGTAAAAAAACCTCCCAAATGTAGGTCTTTTCAGTTTGCCAATGATTTGTTATAACATAATTAAAGGAATTACATTTTGGTGCTTTGTAAATCATTTGAAAGTCCTTTCATTTTAAAGGGTTTAGAGGGTACTACATGATGGTTTTACTGTGTACTTGTATGGCCTTAGGTTAACACTGGTTTGAACATTACTTAAAAATATACTAAAATAAAATTTTCATAGCCAGCATATGGGATGTTTCACAGTTACTGATCCACAGCTGTATGGCAATTTTTAAAGTTATGCAAATCCCTGTGATTTGATTAATTACTGGACTCAGAACCCCACATTAACATGCCTTTGCCAAACACGGCTACCTCTCTCTCTCCCCATCAATTTCCCTACATGCTCTGCTTCTCTAAGCTCCTCTCAGCCTCCTTGCAATTTCTCTTTGCTCACACAAAAGCTGATCTCTCCACCACTAAAAAGAGTAAATTATTTTGGAATTAAATAACATTTTCCCCAAAAAGCTCTTTTCCATCTCTTTTTTAATAACCGCAACACTGACCACCATTCCACTTTTTAATAAGTTTACACAAGAATTTGGGAGGGAAGAAAATAGTGGCTAGAGAAAGGAGATGAGAGAGCAGAGAAAGGGAAGCAAAAGGGAGCAAGGAAGGCATGAGAGAGTAAATGGGGGAGAGGAAAAAACATGGGGCTGGCAGGTATTGGGGAGAGAGTAGGGACTACATGAAAGAGAAAAAGATCATATTTAAATATTGTAACCTGAGGCTGACCTCTGTTAACTTGATAATAATTGTATTTTATTGGAGGAGGAGATTAAGGATGCTCAAGTAGTTAGGGGGTTAGCCTGGATTTGGGAGACCCGGGTTCAAATACCTACTGTGCCACAGACTTCCTCTCTGACCCTATACAAGTAAATTAATCTCTCTGTGCCTCAGCTTTCTTATCTGTAAAATGGGGATAATAGTACTTCTCTGCCTCCTTAGGGTGTTATGAGGATAAATGCATTTAAAGAGTGTGAGGTCCTTAGATACCATGATAATGACGTCAATAGAAGTCCCTAAGACATACATTAGCCTTGCGATTCATTTTCCTATATGCATCTCAGCTTTCTGCTATTGAGTTTAAATGGCTCAGGATAATGCTGCAACTTCATAAAGGCAGTACTCTTCTGTTATCATCTCAATAAATATATATGGGCAAGAATTTTGAAGTTAGGGATCTGACCCAGAATGTGCATTTTTCTAAGCACTGTAAGTGCTCCCAGCAGTGCTAACTTTTGTAGGCAGAATGAAAAATTAAATAATATTCTGAAATATAAAAGGAAATAGGTCTTATACTATTCTCTCAACTTCCAGCCATATACTATCATGTAAAGAATATGGAAACATATTTTACTTTCTGCTTACAATACTCTTAAACTATTGAACACACAAAAACCTATCATAAAAAAGAAAAACAAAACAAAACTCCAGACTCACAAATCAGAAAACCTCTAAATTCAAGCCAAACTCCAAAGTTATTGAAGGCTGGACTGATGTTAGCTAATCTTTTGGGGTAAATTACAAAAATAATAATAATTGGAACCATAAATGCAAGGACTTGTTATATTTCCTGTTCCCAGTAAATCCAAAGTTTATGACATTTTCACAAAGAAGTATTGTATCCACATTTAAAAAAAAAAAACAAAAAACCAAAAACAAGCCGACAAGAAAAAACATTTGTAAACTGATTTATTTCAACCTGTTATATTTTTAAAAAGCTCAAACTGTTCTTGCTCAATATTTATTATTGTTTCTCTTGCCTTAAAATGAAAACTGCAGAGACCTCGATAAATAGATGGAACATGGGTTTAGTTACTGTAGCTTCTGTAAATCCTGCTCTTTAACAGGATCCATTGTGAATCAGTTCCTGGACATATGCTTTTAATATTTTTGTCAGTGATATGGAAGAAAACATAAAATCATCATGGCAAGTTTCAGAGTGGCAGCCTTGTTAGTCTGTATCTGAAAAAGAAAAGGAGTACTTGTGGCACCTTAGAGACTAACAAATTTATTTGAGCATAAGCTTTCATGAGCTACAGCTCACTTCATCGGATGCATGCAGTGGAAAATACAGTGGGGAGATTTTATATACACAGAGAACATGAAACAATGGGTGTTATCATACACATTGTAACGAGAGTGATCAGGTAAGGTGAGCTATTACCAGCAGGAGAGGGAAAAAAAAACAATTTTGTAGTGATAATCAAGGTGGGCCATTTCCAGCATCCTGATTATCACTACAAAAGGTTTTTTTCTCTCTCTCTCTCTCTCTCTCTTTCTTCTGCTGGTAATAGCTCACCTTACCTGATCACTCTTGTTACAATGTGTATGATAACATCCATTGTTTCATGTTCTCTGTGTATATAAAATCCCCCTACTGTATTTTTCACTGCATGCATCCGATGAAGTGAGCTGTAGCTCACGAAAGCTTATGGTCAAACAAATTTGTTAGTCGCTAAGGTGCCACAAGTACTCCTTTTCTTTTTATAAAATCATCATGGCAACTTTTCAGATGACACAAAGATTGCAGGAGTGCTAAATAATGAAGAGGACAGGTCACTGATACAGAGCATGCTGGATTGATTAGTAAGCAAAGAATATGTAACAAACCTTGTGGATGGGGGGAAGTGGTAGATGTGGTATGTCTTGATTTTAGAAAAGTTTTGGTTACTCTCCCGTATGACCTTCTCATAAATAAACTAGGGAAATACAACCTAGATGGAGCTACTATAAGATGGGTGCAAAACTGGTTGGAAAACCATTCCCAAAGAGTAGTTATCAGTGGTTCACAGTCATGCTGGAAGGACATAACGAGTGGTGTCCCACAGGGATTGGTTCTGTTCTGTTCAATATCTTCATTAGTGATTTAGGTAATAGCATATAGAGTACACTTATAAAGTTTGCAGATGAGAGGAGGGGTTGCAAGTACTTTGGAGGATAGGATTAAAATTCAAAATGATCTGGACAAACTGGAGAAATGGTCTGAAGTCAATAGGATGAAATTCAATAAGGACAAATGCAAAGTACTCCACTTAGGAAGGAACAATCAGTTGCACACATACAAAATGGGAAATGACTGCTTAGGAAGGAGTACTGCTTCCACATCTGGGAGTCATACTGGACCACAAGCTAAATATTAGTCAACAGTGTAACACTGTTGCAAAAAAAGCAAACATCATTCTGGGATGTTTTAGCAGGAGTGTAGTAAGCGAGATACAAGAAGTAATTATTCCGCTCTACTCCACTCTGATTAGGCCTCAACTGGAGTATTGTGTCCAGTTCTAGGTGCCACATTTCAGGAAAGATGTGGACAAATTGGAGAAAGTCCAAAGAAGAGCAACAAAAATTATTAAAGGTCTTGAAAACATGACCTATGAGGGAAGATTGAAAAACTGGGTTTGTTTAGTCTGGAAAAGAGATGACTGAGAGGGGACATAATAACACTTTTCAAGTATGTAAAAGGTTGTTACAAGGAGGCGGAAGAAAATTTGTTTTTCTTAACCTCTGATGATAGGACAAGAAGCAATGTGTTTAAATTGCAGCAAGGGAGGTGTATGTTGGACATTAAGAAGAATTTCCCAACTGTCAGGGTGATTAAGCACTGGAATAAATTGCCTAGGGAAGTTGTGGAATCTCCATCATTGGAGATTTTTAAGAGCAGGTTAAACAAACACCTTTCAGGAATGGTCTAGATAATTAGTCCTGCCATGAGTGCAGGGGACTGGACTAGATGACCTCTCGAGGTCCCTTTCAGTTCTATGATTCTATGTATTTTAATATGGCCAATGTAATGTCATACATATAGAACAAGGAATATAGGCCACCCTTACAGGGTGGGGGACTCTGTCTTGGGAATCAGTGACTGAAAAAGACTAGGGAGTTATGATGGATAATCAGATGAATATGAGTTCAGAGTGCAACACTGTGGCCAAAAGGGCTAATATAAAAATGGGGGAATCATAAGCAAGAATAGGTCATTTATATTATCTTTTTATTTGGTAATGAAGCCAGTACTACTGGAAAGCTGCATCCAGTTCTGGTGTCCACAATTCAAGAAGGATATTGACAAATTGACTTACAGTTATAGACTCAAGGAACTCAATATATTTAGTTTAACAAAAGAGAAGGTTAAGGGGTGACTTGATTACAGAACAAAAGTTTGATAAAGGGCTCTTCAGTATAGCAGAGAAAGGTATCACATGATCTAATGGCTTGAAGTTGAAGGGTTTTGGTGGATTCTCTATCTCTGGCAATTTTTAAATCAAAACTGGATGTTTTTCCTAAAAGATGTGCAGCAACTGAAACAGGATTAATTCAGAGAAGACCTCTGGCCTCTGTTATGCAGGAGATCAGACTAGATGATCACAATAGTCCCTTCTGATGTTATAATCTCTTCTTTAAAAAAAAAACTGTATTGATATACTCTCGTACACTTAACATAGATATCTAATATGTAGTGTGTCTGACCGAGGATGAAAGACATGGTACACAACATTGTAAAACAGCCAGTGGAATTTGTTACACTTTGCACGGTTCTCTAATGCTGAAAGCATAATAAATTCTCATGGCACAATACACTTTGAGTTCTAAATATAATACAATATATTAAAAATAAATATTTTTAAAGGGAACAACCCCATACTTATCTTATCTTACTCAGGGGTGTGGATTCTCCCTCATAACTTCTGTAAACTTCCTAAAACTCATACGGAGTTGTGAAATATTTCCTACACTAGTTCATCCACACCTGGAAATGTTTTAGGACTGGCCGTATGGGGGATAGAGATGGAAATTCACCAGATTATCTTTCTGACTCATCTTTTGGACCACATTTTCCCATTCTGAGAGTCCTTCCACTGAACTCCATTTGCTCCAGCTTCAAACATAAGATTCTTGTCTTTACCTTGAAAGAACTTTATAACTTAACTCTATCCTGTCTAGCTGATCTCATAACTGACTGTGAAGTCAAATCCCACCTTTGCTCTGCCCATGTTAGAGCCTTCACTGCCCACCAGTCAGCTTCAATATTAAATACCTTCTTGTTTTCCTCCTGCACTGCCCCCTAGGTCTAGGAAAAACTCCCTTCTACAATCTGTACAGGCACTATCTTCAAACCTTCTGTAAGACTCACCTTCATTGTCATGACTACAAAGCTTTGCCTACTCAGCTAGGCAAGTAATGATCTGTGTGTGTCTCTCCTCCCATTCCTTCCTTCCTTTTTCTACTCACTTATTCTTACTAATTTCTCTATTCCTGTCAATACACATCTTATCTGTACAATTAAAAATAAATCCATATATAAAAACAACAGGAAGAAGGAAGCAAACATGTAATTAACAAACTGTGCCAGTCATTAACCATATTAATTTGCCTGTATGTTATATCACTGTCCCATACCCTATTTCACTTTTAGTGTCTTTTAGATAGTAAGGGGCAGGGATTATCTTTTCTCTTTTCTGTGTTTGTAGAGAACCCGGCAGAGAGGGGCCCTCATCCCAACTGAAGCCATTGCGTACTGCCATCTATCATTAATATAGTATAAATGTTTACTAATAATAATATTAAAAAAATACACTGGGACAGTTTTTGCTCTCAGACATGCAAAACTACTAACTTCAGAATAATTTGATATAAAAAAAAATCTGGACCAATACGTTTATAATTAAGGTTCTGTTTTTTCAGGGTTTATTAATTTCATTTGGGGAAGTTTATCTGTAACAATTTTTGAATTTTATGTAGCTGTCCAAAAATTGGGGGCTCTCTTTTTTCGTTCTGTAGTTAGTAATATGTATTATATACACGATTCGTTACAGCAGTATATATTGTAATGATTAATTTCTTTGTAATGTTCCCTAGTACATAGTACTGTTCTAAACAGAACTACATTAAAGCACACTAGGGAACCTCTAGTGCAAACCAGCAATGTGCAACACATTTATGTGCTTTAGAAATCACACACCCCCATAGTCCATATTACTGCTCCATGTACAAGCCCTTAGATACAAGTAACCATATCTGGTGTTTTACTGGTTTTTATTAGATAAACATTGATTAAAAATATTGGGGATATTTTATTGATATGAATATCAAATTAGAAGCCCTATTTATTATATAGCCATTGATAATATGTATGACCAATATCATGGATTTTAGTAGTAGTACCTTCCCCAGTTCACAATAGCCAAATATAGAATTGATGTGTGTGACCCTGCTGTCTCCTTAGGGCTCATATTCACAGAGGTACTTAGGTGCCTAACTTCTATTGATTTGGGCCTCTAGACCCCTAATAGGCTACAGGGAAGTGCACTGGGGTTTACGGATAAAAATCTCCCTCTCTTGGAGACAGGTGCCAAAGCTAGGTCACCCTGTTGCCAATCCTTTCTCACAAAAAATCAGAGGAACACTCCATTATAGCCAAAAGCCCAACACTTAGAACAGTCATCTAAGATATGGGAGAACTTGGTTTAAGTCCCTGCTACAAATGATGGATCTGAACACGGGTCTTCCCCTTTTAAGGCCAGTGCCCCAACCACTAAGCCCAAACTCACAGATCCAGCCAGCTCCTCCCAAAATATTACCATGTCTTTTGTGTGGGGACTGAGCCTTTATGCATGTTCTGAGAAGTCCTACAAGATTGGGTGCCACTGGGAAGATAGGCAGGGGAATGCCCACTTTGAGAATCCTGCTTCAGGAAGGTCTCTGAGAAGCTCATTAGCTGTGAGGTAATGCCAGAGCTTAGATTGCTTCACACAAGCCTACCAATGGAAACTTAGGTGTTAGGGGATTTTGTAGGCACCTAGAGGGTGAGGCAGCTGCTGAGTAGTGGTTTTGAGAATGTCAGTGGTGCCCAGAGGTTGGAGTAGATGCCTATCTGCTTCATTAGGCACCTAAGTACCCTTGTGGCTATCGGCCAAGCTGGAAGACATGTAAAAACAGATGGCGCATTTATTATCCATTTTTTATCTACAGAAAAAGTGCTGACTATGGACTGATTTTTCCAGTTGATGGATTCATAGAACAAGGCAGAAAGAACACTACACTAGTAAAAATCCACACACTTAATCTAAAATATTACAAATTACGTAAAAGACTGCTAGTACATAATAGGTGATGTAACTGTATCATTGTACATTGTACAGTTGCTTCCAGAATCACGGTGTGTAGAAGTAAAATTAATGTCTTCATAGGCAGTCTAAAGAATTTGAATTTGTATATCAAGCTCTGGTATGAGAAAAAAAAGTATCAATTACATAATATTTGGAAGGATACTCTTATATATTTGGGTAATCTGTTAGTCTGGAAACTAATAATTGTCACCAGATTAAACGAAGATAATGCAGTTATACAATCAAACGTACCAAGCGCTTAACACATATGTTCAAGTTATCAATCCCCACCTTGGCAAAAATACACACATTCCTACAATTTAGTACAGACCACATATTTACATAATGAAAAAAAAGGACTAGTGTTCATCTTGGCACAGCTGTGAAAGGGAATCTCATTTCTGTTGAGAATGTGATGTCTTAGTCCTTTAGACAGAATCTCCAGCAATGCCACTTTGTGCTATGATCCCGTTGGATCTCACAAGCTAAGCTGGGCCTGTATTTGATAGGAAATCTCTAAGAAATCCCAAAGATACTGCAGGAAGTCGTGCTGGGGATTCAGTATGTGACACTCCTTCCTGTGAGGAAGTACCGATTCAATATCCCAGAATGGTTTTAAATAGGAGTGTGTTGCTGTGATGATATCTAAAGCCAAAGCCCTGACACTTAGGAGCATTAATGATTCTGAAGGAGCTTCCTAAGCATAGAAGCATTAACCCTGATGTCATGGCTAAATTCCAACTCAAATAATTACATTTTGACTACTTAATTTCTGCCTGGAGTTCCACGGGGTACAGAACTCCTCCCTACTTTGTAGAATTTCTTAGCACAGTTAAAAACTGTTGTGTTAGTGCTGGATAAAATTATCTCTATGTGTATCACATATCTACTTGGGTCTTATGAGACTTAATTCATTAATGTTTATGAAGCTCTTTTAGATCTTCAGAGGAAAGGTGTTGTAGAGAAGTGCAACGTATTATAGTTGATCATGGTTGCTTTCTATTGAGGTCAGTATTCCACTGAGCCTTTTTTTTTTAATAAAGCAATTTGATAAACCATTGCAGGATTAGGCTTAACAAATCTCCTTCTGACTACACAATGTATCTAACTGCTTTGTCTATGTTCCAGTTTATTGCTTTATTTTTTTTTCTTAAATTCTCCAGTTGTGATTCAGTGTGTGAGAAATCATCCTGAGTCATTCTTCAGACATTCTGACAATTGTTTCTCTTTTCTGCCTGCAATCAGTCTAGTTGCTTTACTTGAACTGTATCAAGCAATAATCTTGTGCAAGGCTGATTCTCATTCACATCTTCATGAATAGCTTGAAAGCAAGAGCATAATCAAATAGAGGTGAAATAAAGAGGACTCATGCCAATTATGTATGAAAGAATGAATTTATTGGGAGATTGAATCTTAAATCAGTGTCTTAACTCAAAGCTGTTGATATCAAATACTTTCAAACCATGGATTATGTACAGGTGAATAAACCATATCAAGAATGTCCAAGAGCATAAGGAAAATATATTTATATACTTATTCTCAGGAAAGTTAGCGGAACCAATGAGAAGATTAATCTTTCTCACTTCTGACACAGATAGAGGTCTGTAGGAATTTCCTCCATTTCTTCAGTGTGAATATCCTCCTTATACCAGACTACCCAAGTATTGCTAGAATGACCTCAGCATTTAAAATGACAGAGAAAGGTAGGAACAAAAGGAATTGAAGTTTATTGCTACAGGATCTCTCTATTATTTTTGTCCATAATTATTTCTGCTGATTCTGCTATAGCTGAAGTTGTTGTGGACATGTACGCTGGCCATTTTGTTCAAGATTTAGAGATGTTGCTGTGTGTAGGTGCAAGCTGATGACCTTGATCTAGTGATCTGAAACGTTACATGTCAAACTGAAAACAAGTCTATTGAAGGGGAACCAATGTGATTGAACTGGATTATTGAAGCAGATATCCAGGAGTATTTGTTTGTAAAGGGAGAAAAAGGTATACAGTAAAGATGGTAGGAGTTCACTATTCTCTTCTTTAACTCAAGGGTAAGGACTTCCTTTGGGAAATGTTTCAAAAAGTATACAAAACCTATATACAACTGGGCTTCACCTTTTGGGTGAAAACACACAAAGTGAAACTTCCTAAGGGGAAATTTGTTCCCAGTAACCAACATGATTTCAGAAACTATGAGATAGTGCTACAATATCTTATATAGCCTTGTAAAATGTATATGTTACATGTGAGTGAGCGTGTGGAGTCACATGCTATTTTGTGACGTGTGAGAGATTTAGTTATTTTTGTTCACAAGTATTCAATTTTCTAATATTAACAGATTATACCAGTTCACTTTACATTGGGCCTTATCCTGTAGTTCCTACCTAGGCAAAACTACCATTGAGAACAATAGTAAAAGAAGGTTGCCACCACTGATGCTGGGATTTCTAAAACTCTCAACTAGCACAGTTTCAATAATATTCCAATCATCTAGTTGAATTCCGTGGGAATTTGGTCTGCCTTTGACTAGAGAAGCCAGCCTATAGTGTAGTCAGCACTGGCAGTCTATTCCATAACTGGGAAGTCCAGGCATGGATTTATAGAGATTTATAGGCACCACATGGTATGCTAGTCAGTCTTTGCCTATCGACAAAATAGTTACCTCAGCATTCTTACAAGGAGCCATTGGTGGTGGTGGAACTAGGGGTGCTCTCGCACCCAGAGGTTTGAAGTGGTTTCCATCATATACAGGATTTACAGTATGGGAGGACGGGGGGCTCTCAGCTCAATTAACAAATTGTTCCAGCTCCCTTGCAAGGAGCTCTGCCTCAGCAGCACTAATTAATTCAGGAAAATAAAAATAGATCTATTGTGAAAATTCATTGTGTCAATTCAATGTAAGTTCCCCATGGATTAAATTAAGCCCCCTCCCCAACATTTTCCAACAATTTAATTATCTTATTATAATATCTGAGATTATTATTATAGAGAGCCTATATACTGTAATATGGGTTTTAGTAGTAGTAGTAGTTTCCTTGATTAGATATAAATTTGTTCCTGAAAATATTATCTGGGGCATCATAGATAAATAAATAAATTAAAATTCTATTACTAAATGTTGTTCAAACTTCTTCCTTTTTGTGATTCCCTCTCCCCTGCTAAAAATCTATTTACTTTATAGACTGCATTAAGAAGGCTTCTGAAACCCATATAAAGAGTTTTTCTGGTGGGCGGATAGACAACAGACATAAAGGAAACCAGACACTGAGCTTGTTATTAACTACAGTAGCTACTTTTCTAAGTTTACATTTGAAGGAAGCATACCCTTTACCATTCCAGGTCATCTGCTCCATTTGAAAAAGTGACGGAAGTAGTACTTTCAGAGGTTAACTATAAAACTGAAATGTCACCAGAAGTGAAATGTAAAATAGGCTTTAAGAAACTATCAGCAGGCATTACAAGTTGGCATTTTTTGTTCAGAAAGCCACATTTTAATCAAAGTACTGTACTGTAACTGCTAAATGGGCTATGAGAGTGAATGTTCGAGAACATATTAAAACTCATATGAGTGAAAAGAAGCCAGTAATAATGTTAATAGTCATAGGGAACTAAATGAGAAGGGGATTTTAAAGCAATTTATACATTTAATTAACTCATCAGTCATTAACAAGTGTATTTCATATTCCTTTGGTGAAGTAATTAACCAAGATCTACCTCATTGTGCAATAATGGCACCAATATTGTATCATTAATTGTGATTAATCTCTACTGAACATTGTCTTGCCAGCCAAATAAAATAAAACATACAATATGCTTTAGCTATTCTAAGGCTTAATTAGAATTTCATATAATAGAGAACATCAAATAAAACAATGTTACTAGCAAAACAAAAAACAAACAAAAAAAACCCAACCAAATAATATTTAATGGTTCCAAGTGGAATCTCATGAATTAGATTAATTATATTTCTTGGACAAATATTAAAAAGAATGAAATTATACTTTCATACTACAGATATTCTAAGGCTTTTAAAAGTAACTGTCTCAGTTTCTATAAAAAAACTGATATTTGAATTTTAATAGGCAGATAGATACATTTATATCTGTTTTAACTGGAGTGTCTTCATAGATGAGTTGGGTTCTGCCTTTAAATTACAGGTTTTAGAGAACCACCACTCTATTTCACTTATTCTTTCAAGGTCAAAGAAAGAGGGAGGCCACAGGGAAAAACAATCAGCAGGGGGTGTTCTGTTTATGAAAAAGAATAAGGAACTGTCCTGATATATCTAAGAGTACCAAAAGACAGCCTTCATCGTTCACTAAGGAGATAAATTGAGAGCTTGTTTCATGGAAAATGGATAACAGCCTACTTGGTAAGCAACACTATCAGACATGACAATAACAAGTTAAGTAAGTCTAGGTTCTAGGGTCCTTGTTATTATTTTATTTTACATGTAATATAACAATTTGCTTCCAATACTTATCATTTAATCTATACCCTCTGTTAAATAAAATTGTACTTGGTTTCACGGTATGCATATCTAAGTGACATATGTTAAATGGAGTGGTGATCCAGAGACAGTAGCAGGTTTGTGAATTCCAGTGGATCAGCAATTTGTCACTCCAGGGGGAATCCCAGGGGTTTTGAATGTACAGGAGTTTTTAAACTAAGAGCTGGGGAAACGGTGACAAGTATGGAGGAGCACACAGTTCTGACGAAGACACCCCTTAGGAAAAGATATATTAAAGATATATTATTTACTATATCCAATAAAGAAGAAAGGATAGAAGATAATAAAGTACACGTAGGAACTGAAGAGGCAGTCAAAAGAAAAAGAGCACCATTCAATTGCATCACATGAAAGCAGACAACTAAATATTGTCACATTTTATAAGTTGATTGTATACAAATGCTACAAGTCTAAATATTAAGATGGGTAAACTTGAGTGCCTGGTATTAAATGATGAGATTTATAAAACATGTGTCAGAAACTTGATGGAATTATTATAATCAATTGGACACAATAATATCAGATTACAAAATATATAGGAATGACAGAGTACATAGCGCAGGTGGGGAAGTAGTGTGGTATGTAAAAGAAAGCATAGAGTCAAATGTAGTAAAGGAAAGAGTCAAATGTAGTACAAATCTTAAATGAATTAAACTGTACCAGTTATATGCTTGAATATCAAGAGTATAGCAGTCGGAATATACTACTGACCACCTGACCAGCATGGTGCTGGTGATTGTGAAATGCTCAAGGAGATTAGAGAGGCTACCGACATAGAAAACTCAATACTGACAGGGGATTTCAACTATGTCCATATTTCCTGGGTACCTGTCACCTCAGGACAGGATGCAGCTGTAAATTTTCTAGACACCATTATTAATGACTGCTTCTTGGAACAGCTAGTCCTGGTAACCACCAGGGGTGAGGCATTTTTTGATTTAGTCCTAAATGGAGCACAGGATCAGGAGATGAATATAGCTGAACTGCTCAGTAATAGTGACCATGACATAATTAAATTTAACATATTTGTAGGAGGGAAAATACCAAAGAAACCCATCTCATTGGTATCATAATGGCACTATATAAAGCCATCGTACGCCTACACCTTGAACATTGCCTGTAGTTCTAGTTGCCTCATCTCCAAAAAAAAAAGATATATTAGAATTGGAAAAGATGCAGAGAGGGGCAACAAAAATGATTTGAGGTATGGAACATTTTCCTTATGACAAGAGATTAACAGACTGGATACTTCATCCTTGAAAAGAGATGACTAAGGGGGGGGGATATGATAGAGGTCTATAAAATCATGAATGGTGTGGAAAAAGTGAATCAGGAAGTGTTATTTACCCCTTCACATAACACAAGAATCAGGAGTTATCCAATTAAATTCTAAGGCAGCACGTGTAAATCAAACAAAAGGAAGTACTTCTTCACATACCACACAGTCAACCTGTGGAGCTCATTGCCATGAGATGTTGTGAAGGCCATATATACAGCTGGGTTAAAAAAAAATTGGATAAGTTCACAGAGGATAGGTCCATCATTGGCTATTAACCAAGATTGTCAGGAATGCAACTTCATGCTCCAGGTGTCCCTAAACCTCTGAGTGTCACAAGCTGGGACTAGATGACAGGCGATGGGTCAGTCGATAATGGTCCTGTGCTGTTAATGCCCTCTGAAGCATCTGCCACTGGCTAGATGCACCATTGGTCTGACTCAGTATGAAGATTCTCATGAGTGATGGAGTATGCCTATCGCTAACTTACAGAGGGACAGTGGAGCCTGTGTAAGCAGAGAGAGGAGTGCTTGTGTTGCTTGTGGCCGGTGGAATCAGAGAATTCATCCTCAGCAGGCAGAGAAAAGGATTCCTCACACTAAGGGCAGGTGGTAGCAGGTAAATCTTTTGGCCTTTCAGAGTCTCACCCTGGGTTTAAAGAATACATCAGAACAAGGGAATTAGATGTCTAGAAAGCAGATTTGGGAAAATTAAGATTTTTTAAAATTTTATTTTATTTTTGATGTTGTGTATAACTACTACCAGTAATTTGAATGGGTATAATACTTTACATTTGAGGATCTCAAAGTGCTTGTTAGAGAAGAGTGCTTGCGAGGCTAATGCAATATGATTACAAGTACTTTACAGATAGATTAGGGTGCAGAAGGGATAGGGGACTTGCCTAAATCACTGTCAAAGGCTGGACCCAAGAGTTCTGTGTTCCAGAGCTCTGCTCTAATCACTAGACAACAATCCTGCTAGAATCAGAAGCAGACATTCAATACAAATATTAAAGAAAGGTCAAATCAATAACCACTTCATGCAAGAAAGACAACCATCATGACTGAATGGAAAAGCAGCCGCACAAGAATGAATCTAGAGGAGATTAAAATGCATTAAAATTAGACAGTATTCATTCTTCAGTGTACAGTCTGCCTTACATGAGTTCTAAATAATTCAAAATAAACATTTATATGAAAGGTGAGAGATGCAGTTCAATGAGCTTCTTTTTTCTACCATCCTCCTTTTGTTTGCGCTAAACTGACACAATATCTTTGTGACTAGGCACTTTATAATTGACGTATGGAGCAGTGAGATCTTCTCTTACAGTTTAAAAACATGATATTTAGCAAAGGTATTATTGATCTTACAACAGTTTTCTGAACATTCATTACATAATACTGTGGTAAATTATTGGCATTTTCAGGGAATTAAAGCATATCAATTTTGCATGCATTCAAATGCATTACAACCTTCTGTTTCTCCTCAAGAAATATTTTGTTTTGAAATATGTCTAAAATTAAAGAAAGGTTAACTTGTACTTCTGTAACAGTTGAAGTAATAAACAACTTATATAGTTGTAATAAACAACTCAACAGCTCCAGCAATATGAAGCATAAAAAACAGTGGGATTAGATTTCACAATCTAACTCTCAAGGACTATTCTTATCCACATCTAGAACAACTGGTTCATTCCTTCTTACAAGCCATTTTCAGCCCCCAAACTTTTGAGATCTTTCTAGTCGGTTGTGTTTATAACAACAGTTTTTTTTAAAAGATAAAACAAAATGCTCCCAAATTTTCTAATTATTCACAAAGTAATGTAATGACATTTAACAAACAATATATGCTGAAGACAGTCTATAACTAAACCATCCCTAGCCAGGAGCTGATGTACACACTGGCTCATGCAACAGCGTGAATAGAAGTAAGTGTTCCGGTTCTTTCCATTCAGAAGCTTGTTACAATATCTTATCATACTGGAGACTTAGTCTTTGAGAGGAAGGCCTCAGTAATAAGTGGAACATAAATAAATAATGTATAGTTATCATAAATATAAAAGGAAGGGTAACCACCTTTCTGTATACAGTGCTATAAAATCCCTCCTGGCCAGAGGCAAAGTCCTTTTATCTGTAAAGGGTTAAGAAGCTCAGGTAACCTGGCTGGTACCTGACCCAAAATGACCAATGAGGGGACAAGATACTTTCAAATCTGGAGGGGGGGAAAAGGCTTTTGTCTGTCTGTATGATACCTTTGCCGGGAGCAGATCAAGGATGCAAGCCCTCCAACTCCTGTAAAGTTAGTAAGTAATCTAGCTAGAAAATGTGTTAGGTTTTCTTTGTTTTGGCTTGTGAAATTCGCTGTGCTGGAGGAAAGGTGTGTTCCTGTTTTTGTGTCTTTTTGTAACTTAAGGTTTTGCCTAGAGGGATTCTCTATGTTTGAATCTGACTGCTTGTAAGATTATCTTCCATTCTGATCTTACAGAGTTGTTCTCTTATCTTTTTTTGTTCTTCTAATAAAGTTCTGGTTTTTTTAAGAATCTGATTGGGTTTTTTGGGTCTTAAAATCCAAGACTGGTTTGTGTTCATCTTGTTTATTCTCAAGCCTCCCCAGGAAAGGGGGCGTAAGGGCTTGGGGGGATATTTTGGCCAAATAGAAACTCCAAGTGGTCCTTTCCCTGTTCTTTGTCTAAATCAGTTGGTGGTGATAGCATACTGTTCAAGGACAAGGCAAAATTTGTGCCTTGGGAAAGTTTTTAACCTAAGCTGGTAAAAATAAGCTTAGGCGTTTTTTCATGTGGGTCTCCACATCTGTACCCCAGAGTTCAGAGTGGGGAGGGAACCCTGACAACAGTGAAAGTCTGTCTTTCTATAAAGACCAAAAATAGGAGGTCACATTGGAGAGCTGGTCTGTAACTAGAGTTTGAACTAAATTGTGCTGGAAATGTTAAAGATGTTTTAAACTGGTAGCTTAAGAAAGGATATGCCTACTGGATATGGTCCTTAGGACAGGCTTCACTATAAGCATATTATGTTAATATAAGCACTATACATTCAAATTTTACATACAAGATATCCACCAATGTACGCTTTTACAAGTACCTGACTTAATGACTGCATCCTCTGCATTTTCAACAAAAAATGTGAAATAAAGAAGAGTTACGACGAAGAGCTAGAATTTTCCTTTGTGATAGCAAACCACTTCAAATTATGGGAAATGATGATTATCCATCAAAACTGTTTTCTGTATGTGATGACGGAGTGGTTTGTAATGATCACTATGAACAAGATCTTGGGGGTCCTTATACATTTTTTTCAGGCAAACTCTAACTAAAATAAATATAAAGGAAATAGATTTTCAAGGTGTGATCTTATCAGGCAATTCAGAAGGAGGACACAAAAGGACATAAGATCCAGTCCTGCAGACAAGAAACTGTAGTTAGACAAGCAGTCCCAGCAGACTTCAAAAGGACTACCAGGAGTAGTATGACCAATATTTGTTGCAGAATAATTTACAAAGCTCGTCTATATGGGTACAAAAAAAAAGGTTACAAGGTCAAAATAAGTAAGGTCTGAATGAAAAGTATAGTAAGTGTTTCATATATAGAAAAATTCAAAACACTGCCTTTTTAAAGAACTTTAAATCTCAGAGCATGATAAAATCCTTATATGTCATGCCAGATAATAGAACTGTAACATTATTTCAGAGGAAAATATACCTTAAAATGAAAAGGGATTAATAATTTAAAAGTGTGATAGAAAAGGCAGAATATTGCCTGTGGGAATTTGCTAAGTAAGATCTGAGTACAAAGTGATTGAGGACCTCAGGATTTCAGCCTAAAAGCATAAAGTTTCTCTGTTTGGTATCTTCAGACTTGATACCAAAGACATTTATATTTGTCTGATACAGTTAGTAATGGAAAAACTCTTTTTTTCTAGCTTAGGTTGATGCACACTGATAATGCATTTTATATGCTTGCCCATCAAAAAGTAATTCTATTGATAGTTTTGTTGATAGTTTTGATATGTTTGATCACCAGTTTAAGTGAATAGATAAATTCAAAATCATTGTTTCGGTAGATCAACTTTTCTCTCTCTCTCCATTATTAACCTGTCTGATCTTTATAGGAGTGTTTCTTGATTGAGTTATTTTAAAGTTTGTCTTTCCTTGTGTTCACTTCAAGACTGTGATTCACTAAAGATTGAGCTAACCCCAAACCTTAGTTGCAAGAGTTTTATTTATCTATGCATTTCAATCACAATTCCTCTGACAGTATTACTTTTTTTTTTCCTGTGGTTTAGCAGAGTCCCTTGGTAGTCTACCTACTGGAACAAGTGAGGTACGTTAGGAAACTTGATGATCGATCAATAAGTATTCTGCTTCTTCTATAACACTATTCAATTATTTATAGTATCTCCTTTTACTCGGCAAGGATATTTTCCCCATAATAATCTCACAATATACTATCTGACATAATATATCATATAAGTATTGTTCTGCATTTGGGATTCCAAGACCTCTGTAAGAAGTCAATATTTTCATTCTTCTAAAGAGACACATGCTACCTCTTATACTCAGACCTATTTATTTCAATCTTGCATCTCCTGTTCACATGAACCTAGACAATAATGAGCCCTAATCTTGCAAGCCTGACTCACACAAGGCAATGGAACTATTTGTGGCTAAGGTGTATGAAATTTGGTCCTATTCATGTCCCTAAGATCCAATTTGCTTTCTTTGATTCCATTGATGTGCCCAATGATACTGAATTTCCTTCAAACACAAACTACTATTGCTTATCAATTCCATACATGTATATGGGCTTTTCATTCAAACCTGAAAAAAATCTTTATTTTAGATTTAGATTGTGAGAAAATAAAAAAAAATTGTACACTATAGAGAGCTAAACATTTACAATACAATACATTTGCTCCTATTGATTTTGTAAAGCTATTTCTATGCTGTAGGAATACTGATTTATTGTTTAAGTCACGATACCAGTAACTTGCTGATAGGGTTTAATGTTCTGTTCTTATGAGGAAGAAAATAATTGCAGCAGAGATTTCAAAATAAAGTTGTTTTATCACATTACACTATTGTTATATGATGTACTACGTAACCTTAAAATAATTTCATAATATCTAGCATCAACCTCCTTCCTTATGCGCAAGCTACTGAATTGCTAACTTGCTTAGCACATCTAATTCGTCCACTTAAGAGTTTCATTCCTGGAGGAAAACAACAGCTGGTATTGTAAAGTACATCTTTGTGAACAAGCAGTGCATATTCTATTCAAATACTTTCATGAGGAAAGTGGAAGAAAAGATCGTATGACTTCCACACATAAACTTTTGATGGGTGAAAATACATTGATAGCATCATCATATGGATGAAAGGTTAAGAGTCACTTTATGAATTCACAGCAAATGTTCAAACCACACAACCTTCTCTCACATTTACATGCCTTGATACCACTTCCACTTTTTTCCACCTTTTTCTGAATGTTCTTTTATGTTGTCATAAACACAAAACAGGTTTGTACAGCAAACCAACAGACACTCAGTTGTACCTTATTTGGGCTTCATGCCATCCCCACCACACCAAATAGTTATTTATAGCCAAGCTCTAAGAATTAGATAAGTTTCCAGCAGTGAGAAAACCTTCAACAAGCACTATGACAGGTAAGCGGGCACAGGTTATACCTTAAATGTCACATGACAAAAAATTAACATACATTCTGAATTGCCCAGAAAAACACTTGTTATGGGAAACTATCAATATGCAACATAGTAAATTTGCTGTGGATTTACATCGTGCAGTTCCTTTATATATATCTATATATCTATATATCTATATATCTATATATATATACATACACACACACACAAAATCAAAGCAAACCTTGTAATACCTAATTAGAGATGAGTTTCAAAAGATCATTTCAAGCTGCCTCTGATTTCCTACTACCAAATTCGTAATTTTCAGAAACACATTTCCAGGGGAGAATGAAATTAGGATTCAAAGAATTTGTGACTTGTAAACATGTGTCAAGCTTCTATATTCTCAAGCTTCTCTGAAGGAAAAGTCTATAATGCAAACCAATAGCTGACAGCTACATATAGGTGTTTATGTTATTCAATGACAACTTTCTTAAATACATGGGCAAACATAGGTATATCCAGGGTAGATAAGAAGGACATCTCTCCTGAGCTTTTTTACTGTCTTTTCAATATACTCCTTAATACACTTACATGACTCTGATATTTTCAGTCCCTTTCTTCTCCCACCCTCCTTCATGTTTTATCACATAGTTGCCCCTCTTTGATCAAAACCTACAATATCCTTTGTACATGTCTGGCCCATTTTAAGTTCTCAAGCTTCATTAGCAACAGTGCTTTAATATTAAAAAAATTCCAGATTAACTCTAATCTGTTGCACACTCATAGTCTATGAATCTGCACTTTATTGATGGTACTTTTATATATAAGGGCAAAATTGTTTTGTGTGTATGTTTTTCCAAATGTGTAAGCCAGTGGTCTGAATGAGCTGTCTCCTGTCATCTATTGATAAATTGGGGGAAAAGACCTCAGGAGCAATTAGAGCCCCACAAATCTGTGGATATCTGCTTCATAGCCACAAATATCCAGGGACCATGTTTGTAGATCACGGATGGATGCGGATCCAGATTGTATATCTAGAGCCCAGCAAATATGCAAATATCTGCTTCATATCCATGGACCATGTCTGCAGATCACGGATTGGATGAGGATACAAATTTTGTATTTGTGCAGGGCTCTATAAACCATATTTGCATGGACTACTTTGCTAAGGTGATCAATAGACCTGCTTTGCCAGGTTGATCAACTTTGATTGTTTTGGGTTAAAATTCACTTGTCTTGGCTGCAGGGGTAATGAAATATTCCTTATTGCATGACTACAGGGCAATAGAACTGTACTTAATATGCCCTAATTGAGGAGTCAACCTAATCTGAAATGTCACTTGCTAAGTGCAGAGTAGCAAAGTGAAAGTCAGAGGACGTGGGAACAGGTGTTCCAAGTGCATGGTGAGGATTCTGTTTTAGGAGTTCTAGATGCTATTTGACCCTCTCACTCCAGTACTTAAAGACGGAACTGATTAGACTCAGTTGACACTTTTTGTCCCTTCTCAGAGATCACCAGAGCTGAAATCACTGCTATGTTTGTCCAGGGAGCTGAGCCTTAGGCCTGGTGTGGATACAGTGTTCCAGTGACAGATAACACAGAGGGGACAGCAACAGTGAGTCTTCCCATTACTCAGTGAAATCACTAAGAGCTGAAATCACTAAGAACTGAGCTCAGTAGTAAAACCTCAGAACATGGCATTGCACCTAATTGCAATATGGTAAGAGACACAGAATCAGCATCAAAGGTGCCCCATACCCAGCAAATCCTACATCTGTGATTACTAATACCTAGGTGGTCATGGTGCTGTAGAACCAAACTGGACTGGACTTGACCAACGGCACAGCAGAGCAGCAGTGGAGGTGGTGGTGAGAAGAGGCAGTAGTGAGCAGTGGCAGAGGCATCACTTGTCCAACCACCACCAACACCACCACCTGGATGTGGAGCTGGAGGTGAACCTACCTAAATGCACTGCTGGACTCTGGGGCTTTGCTGATCTTGGACAACAAGAGTGAGGTATAGCAGAAGAAAAGGGGAAGTGGCATGTTACAGGGACATTCATCTATTGGACTTTCACACTGCAGGTGGGAAACTAAGGCAAAGGACTGCCAAGATACTGTGGGGAAGGCATGTTACTTATTGTCTCCTTACTTTTGAGTCATTGTCGCTGTTTTCTGAAATTAATGCTGTGCTCCCTCTCCACTTAACAAACCTTTTCTTTTTGTTATATACATACTCAGGATGTGTGAGTGGGGAAGTACTGCCTATTAGAGGCACAGAGAGGAGATATTTACTTTTTCCAGATTTTTGAGTGGGAGCTCAAGCCATTTTTGTTTTGTAATTTTAAGAACAACCCCTAGATACTGAATCTGACTCTTGTTGCTTCTGACAGGGTTACATAAGACTGGAGAAAGGTTACATATGACTAAAATAAACTCAATTGAATTAGAAGCTGTGCAGCTATTTAATAAAACCTGGACACTTCAAGGGTTTTACAAAAAAATTTAAAGTGCTATACAGAATACCAGTAGCCATAATGTGTGATTCATTTTATCATACAGTCCCATGGAAGTGTGACTTATCAGTATGGAAGGAATGGTCTTATTCATATTATATACACTTGTGACTGTGAATGTACATTCCAAAAGTTTAGATGTGAACTGTGAAAGACATATATTTTATCTTTTCTTTATTGGTTGTAAGTCAATACTTTTCATACTAGAACTGACGTTTGAAAATACGATCTTCAGCCTAAAGGCTGGCATGAAAGTGGAGGTGTCAAGGTTCCTTCCCCACTCTGAACTCTAGGGTACAGATGGGGGGACCTGCATGAAAGACCCGCTAAGCTTATTTTTACCAGCTTAGGTTAAAAATTCCCCAAGGTACAAACTATTTCACCTTTTGTCCCTGGACTTTATTGCTGCCACCACCAAACGTCTAACAAAATATAACTGGGAAAGAGCCCACTTGGAAATGTCTTTCCCCCTGAAATCCCCCCAAGCGCTACACCCCCTTTCCTGGGGAAGACTTGATAAAAATCCTCACCAATTTGCATAGGTGAACACAGATCCAAACCATTGGATCTTAAGAACAAGGAAAAAGCAATCAGGTTCTTACAAGAAGAATTTTAATTGAAGAAAAAGTAAAAGAATCACCTCTGTAAAATCAGACTGGTAAATACCTTACAGGGTAATCCGATTCAAAACATAGAGGATCCCTCTAGGCAAAACCTTAAGTTACAAAAAGACACAAAAAACAGAATATATATTCCATTCAGCACAACTTATTTTATCAGCCATTTAAACAAAACAGAATCTAACGCATATCTAGATTGCTTATTAACCCTTTACAGGAGTTCTGACCTGCATTCCTGCTCTGGTCCCGGAAAAAAAAACACACAGATGGAGAGAACCCTTTGTCCACCCCCGCCTCCCAGCTTTGAAAGTATCTAGTCTCCTCATTGGTCATTTTGGTCAGGTGCCAGCGAGGTTATCTTTAGCTTCTTAACCTTTTACAGGTGAAATTGTTTTTCCTCTGGCCAGGAGGGATTTAGAGGGGGTTAGCCTTCCCTCGGGGTTGGGTCTGTGTTCACCTATGCAAATTGGTGAGGATTTTTATCAAGCCTTCCCCAGGAAAGGGGGTGTAGGGCTTGGGGGATTTTTGGGGGAAAGACATTTCCAAGTGGGCTCTTTCCCGGTTACATTTTGTTAGACACTTGGTGGTGGCAGAAATAAAGTCCAGGGACAAAAGGTAAAATGGTTTGTACCTTGGGGAAGTTTTAACCTAAGCTGGTAAAAATAAGCTTAGGGGGGTTTTCATGCAGGTCCCCTCATCTATACCCTACAGTTCAGAGTGGGGAAGGAACCTTGACATGGTGGCAGAGCGGTGGGATTAACTTGAAATCATTTTGAGATCAATTTGAGGTTTTTTTAACCAGAAGCACAGATTTTAAAAAAGGACATTTTTTCCCTTTGGGCTGCTGGAAAGCAGGTTTTAAGTTGAAAGCAGTTAGAGTTTTTTTTGTCTCTGCTTGGGGGCCAAAGCTGGTAAAAAATAAGCTTAGGGGGGTTTTGATGCAGGTCCCCTCATCTGTACCCTAGAGTTCAGAGTGGGGAAGGAACCTTGACAGGAGGATACTGTGGGTTTGTTGTTAGTGAGCCTTTAGAAATGCAAGGAAAGCCTGTCTCATTATAAAGTCTCATTATAAGGCTCTGTAACACCATTTTAGTACAATGATTTCCTTGGTTTCAAAATAATTAAATCGCTTTGATTCCTTTACCAATTTTAAAGGTACAAAAGTAGTATTCTTAAAATGTTCACCACAAAGACTGCTCCAGTTTCCATTGCTTTCTAATTTCTCCACTTTAAATGAAATGATTCCTGGCAAATATAATCCTTATAACTTCAATTTTTTTTTCAATTAACAAGCAATTTAATCGTCATAAAAATGGAGCATTGTAAAAATGGTGATAACATTTTCTTAGCCCCATAAGTGAAAAATAGAAAATAAAGATTTGTAAGTGGTACCTTTTAAAAAGGGAGGAACCCATCTTGACGGTGTTAGGGCAAGAAATTCTCAAGGAATACTCAGTGGAATCCCAAACATCATTTCCCAGACCTTATGTGATATTTATTAGCATAAAGTTAGGTGCATTTCAGGACTCAGTTCTTGGGAATGAGTCATTTTACATCTGTTAGAGAGGGAATATCCCTATCTGATAGTTACATTTTGCCTCTGAAAACTAGTGGAATTTCTATAAGCCAAAAGCCTGCAAAGTTACTTCTCGTTGGATTAGACCCCCAAACCTTTTGAATAGAAAATTATTTCATTATTTGCCATCAGACAAAATATAGTCACAGCTGCAAAGCATAACCTGTTTAAAGAAAAAAGAAACAAACAATAAGCTAATACCTTTGTTGTTGTCCATTCCTCCAACAGCATACAGTGTTCCAACTGTAGATTTTCTAGGTTTAGTCCTTGGACTTTGCATTAGAGTTCTCCTTTCTGGTAAAAGATGGTATTTCATAGCTTCCAGAATTAGCTTCTGACATTCCAAGTCATCCTTAAAAAGTGCATGATTTTCTAGGTCAGCCAATATCTGTGAATGACACAATCATGAATCAATAATGATACAGTATTCCTGGATAAACAGTACTATGCAAAGGGAAAGACACCAGGAAATTAACAATATTGATTACAAAAGTAACACTAAATATATCATCTTGTTGCAGGCAAGATTCTGTCAAGCTTATTCATTTCAAAACCTTTCGTACAAGAAACGGGCAATGCTGTGTGGATCATGAAAACACATTTAGAACAATTACTTCCCCACAGTATATGAAATATGGGAGGTATTTACTATTCAGAATTTTGGGAAACACTTTTGTACACCACAGCATGGTAACTGGATAAATGTTGATTTTTAATGGCTCCCATTATAGGTAAAAAACATTCATATTTAAATGATCACAAATATACTTATTAGTCAGAGTTCTTTGTTAACTTTCTATAGTATTCCACAAAGTGGTTTACAGAGATGTACGCTAATTGTTTTCAGATACATTATTTAGCTATTCATTTGAGAGTTTCTCATGGCTTTTCTGGATTATTTCTGCTTCAGCTGTGTATGTTAGTAGCAATCTGATTTAACACTGCAGACATAGATGAACACTTATGCTGCTTTCTGCTAAATTTACAGTAATAAAATGACTGCATCTCTTGAAACTGGCACAGGAGTTGTAATCAAGATTCATGGGATATGGGTGCCTGATGAACCAGATTGCCCAAATCAGTAAGTAAATTTAAAAAGAAATTATAGTATGGTAGGATCTGTAATTTTTTAGAAGGGGAGACATTGAGTTGAACACTTGAAATATCTGTTGTCTGTTTTAGTTATCTCCGAGGTGTCTTTCACCATGATTATCTCAAAACCAAAAGATGCAGTAGAAGAAGAAAAAATAGTTAATTGAGAATACAAGTAAACACAAGTAAACACAGATAAAATCCAATTACTTGAAAATCTAAACACATAAACCTCTTATTATTGGAGAATAAGACAAAGGAAAATTGATTCCTATAAAAACTCAGATTTAGGGAATAGAAACATAAGCTTAGAAATCTGAAATTTGGATAATCCAGTGTGATGGGGCAAGGCCAGATGGCTATAGAAAAGCAGTGGGAGATAGATATATTAGCTCCAGGCTAAACAAATCCCTGGTACCAGGATAAGTTAAATGGCAGCTGCTCCAGGTCAGTTAAGACACCTGGAGCCAATTAAGAACTTTCCAGAAGGCAGGGAGATTGGTTGATTGGAACACCTGAAGCCAATCAGGGGCTGGCTGAAACTAGTTAAAAACCTCCCAGCTAGTCAGGTGGGTGTGGATGTCAGGAGTTGTGGGAGGAAGTTGTGCTGTTGGAGAGACTGTGCAGTACATACCATATCAGGCATAAGGAAGGAGACCCTGAAGTAAGGTAAAGTGGACCTTGAGGAAGTGGGGGCTGCTGTGGGGAAGTAGCACAGTGAATTGTATGTGTCATGTTTCTAAAAGGTCAGCTACTATAGCTGATACTATTAGGGTCCCTGGGCTGGAGCCCAGAGTAGAGGGTGGGCCTGTGTTCCCCCCTTTGCACCCCCTGATTAATCACTGAGACTGGGAGATAACAGAAACTGCAAGGGAAGATAGTTTCTCCTCACCTCCTTTGCTGGCTTATGAAAATGGCTCAGTAGACTGTGACCCTTTTCCCTAGAGAGAGAAGGGTTATGTGGAGGGTCACAGTGAGCCTCTGAGGCTAGTGGAATCTGTGAGGAAATGTGGGACCCATGGAGACAAAGACAGCTTTGTCACACCAGGTTTACCCTATATTTACTTGGTGTTTGCATATTACTGTTTGTGTGGATGGATTTTGTAGGCACCATTTAGGTACTTATTTCTAAATATCTGAACTAATGTAATTTTACTAAGCAGTTGTACTAAGTGTAAGTTTGGACCGGAGAGCATTAGAAGTGTTGTAACCCTGTACAATTCGTATATGGTGACAGAGAAGGTAACAAACTACTAAATCTTTGGAATTCATTTTATGCTTCCATCTATTGACAATGTCACTCAATGAATGAGAATTAGGAAAGGAAAACCTCACTACATACACACATTACTAATGTATGTTTTATTTTTACATATAGCAAGCTCCTGGAGCTGTATCAAATCACTCCCTTTTGACCCACAAATATCCTGCTTGATATGTAAAAAACTTTTTTTTAAAGTTGAGTATTATATATGTTGTATATCATAGCCACTTTCCTCTTGTCTTCTTTATGCTCTCTCAAAGAGTAACAGAAACATATCAGTATATCAATGTTAAAAGCTAGTAATTTAGGGAGAACAGACTAATAAAATTGGTTAGAAACAATGGATCAAGTATGTAAAAAGAGCTCTGGGTAACAAAAGTATATTGATTTTTAATGGCTCCCATTAAAGAATAGCTCTGGGTAACAAAAGTATTTATGCAAGCGGGAACAGTAAGCTATTCTAAATTCTAAAATAGAAAAGCACTATACAAATGTTTAAACCCCAAATCTGACCTTCCTTTTAAAAAAAAATGCTTTGACATTTTCTGATAAAAGGTGCTATATATACTAGTTACGGAAGTACATAATGTACTAAAGATTCCTAAACCAAGTGCTTATCCTGGTAAGTTTCCCTTAAGACAGTTTTCTTATTCATTTTTTTCCTCTATTCTCTGCTCTTCCTAATCCCATCATTTTACAGGAGGCATACAACGTTTTAAAATACCTTATTCATTGGTGTACTGTCTTATCAAATATTCTAAAAATATGGAGATTTTAATTATTTTGTTTGAAATATACCACTACTTAGAATAATATATTTTACATTTGAAAGTATAGTAAAACACCTGCAACAATAACATTATTAAATACTCAACTGAATTAATATTCTGGGAAGTGAAAATAGAGATGCATAAATGTAGACAAGCTCTCAGTCTCATACATAGTGGGCTTTGTTCTATAACTTTTGAATAGCATTGACAGAGGTCCTGAATCAGAAAAGAACTTAGGTAAATGCTTAAGACCATCCCTATTCTGGAGAGCACTTAAGTACATGTTTAAATTTTAAGCACCTGCTGAAATCTCATTAACTTCAATATGATTTAAGCACTTGCTTTCCTGAATCAGAGCCTCAGTTTGTATCTGAGGAATAATAAGTAAGTTTGAATATGGAAAATGGAAAGGGCAGAATGGAAGGTTGATGACAGGAGATCAATGATATATTTAAGGCCAAGCTATTCAAGGGTTTCATAGTTAAAACATTTATGAATTCTAATGTTAGGGGAGAACATGCAGTGAGCAGTTTTGCTGTAAATTGTGAACATCCTTAAGTTTTCACTCTGGAAGGCCAACTAATAAAGAATTATAATAAGGAATGCTATTTTTAAATAGGAGCGTTTAAATAAGGAGAGAAAATCTGAAAGGAAAATAGGTCAAAAGGCAATTTGGAATAACAAGCACATGCTTTGATACCTGATGCTTCAGAATATCGGTAGTAATGTGCAGAAAAGTACATCTACCAACTTTCAAGAGTCATGGTTCCTCAGTTCAACCATTTTGGTACTATGATCATTATTTATATATTGCAATAGGTGAGCATGGTGCTTTACATGAAGACTATAAATGTTGTCAGATAACAGAGAAAGAGAAACTGGGGATAAATAAAGGTCATCTTGGTCATATGCCAAATAGAGCAGGGTTTTCCTTACAGTATATTATGTGTGGTGTACTCTTTCTAGTCAAAAATAACTCCCTTAGTGTGGCTTTAACCAGCTCTCATGGATATCAGTTTAGTACTAAATACTCTCAGGTATTCATTATTTCCCTGATGTTCAGGACATTTTTCTTTGAGTTTCATCCTGCTACTCTTCAGTTCATCCTCTTGTACCTCCCTACACAATTCCCTTTCCTTCAGGGTATTTACATTCTTCTAATTATTATTATTATTTATTTGTATGGAAGTAGCACCTAGGAGCCCCAGTCATAGATGAGGACCCCAAAGTGCTAGCAGTTCCACAAATACTGAACACTAAGATGATTCACTGATTCCAAGGCCAGAAGGAGATCATTGTGATAATCTAATCCAACCTCCTGTAAAACACAGACCATAGAACTGCCCCAAAATAATTCTCAGAGGAAATCTTTTAGAAGAACATTCAATCTTGATTTAAATGATGTCAGTGATGGAGAATCCACCATGATCATTTGGTAATTTTCCCCCTAAAGGTTAATTACTCTCACGGTTAAAAATGTATGACTTATTTTTCATCTGAATTTGTCTAGCTTCAACATCCAGTCATTGGATTGTGTTATATTTTTCTCTGTTAGATTGAAAATGCCATTATTAAATATGTGTTTCCCAGGTAGATACTTAGACACTGTAATCAAGTCACCCTTTAACCTTCTCTTTGTTAAACTAAATAAATTGAGCTCTTTGAGTCAATCAGAATAAGGCACGTTTTCTAATCCTTTAATCATTGTTGTGGCTCTTCTCTGTACCCTCTCTAATTTATCAACATCCTTTTTGAATCGTGGGCACCAGAACTGAACAGAGTATTCCAGCAATAGTCATACCAGTGCCAAACTCAGAGGTAAAATAACCTCACAAATCCTACTCAAGATCCCATTGTTTATGCATCCCAGGATTGCATTAGTTCTTTTGGCCACAGCATCACAGTGGGGGCTCAGGTTCAGCTGCATATCCGCAATGATCTCCATATGCTCAAATACTTCTAGACAGTTACACTAGCAATTTAATCAAGTAAAACATATTTAGTTCTTCAAGTAACTTTCCATACTGTAAGTCAATTCTGTTAGCCCTTTTGTATTAAATACAATAAAGGAATTAACAAGAGTGCATCTTATAAAGGATTCATTCAGTAGAAGCTATGTACCAAAGTATCCTTTGTATTTTTGCTAAGGATACCTAATATTAGGTACCAAAATCCAGGAGTGATCTGATTTTTGAAAGTGTAGAGTACTCTGAAGCTCTCATTGCTAAACTGGTGGCCCTGTTTAACCTGTCTAAAATACAAGAACAAGGGGGCATTAAATTAATTGAAAGACAGCACATTTAAAACAGATCAGAGGAAATACTGTTTTAATTACACAGTACTGTATTCAGAACAGCTGGACTCAAAACCGAATTTGAAAATTATATAGAAACTGAGGGCCATCTATTATTACATTAGCTAGGGTATTACACGCACACACACCCCTACTATTTCAGGGTGTAAGTCAACTATAAATCGAAGAGGATTAAAAAGAGGTTTCCCTAATAGGCAAGTTATTCCAGAGTTATCCATTATGTGGAGTTTTGTAACTGTAAGAGATGGATGTTGGACTAGATGGATGTTGGTCTCATGCAGTAATGTGTTTTTTTTTTTTATGTTACCGTAGGATTTGATTTTTATAAGTGCTGAACACCACCCACTCCAAATGAAGTGCATGGGTACTATTGGTGCTCATACGTCTGAAATAAAACCATGATGTAAATGAAAAGCAAATTTGGCCTTTAAAGGAATGAATGGTTCTTCTATTCGTTAACTCTAAAGGAGATAATATATTTCTGTAGTATATCAAGTTAGGAGGTTACTGCTTTACAGATTCTGTGCATTTCATTTTGATAAAAATGATGTTGGAGCTTTAAAACCATATAAAACTTTCAGAATGACTCTGTCCTAGACTGTAAACTGCAGTAATTACTCACTAAGACAGCAGTTAAAAAGAAAAATGTCTGCTCTTGCTAAATGCTTTATTATCCAATCAGAACAACTAGACCAAACATTCCCCCCACCCCTTTTCACTTACCAGAAATGAACCACAACAAATTTAAATACCAGCCTATCAACTTTTTCCTCCGTATGAAATCTGAGATAGCTGTATTAGGTTACTTTATTTTTTAATGATTTGTTAAGTTTTACTATAATTCATATCAATTTTTTTCCATTTTAAAAATGATAGACACATCATAACAAATATATCTTGTGCTGGGTAATAGAAAAAAGCATATCACAACTGTATAGGAGTCCAATTTTCAAATCTGGTCACTTAACATAAGATATCAAATTTTACATTTTTGGTGCTAGGATCTGCACTACAAAAACCACCTGGGCACTTAAGTGCTGACTTGAGCATCCCAAATATGGAATTAGCTGTCTTAATATAGAAAAATCTTATTTAGAGGATTTGGTGTATCACTTCTTTCCCCACATGTCTACCTTGTCTTTAGGTATGTTATGTAGATAAAATCCCAACCACAACACTTCCTAAAAATCTGTGAGTCAATCATCTACTTACAGTATTTATCCTCATTGTCATGTTATTTGAGCATCTTAAAAGTTCATATCCGCAATAACTTTAAGAACTATTGGGGTTTGTCCTTTCTCTCTTTCCTCTTGGCTTGTAGTAAGAGGATCATCATCTTCTTTACCATCTATTTTACTTTTTTATTATTATTATTATTATTATTTATTATTTATTATGTATTTATTTCCATGGGATGGACAGAGGAGATACTGCTTTCAAAAAATATATAGTACAAGTGCTTTATCAATATAAAAGCAGACCAAAAGATATTAAAACAACAGAAAGCGAGTAGGTTTTCCAGCATTGCTAATCAGTTGAATGAGTTGGATGAGACAGAGGAGGAGAGAGACCTGGGTGTGTGAGCTGATCACAGGATGACTATGAGGCACCAATGTGATGTGGATATGAAAAAGGCAAATGGGATCCTAGTATGTATTAGACAACACATTTCCAATAGAGAAGTATTGATGCCCATTGTACAAGATATTGGTAAGATCTCATTTGAAATACTGTGTACAATTCTGGTCACCCATGTTCAAAAAACTGGAACAGGTGCAGACAAGAACTACTATGATGATTATGAGAGGGGACTGAAAGAGATCGGCTTGTTTAGTCTTGCAAAAGGAAGGCTGAGAGGAGATATGATTTTTCTCTATAAATACATTAGGAGGAATATACCAGGGAGGGTGAAGAACTATTTTAGCTAAAGGACAATTTTGGCACATGAAACAATAGACATAAACTGGTCATGAATAAATTCAGGTTGGAAATTAGAAGATTTCTAACCATCAGACGTGAGGTTCTGGAACAGCCTACCAATACCAGTTGTGGGGGCAAATGACTTAATTAGTTTTAAGAGAGAGATGGACAAATATATTAGGACAACTGTATGACAGGGTTGCATGTGATGGTGGGGGCAGGACTCCCTTGCTCTGGGACTCACTTGTGGTTTATAAGTAAGCCCCTTCATTTTCAGTTTAAACCAATTTTTACCAAAAAAAATCCAGATTTTACAAAGAATATTCATTTTTTCTGATCATCCTACTTTTGTATCATTCAAATATATAAAAAATGTATTAGGAAAATACAATACAATGTGTGACATTGCACTCCATATCCTTTATGAAAATATGTTTGGAATGTAAATATAATGTAATTGGAATATGTTTTATGCAAAAGTTCTCTTGCAAGGTATTACAAAGCTTATAATCTACTGAGTGTGTTCATCCTATTTGTATGTATCTAAAACTAGAAATATTAAGTTAACTCTGAGGTCCTATTGTAATTATGCAAAGTGTAGGCCATTAATGGTGCTTTAGAATCTTGATGGTACCCACTGACTAGGACAATTAGCTATAGATGGTTTATTTACCTGCAAACCTTCTTGTGGACATTGGGCCAGCCTGTGGGTAATGAAGAATGAGGTCCTACAGTGACATATGACCATGTCATCTGATACTGGAATCTATCTTAAACCTGGTGCTTTTCCATTTAGAGGGAAAGATGGGAACCCAGAGAGACAAAGGATTCCTGCCTTGTGCCAAAGATATAAAAGGGGGTGGAACAGAACAAAGGGGGCTTTCAGTCATGAGAAATCTCCTAGTTATCATCTGAGCTGGAACAAGGACTGTACCAGGGAAAAAGATTGGCCCCAGACTAGGAATGAGTCTAGTCTGTGAAAGAAGCTTATTGGGACATCTCTGAAGGTAAGATTTACCTGTATTCAGTTTCTTAGATTTGTGTGTTTTGTTTTATTTTGCTTGGTAACTTACTTTGTTCTGTCTGTTATTACTTGGAACCACTTAAATACTACTTTTTCTTCTTAATAAAATCACTCTTGTTTATTATTGAACCCAGAGTGAATGATTAATACCTGGGGGAGCAAACAGTTGTGCATATCTCTCTATCAGTGTTATAGAGGGCAGAAGATTTATGAGTTTACCCTGTATAAGCTTTATACAGAGTAAAACAGATTTATTTGGGGTTTGGATCCCATTGGGAGCTGGGTGTCTGGGTGCTGGAGACAGGATATCTGCTGAGTAGTTTTCAGTTAAAGCCTGCAGCTATGGGGATGTGGTTCAGACCCTGCATCTGTGTTGCAGCAGGCTTGCATGTCTGGCTCAACAAGACAGGGTTTTGGAGTCCCAAGCTGACAGGAAAAACTGCCTCAAAGGTAGTTTCAACACATCAGTCCCGGGGGTGTGTGTGTGTGTGTGTGTGTGTGTGTCTCTGTGACCGAAGCCGTCACACTAAGTATGAGATATATGTATTATGATAATACATTAGTCTGTGTGTATATGCAAAGCTGCCTGTTGAAGTAAGGCTATGTATTAGCCTAGAAGACTCACACAATAAATAAACAGGCATGCACAGAAGCTCTGAAGTCTATGCACATCTGAATGTACTGATGAATCTCACACCCACTAAGTATATATTTCAAGCTGTTAGCAGATTACTGTTTAAAGATCTGACACACTAAAATGGGAAGAAAATGAAAATGTGTGTCCGAATATGTTTCAGAACAAAAGGAAGTATTCAAAAATTTAAAAAAGAAACAAAAATGGGAGGAAAGCATGACACTGAGTGTATGCACTGTAAATGGTGTGGCCCAATTATTAAATGTAAATCTTTGTAGGCTAATAGTTCTAAGTGTATAAGAGTAAAATGTTTATTCAAATGAAAAGTTTTATTTGGGGATTACAGCCATATTGTTTACAAAATTGTGTTTTGAGTTCTGTTTTAGTTCCACAGCAAACCACACTGAATTCCATTCACCAGTGCATTAATCTATTGAATACCTTTTTCCCCCTGTCCTTCTTTCCATCAAAATAAACCCCGATATTTAGCCAGAAAAAATATTATTGTTTTTTTTTTACAGACAAATTCCCAGGAACAATTAAATAAAACAAAAACAGAAAATTTATAACTTATGTTCTTTATTCTTGAAGTTTATAACATGTTTTCAGGGTTTCAGCCAGCCACCTGCAGGGATCAGGAAGGGATCCCACCACCCCCAGGGTATTCTGAGGCATTTTTCTTATTTCCTTTCTCTGAAGCATCAGGTATAGCCAGGGCACTGAGATGGCACTGAGCGTTATCTCTCTCAGGTGCTTGGCTGGCTGGTTCTTGCACACACACTCAGGGTATAACTGATCACAATATATGGGCTGGGAAGGAATTACCCCCATGTCAGATTAAGAACATAAGAATGGCCATACTGGGTCAGACCAAATGTCTAGCCCAGTATCCTGTCTTCCAACAGTGGCTAATGCCAGGTGCCCCAGAGGGAATGAAGAGAACAATTAATCACCAGGTGATCCATCCCCTGTTGTCCATTCCCAGCTTCTGGCAAACAGAGGCTAGGAACACCATCCATGTCCATTCTGGCTAATAGCCATTGATGGACCTATCCTCCATGAATTTATCTAGTTCTTTTTTTGAACCTTGTTATATTCTTGGCCTTCACAGCATACTCTGGCAAGGAGTTCCACAGGTTAACTGTGCATTGTGTGAAGAAATACTTCCTTTTGTTTGTTTTAAACTTGCTGCCTATTAATTTCATTTGGTGGCCCCAGTTATTTTGTTATGAGAAGGAGTAAATAACACTTCCTTATTTACTTTCTCCACAATGGTCATGATTTTATAGACCTCTATCATATCCCCCCTTAGTCATCTCTTTTTCAAGCTGAAAAGTCCCAGTCTTATTAATCTCTCCTCATAGGGAAGCTGTTCCATATCCCTAATAATTTGTGTTGCCCTTTTCTGAATCTTTTCCAATTCCAGTATAGATTGGCAGTGACCTGGGGGAAGGGTTCATTTCCCCCATCAGCATGTAGGTGCACATCACTGGCCAGGATTATCTGAATATATATCACTTTATTTTCCCAGCCATTGCAGGAGTCTCGAGTACTGGTGGACCATGGTTTCTCCTATTCTTTGCCTGTGGCAGATAATAGTCCAATCTCCTCTGGTTCTCATATATTTTGGTCTCATTTCCTTTATGGGGTTAGTGTGTGGCTGGTGGGTGGTGTTGTGGGCTTGTGATATAAAAAGGTCACACTAGATCATCTAGTGGTCCCTTCTGGCCTTAAACTTTATGTCTCTATATAAAAAAAATAGCTCATTCTACAATAATTTATCACATTACCAAAATGGTCTATAACTCAACATTCCCTGGGATCTAGAGGTATTCAAGGAAATTTCTTCAAATTAATTGTGCCTGAGACATATTTATGGTCCAGAGCAGAAAATTCCTTATAGATCAAAAGCAAAATTGTAAAAAAATATATATTACTGGTTTTATGGTAAATTAACTGAAATCCAACCAACAAAGTATTATATTGAGGGCCAAGAAACAGATGGGAAAGTAACCCTGTGTGTCCCAATGGTGCATAGCTTTGAAAAACTGAGAGCCACTAAATCATTAGATTAGATCTTTGTGGTCCCTTCTAACATATCATTCTGTGATGAAATAGAGTAACAGAGATCCACAAAATAATCATTCTGACCCACTGACATTGTGTTGTGACAGCTGTCTCTTTAAGATGTTGAATTACTGCGTTTTAACATCATGACATGCTGATATACCACAATATTAAGTCAGGATTTTGTGTTGTGATTAGTCTACAGCTTTCTGTCTCCTGTGTACTATCTCCCCTTTGTTACCTGTTTCTCTCTTCGCCCAAAACTGATTGCTTTGAGAGAATTTTCTCTTCTCTTCGCTTCAAGAACTCCCTTCCTGGCCACTTTTAGGAATGGAAGGTGATCCTGGTTGCTCAGCACTTCTCAAACCATCTATCATGAGACCAGGTAGCATGAGAGGAGATCTCATAAAACTCATATGATCTGCTCATTTAACCACAGGAAGACTGGCAGTAAGAAGATTTGGGTTTGGTTCTGGATTTGACACTGACTCCCAGTATGACCTTGAGTGAGTGACAAACTCTTCATGAGCAAGTTCTTGTTTGCCATTTTTTGGCTTCTGTATTTCCTCATGTCAGTCGAGGGATGAATGCATCTCTCCCGCATTATCAATGAATATTATGAATGAAACTGTGATCACCAAGTTGGCAGTATATTCCTGAGAGAAGGTAATATGGCTTTTCTATTTTTGCATTTAAAAATCTTTGTCTGTCTCTGATTCTATGGATTTCATTTATTTTTGCTTCCTGATTTAGAGCTTGATCCTGTCTTCTGTAAGTCAGATGTGCATACGTAAGTGTGAGTAGTTCATGCAGAAATGCCTTTCTGTGAATCTGAAGAAGGAATCAACTTGTATGTCTACACTACAAATAGCTGCACTGCTGACACTGTACCACACTAGCACATATAGTGTAGACACTCCCACACTGATGGGAGGGGTTTTTCCATCAATGTAATTAATCCACCTCTCTGGGACGGTAGCTGGGCCAATGGAATAATTCTTCTATTGACCTATCTGCATCCATACTGGGGTCAATCTAGTTTTCAAGAATAGAGCAGGCCTAAATTATAAGGCAAAGCCAAAGTAAAAGTTGCAACAATTCATTGGAATCAATCCTAATTCTAGAGCAGTTACTCAAGCACTCCAGCAGGAGTATTGGCATCACCTGGGAGTTGGAGCACACAAGATAAATGTAATGTTCTACCTTCAAAGTGTGGGAAAAACAGATGGAAAATACTGGATTGATGAAGGAGCACATAGCTACATAGGAGGAAATAATAAACCCTATGAACTACATTAACTCATTTATCATGCCATGGTATTTTACTAGTATTTATTTTTATGCTGTTCCCATACTGTAAGAACTCAAAGAATAATGGTGCAACAAAGGAATGGACACAAATATCACCTTTTTTGTTATCTGACCAAACTTTGTAGCAAAATATTTGCAAATGGCAGAAGCATAGAACACATTTTAATAAATTCTTAATGTAAAATGTGTAAAGTACATATATAGTTTAGATACAATGTATTTTAAAGAACAAAACTGAGTATTTTTTCCACTTTACTCTGATAGTTTGCTTGTTTAAAGAACCTAACACTGTTATGGATCATTCTTTATTAGGCCATCTTTTAAAAAAAAACCATTTATTTTAGGTTTATTGTTATAGGTTTTCTCCTAATTGTAATATTCATCTTCTTGTAAAATCCAGTAAATATTTTCCGAGTCAATGTCCTGGCTCCGGCAGTGGTATCTGAAAGGGGAAGAGTAGGTCATAAAAACTACAAAGATGAGCATGCAACGTCCCTTTAGGGCTACACAAATAGCCATTTACTATGTATTAAGCCCAGAGTGACAAGTTGGTTGCTGTTTTTCCCCCTTGCTCCCTGGGAGGATGAATGCTTTTCCTGACATAGCTCACCCTCCTCTGAGCCAGTTCAGCTGTGCTGGCCACTGCACTGAGAGATGGGAAGTGGAGTAAATACTTTACCCAATCTCTATCCCTGACTGCACACTTCCCGTGCACCACTGCAAGTGAAAAAGTTGCAAGTGTTCCCTTTTCTGCCACCCCACTCCTTTCTGCGAGTGCATAGACTGGTTTCTGACTGAGCCCAACATATCCTGATTCTACTAGGTGAAATCTCTTAAGTACAATACTATTAATCACACTACTTAGGAAATGATAAAAAGTACAGTTGAGAAAACAAAATGCATATCAGGCCAATTAGGAATTTATGTTCTCCAAGTTCCAGTATTCTTCCCCTTCCTGTACCTACTTACGTCTCCTCTATGACAACAAGATAGACAGTACACTTCAACTGAATCAGGATGTACTTGATCAGGTAATCCAGTTAATCAGGATGTTTCCTCCGGAAGGAAATTAAGCTCAGTGATACTTAATGGTTAGGGCTTCTGCTTAATTAGGATTCTAATTTATTCACACTGAAATAAGGATTTATGACCTTTGCCACACTCAGAAGCTCATGGTGCTTTGTCTCCTCTCAAGGACCACTGTCAGTACTGCTTAGTAAAGCAAAACTATTTATTGCTTTCCAGACATTACTTACACTTCTCAGATTGGCAGTGTTATGAGATTTCTCAGCTACTTTGTGGCACTGTATTTCTCTATTTCAATTCCTTTCAGATTCAATTTGAGCCAAACCACCAAGCCCTTTCTCAGTTACCGTTCTCAGTTCCCTTTACTGCAACTCTGTAGTGAGTCAGTAGGTTTAATGTGAGTGAGAGAAAGCAATCTGAAAACTTCACTGAAAGTCACTCCAATACTTCTGAAAGTCAAGTCTAGTGGACGACTAGAAGGTAAGAACTCTACTGTTACTACTGTGTGGTTTTAGAAAATCATTTTACATTTTATATCCTAGATGCCTGAAGTTAGCCTGTTAAAGATGTGGCCTGAAATTCATGCCATCGCCTTAGACACCTAAATAGATATTTAGTAGCCTACCTTTAGGAACCTAAGGTTTACATTTTTGGCCTTACTCTCTTTACGGGGCAATCTTAATTCAAAAAAAGTCAGATGTTGTTTTGTCATTGACTTTAATGAGAGCAGGTTTGAGCCCATTATCTTCATTTTTCTTACTCTCAAAATGGGATTATTACTACTTTTCTACTTCCCATGGATATTCTGAGGAATAATTAATGTTTGTTCAGCTCTTTAATTATTACAAGAGATAAATATTACTATTTCAAAAGGGTACCTTCCCAGACCTCATTTTCTCCATATGTTAAAGAGTGATAATGGGATGTAGCTTGCCTTTTAGGTAAATTGAGTTTTCCAAAACAATTTTTTATCTATGAATTTTCACACCTATAACCTCAAAATGTATGTTTAATGACAAATTTAATTTTATTGTGAAATCTTTGAGAAGCGGAATACTGCCTTTTTATATGCTTACAAATATTATCTGCCCTTATGAAAATATTGAAACAAATGATTCAAATTGAAGTTACTATCTGCAGTATGTGCATAGATGAGATTATTTTAAATGCACAGGAAATTAGCACTGTAGTATCAGTTGTATATTTGTAAAGTTGTTAAACTTTTAAAGTCTTCTAACTACTCACAAATCTAGTAAACCCTCATGGGAAAATCAAAGGCAGATATGAATTACAGCAGTACAAAACCCAGTTCAGTTGTCACTAACCAGTAGTATCAGGTGGGTTTATTTTCTGTGCTCCAGCTACTTTGATTGTGCTGCTGTTCAGCTCTGCTTGTCCTGTCAGATAAGTCAATTATTTTTCATCTTAAAACCATCAGTGTTTTATTTATTTAGAAGAAGAGGAATAAACCTATGCCATCTTTCATAGATTTTCTTTCCATCTTCAACTTCTCTGAGCTCCTTAATGAAAATCTTTTCTTTACCTTTGAAGTATTTAACTATGGAAAGAATACTTACTTTTCTGTCAATATTTATTTTAACATTGTTGGCACTTAACACCAGGTGTAATATTAAAATATACTGACAATTGCAGCTGGGCAACCTATTCATAGCAAATGTTTTATTTGATGTATTTCTCTCACATTTCTGTTCCTGAGTTGTTCCGGAACAGTCTTATGTGTAGTAATTTGTTGTTAACATTATTTGACAAATGTTTCAAGTGAACAAATTTCAACCAATGGATTTCTCACACACTGTGTTCACCATGTGCATTTACTATTTGTTATTCATTACCATCACTCTTGTCACTATAGTCAGCTGGTCTTAAACATTCCCTTATTGCATAAGTGTAATTGCAGTGACATTGGGGAAGGCATGACAAATTAGTGGGACTTTGACTGTCTCACACAGAGGGTCTGAGATGTTTTTGGAGATAGGAAGTGATAGGCCTAAAGGATAAGGGAATTCTAAGACATTTGAGATCATTTTCATTTCTGGACCCCTTCAGTCAAGTCTTTGCTGAGACACTAATTACAAGAAAAAAAAAGATGCTATTGTAATATTATGTGTATTTTTGACTCTGTATAGTATATATTTAGTGGACTCTTTCAGCATGCACATCACAATTATGCATTGTTTGTGATGTGTGCAAATTGAATCTGTACATCAATTTTGTTATGAACCCTAAGGGTAATGAAATATGTGTGAATCAGCTTAATTCATCTCTCTCACACTTTTAAATTACAATGATCTTTTATGTAATTTTCATTAATGTAATATTCATCAACCTTAAATACATGTTAACCAATGTTGTTATATGGGGATTTCATAGGTTTCTCTTTTTCCTTCAGAAAATTTAAAAAGCCCTGAATGCTAAAATATGGCTGTTATCAAAAATGTTATGTGGTGAAGCCATAAAATCCAATACGGTGCTAAGCACATTGCAGCTTGCAGGTGCAATTTGTGCTTGAAGGAAATAGAGTAGACTATGGTTTTGCTTGTTAGTTCACTCTTAGACTTAGAATGATCAAGGGGAGCGTAGAGCATTCCACTCCACTGGAAGGAAGAACTCAGAGGACATAAAGCGTGAGAGAAGACCATCTTTGCCCCTCTCTCATCTGATGAAAAAAGGCTGCACATCATCTCCCCTCCTGTAAATATCTTCCCCATACATGCCCCCTTCCCCCAACTCACTCCTCTGTAACCAGTCTCTGAGCAGGTGCTCCCAATTTTGCAGAAACAGAATCCAGCAGGTGAGGCCCCACCAAATGCTCTCTCCAGAACAGATACTGGTCCTTCAGAGGTAAACTGCATGCCTGCTAATGACAAGAAGCAGCAGCAGCTTACCTTAATACAAGGTTACCCCTGTGGTGAGCTCAGCCTGGTCAGGGTGCCAAAATGCTTGTCAAAAATCTTATCCTCTGCACCGTAGCCGGCCGCGGCCCCATCCATGGCTTGGCCTCTGCCAGGCAGGAGCAGATTCTGCTCCACGGGGAGGAGGGGTAGCCCATTGCTTCCCCCGCCCCCAATCTGCCTATCAAGCAGTCTGTGCCTGTGTCTGTGTTGACTTCCTGTCATGTTGTTTTCTATAGTTTGCACAGTTTTCTCTCTGAACCACAGTAACAGTGGAAACCCTGCTGATGTCACATGCTTGCTGAAAGTTACATTACCAATTTTATTCATGCTTATGAATATGTAATCAATATGTAAGGAGAGAGTGAGATAGTATGAGTATAAGAAACCAATCACAAGGCTTGAACTGAAATATTACCATATAAGGATAATCAAGTTGTATATGGGACTGTATATAAACATACGGCAGTAGTGGCCACAGAGAGATGTAACCCACAACAGCATAAACCTCAGGACTGGACCAGAAGCAGTAGAGCCCTCCCGTAGATCTGAAGGGACATCAGGACTCTCGTCGCCTAGTGGTTTGATCTCTGGGAAGCTGGAACCTGGCCAGTCTCAGTCACTTAAGATCGAAAGCAACACCTGCATCTACAGCCTGCCAGGATGCATAGAATGTGTTTAAGTATAATTGCACAATAAGGGAAGCAAGTGATAAATCAGCCCTCAGTACTGTTTCAGTTCAACCTTTGTTTGTGGTTATTTCTTGGCTGGTTCCAGGGAACGGGCAACATGCACCATTTAGGGAATTGGCCGACACAAGCCTTTCTTCCTTGACAAACCCTTCCATCTCTGTCCTTTCTTGATCTAGTCTCTCTCTCTCTCTCTCTCTGCACTGCCTTCTACCCATTTCCCCTCACTAATTCAACAAACAAAATCATCACTTTAGTATTTCTCTCCAAAACTAATTAAACTGAATTTCAAGGATAAGCTCAAACATAATTTTCCATAAACATTTATTAGAATAAATTTGCCTGAAACAAAGTTCACAGAAATAATAGGGAAAATATGGTAAAGCAAATTGCAGTTCATTTCATCAAAACATTCATCAGTTTTCCTACTATCTGCCCAGTTTTACTGCTAATGCTCTTGTGAATTAAAATATTCACTTTGGAAGACAGAAAGCAGAAAAACCTGCAAATGAGATTAAACAATGGAACTCTCATTTTGACAGCCATGGCCTCAACTTTTCAAACAGTGATCTTTTGCAGGTCATCAGATAACTGACTATAACTTAAAAGGTGGAAACGTTCAAATCAGTGTAATTCTCTGGCCTCTTATTTTATTGGTGGTAATGTAATCCTGATGGTCACCTCTTACTTTAGCAAAACTCATATAATCATACAACCACAGGATCAAAGGTTCATAAAGACAGCAAAAAGTTTAATATTTAAATTAGATATTTAAACAATTGTAGAGATACCACCTAATAAAATTCTGCTTATGTTACATAGTGAGGCTTGAGACTGAAGGTAAATGACTTTAACCACTTTAGAAATGATATCTCTCGGCCCGCGCCGCTTCCCGCAGCCCCCATTGGCCTGGAACAGTGAACCACAACCAGTGGGAGCTGCAATCGGCCAAACCTGCAGACGTTGCAGGTAAACAAACCATCCCACCAGCAGATTTCCCTGACGGGCCATGTGCTAAAGGTTGCCACTCCCTGATGTACTGTATCCAGATGCATTCTTGTTTTTGTAAATTGCTTTTTATAATAGAATTTTTCATTTAGACTACCTGTGCAATTGACTGTTAATAGGATACTCTAAGAAAACATTTATGAATAAGACAGAGTGAAAAGGACAGCATGAAACTACCCATACCATTAGGATCAAGAAGTTAAAGACTCTAATGTGTGCAGTAAGAAGCACATTCACTCTTAATAAAATATGTAAAGAGTTCAGGTGTTTTCAGTAATTTCCCTTCTATTCAAAGACTCCAGACATATTAAAAAGCAAATAAAACTGTTTTTAATAATCTTTTATCCCCAAAGTATTCCAATATATTTTACAGATTGAATATCACTACTCCCACCACTGGAATTCAACTACTTCTGGGGTGAAATATGGCAGCAATTCTGTGCCAGTAACAGTACACAACGGTTTCTTGGGAAATGAAATGAAGAATACGTTTTTCATTTGAAACTACAAGGCGTATTTCAGGTAGGCACAACTGGATTATTCAGAATGGAATGTATCTAGAAAACCAGGTAAACATTGTGAAAAGTACTATTTAAGCCTTAGTGACCATGAAAACTGTGAGTCACAATTTAATGGCTCATCTGAAAGATGGCGTCTCCAGCAGCAGAATCACACAGGGACATTGGTTCAATAGTAATTCAGAGGAAAGGCTACCACCTACTGAAGCAACATCACTTTCTGCAGAACCTATGCTTTCCATTGAAATCTCCCAGACAAGGTCTCAGCTTTGACCTTGCTTATTTAGCTCATGAGATCTGATAAAGGTAGAGGTGGTTGAAAAATGAAATTCTATATTCTCTCTCTCTCTCTCACATACACACACTGAAACCATTTTAATTTTGAAGTGTTCAAAACTAAATATTGTTAAATTGTTTTAATGTATTGTTGTGATTTCCCTCCCCCACACACAAATTGTACTGAAAGAATTCTCAGAATTGTTAGATTAATCACATTAGTTAGAAGTTTTATTTGTTGTAGCCACCTATTGTCATACTACAGGAGCTAAAAATCCAGGAAGAGGGCAAAGAGGGGAAAGTATGTTATTGTGTAGTTCATACAAACGGAAATTAAGAGTCAAAAATGCATTGGTCCATATTCTTATCAAGAAAATATGATAGTGGAATGAGATACATCGTAAGAGATGATGTTTAAAGCAGAGCAGGATACTTGTATTATTCAAGCTTATGAGAACTACTGTCTACATCTATGGACAAGGCCGCTATTAGAAAACATCCTTTTTAGAGCTGATAAAGAAAGGCAAAAGATAATGTTTTGAATCATTCCCATCTCATTTTGTTGACCGTTTAAATAAAAGCATTTTGATTTGTCTAATGTACTGGAAGGATCAGTTAACAAACATTTTATATTATTTTAATAGCAAGAAATTGCAATGACTATATAATTAAAGATTAAACTTTCTTCAGATTTACCCTGATCAAAGCCTGACACATTTTTTGTGAGAACTGTCAGTTAAATAGACTCCACTGCAAACATGAAGAATAGAATTTTGCATATTAATAAAGATTTTAAAAAAATCTTTGGGGCAAATCTCTCCCTGTTGTATAGAAACCAACCAGCTATAAAGTCTAGATCCTTAATAATCTCTTAAAGTGCACCATCTTTACCTAATGTCTTCTGAAGTTGTTTAGATAAACAAGGTAGACCGACTATAAAACAGTGAGTTTAGTTACTCCTGTTCCGTATGTGCATCAGCTCAGGTGCTGGATAAAATATGCCCTTTTAGCCAATACTTCCCCTGTTCTTCCCTCTAAAACAGTTTACTTTCTCAGCAAAAATTCAGTCTGAGCAGCTAGTTGCCAGTTATATTTTTCATAGGTTAATTGAGTAGATATCTTATTATCTGGGGGACAGCCTACGTATTTGATCCAACTCTGCAATGCATTTTAAACAGTTATTTGTTATTCCTTTTCCCTTCAACTGCCTGATGCAAAAGCTTAAGTTATGTTCACCTAAGTCAGACCTTACAGATATAGCACACAATGCTAAGAGTATACTGAATGGTTATCACTATGCAGGAATACAGTTTTTGTCTGTATTCACATTGATTTCAGTATTTGAATCTCCGCCAAAAATTTACATTTTCTGTGGAAAATTTAGATTTTTATTTTTTGAGTCAAAGTTTTTTTCTGGGGAAACCACCCTTCTCCCCCTTTTATGTCCAGCTCTAATATACCCTCAGGTCTGAAGATCCTCCCTGTACAGTGTTTGTATGCAGGAGCCTCTGAGCTTGAAAGAATGAATGGAAGCATGACACAGAGCCAACACATCACCTCTTTCTGTAAGTTACAGGACTTCTTTTTTTCTTGGCTTATGATAAGAGATAACTGTGAAGTTAGTAATAGAAAAGCACTTGGATTTTGGAGCTGAAATATGGCTTGTCTTTTTCAATCTCCTTTTAACTTTGCCTCTTTTATATAATTAAGAAGTGATCCCCCGCCCCACAACTTTTAGATCAGAAAAGAACATATTTTAATAGAATTATGGCTCTCTTGACAACATGATTTATTCATTTAACATTCTGTATTATAACCTTAAATGGTTTCCCCTAATCACATAGATATTTTATATTAACAGGAAAAATGAGCAAGACATTTCCGTTATCAAGTTTGTCATGTATGTCATTATGTTTTGATTCTATGTCATTATGTATTGATTCTAAACAAAATGGCACCTCCTTAGGTTTAAACAGATTATGTTATGATTAAATTTTCTTGTACTTTTTGCTTAGCTAAGGAAAACGCATTATATAATTTGGTTTTCAAATACATCAAAGTAATGATCACTGTAAAAGAATAGGAAAGACAGTGGAAGCATTCACATCAACAACTGTAAGTTTGCAGTATTTACATGCAAAATGGACAGCAAATTATACTATTGGCTAAGTATGTGCTTTTGACCAGAAATAATACAAATATTTTATGTTTATTTAATAGCTGTTATCCCAAAGGCCATCAAAACTCTTCAGAAATTCAAACTTCTATTTAAACCATACACAGGGATCACTTTACCTAGTACTAAACTGTACCCAGCTCTGGGATGAAATGTGGCAACTGTTTTTAGCTCTATTTTATTGCGTAAGCAAGAGCATCAAGAATGCTGTATGATGGGAAAACAGCAGAGATGATAGTTAGGCCTCATAGACCTTAGCAACACACCCAATGGGATACTGTCTTGGGCATGTATATCACATTCAACATCAGAGCCTCTGCCCTGTAAGAATATGTTTAAAAATTACAAAAGCCAATTTGAAATATTCAGACTTGTCTATTTTTAAAATGTCAACCACAACAAATGTATCACCATTTCAGAAACATATTATTTACCTCAAATTCTTGATCTGAGGAGACATATCACTGGATTTTTACTGTTGGCATTCCTTACACATAGCCTATGGTGTAAAAGCCTCCAAGATTTTATCTGAAGTTATCAAAACCCTAAAGCACTCTCTTGCTCTTTGTTTTTGGTTTTTCTCCTGAATTGCCATGTCTTTTTGAGCCCATCCTTGAATTTAGAGATCTCACAATACATAATTACTCACAAACTGATTACTGAGGTGCAAATTCCATTCCAAAATCCACTTTATTCAACACCAACCTTACACATAAAGGCCTCTTAGTTTTGCAAGCAAACCAATATATAGGGCCAAATACAATCTAATCATCTCCAATCTCCATCTTAATCTATCATAAAGAGAAGCTGCACATGCTTAAATTGAATTTTAATAGAAATTTAAAGATTTAAAGTTTAAATCTAGTTTATCTTGTTATGCTTGGATTTTTTTAATGTAATTTTCATATTGGTCTCAATTAAAAGTGAAGTTGTAGAAAATATTAGTGATGAATCATTTGACTAATTTAGAATTTTTTTTCAGCTAGCGGAATGTCCTTAAAGTGATTGTGATTCTTTCTTTCTTATTCACATTTTATCAAGCAACTCAGCTAACCTCTTTTAGCATAGGGATTTCTTCCAAGCATTTTGCTCCACCACTGAAAGTATTCAATATATGGAATTAAATATTTTGGTTGCTGGTGACTTAAATCACATGATATTGTTTCTAATCTTTGACTGGATGACTAGCTCATCAGATAGAATAACATCAATAAATCTCTTTAGACCTTGATATTCTCAGGGAGAGGATGGGAGCACTTTTAGGGAAAGGAAGCAAGAGACAACCAGATTTAGGGAATTTTAGGAAATTTAAAACATTTGCCTTTAAGGGGCAATAGAGGTGTCATATGAGGGTTATCATTTCTACAAAAATTAGGTTGCCGTAAGATTTATTATCTGGGTGTAACAAGCAACCTACATGCCCTTAAAGAGAGATTGTCCAGGCTCTTTTATTACTATTTTTTATGAAAGCATTCAATGCTGTGGAACTATTTGACTACACACACCTGGAATATCCTGTCCTGTGCAAAAGACTGTTGTCACACTCTCATGAATTTGCGCTGTACGTGATACTATGTGGCGAAGACAGCAGTCAGATCTCAGTAATGATCAAGTATCTGGACAGAAATTTTGGAAACAAATTGGTTCTTCTATTGTGATTAGCCAGTCCCATACAAAATATACCTACCACACTCTTGCATCTACCCATCTATTATTTTCTATAAACATAGTCATTGACAGAGAAAGAAAATGCCTCTAACTGTATGTCAGGGTTAGATTTCACTAACATATCCTTTATTCCAGGATTCTTGAAAAAAGTTTTGTGAACAAGACTGGAATATAAAGTATACCAAATATACTGTTGCACATGTATCATGTACAACATTGGTTAAAAGTAATTATGCATGCATGCATGCATACAGTTCCTTGAAAATTTATACTTTCTTTAAGTGCTTTAAGAAAATAAACTCCGTGAACCCTAAAATTAAGTGCAGCAAAGAGCAATACACTGTAACAGTGCCTTTGACAAATTGTATCATGGTTACACTATATAATACCGAAAGGTAACAGTAATTACATTGTAGTTATGCTCCTGATGCCTGTATTTGCAATTACAGTCACTTAACTGACTGGTTAAGTACATGATGGAGAGTAAACACAATGTACCTGTATTCCAAAAAAATAAACGTATTTTGTTTGGAACTGAAGAGATAATTGTGACCGAAGAACCCCCCAAGGAGAACTGGCAAGTGGGTTACAAGAGTTTCCTTATTCTGGTATGTACACTCTGGTTCATTAAAGAAAGTCATGTAAGGTCTTCAATGAAATATATGTACAGATACTATATAAAGAGTTGCATATTTGTACTGAAAATATGTTCTTAGATTCCTTATCACAGCAGAGGTGGAGTAACTGGTTTCCTGTTGGACAAAATATGTTTATTCACCTGTCTCTCTCTGTTGGCATGTAAATTCAGCATTGTAAACTAACTCAATGGAGGGACATTTAAGTGTGCAGCAGAGAGATATGAAGTCAACAGGGAAGTGCATACAATGGGGGAGGAGAACCTAAGTTTGAGATATACTTCAAAGGTTTGCTGGACTATATTTGGGGAATAAAGAAGATACCATATCATCCTGAACCTAGGAAGTAAGTGGGCAGTGCATTTACATTCATGAAAACAGGATCACCATCAGCTTTGGTTGAAGACACCCCAAAAGGCTTTGGGTGAGATTAACTTCATTATACAGAAGGTTAAGCTAATAGTTAAATTTAATCTCCAGAAAGTATGTTATAATTTTGTTTTATATGTAAGCCTTTTGCTTTCTTTTTCCTTACTCACTATCTCTCGAATCTTTGATAATAAACTTATTGTTGGTTTCACTATAAGTATATTTTAGCACTATGGTACTGTACAAGGAGCTCATCCTGAGTTGAATCATACAAGCTGGTGTATACTATGGTCCCTTGAGGCCAGCAGATCTGATATTTCTGTGAGTGTTCAGGGGCTGGAAACTAGAGGGAAATGCTTCAAAGGGACTCAGGGACTGGGATACACTGTTTGTTAACCTACAAGGAAAAGTAAGGGCTCACACAGTCCAGAGGAAAGCGTTTGAGAGGCTAACAGGCTGGTGTCATCAGCAAGCTGGCATCCAGTTAAGCAAAAGCAAGTCTTCCTCATATACCTGAGGCATGGAGGTAACTAGGGGATTCACAGTCCTGTGTATTCTGAGAACAGTCATAGTAATATCTAGCAATTTTATAATGAAGTTAATTTTCCAGTTATGTGAATGAATGGTAATTTCTTATCAAACAGCATAACCACAGTGTAATTGCAGTTCAGCTACAGTATAATTTCAGTCACTGCATTATAAAGTTATTATCATCACTATTTATTAGTATTATATTGCAGGAACACCTCAAGATGACAGCCACGTTGGACCCTAAAACATTTTCTTGCTCAGAAAAAAACAGTCTCAAGAATACCTCTTTTAAACCAGAATACAGTTACCATTTTATCCCTTATCTTTACAAGGAAGATACCTTCTGTGTAGGGTAGTTGTTCCCCACAGTTAACTTTGATGTTTTATTAACCTTATAACACTTAATATGTGTAACATCTCAATGATTTGTCATTTCAAATCCTTTTATCACATTAAAAATATCACCCATATTTATAGCAGTTCATAACTAAAGAAGAAGAAAAAGGAGCAATTTATCATCCTTGGTTCAAAATACAGTGGTTAGCGGTAGAAACCAATCTGGCAGAAGCTAAAGTTTGGTGCTTTTAACCCTCCATTAGAGTAGAAAAATTATTGGTTGAGGTTTTCCATTTACCCTGTAAGAATGAAGAAAAAAAAAAAGATCCCTCCCTCCTCCCCCTCCCCAGCTGAATAAGCTAACAATTGGGATTGAGAATATTCATTGGTAGCATCTGTGATAAGTAATTAAAAGATGGTGTTGAAACCATTTCCACAACATTAACACTTCCCTAAAGATTATAATTTAATGAGCCCATCTATTACAATCTTCAGTATTATTTTGTACAACTGGTCCCCTGTCGTACTTTACCATACTGTTTAAACTTCAGTTTAACTTAAATATGTCCACACTTCTTGGCAATGAATTTCCCTGGGCTAATGAGTACTGTTGAGCATATCTTTGATAATGGTACTACTGATGATTTTGACCAATTTATTTATTGTCCAGGTGCATCAGTAATTTACACTGATTCAAGAGAATAGGAATAGTATTACTTGAATCTTTAATTGATAATGCACCATCTGCACATGGTGACACTCCCTGGCAACTGTTTTATAACTAAGCTCCTTTAATGTTTGTTTCAGATAGAATTATATATAGTAAAGATTCCCATGTCATAGCAAACATCCCTAGTTAAATGTCCATATAATGGGACATTGCAGATCTTGTTTGTGCTTCAAATTAGTATCAGCATAATATGATGCCATCTAAGAGATAAAAGTTCAGATCCCATACTGAATTCCTCAATCCTCAAGCTGGCAAGAATAGAAAGCAGTGTGGAGGAAGTATGTACAGCCTTTTGGGAAAGAGCCCCTCAGGTAGCTCTCAAGATTCCTCTGTAATATGGTTTAAATAATGCAATGTTCCCAGTTCAGGGTCTTCTGAAACAAAAGAGGTAAGCACTTGTAAATGCTATTCTTACACACATTTTGACTCCATCAACTGCACACTCAGATGCCAGTGTTTCAAAGTGGTGTGCAGATGCCGGCAGGTACCCAAAAGAAGAGTAGGTTGAATCCTTTCTGAAAACCCAGCCCTCGATATTTAAATGTTTTACATCAGATCTTACCTATTTTAGTCAGTTTAGGGCTCCATCCTATGTCATAAATATAAAAGGAAGGGTAACCACCTTTCTGTATACAGAACTATAAAATCCCTCCTAGCCAGAGGCAAAACCCTTTCACCTGTAAAAGGTTAAGAAGCTAAGATAACCTCGCTGGCACCTGACCAAAATGACCAATGAGGAGAAAAGTTACTTTCAAAGCTGGAGGGGGGAAGAGAACAAAGGGTGTGTGAGTGAGTGATGCTTTGCCGGGAACAGATCAGGAATGCTCTTCAGAACTCCTGTAAAAAGTTAGTAAGTAATCTAGCTAGAAATGTGTTAGATTTCTTTTGTTTAATGGCTGGTAAAATAGGTTGTGCTGAATGGAATGTACATTCCTGTTTTTGTGTCTTTTTGTAACTTAAGGTTTTTCCTAGAGGGATTCTCTGTGTTTTGAATCTGATTACCCTGTAAGGTATTTACCATCCTGATTTTACGGACGTGATTCTTTTACTTTTTCTTTAATTAAAATTCTTCTTTTAAGATCCTGATTGCTTTTTCCTTGTTCTTAATATCCAAGGGTTTGGGTCTGTGTTCACCTATGCAAATTGGTGGGGATTTTTATCAAACCTTCCCCAGGAAAGGGGAATGGGGGGATATTTTTGGGGGGGGAGACATCTCCAAGTGGGCTCTTTCCCTGTTCTTTGTTTAACACTCTTGGTGATGGCAGCATAGGGTTCAAGGACAAGGCAAAGTTTGTAACTTGAGGAAGTTTTTACCTAAGCTGGTAAGAATAAGCTTAGGGGGTCTTTCATGCAGGTCCCTACATCTGTACCATAGAATTCAGAGTGGGTAAGAAACCTTGACAAGGTCAGATTCCTCTCTGCCCCCATTTGTATGTGTGGGGGACAGGGGGCTGGGAGGAGTGTCTCTTCCAGTATGTGAGTCTTCTATGAGTTACAGGATGCCTTTAGATAAAGTTATAGATCAGTCCCTTCACTACAAGATGTCCTCAGGCAGAGGCTCTGACAAGTTAAAGAAGCATAGGAAGACTAATAAAACAGTAGGTTTCAGTGGCTCTTGTTATGATCTGATTTTTTGGGGGGGGGGGCAAAGCAATGTGCTGATTTTATATTAATTGCTTTGAGCATAGACTATTAGGCTATGTCTGCACTGTACACTTCACCCAGGCTCTTACCCAGATTTTATCCTTACCCCCTATACTGTCCACTCAGAAAGCCTCTGTCTCTAGTTTGTAGGTTATTTAAGGGTGGAATAGTTTATCTGGCTGAAGGTGTAGCATGAAGTGGATTAGAACCCACACTTCACCTTAACTCAGGCTGGAATCTGCCCACTTTGCAGTAGATTCAGACTAAATTACTTGATTGTTGATGTGGCTCCAATGCCCTTCCCAGAATTGCTCCCAAAGGACAGAAAATATTTCCCACAACTGATGCAGAAAAAAATCCTAGAGCATAAGAAATCAATGGAAATGCTCCTAGACCATGAAAACACCACACCAGTCCGATGTTGCGGTAGGAATGCATGGAGAGGCGCTAGGCCAAGACAGGTGCCCATACTCAAGTACCAATCATCCAGGTTAACTGTGCAGCATAGACACAGCCATAGAATTTTTTTTCAAACAAGTAAATTAATCAAAATAAGAGACTAAACAAAAGTATTAGCAAATGGTAAACTAATGAAGTGTAAATGGTGCTTATATGAGTAACACATTATGATCTACATTTGTGTTACACCTTTTTTCAAATGAACTTTAGTTTGCAAAAAATATTGCTACTTTGAGATAACTTCTGTAAAGAAAGCTAGTGAAAAGATATGACACTTTACAGGCATACCTTTTCTCCAGATAATGTCCCTACTACCTCAAATATAATTCTAACACTTTAAAAATATTAAAAACAAAGAAAAATGGAAAAACTTGTAACTTATAACACATTTTCATAATGCCATGTTCAGATGGTGAACTGGAGCAGAGATTTTTCTTTTAGTACATTTAGGTACTCTGAAATGTAAATGGTACAATGTAATGCAAAATTGGGTAGGAAAATTAAACATACAGGACCACGTGTTCCTCCATAGGGGAAAATCTACATGGCATAAAATGAAGAGTGCATGCATGTGGAGTTTCCTGTACAAGGGAAGAAGGGAGAAAACAGGGACTGGAGACCTTCCATTCAAAGTTTCTATTCAAAACTCAGGCTCCACCTGCAAAGATTCTGGAATTGTATGAGGGAAAATCAATTCCTATATAATGCCTTCCAGAGATAAATTGGAAAAGCAGCTCTTTTTAGATCAAAAAGTTACTGAGTATAAATCATAAACCTGTATCTAGTTGAGGTCCCATAGGTTCTTCCCTAATTGTCTTTTTCGTTGCAAGAAAGTGACAGCTGTTTTGGGCTAATTACATTTATTTCCAGTATGTTCAGAGAATGAATAAGTGACTGTATGTTCAAAAAAAGAAAAAGAGGACTTGTGGCACCTTAGAGACTTACAAATTTATTTGAGCATAAGCTTTCGTGAGCTACAGCTCACTTCATTGGATGCATGCAGTGGAAAATACAGTGGGGAGACTTTATATACACAGAGAACATGAAAAAATGGGTGTTACCATACACACTGTAATGAAAGTGATCAGGTAAGGTGAGCTATTACCAGCAGGACAGAAGAAAAACCTTTTGTAGTGATAATCAAGGTGGGCCATTTCCAGCAGTTGACAAGAACATGTGAGGAACAGTGGCGGGAGGGGGGAAATAAACATGGGGAAATAAGTTTTACTTTGTGTAATGACACATCCACTCCCAGTCTTTATTCAAGCCTAATGTAATGTTGTCCAGTTTGCAAATTAATTCCAATTCAGCAGTCTCTCATTGCAGTCTGTTTTTGAAGTTTTTCTGTTGCCACTTTTAGGTCTGTAATCAAGTGATTAGAGATTGAAGTGTTCTCCAACTGGTTTTGAATGTTATAATTTCTGATGTCTGATTTGTGTCCATTTATTCTTTTATGTAGAGACTGTCCGGGTTTGGCCAATGTACATGGCAGAGGGGCATTGCTGGAACACGATGACATATCACATTGGTAGATGTGCAGGTGAACGAGCCTCTGATAGTGTGGCTGATGTGATTAGGCCCTATGATGGTGTCCCCTTAATAGATATGTGGAAAACAGTTGGCAACGGGCTTTGTTGCAAGGATAGGTTCCTGGATTGGTGTTTTTGTTGTGTGGTTGCTGGTGAGTATTTGCTTCAGGTTGGGGGGCTTTCTGTAAACAAGGACTGGCCTGTCTCCCAAGATCTGTGAGAACGATGGGTCATCCCTCAGGATAGGTTGTAGATCCTGGATGATGCGCTGGAGAGGTTTTAGTTGGGGGCTGAAGGTGATGGCTAGTGGCGTTCTGTTATTTTCTTTGTTGGGCCTGTCCTGTAGTGGGTACTCTTCTGGCTCTCTCACTCTGATCCTTCACTTCAAGTGACAGATTGACACAGAACAAATTTATTCTTTCAAATATCAACATGGTCTCAAATTACAAGGACTAAGGCAAATTAGCCAAGTTACCTGAAGACCAGTTGGCTCTCTGTAAACTAAAAATCTCTCTCTCACACTAGATTCCATGGTGATTAGAGTCTTGCAATAAATAAAGTGAGTATTTTCAGGACAAATAAATTCGTGGATTCCAGATACTGCCAGATTTGCCTCACTCCCCCTTCTCAGTAATGTTACCCAGATGGGGCAAGTTAGGGAGAGGGTGAGATCAAGTACCATTATCTAGGTTAACCAATTGTTTACTGAACAAAGGCCCAATGACCATACCAGCATTTCAAACTCTTAGCCAAACCCAATGTGATATTAAAAGGTGGCAGAATTGGGTCCTATTTGACCATCAGTTCATAACATTTATTTTTTAGTGGGAATGAGAATTCTAACTTTGCCAGTTGAAACTGTAGGTAAAATTTACAGTAGGTAGGTGACTATTATAATTGCCCAAGGTGGAAGTTAGACAGACCTCTTCTACTCTTGAGACAAGTGCCAAAAGACATCTGACACAAAAGTGGTTTTACATCTCATCCAAAAAAGAGCAAATTAATATAAATCCTTAAAATCACACACTGTATTTTGTACTCTCAAACTATGTATTATTCTACTGGGAGTAATTTGCAAGTCTTTCAAAATGATCTTATTTAAAATGCTCCAGAAAGAAATGAAATAGTGTCCCTGCTGTACATTCTGCTAACTAGTGTTCCCACACAACCAGCCTCTGATATCTTAAGCAAGATAAAAATGTTCAGCATGTGCACAGCTGGCTAGTGGGACAAAATTTAATTTAACGTATTTCTGTAAGTGAATAATTTTAGACATTCACTTAATAGTATTCACATAGTTAAAAATGCATCTTAAATTACTTTGGTTTCTTAAAAGTGAAACTAGTTCCTGATGTTGCCCTTTCCAGAACTGTATTATTTGGAGAGATTTATTTTTGTGTGTATGTATACATGCGTGTGTGTTAGTGAGTATGACCAGCTGGAATGAGGGAGCACAATTTTTTTTATATACTAGGGATGACCTCAGAATCACTAAGTTGGTCATTGTGCTACATCCCTCCACAAGGACTTCATCCTACAAACACATGAAAACATGGAAAACTTTATTCAGAGCCCACAGCAATTTCTGCAGTACACTGGAGTTTTCTTTGTTTTAAACATCCAAGTAACTTTTCATGTCTGTTGGAGAGAGGATTATTACTGGATGAATTAGCTATTAAAGCTAAATGTCTAAATCACCACACCAAGGTTCATCAGATTGTAAGCTCCTTTGAGAAGCAAGTTCTTGTCTTTTGTAGAGCACCAAAAATATTGTCAATGCCAAATAAATGAGGCCAATATGTCATGTTCATAGAACTTAAAGGGCACCAGAGGCTACATTTTAAAGGCATTTAGGTGCCTGAAGAAGATAGGTGCCTCGATTTTCCAACATGCCCAGATGCATAATTCCCACTGGGTTCCTAGGCAACTAGTGGTTTTTTTTAAAGTACTTATGTGCATCTTTAGGCACCTAAATACCTTTACAAATTTGGACCCAAGACCTTAATTCATGTAGGTAGTCTCGCTGCTACTCAATTGGAGCCTGATCCAACACCCAGAGAAGTCAATGAAAGGCTTTTTATTAACTGCAGTAGGGTTGGGCTCAGGCTGTAAAAGAGAAATGTTCAACACCATTGCTTTATATATCACATTTATTGCTTCATCAGACATAGGCTATCTGCAAACCTTTGTGTTCTGTGAGGGGACAGGATGTCTAGATGCCAGTCTTCAATGCTTATTTATAACATATTGTAATAATATTCCAATATCTAGAATGATTCAGTAGATGAAAATAAATCTTAGGTATCTGGTATAATTAGTAACTGGATCCCTGGTTTAAGGCACACAAAAAACCACAAACTAATGGTTCACCTCAACAAGAATGGGATACACCCTCACTTCAAATCAAAGCCTCCAGAAGGCTGCAGACTCAGTGTTTAGATCAGCTCAAATATTGGGTCAACGCAGAGTTTAGATTAATCTAAAGCTGAAGGGCATCACATGGTTCCTCAGCTTCTAAGACACTAACTTACTATGTCAATCAAAAAAGAATAGCAGCAAATGCTATCACAAATACATGGAATTTCCTCAAACATGATTAACCTTGAAAAACAATGAATCAATTTTCTTCAACCTTGGCTTATTCCTTATCTCTCTATTAGATGCATAAAACAAGTCAATTTGAACAAAATCAGCTCAACCATTTTAAGGATATGTACTCAAAATTCTTTGGGATTTTTGTTTTGTTTAAATATACTCAGAAATAAAAAATAGAATTGATTTTACTCAAGCTTCACATTAAAAATAGATCAGTCTCTGTGTAGAGACCAATCCTGGAACCTTTTAGCCACAAATATATTTCTTTGTGAAATTTATAAACTGAAAAAAGGTAGGTTAATTTTTGTCCAACACACACAACTACACTAAACTTCAGTATTGGATGCTGGTTAAGAACTTAGGTGTAAAATGAAACTAATTTAATATCCAGTTTCATCCTTTGGAATTGACATGCTTACTGGGATCCATCCAACTTCAATGTTCCTTGAATAGTCTTCTGTGAAATAAAGGAGTATGTGCTTTATAGTGCAAAGAACATTGAGTATTCAGAATATGTATGATAAGGAAGTGTTTTATTTATGTATATATAATACACACACTCTGACTTTATTTTAATAGAAAATAATTATGTTGGTCAAGCACCCAACCATTTTATAATTATTTGAATAAGGAAAATCCCAGTGGGTTTAGCAGAGCCTTCACACAAATCACAGTAAGAAAAAAATCATACTAAGGCTCCCATGGCAACATATATGGGTGTGTCATTTCATTTTCAGCTTCATGAAATTTTCCTTTTATATCTTAATACTTCATTGGTTTGTCCTAAACATTATTTCAGTTGAATTCCGAATGATATTGTTTGATATCCTATTACACATAGTGACTATATTACCAAGATTATTACTGCACCTTGAAGTTGAAATGAAGTATCTTAAAACAGAAGCTATAAACTTAAACCTTCATTTTAAAAGAATCTCAGTACAATCTTTTCAACTTGGGAATAACCTGGAGGGTTTATGCTTTGCTTTTTAAAGAGATGATTTGAAAAAAAAAAAAAAAGGAATCTGAATCTACTCCTTCAAAGTTCTCTGATTAGTCCTTAAAGTTGACCTTGCTCCTCCCCAGAAGGCTTTTCAGTGGTATTAAAATGATATGGTGCTTTATTTGACTGATACCATTGTATATTAAAATCTCAGGAGGTAAATTTTCAGCTCCTAGGTAATAAAGGTATTCTCCTCCACCCTCAACCCCTTATATATAATCTCTTGTATGTTTATTTTTATCTTAACTTTCATTTAGAAGTAATTCCTATATACTTCTTAAAGCAATTCCTTACGCTATGTCTACACTACCACATATGTTAGCAAAACTTATTTCGCTCAGAGGTGTCAATATTCTACCCCCCACAACTGACAAATCACACTGATATAAGTGCTAGTGTGCACAGCACTATGTTGGCTGGAGACCTTCTCCCACCAACATAGTTTATGCTGCTCATAGGGATGCTATTTTTATACTGATGGGAGAAGTGTCTCCCATCAGCATAGAGTGTCTTCACCAGACGCAACTATCAGTATAGCTGTCCTGCTGCAACGCTGTACATGTAGACATGGCTTTAGCATTAGACAAATATTTATGGTATGCACCACTTAAAATACCAGTGAACACCTACAACTTCAAAGTAGTGGTTCATAGTGCAGGAATATGTTTTTGGTTAGATTATATGATCTTAAATATGGAGAATAGCAAAATATAAATTTAAAATAATCCTCCTTGAGACTCTTTTCAAGAAAATTATGGTCAGTAGTTATGTTTCTTCCTATTATAAGCTCAGTTGATAGATCCTGTCTCCTAAAAGCCCAAATATAAACCTTGTGGGTGAGGTAATATCTAAAGAGACAAGTTCTTCCTCAGCTCAATGTAATTCAAAAGCTTGTCTCCGTCACCAACTGAGGTTGGTCCAATAAAAGATACTGCCTCACCCACTTTGTCTCTCTCTAATATCCTAGGACCAACATAGGTACAACACTGCATACAAAAAGAAACCTGTTATCTGGAAATTTTAGAGATATCTCAATCCAAGATAGAGGTTTTGTGGGGAGTCTGGTAAAATCAGAACAGGAGTTTTAAAATAATTGTGCTTTGAAAATGTACCTAATGCGTACTTGCCCTACAAAGTTCAAATGGAAAAAAATGGTGGAAACTTGGATAGATGAGGAGTAACATAGTAAGTCCACCCCATAGCCTTGAAAACTTACATTTCATAAGGATGGCTGCTAAATGAATACAGAGATTAAAAGACAGATTTTCAAAAGCTAGAATTCACAATTGCAAACAGGAGCTGCTTGGTGCTAAACTATTTTGAAATTTGGGCTCTAAATTTGGATGGTAGAACAGTTCAATAAATATTTTTGTTCTGTATTTGAGGAAAAACAGATGATATGGTCTCATCATATGGTGATGATGACACTCTTTCCATTCCACTAGTATCTTTGGAGGATGTTAAGCAGAAGCTACGAAAGTTAGAGATCTTTAAATCAGCAGGTCCAGATGACTTGCATCCAACAGTTTTTAAAGAGCTGGCTGAGGCTCTCACTGGACTATTAATGTTGATTTTAAATAAGTCTTGGAGTATTGGGGAAGTTCCAAAAGACTGGAAGAAAGCTAATGTCATGCCAATATTTAAACAGGGATGACCCAGGTAATTATAGGCCTGTCAGCCTGACATGAAGCCTTGTTAAGAGAATGGAGTAGCTCATACAGGACCCGATTAATAACAAAATAAAGGAGGGTAATGTAATTAATGCAAATTAACATGGATTTATGGAAATCCTGTCAAACTAACTTGATATCTTTTGATGATATGATTAGTTTAGTTCATAAAGGTAATGCTGTTTACGTAATATGCTTCAACTTCTGCAAAGCACTTGACTTGGTACCTCACAGCATTTTGATTGAAAAACCTAGAATATAAAATTAACATGGCACATATTAAATGGATTTAAACTGGTCATCCGATAGGTCTCAATATAATTGAGAGAGACAATAGTAACTCAGTGGGTGTGTTTCTAGAGAGGTCCCACCGGTCCTATGCGATTAACATTTTTATCAATGACATAGAATAAAACAAAATCATCAAAAATGTTTGCAGATGACATAAAAGTTGGGAGAATAGTAAATAATAAAGAGGACAGGTCACTGATTTAGAGCAATCTAGATAACTCAGTAACGTGGATACTTACAATATGCATTTTAATATTGCTAAATGTAAATCTAAACATCTAGGAACAAAGAATGTAGGGACACTTACAGGATGGACAATTCTATCCTGAGAAGCAGTGACTGAAAAGGAAAAAAAAAGTGGGGTCGTGGCAAACATGAGCTCCCAGTACAAGGCTGTGGCCATAAAGGGCTCACAGAATCTTTGACAGCATCAGTGGGGATCTCAAATAGGAGCAGAGGGTTTTTTTACTTCTCTATTTGGCACTGGTGTGCCCATTGCTGGAATACAGTGTCCAGTTGTGTGTCCACAATTCAAATAGGTTATTGATAAATCGGAGAGGGTTCAGAGAAAAAGCATGAGAATGACTAAAGGATTAGAAAACATGCCTTATACTGATAGACTTAAACTAAATATATTGAGTTCTTTAACAAAGAGAAGGTTAAGGGGTGACTTGATTACAGTTTTTAAGTACTGTATTTGCCTGGGGAACAAATGTAATAATGGGCTCTTCAGTCAGAGAGAAAGGTATAACATGATCCACTGCTGGAAGCTGAAGCTAGACAAATTCAGACTGGAAATAAAACATACATTTTTGACAGTAAGAGTAATTAACCACTGGAACAAATTTAGCAAGCATCATTATGAATTCTCCATCACTGACAATTTTTAAATCAAGATCGGTTGGTTTTTTTCTCTGAGAGATCTGCTCTAGGAATTATTTTTGGGAAGTTCTACGGCCTGTGTTAGAGATCAAATTAAATTAAATGATCACAGTGGTCCCTTCTGGCCTTGGAATCTATGAATCTAATATCTGATCTACACACAAGACTGAGAACCAGGAATTGTCTTCTGATCCTGGCTGTCTATCCATTTATGGTTCTGATCCTGAATCAAATAGCGTTGAGTAAATCACATAGAACCAGACCCTGTAAACACTCAAATATATGTTCCATTTTACTCACATGAATAGATCCACTGAATTAATACATTAATGCCACATCTTCTGGCTACTAATGTCAAAGGGAGGGGTGTTCTTGTTGTCAACTGGGGCTGGATCAGGTCCCTTAACCAGCCAGCCTCACCTCTCCATTTGTAAAGTACCAATAATAATACTTATGTGCCATGTGAGGTTGTTATGAGATCTGGTTAATGTTTGCAAAGTGCTTGGAAGATTAACAATGCTATAAAAGTACAAAGTATTATGCACTGATTTTTCTGCATTGTGCAGAGAGATTAAAAAAATGAACAGTCTACACTGAACCTTGAAATATGTCATTCTTGACAGTGTTCCCTTTATCCCAAATTTTATGTTGGAAAGTAAAAAAGAATAATAACTCACTATGTAACAGTGTATAAATCTTGGTATTGTGATTTATGATTGTTCTTTTTATCTTGATTTCTTTCCTATCATTCTGCTTGCTTTTTCCTTGAGTCCTTTAGTTGTGGCAATATTTTTCCTGCTGAATAGAGACCTTTCAGTATCAGTGTCTGTTCATGTAGTGAACTGCTACTATATTGCTAGGTGGAAAATATTTCTCCCTTAATCCTCCTTCCCACATTCCCTGGATGAACTACTGATACTGACCCCCTTTGTAAAGTGCTTTGAGATCTATTGATGAAAAGTAATATATGAGCTATAATATACAGGTAGTATCAGTGAAACAAAATTACTACTTATTCATGTCATGCAGATAATTAAAAACCTAGTATTAATACTTAAGGGTGGAAGGGCTGTTTTTATATTTTGATTAAAAAAATCTCAACTTAAAAATGTTTCAAAATGTTTGACTATAAATATACAAAGTCACACTGTCAGGTTTAAAATAACATTTTTTAAAAAAAAATAAAAACAGAAAAAGAAGCATCTTTGCCTATGGTCCATTGTGGGGGGCAGGAGCTCCTCAATCCCCACCAGATGCTGCTGTTCATCATTTATACTCTTTCCCCCCCCCAGTCTGTGGCACACAAGGGTTTTTTGAGTCAAACAAACAAGCAAAAGAAAAGTCCGTCCGTCCCCCCCCGACCCCAGTTCCCTGGTGAGAGAGTGGAATCTGGGTGAAAACAAAGAAAGGCAAAGGTGGCTTGTCTCTCAGTCAATCTTTCTGGATTCAATTTTATGAGCTTGGTCTAGCAGTCCATTGCCCCTTAGTGGGGCTGAAATCCACCCCTCCTCTTGGGGTGTACTGCAGTCCCACTGGCAGTGTTATATTTGCACCCTGCCCCCCCTTGGACTGCTCCTGATCTGAGGGGAGGTCAGATCATCAAGATCAGGCACCAAATAGAGATTGTCACTGACTCTGCCCACCCTCCCAGGCCCCTCACCATTCTATCCCCCATCCTGCCAGTATCTTGAGTGATTCTGCCTCTAGCGATCCTTCAGCTTCTACAAAGTCCTCCTAATCCCTTCAAATAACGTCCCCAGGCGATGCTGTAGTACCAACTCCCTGCCTTGCATGGGTAACAGCTTCATACATTGTTCTATCACAATGGTCTTGGCCACTTGAACCCCTGATCTTTCCTCTGGGTGGAAACAATTCCAACTGCATTGTCTTAAACATTGCACTACCATTCAGGGTCTTGTCCTCATGGGGTAGTTCTCGGATCTAAACCATTGATGGTAGGTCTCTTTGGAAATACCCAAATAGTCCAAAATGACAGACTGCACTTGCTTGTAATCTTTGGCCTGCTCCAAATCCAGATTACGATAAGCTGCCTGTGCCATACCTGTCACGTACGAGTCCAGAATCAAAGGCCATTGTTCTAGGGGCCACCAGGCTTCTAGTGACACCATCTCAAATGTAACTGAAAAGACTTCAGGGAAGTGATGAGCTGCCAAAATCTTAACGGGTTCCCTCCTCACCCCACGAGGGGGTTGTTGCCCACTCCTGCCCCCCGGGACTCCTACCCCGTCCAACCACACTGTTCTTTGATGCCCCCCCCCTCCCCCCGTCAGGACCATTGCCCCATCCACCCCCCTCCCCTGACTGCCCCCAGAACCAGGCAGGAGGGTCTCGTGGGCCACCGTAGTGGGTGCCCACCGCACCCCTAAGAGCCAGAGGCACCTGCTGGGGGGGCAAGGTGGGGAGTCCTGGTGGTGCTTTCCTGGGAGCTGTCCCAGGTAGCAGCCAGCAGGTCCCTCTGGCTCCTAGGGGCGAGGGAGCGGCCGCTCCCGCACTGATCACATCAAAAGTGGCGCCTTGGGCACCGACTCCCTGGGTGCTCCGGGGCTGGAGCACCCACGGGGAAAATTTGGTGGGTGCAGAGCCCCCACCAGCAGCTCCCCACCCTGTGCCTGGCCCCAGCTCACCTCCCATCTGCTCCGCCTCCTCTTCTGAATGAGCCGCCCTGCTCTGCTTCTCTGTGCCTGCCCCCCCCAAATCAGCTGTTCGGGGGGAAGCCAGGGAGGACTGAGAAGCAGGCTGCAGCTTCCCGCTCAAGCCAAGGGTGCCAGAGGTGAACTGAGGTGGGGAGCGGTTCCCCTGTGCCCCCCCGGGTTACCTGCTGCAGTGCGGGTGGCCCTTCTCGTGCCCCCCCTCCCCTGCTCTGCCTCCGCCTCCCTGGGCCTGAGTGGGAACCTGCGGCTTGCTTGTCATCCCACCCTGGCTTCCAGCACGAACAGCTGATTCACGGTAAGCTGGGGAGGCAGAGAAGCAAAGCGGGGTGGCGCGTTTAGGGGAGGAGGCGGAGCAAAGGTGAGGTGGGGCTGGGGGTGCACCCACCAAATTTTCCCCTTGGGTGCTTCAGGGCTGGAGCACCCGTGGAGTTGGCACCTAAGGCGCCACTTTTGGCTGGTTAAATTTAGAAGCCATTTTAGAACCGGTTATCCCTCACAGAACCACCGGTGCTAAAAGGGCTTCTAAATTTAACAACTGGTTCTAGCGAACCAGCTCCAGCTCACCACTGCTTCAGGGTCATTGTCCGGATCCATCTTAGTTAGCTTCACTGGTACAGGCAGAGGAACCATCTTGGCGGAAGCACAATCTGCTGGTGCTCCCTAGGGGAGTAGGGCTGCTATCACCTGTTACAGTATTTCCTTTTGAAACTCCTGCTGCAGGGACATCAGTTCTCTCAGCAGCTGTTTGGTCTGGTCTTGCTGCTAGATGGTTCACCATTGCAACAACGGCTGTTGGAACTCCAGTTTCTGAGCAACTTGCTGCTGCTGCATCTCCACTAACCACTTATAGCACTACTCTGGTTCTATCTTGCATGGAGCAGCTGAGTTTTATCCTCCAAAGGCTTTTTATCCCCTTGCATCGGGCATAATTATGTCCACGTTCTCCATCATTTTGTGGGAGGCAGAGGCTCCCTTAACCTGCTCCAGACCCGATTATCCCTTGTTTATACTGTCTTTCCCCCTTCCCGCCAGTTTGTAGCACATGAGGTGTTCTCTGAGCCAAACAAACCAACAAAAGAAAGATCCTCTCCCCTCCTCTTTCCATGATGAGAGAGGGAATCTGGGTGAAAACAAAGGAAGGCAAATGTGTCCTGTCTGTCATTTCTTCTGGATTCAGCTCTATGACTTGGTATATTGAAGTCCCTTAGTGGAGCCTACATTCAGCCCCTCCTCTTGGGGCATACTGCTTTACAGCTGGTATGTACAGCTTTGGGAGCGGTGTGGCCTGTGACTGTCCCCGTCTCAACTGACCTGTCTGTGTTGTCAGCAGACTGAGGTGGAACAACCCTCTTTCTGTTCACCTCACCTTCCTGTGGCAGGTTTCCATTTCTAATCTCCTCCCACTCAAGGCAGAATAAGCCTTGCAGGCACACCTCAATAGTGCTGAACAGGCCCAGAAGAGCTCCTTAGTCTCTTCTTCACTAGAGTGAAGGCAAGTCCCTTCACATGCGTGTTAGCCCTTCTATCTCCTTGAGCTGAAAGAAGAAATCTCTGCCTATCCAGGGACAGAGGATGCATGTAACAGGGTAGCTGACCCATTACACGAAATTGGGGTTAGCTCTCCTGTTCCAGTCCTGGTGCTCCCAGTTGGGCCAATTAAGGGGGAGGAGCAGCACTTGGGGGCTATAAGAAGTCAATTAGGAGTCACAGCAGACAGAGTCAGTCAGGAGAAGGGCATAGAAGATGAGAGCTGCCAGACATAGAAGCTTGTTCCTGGTAGAGCAACAGGAGAGCAGCAAGTGGGATTTGCTGGCTGGTGTCCAAGCCAGAGACCCAGAAGGCTGAAGTTAGGAGGAGCAGCAGAGGGAGATGACTACTGGCTCTAAGGAGGAGAGCTGGAGCCAAGGAAGGGGAAGGAAGGGGGCAGCAGAGAGGCTTGCTGGAGAGCTGGACCCTGATAAACTGTGAGAGGGGCCAGGGCAGTGAGGGATGTTTCCTTGACAAGAGGTTTCCACCAGAGAGGATGTGGGAGTTTCTGCTGGGAAGAGCGCGTTAAGTCCCCAGAAAGAAGGGCTGGAATGGCTGTCCTGGCAGGGGGATGCTAGTGTGGCAGAAGACACAGGGGCATGGCAAAAACAAAGCTAGGTTTTAAGGACTACATGCACTGGGGATGGTATGTACTGTGTGTTGGGACTCATGTTATGGACTTTTTGAATTATGTTTTGTTAAAAATTTGTGTTAGTGGACTAGGACAAATTTGAATGGAGTTACTGAGGATCCAAGAGGGAAACTGAGGTGAAGGGGTGTCATAAATATAAAGGGAAGGGTAAACCCCTTTGAAATCCCTACTGGCCAGGGGAAGCTCTTCTCACCTGTAAAGGGTTAAGAAGCTAAAGGTAACCTCGCTGGCACCTGACCAAAATGACCAATGAGGAGACTAGATACTTTCAAAAGCTGGGAGGAGGGAGAGAAACAAAGGGTCTGTGTCTGTCTGTATGCTGCTCTTGCCAGGGACAGAACAGGAATGGAGTCTTAGAACTTTTAGTAAGTAATCTAGCTAGGTATGTGTTAGATTATGATTTCTTTAAATGGCTGAGAAAAGAATTGTGCTGAATAGAATAACTATTTCTGTCTGTGTATCTTTTTTGTAACTTAAGGTTTTGCCTAGAGGGGTTCTCTATGTTTTTGAATCTAATTACCCTGTAAGATATCTACCATCCTGATTTTACAGGGGGGATTTCTTTATTTCTATTTACTTCTATTTTTTATTAAAAGTCTTCTTGTAAAAAACTGAATGCTTTTTCATTGTTCTCAGATCCAAGGGTTTGGGTCTGTGGTCACCTATGCAAATTGGTGAGGCTTTTTATCCAACATTTCCCAGGAAAGGGGGGGTGCAAGTGTTGGGAGGATTGTTCATTGTTCTTAAGATCCAAGGGTCTGGGTCTGTAGTCACCTAGGCAAATTGGTGAGGCTTTTTACCAAACCTTGTCCAGGAAGTGGGGTGCAAGGTTTTGGGAAGTATTTTGGGGGGAAGGACGCATCCAAACAGCTCTTCCCCAGTAACCAGTATTAGTTTGGTGGTGGTAGCGGCCAGTCCAAGGACAACGGGTGGAATATTTTGTACCTTGGGGAAGTTTTGACCTAAGCTGGTAAAGATAAGCTTAGGAGGTTTTTCATGCAGGTCCCCACATCTGTACCCTAGAGTTCAGAGTGGGGGAGGAACCTTGACAAGGGGTCACCTGCAAGGCTGCCCTGAGGCCAAGAGGAGGGTTCCTGGGAGGAGACCATGTGTTTACAGTTTAGAATAGTGGTGTGACTTCCTGTCACTTCCTCCCTCCCCCCCGCCCCTTCTAACCAGGCCTCCCCTTCAATACAGCACAGGTGGCTTGGCAGAGGAGCTTGGCCTGAAGGCAGAGCTGGAGGCAGACTGGGGATGGGGGAGGAGCTGAAGCTAGAGGTGGAGCTGGCCTGAGGGAAGAGAGGGAATGAGGGCAGAGCTTGCTTGGGGAAGAACTGTGTCTGGGGCCAGAGCTGTGGCTGGGAGTAGGGTTGCCAATTTCAGTTGGACACGGATGTATTCCTGGAGGTTTCAACACAATCTTTAATTAGAAATTAATCTTTAATTGCTGGAGACTCCGCAACAATCCTGGAGGGTTGGCAAACCTAGCTGGGGGTGGAGTGGAGCTGGGCTGGGGTAGAGTGGGGCTGGGTGGGCTGGCCTGGGCCCTGCCACTTGAATATTCCTTTGCTCCCTCCTGGGGGGGCCCACCCCACAGTTTGGGGACTGATGGTTTAGAACTAGGAACTGCTGCCTCTGCTGCATCATTCCCCCTGTTCTCTCACTCACCTGAGGCACTCTCTGTGCAGGGTCATCTCTGTTTGATCTTCACTATCCCTAAATAGAAAAGCGTGAAGAAAACCACACTGCTGAGATAAGCAGTGTAATTGTAGCTGTGTTAGTCTCAGAATCTTAGGGAGACAAGGTGGGTGAGATAACATATTTTATTGGATCAACTTCTGTTGGTGATAGAGACAAATTTGAGCCACACAAAGCTTTTTATCTGATCTATCAGTCCTTATCCTCACAGGAAACCTGCACAACATTTTCAAAAGACAAGACTGGGAGCTTAAATTCATTACTCTGCTAGACACCAAAAATCCTGAACTGAACCGAGACACTGTTGTAATAAGCCATAAATCCAATCTATAACCACTAACCCCCTTCCCCCCCCTTTGTCCTATGACTGAAGAGGTGTTTATTGGTCATCCACCTTGAATGGTCCTTTACAATGTGCGCTAATGTCTTAGGCTAAACAATCTGTTCCACCTTGCATTTTGCTGTGAAGCTGGAAGCTCCTTTCTCAGAGCTGAAGAAGAGCTCTGTGTGACTTGAAAGCTTGTCTCTCACCAACTGAATTTGATCCAATAAAAGATGTTACCTCACCCACTTTTCATACTGCTGAGAGATCAGTTTCCTTATTTCTATATGGGAACAGTGGGTGTAGGGTATGATACTGTCCTGTGTTATTAAAAAAATAAAGTATGGCTATGGGGTTATTTTTAAATAGCCCTCTTGCTCATTAGATATATTTTTTAATCCTCATATTGTACCAAAAATAAGCCAATTATTCCACATTGGGGTCTTGGAGACCTCAAGTATGTCAACATTTGAAAAAACAAACAGGGATTCATTAAAAACTGACTTTATTGTAACCAGTGAAATATAAAAATATGAACTAGTTAAAACTTTCCTAGATTGAGAAGCGCACCACTCAGTACTTGTGTTGGGTTCTAACCGACCCCATGATCAAACAGTTTTTTTTATAAAAGCTACACACTATGTAAGCTGTTGGGGTCTAACTGACCCAATCTTCAGACAGTGAAAATAGATAACAGCAACAATATAAAAAGATACAAACACAACAATGTGGTGGTAAATGACATCAGTACTGTGAACAAACAGAGCAAAAAGGTGACATGTTTTGAACACGCCAGTTTTTATAACTTTGCACATTTTAGATGTGTTTTCTGTTTCATTCTCTGGAACAGATGTAACCTCTTTAGGCTCTGGATCAGTACCTAGACAGTCCTTCCCTAGTAGAAGGAGGCAAGCCTGAAGTTTTCCTTTCTTGCACCAGTGGTTTCATCATATCTGAACCCAAGTCCCTGAGGAACATAATTCTCTTACTCAAAGATTAGGCCAAGTGCAATTCAACAAAATTCAAACATACACATTGCATGTCTGAATGTGTATGTTCAGTGCAACAATGAGTCTTTGACCCAGTAACAGCATCCATCAAGCACAGGATTGCAAGAAAAAAGAAATCCCATAATTGTGTTTTCCCCAGAAAGTGTAGGCTTCCAAAAAAATCATTTTGAAGGTACAGTATTATATTCAAGGAAACTCAATTTCCTGGACAATTGCGATATACATGAGGCAAATGTTACCTTGGTCTCACAGACCCCAAAAGTCCTTTTAGTACATTTTTTGAAAAAACAAACCCTACTAAGACTATGAAGATAAAAACTGCTAAAAGGTTCATATAAACATATCAGAACTGCTGCCTCAGAATGAAAAAACAAACAATCTGATTCCTGATACTTGCATAATTAGGGGTCTAACTTGAGTGTCTTTTTTCCCCACTACACTAAAACCACAAGTATGCAGACAAAACCAATGCTAACAGTTTGTCCTCATCATAGTCTGAGAATACATAAAGAAAAGGCAGAGGTTTGCCTCTTATGTTTTATTTAAATTTTTGTAAATGTTTGGGGTCCAAGAGACCCTCAAAGACCTTGGAAGTGTAGTACTTTCATTTTCCCCATTGATTCCTCAATGTAAACTGACCCCATTACCTTTTTAGTCACTTTTTTTGCTACCAAAAAAACCAGAACAGATAGGAGGATAAAACCAAGGATAATAAAACCAATGCAGAAAGATTGACGTCATCCTAGTTTGAAGATACTAAATGTATGAATAGAAACAGGTTTGGCATGAAAATTTCTATTACAATTTTAATGGGAGTTGGGGTCAGAGAGACTGCAAAATATTAGGAGGGTTAAATATATTCAGTTATATCTTTGCTGATTTTACCAGAGACTGAGCTGGATCCCTTTTTGGCCAATGCATTGTCAACAGCAATGGTAAGTTAAAACTGATTATTACTGGTGATGAGTACAGCCAGTTGGGAATATTCTGTCAAAATGATTTTTTGATGAAAAGTGTGATTTCTGCAGGAAACAAAAATCAATTTTGCCAAACTTATTTGATTTTCCATGAGGAAAACTGAAAATATTTCATTAGGTCCGAGTGACCCTGTTATACTTTGTACAGAACCTAACACCTAATTTACTAAAATCACTTAGCTACAAATTTATACTTCAGTCTTGAAAAAATGAGATACAACACATACTGGATTTTCAAAAGGCCTTGATATTACATTACACAGAGAAAAAACATACTTTCAGACTAAAAAAATGTATTTAAATTTTAATAAACCAACAACCACCATCAAAAGTAAAGTCTCCACAGGAGAGCATAATACAGGTCTTCCCTCTGAGCAACTCTGAGAACAGAAAAGCTTTTATCTCTGCAGATGAGCAGAAATTTAAAGGTATAGTACATATAACAGTTTTAAGCATAGATTACCCCAACATGTTCCAAAAATTCTCTATACACTTCATCCAAAAACTGTGAGTGTCTCCTCACCCATTCCCTTGGGCTGTATTTTATTCTATTAAAACCTAATTAAAACTTTAGTCAAAAAATATAGTAAAATACATCCAGAAAGATAAAATGAAATGAAAATAACGTTGAATGTTTAATAAGACAATGTCTGGTATGACCATTAGCTGAAGCTACAGATCCAAGCTGCCAGTAAACAGCAAAACATTTCAGAGTCACAAGTTTAAAATATTCAGAATGCAACCAATTGCCAACAAATAACTGAAATATGCAGTTCTTTGTTCACTTCATATATTTGGCAGGTGGCTCCAAGAAATGAGAACAAACCAGTAAGTTACACCACCTATACAAACATTCACCAACTTCTGTCTGAATTTCAGGTAAGATAATATTCTACATAAACACAGGATAGCATTAAGTATTTATGCACTGTGAATCAGCTCCAACAGGTGAGAGAGAAACTTGCCCCAGTATGACTGGAACACATGACTTATGAGGAGAGGCTGAGGGAACTGGAATTGTTTAGTCTGCAGAAGAGAAGAATGAAGGGGGATTTGATAGCTGCTTTCAGCTACCTGAGAGGTGGTTCCAAAGAGGATGGTTCTAGACTACTCAGTGGTAGAAGATGACAGGACAAGGTGTAATGGTCTCAAGTTGCAGTGGGGGAGGTTTAGGTTGGATATTAGGAAAAACTTTTTCACTAGAAGGGTGGTGAAACACTGGAATACGTTACCTAGGGAGGTGGTAGAATCTCCTTCCTTAGAAGTTTTTAAGGTCAGGCTTGACAAAGCCCTGGCTGGGATGATTTAATTGGGGATTGGTCCTGCTTTGAGCAGGGGGTTGGACTAGATGATCTCCTGAGGTCCCTTCCAACCCTGATATTCTATGATTCTATGATATCCGATAGCTCAGGGGATAGAGCACTCTTCTGGGAGGTGAGAGGCACAAGTACAGGTCCCTACTCCATATCAGGCAGAGAGAGGATTTGAATTCAGGTCTCCCACAAGCTGAATGAGTGCTCTAACCATGGGGTATAGGCTATTAGTGGAGGGAGAAAGGCATAACTGCCACTCATCTTCGGTGTGAGTTTAAGCTTGCTCAAACCATGCCTACCAGATTAGGCCTTGAAGGCAAGACAGGTAGGGGAATGTCTAGTTTGTGCACTGTGTTGAGGCTTAGGCATAAATGTAAATCAAGCACCAACCTCCAGGGTAAAGTCAGGACTTAGGCAGTTGTGTACGTGGCTAGCAAGTGAAATGTAGGCACCTTGGAGACTAACTGTGGAAACTATAAGGGACTATAGGTGCCTACAGTGTTAGTCAGCAGCTGAACAGGGGTTTTGTGAAAGCCAATGTCTCCCAAATGTTGGATTTAGGCAGCTACATCCTCCTTGTGAATCCCATCATCATTATTGTAAGTAATCATTCTTAGGATAGTCTAGTCTAGCTGAATGGAGAATAGTCATCTAGATATGATAAAGAAATTATCACTAAACTATCTGTAAAATTTGAATTCCACTCCTTGAACTGTTTGTAAACTATCAGAAAAATAAAACATTTACCAGTTATGAATTGCTATTTTCGTAATAACTAATTCATATGCCACTTTACAAAAAGAACAAACAAAGAATGCATTACCTGTGGTGGAAGCAGTGGTAATCGGATATAAGCAAGCAGCATACTGAGGTCACTACATCTCCTCACCATGTCATATTTAACCCACATCATTAAGGCATGGAAAATAGTCTCTTCATCAGGAACATTCACGTCATCACTGGCAAGAAGTTTATGTAGTTCCTCAGCCGGCAGTAGTAAAAACTCTTGATTTCTAATAACTTCCATTATGTTATCCTACGTAGAGAGAAGTATTTCAGAGTAAGTCCTACTGGAAAATTAATTCAGCTGCTAAAGCCACAAAGACAACAGGATTAGTCAATGACCTTCACACTTATCCTAACAGGATCCTTGAGAAACAGGATGTTAGGATGAAACAGCTATACTTGTAAAACTCAGGATACAAAGGGAGGGTTACACTATGGAATTTTGTTATGAAGACGGAGTGCAATAAACAACCTGAAATAGGGGAACAACGATAAATGGAAAAGTAAATCATCATCATCTGATAATTAGTGAAGATCAGTGTGTCTGTTTAGATATGTATATAGGACCCATCATTGTAGTAACAGAGCACATCAAGTATAGAAAGAAAGAAAGAAAAACAAACCACATCTTTCTCTATTTTTTTCTTCCCAGTCTGCTGGGTAAGTAGCGTAATTAGCTCAGGATTGTGTTACTTATTTATATTCATGAGTATGGGTGAGTGAGTGGGTGATGTTTTAGTGTGTGAAGAAATAGGGAAAAAGGTACAGCAAGGAACTGAGGTTTGCAGTTATTTCTTGATTCTAGTGGGAACGTACTGTAGCAAGCCAAGTTAGTGCCAAGAACAGTATACAGTAATTTTAAAAAGTTATAATAAAACCAAAGGGCTCATAATAAAAACATTTATGACAAAGAAATAATCAGAAAATGATTTTAGTTGGCTGAATCCTGAAGGTTTGATTGTGCCCTCTCATAAGAAAACTCACAGGAAAAGTGCATGGAAGGAGGATTACTTATGCAAGGCTTCCTCAGCAGAGATTCCTCCAATTTTGTCCACTGAGGCAGAGTTTGCTCATTCAGAAAGAACTGAACATTTCCTTACAAAATTCTTGAGATTCGCAAAGATTTGGAGGGTTATGTTGGAGGCACAGGGCCTTCTCATTGGTGAAAGACTTACCTAGATATGAAAGGGGATGGGAAGCCAATGAAAAGGTCTAAAGAGGGGAGAGAGATAGTCCAGTAGTGAGAAAGGATTGTGATTCTGGATACACCTAAAGTGAGATGAGGGGCAGGGCAGAAAAAAGAGAAGGAGATGAGAAATGACAAAGGTACAGACAAGGAATTTAAGAGGAAATAGGAAAAGAGGTAGGCACCCAATGGGGTGAGAAGTAATTCTGTCTCCATATCCATTCAGTTCTTGGGCTACATTTACACCAGGAGCTGGGAGTGTAATTCACATTTTGAGTAGACTTCCTTATGTTAGCTCTTATAGAGGTAGTGGCGGTAGCATGGGAAGTGGAAAGCGGCAGCATGGGCTAGCTGTCACAAATACATACCCACAGGGTCCAGGTTGGTTTGTACTCAGGGCAGCTAGCCCATGTCGCTGTTCACCACTGCCAGTGCTATCATAGTTACACTATTTTTAGTCTGCTAGCTCAATGAGGGTGAGCGCAAGTATGTCTACTCAAGCTGGGAATCACAGCCCTAGCTCCAAGGGTAGACATAGCCTCAGACTATCAATGTAGTTTAAAGTTAGCACCAGTTACAGTGGTTTGTTTTTGGGGAGACATGGACAACCGTCCACTAAGAATGGAAATCACCAACTTATTTTATATGAGGTACCAAATCATAATGACTGAGTCATCAAGGACTTAGATATGACAAAATGATGAAAGGCTCTGCATTCCATTACTGTACCCTTGAGTGAGAGGCCCCAGGTATATTGAACATATTCTATAATGTGTATGTATACATATACACCGCGTGTATGTATGTACCTGAGAAAGAAACTAAAAGATAGAGAGTGGCTGTGTGTGTATATAATATAAAAAAAAATACAGTGTACCCACACACAGTTTATAAAGTAGATCTGATGCTTGTAGTAGCGGTTGTGAAATACTTTCCATTATAAACCCTTGTTTTTAATTTAAAACTTGTAAATATCTGCCTGTGTGTCTATTTCTATAGACACACAAAGAGTTGCACTTTTATTAACATTATCCATATTAACTGCTTTATTTACTTAGCCATAAAAACTGCTGATTAGAACAAAGAACATCAACATTTAAAAACCTATCCTTAAGTACCTACAGAACCTATAAATTTGAGTCATTGCAGGGATTTAAGTCTTTAACTCCCATTAAAGGAAATTTAAGTTTAATAGCTAAGATCCTGTGTAGTGATTTAAAAATGTTAAGGAAAAAGTTCAGGCATTTAACCACAAGTCGGCTTTATTTTTATTTTTTTTATTACATAATAAAACTTCGAAAAATAATTATATTTTCTCAACAAAATATTCATAAGTCAAGCTTAATTACAGTTTGGTTAAATTTAATCTAAACCCTACCATGAAGAAAATTTATGTCTATTTGCAAATAAGAACCAACATAAAACTTTGCAATAATGTATGCACCCAATATCCTAACATTATTTAATTGACAGAGGTGGTAGAACAACCCTTCATGAATTCATAAATTTTGAATGTCCTTGGAGAACATTTGGTTGCAACTGAATATCTTTATCAAATAGTTAAGTTATTTGCTGGCTAGTATTCCAAAAATTAGAATACTCTGAATTCAGAACACTTAACCTCCATTTATTTTTCATATTTATTTTGCATACTTACTCACTCACTCCTTGGTACAAGTATTTGGTTTGTTGAGTTCTACCAATTACAAGATCCTACCCTCAATGTAATGTAAACAATAATTAATAACCCAGCAATACTAGAAATGTAACTATTATTTCTCTAGGATTTTAAGTGAAGAAGGCAAACACTAGTCAGACTCATGGACTTTATGATGGTCCTTTCTGGCCTTAATCATCCAGATTGACCTCCTGCACATCACAGGACACAGAACGTCCCCCACCCCATCCTATAACAGACTCATCACTGCTGGCTGAGCTACTGAATTCAAATCATGATTTAAAGACTTCAAGTTACAGATAATCCACTATTTACTCTAGTTTAAACCAGCAATCACCCCATGCTGCAGAGGAAGGTGAAACCTTTCCCCTCTCCACCCCCTTGGGTCTCTGCCAATCTGGGGGAAAATTCCTTCCCAATCCCAAATATGGTGATCAGTTGAACCCTGAACATGATGGCAAGACCCACCAGCCTGGGAAAGAATCTCTTTAGTAATTCAGCTCTCCCCATCTAGTGCCCCATCTCCAGCCATTGGGATATTTGCTACTAGCAGTTGCTAAGATATAGATATTCAGGTCTGTCTGTAAAGGCCTATACTCTAAGAATTCAGGTGTATTCTTATCACTTGGCTAGTTAGAGAGAGATAAAAGAAAATCAAAATCACTGTCTGCCGGTGTAAGGGCTCTCTCTTACTGTGATAATCTGAGGCCCTGTTCTTAGGCTAAGGCCTTTGGCTAAGCAACAGGCAGCCATAAACTGGGAAGCGACCAGTCACATCCTCACATTACAAACTAGTCACACTGAAATAAGGTGCTATGGGGCTGTTAGGAATACAATCCTGTCCTGATAGTGCCTATCACCTACAGAGAAAGGGAAGTGCCTAGAAAATGTAAAAGGAAACTTAGTTTGATAGCATCCTGTCTGGCAAGAACTCACTTATCAATAGCTGGGTGATAAGAAATCCTCACTTCTCTATTGTTTTGTCATTATAGTTCCCACTTTGATATTGTTTGTCTGTATAATCTGTCTGGTTCTGTGATTGTTCTTGTCTGCTGTATAATTAATTTTGCTGGGTGTAAACTAATTAACGTGGTGGGCTATAATTGGTTATATAATCATATTACAATATGTTAAGATTGGTTAGTTAAATTTCAGGAAAATGATTGGTTAAGGTATAGCTAAGCAGAACTCAAGTTTTATTATGTAGTCTGTAGTCAGTCAGGAAGTGGGTGGGGGTGGGGGAAGTGGGAACAGGGAATGGGGGTAAGGAAATTGGAATTATGTTTTGCTAAAGGGGGAAACGGGAACCATGTTTGGCTAAGGGCAGGAATGAGAACAAGGACACAGGTGTAAGGCTGTGGTGTCAGAGCTGGGAAGGAGGATACTAAGGAAGGAAACTGGAATCATGCTTGCTGGAAGTTCACCCTAATAAACATTGAATTGTTTGTACCTTTGGACTTCGGGTATTGCTGCTCTCTGTTCATGCGAGAAGGACCAGGGAAGTAAGTGGGTGAACGAATAACCCCCCTAACAGTAGTCACAGATGGGCCACATGCCATTGTAGGCAGTCTAATCATACCTTCACTTCCATAAACTTAACTAGCTCAGTCTTGAAGCCAGTTATGATTTTTGCCCCCACTGCTCCCCTTGGAAGGCTGTTCCAGAATTTCACTCCTCTGGTGGTTAAATTTCAAGCCTAAACTTGTTTCTGGCCAGTTTATATCCATTTGTTCTTGTATCAATATTGGTGTTTAACTTAAATAACTCCTCTGCCTCTCTAATATTTATTTCTCTTACGTATTTATAGTGAGCAATCATATCTCCCCTCCACCTTCATTTGGTTAGGCTAAACAAGCCAAGCTTCTTGAGTATCCACTTGCAAGATAGAATGATTAGAGGAATGGAAAACCTAATAAGTCCTTTTTGCACCTGTTCCAGTTTGAATTAATCTTCCTTAACCACGGCAGACCAGAATTGCATACAGTATTCCAGATGAGGTCTCACCATTGCCTTGTAAAATGGCAACAACACTTCCCTATCTTTGCTGATATTACCTTGGCTGATGAAACCTAGGATTGCATTACCCTTTTTCACTACTGCATCACACTGGTGGCTCATAGTCATCCTGTGATCAACCAATATATCCAGGTCTTTCTCCTCCTTGGTTGCTTTCAACGAATACATCCCCAGATAAAAGCAAGAATTCTTTGTAGTTAGTCCCTAAGTGCATGATCTTGCACTCTGCACTATTAAAATCTCATCTCATTTATATTACTCCAGTTTTCAAAATGCTACAGATCTTCTTGTATGATATTCCAGTCCTCCTCCGTTTTGGCAATTCCTCCCAATTTTGCGTCATCCACAAATTTTATTAGCAGATTCCCATTTTTTTAAGTCAATGTCATGAATGAAAATGTTAAGATTGGTCTGAAGACCAATGTATGTCATTAACTACTTTCTCTTTAAAAAAGTCTTCCAAGGCCTTGCATACAGCTAAGTTCAAACTAACTAGTCACTTTCCCTGTCTGGTACTACTCCAATACAGCCTAATTTTAACCATCTGTTTTAACCATCATTCATTTGCATAAATATTATGTTTTAAACACTTGGTTTGTCGTTTAATAACTTTGTTATAAAAAGACCAATGAAGGAAACCAATGGTGAACTAGGGAATATTCAATAACCCCACATACACATTATAGGACTGATCCATAGCCCATTGAAATAAGAACAGAGAACTAGATCAGGCCCTTCTGTGACCATACACCACCATCACCTAGGAGGAGATTGACTGAAAGTGTATTGGATTGTAGAATTTATAATCTGTGGGTGGAAACAGTCTTCTTTTCTGACCATAAGGTTGCATAACTCTTAACCATACAGTTTTCTGCTTTAAGGTTATCAAAGGGAGACTGAGTGCTGGCAAAAGTTCCAAATAAACATCTCTGGAAAATGAGCATCAGAAATCATAAAAATATACATTGCAAAATGATACTGTGTATAGTTCTCTGAAGAAAAGATTATGGCACATTACAGTACAATAACATAGAATATCAGGGCTGGAAGGGACCTCAAAAGTCATCTAGTCCAACCCCCGCTCAAAGCAGGACCCATCCCCAACTAAATTGCAGTCAGGGTTTGGTCAGGCCTGACCTTAAAATCCTCTAAGGAAGGAGATTCCACCACCTCCCTAGGTAACCCATTCCAGTGCTTTACCACCCTCCTAGTGAAAAAGTTTTTCCTAATGTCCAACCTAAACTTTCCCCACTGCAACTTGAGACCATTACTCCTTGTTCTGTTACTGTTCAGAGTTGAAAATACTGTTTGCAATGGGAAACATACATCTTGGTACATATTAAAGATATATTTCTCACACCCAGACTCACTGTCTTTTTCCACACTGCTAAAAATTCTCATCCAAGTCTCACATCTCCTGACTTGACTATTGCAACCTGCATGGCCTTCCCAACACCCATTTCTTTCCCTCTAGTCTATTTAATTTGAAGCTGCTAACTTCACCTTCATTGTTTGTTGATTTTATAATGGAGATAGTATGATTCCCTTCTAGTGTAAGAGGGGAAGACGACATGAGTTGGTTTTGCTCAATATTTTTAAAGTGGACAAGGGCAGGGGGAAATCACCTTTATGCTAAGACTAAACATGGAAAACATTTGTCCAAGAAGTGAATGTTTTGTAAAGTTATGGTCTAAAAAGACTGCTTCACACTGAAATAGTTCTATAACCTTAGGTATCTTTGCTATTAATCAGTGTAGTTATATGATCATTCAGCATTTAACTGACATTCAGATCAAAACTGTGTTTGTCAGCATTCACTCCGTTCTATTCTAGTGTACTCTATACAGGTTCTAATCCCACTCTTATAACTGTAGTGTAAGAGTGCCTTCCAGAAGTGCCTCCAGGGAATGTGACTAATATCTGTCACCTGTGGTTCATTCTTAGGGTGACCAGACAGCAGATGTGAAAAATTGGGACAGAGGGTGGGGAGGTAATAGGAGCCTATATAAGAAAAAGACCCAAAAATCGGGACTGTCCCTATAAAATCGGGATATCTTCTCCCCAAGGGGAAAACTGCATGTGTAGTATAGCGTTTTGGTTCAGTAGGATTGTGGTTTGGTGTGTTTATTTTGTTTTGTTTAGTGTAGACACATGTATTTATGTTTGAGAAGCTGAGGTCAAATAAATGTGCCTTGCACTTGGAGTGAAAGGTAGTGAAGTCTGTGTTGGTCCTTAGTTCCTGGGACAGTTTGTTCCACTGTCTTTGACCAGCCCCCATGAAAGCACCAGAGTGAGGCAGAGCTTTCTTATCCTCTCTAGGTTCTGATACAGGAGCCACCACTGTGGTATCTGAATAGCTTCATAGGAGAATTTGTCTATTTTTAAAACCTTTAACAGCATGCAAACTTTGAATCATTTTAATGAATATAAATTATTAGCAGAGACAAGTCATATGAGCAAAATGTAATTGTACCTGAAAGTGCTGAATTGTGGATATGACAGTAACCAAAATTAATAAAAGAAAAACTTACTCAGAATGTCACGGCTAAGGTAACCCACTGGATAAGTTTCCTAGATCTGAAGAAGAACTCTGAAAGCTTGAAAGTTTCTCTTTCACCAACATAAGTTGGTCCAATAAGAGATATTACCTAACACACCTTGTCACTAATATCCTGGAACCAATGTGTCTACAACACTACATACTTTCCAGGGAAAGTTTCAATTTTTTGTTGACAAACTAAATGCCTGAAAACAAAAATATTTTTACTAAATCTTAAAATATATCAATTTGGTAGTGATGCTCTGATGGCTCATGAGAGTAATAGTTTGGTTGTCTCATGCCCCCTTCTTCTCTATGGGCTGGATTTGCCGGCTGCACTACATCTCCCAGAAGACATCATGGTCAGAGTGCCAAAATGAACCACTTTTCCTCCAACAGGAGAAACTGGTACATCATGAGAGGTACACCAATCAGAGAGCCCAGCCTATAAAGGAAAATGGGAGCTTGAGCCACCTGAACTGCCACTCCCATAAGGCAAAGGGGCAGCATTTCCAAATCCAAATATTTTCATATGGGGCTGAAATTTCTCTGTATTGACATCTGACAAATATAAAAATTTCCTGTGGAATTTTTTCCACTCAACTCTAAATTCCACTTCAGACACTCTATCCCATGGTCTTTGTGGGTATCTACTACAAAGAGACCACATATATAATATGGTGTGTCAAGACCTTTAACTTCCGTTAACTGGTGTTTGATAAAATTAATCAAACTTTGCAAACCTGGGTGCTTAAAACTATAGTTAGATGCTTAAGTAAAAGTGTCCAGATTTCCAAATGTGCTGAGATGTTCTAACTCCCATTTCCTACTGTGGGATTTGTGGGTATTCAGCCTGTCTTAAATTCTGGCCATTTTTATCTCAGTGCCTAAATATGGCTATAGAATCCTAGCTTTAGCCACCTAGGTTTGAAAAGTTTGGTCATTAGATTCACTAATTTGTTAACATTTCTATTAAACCCAGTGTTCTAATATCATTAGGGTTGCAGTTGCAACATGTCAGAGCAAATCAATCCTCAGTAAAGAAGTGATAGTTAGAAAGGCATGCAGATCATCATATGCACATAAGGTAAATGTCCAGGATATCTGATTCATGATCCAGTGTGGAATTTTGTTACTTTCATCCAATTATTAATATTTCTATTATATCTGTAATGTGAGGTTCTCAAAGGGCTTACCAAACATCAGTTAGGTAAGGAATAGAAAAATCATATCATTCATGACTCCACAGGCATATCTGGGCATAATTCAGCAGCACACAGCAATTTTTAGTAAAAGGAACACTATGCACATATAGCAGGGGTGGGCAAACTTTTTAGCCTGAGAGCCACATCAGGGTTGCACAACTGTACAGAGGGCCAGGTAGGGAAGCCTGGCCCCTGCCCCCTCCCACTTCCTGCCCCCTGACTGCCCTCCTTAGAACCCCCAACCCATCCAACCCCCCTGCCCCAGGACCCCACCCCCAGGGCCCCACACATATCCACCCCCCATTCCCCATCCCCCAACTGCCCCACCCCCTATCCACACCACCGCCCCCTGACAGCTCCCCTGGGACTCCTCCGTCTCTCCAACCCCCCCTGCTCACCATCCCCTGACTGCGCCCCCCAGAACCTCTGTCCCATCCAACCGCCCCCTGCTCCCTGTCCCCTGCCAGCCCTCGGGACCCCATGATGTATCAGCTAGGCAAGGTACTAATAAGCTTCAACAGGACTTAATTTTCAAAGTGGAAACCTCTTTACCAAGATGCTGCTGCACCCTCTGTAGCTTTCTCCCAGCCTCTCAACTCCTCTCCCCTCTTTCCTGTCCTTTCAGACTCCCAACAGCCAGTGCTCCCAATTCTAATAATTACAAGCAACATCTAAACACCACACCCTGCCCCTTATCCACCCCCCGCCCCTGCTCCCCACCTCCTTACTATGCTGCTCAGAGCAGCAGGGGCTCACAGCCCTGCCACCTGGCTGGAGCCCACCGCGCTGCCCAGAGCGCTGCCCAGCAGGAGTGGCGGGCCAGAGTGCTGGTGGCATGGCACGCTAAGGCTGCAGGGGAGGGGGGAAGCAGGGGGGGTGGGGGCTAGCCTCCCTGGCCAGGAGGTCAAGGGCCGGGCAGGACGGTCCTGTGGGCCGGATGTGGCCTGTGGGCTGTAGTTTGCCCATCTCTGACAGAGGGAGGCCTTATGTCTTGGAGGATAGAATTAGGGAGCTAAACAGATCATTAGGCTGAAAACAAAGTTTGTGCTAAATAAAGTAAATCAATTAATTAGTCAGTGGACAGAATGTCTGAACCAGCTAAGACAAAAGGGAGAATACCCAGAGAACCATTTATACTAAAAATGGACAAGATACTTTAGGAATGCAGAGATGAGGCAAAGAGTAAGCTGAACATGGACAATGCATGGACCGAGCATGCTGCACTGAGATTGGTTTCTGCAAAGTAACCAAAACAATTCCAAAATGTGTGATGCAATGTGATGTGTAAATGTATATAAAGCAAGGGGTTTTCTGTGTAAGTTTGGATGTATGGTATGCCCACCCCTATGCTTGAGTCTGGTCAACTCAGTGTAGCTTTGCTATATGACAAATAAAGGAACCTGACTCATGAAATCTGGGAGTCAAACTGGATGAAGTGTTCTCTCAGAAATGGAGAAGGTATTCTGGATAAGCCAAGCAGGAAATATGCAAAACCATAACTTTAAAAAAAACTTTATAAATAGCTAATCAATACTGTAATTAACATTATGTTCAAATAATAATTGGGAACTCTGCTACAACATTAGAGAAATTGTCATCATATTCCTGTATATTACATTCCTGTACATTAAATTAAAATTAAAAATAATTAGCCATTAAAATGAAAATGTATCTAATTAACCATGGACTAATGCATGGTTCTATTGCACACACTTCCCACGCTACAGAGATTTAAACATTTCTCCCCTTCATTAGCCACCTCTCTCAGAATATATAGACTGCTTCAAAAGTGATAACTGTTTTTGTAGAGAATGTTTCAGAGTAACAGCCGTGTTAGTCTGTATTTGCAAAAAGAAAAGAAGTACTTGTGGCACCTTGGAGACTAACCAATTTGAGCATAAGCTTTCGTGAGCTATAGCTCACTTCATCGGATGCATACTGTGGAAAGTGTAGAAGATCTTTTATACACACAAAGCATGAAAAAATACCTCCCCCCGCCCCACTCTCCTGCTGGCAATAGCTTATCTAAAGTGATCACTCTCCTTACAATGTGTATGATGCCATGATGGGGCGGGGGGAGGTATTTTTTCATGCTTTGTGTGTATATAAAAAGATCCTCTACACTTTCCACAGTATGCATCCGATGAAGTGATCTGTAGCTCATGAAAGCTTATGCTCAAATAAATTGGTTAGTCTCCAAGGTGCCAAAAGTACTCCTTTTCTTTTTGTAGCGAATGTGTTTCATTTAAGTTTTTATGAAAGGAGTAAAATGTTTAAAAAACCATGTTAGTGCATCAAGTCCTAGGGCTATTTGAACTTAAAACCAAATACTTTAAAATGATCACAGTAGAAATGTATGAAAGATTTAGCATTTATATTACATCTTGGTGTAGAATAGCATACATGTTTACAATAAGGAAGCACTTGCAGAAAATACATTTCCAGTCATAAAGAGGATACATGCAACAACGCGGCACCATTTGCTCTTCCTTTTACACACACACAGAGTAGAAACCCAGTCTACTTCCTAATGCACATGCAGTATATTGGAAGCCTTAATCAGTGTCCCAGTTAGATTGATTTTACTATGACTCTAGGAAACAGAGGCTGTATTTTAAATGGAAAAAAAAAAGGGTACGCAAAAGAGAATCTAGGAGAAAAAAATATTTCCCTAATACAGAGGGACTTCAAAAAATGCAATTATTAATTAAAGTTTTGATAATTATTTCTTGTCAATATATAGACCTCAAACACATTATTAAACCCAGACTTATTTTAAGGACAATTTGCAATGATTTCTATTTCTTGTTATAGAAATTTTAATTAAGAATAGTCCCCCATCTTCCCCCTACAAATGACCTTCAGATTGGAGCAATCTTTTGCCATCAAAAGTCTTCTAGAAGATATAGTTTGTACAAAGACTTATTATACTCATAGACTACTTTATCTCTTCCATCAAAATAAGTCCAGACATTGTAATGTCAGTTACCAGAAATGAGCTACTTCTGTCAACTCCCTATGTGGATGGTTAAAATGCAAGTCACTGAAAAGCTGTCACATTAAACTATTATTCACTGATGAAACACTTAAAAACTGTTCAACGAATGCTGAAAATATATAAATGTACTACTATATGAAATCCAAAAGACAAATTCCACACTAAGATGAGATTGCAAGACATTTGTCATAGTGTACATTACATTGATTAATCTGACAGATACTCTTGTTTTATTCATGTTTTGTAAATTGGATATTCTGAAGGAATGCACATTATGCTCTACTTTGTCCAAGGTGTTGCATGACAGTATCCAGTAATCTCATACTATCAACTGTAATATGCAATAATTTCTCAATGTCAATTTTTTGTTGGGGGGGGGAAGGGAACTCAAGCATTCTTATCTCGTTGTTTGTTCTTCATGACCTGCTCTTCCTCAAGGCCTTATCTGATGCTGACTCATTCTACTCACTCCCTTTAAAATCCATCAGTATACTGTAACTCCTTTATTAATGGCGAGGACTGTCTTAACGGCAAGGTGATGCAGCAGTCTTGACCCCAACTAGAATTGCTACAGCTACGCTGTCACTAGACCATTAGTCCCTGACATCACTTATTTATATTGCTGTAAATCAACAGAAGAATTTCTAGACTAATATTTGCTCCAGTAAAATTACACAAATTATTTCCTCTTTTGTGCTTACAAACATTTTCAGTAACTTATAAAAGAAATAAACAGGCTACAAAAGAGTCAGGATGTGGACCAGAGAAGTCACTCTCTGCTGCAGTTGGCAGTTTATTTTAAAAGAATGTTCATGCTTCTCTTCTCTAAAGAATGAAGACACCTTGTGCTTGGAATTTGCAAGAATGTTATGGGGAAGCCCCAACACCGTTCAGGTTCACCTGCCACTGCTTTCTTCTCTCCACAATTTACAAGGTTAGTATGTTTTTTGTAGGAGCAGGGGGAATATTTCAACTCAGAAAAACAAATGAGATTCATTCAAAAATATTAATAGTTATTCAGCTGAGCTGCCTGTAGTGCTGCTGGAAGAAGTTCTAGAGGAAGCCAACAAAATCTTGAGTCACAACAAAATGTCAAATTATAGTAGAAAGCTCTGCAAATAAAATCTTTTGTGCTGACTAGACAGTAGCAAACATCTCCAGTATACAATATTATTAATAAGGCTAATTGGCCTGTACTGCCAAATGAAGTAAATAAGTTCAATTTCCAGCTGTAGCCACTAACTACCCAGTCCAGCATGTGCTACAAGCCCTACCAATCTGCCACTCTCAGACTTTGCTTAGAGGGGGGAATGCCTCATGTTGCTGTGGAATGCTTCTTGTATCTGAGCAAGGATCAGTATTGATAAGCTCTGTTTCCTAATGAAGTTTCAGTCAGATCTAGGAAGATCACTGAAAAACAGAAGACGGGAGAACCATTGAGAACTAAAAGCAAAAGAACATCTCAGATCATATGACTTACATATTAAAATGTGTAAGTCTGCAGAATGTTCTCATAGAAGAACAGAATGTTAGGAAGAGATGAGAACATTCAGGTGTAGTACAAAATGGATTAATCAATGATGTGCTAACTTGATAGTCATTGTTGAAGCCTCTGACTGAGCAATTACAGACCAATAAGTCTAACATCAGTACCAGGCAAATTAGTTGAAACACTAGTAAAGAATAAAATTGACACAGACAAACAAATTGTTGCACATGGTTTCTGTAAAGGGAGATCATGTCTTACTAATCTATTAGAGTTCTTTGAGGGGGGTCAAACAAACATGTGGTCAAGGGGGAATCCAGTGGACATAGTGTACTTAGATTTCCAGAAAGCCTTAGACAAGGTCCCTCACCAAAGGCTCTGATGTAAATTAAGTTGTCATGGGATAAGAGGGAAGATCCCTTCATGGATTGAGAACTGGTTGAATGACAGAACAAAGGATAGGAATAAATGGTAACTTTTCAGAATGGAGAGGGGTAATTAGCGGTGTTCCCCAAGAGTCAGTCCTAGGACCAATCCTATTCAACGTATCCATAAATGATCTGGAGAAAGGGGTAAACAGTGAGGTGGCAAAGTTTGCAGATGATACTAAACTGCTCAAGATACTTAAGACCAAAGCAGACTGTGAAGAACTTCAAAAAGATCTCACAAAACTAAGAGATTGGGCAACAAAATGGCAAATGAAATTTAATGTGGATAAAAGTAAAGTAATGCACATTGGAAAAAATAATCCCAATTACACATACAATACGATGGAGGCTAATTTAGCTACAACTAATCAGGAGAAAGATCTTGGAGTCATCGTGGATAGTTCTCTAAAGATGTCTATGCAGTGTGCAGTGGCAGTCAAAGAAGCAAATGGGATGTTAGGAATCATTAAAAAAGGGAAAGAGAATAAGATGGAGAATATTTTATTACCCTTATATAAATCCATGGTATATGCACGTATTGAATACTGCATACAGATGTGGTCCCTGCATCTCAAAAAAGATATACTGGCATTAGAAAAGGTTCAGAAAAGGGCAACTAAAATGATTGGGGTTTGGAACGAGTCCCATATGAGGAGAGATTAAAGAGGCTAAGACTTTTCAGCTTGGAAAATAGGAGACTAAGGGGGGATATGATAGAGGTAAATAAAATCATGAGTGGTGTGAAGAAAGTGAATAAGGAAAAGTTATTTACTTGTTCCCATAATATAAGAACTAGGGGGCATGAAATGAAATTAATGAGCAGCAGATTTAAAACAAATAAAAGGAAGTTCTTCTTCACACAGTGCACAGTCAACCTGTGAAACTCCTTGCCTGAGGAGGTTGTGAAGGCTAGGACTATAACAGGGTTTAAAAGAGAACTGGATAAATTAATGGCAGTTAAGTCCATTAATGGCTATTAGCCAGGATGGGTAAGGAATGGTGTCCCTAGCCTCTGTTTGTCAGAGGGTGGAGATGGATGGCAGGAGAGATCACTTGATCATTACCTGTTAGGTTCATGCCCTCTGGGGCACCTGGCATTGGCCACTGTTGGCCGACAGGATACTGGGCTGGATGGACCTTTGGGCTGACCCAGTATGGCTGTTCTTATGTTCTTTACTAGAATTTCACACCTCTCTGGGATTTGTTTCAGGATGTTGGTGTCAGGGTTCCCTCCCCACTCTGAACTCTAGGGTACAGATGTGTGGACCCACAAGAAAGACCCCCTAAGCTTATTTCTACCAGATTAGGTTAAAAAACTCCACAAGGCACAAATTCTCCCTTGCAACTTGGATTAGGTAACGCTGCCACCACCAAGTGATTTAGACAAACTCAGGGAAACTTGGAGTTCCTACTCCCTGCTAATATCCCCCTCTGTCCTGGGGAGGCTTGAGAACAAACAAGATGAGCACAGACCAGCCTTGGTTTTTTTTAGGACACACAAAAAAACCCCAAATCAGATTCTAAAAGAAACAGAACTTTATTATAAAGAAAAAAGGTAAAGGAAGCACCTCTGTAAAATAAGAATGGAAGATAATCTTACAGGGCAATCAGATTCAAAAACACAGAGGATTTCCCTCTGGGCCAAACTTTAAAGTTACAAAAAGAAAACCAGGAATACACCTTCCTCTCGGAACAGAGAAAATCACAAGCCAAAACAAAAATAAGCTAACACATTCCCTTGCTAGTACTTACTGATTCTAATGGAGTTGGATTGCTTGCTTCCTTGATCTGTGTCCGGCAAGCACACAGAACACAGACCAAAACCTTCCCCTGCCCCAATTTGATAGTATCTTCTCCTGTTACTGGTCCTTTTAGTCAGGTGCCAGCCAGGTTACCTGAGCTTCTTAACCCTTTACAGGTGAAAGGATTTTGTGCCTCTGACCAGGAGGGATTTTATAGTACTGTATACAGGAAAGTTGTTACCATTCCATTCATATTTATGACAGTTGGTATCAAGACTCAAGACAACCCTACATTCGGTAACATATTGTCCTGTGAGTTATCTTCACAGGCCACATATAATCTGATTGTGGGCTGTGAGACAGTTTGTCTACACTGACCATCCGCAGGCCCGGCCCCCTACAGCTCCCAGTGGCTGCCATTCACTGTTCCCGGCCAATGGGAGATGCGGGGGGGGGGGTGTCTGTGGACAGTTTACGTCAGCAAAATGTCTCACAACCTGCATTCAGATTAGCCTGATGGATTGCCCACCACTGTCCTAAATTCTCAATCTGAATATTTTCAATCCCTCCTGTTGGATTTTATATTGTCTCTGCTAATTAAAACTAAACTAAAAATAAATAATTCCTTTGGCACTTCATACATTTCAAATGCATCACAGAATCAGATTTTTTTCTCAAGTTGGTCCAGCTTTCTTCCCTCTTCGACATTCATATAAACTTGAATCTCTGGAACATGAATGTCATTTGCTCATACATTAGGATTTGGCTGGGCCAACAGGGTGATAGAGCAACCAGGTTGGATTTGCCTGCTTGCTTACTCACTCTTACTCCCTTCCTAATGCACTCATTATTTTCATTCTTTTTCTGTCATTTTATATGCTCTTATTTGATCTACTCTGTACTGTTCCTCTTTTCCCCCTGCTCTCCCTGCATTCAGTAAACATGGACAAAATGTCCAAATTTTGGGAGATTGCTGTATGAAGATTAAATCAGTGACTACCAGCAAGTTTTTCCAATTTGCTCTATTGCACATTTGCAAGGAAAATGAAAAAAAAATCCTTATTCTGTTTCTGTCTGAAAATCTTCAGTTTGGTCATTTGCAGGGGAGACTTGAATTATTTTTGTACTAATGCAAACCAGCAATTAAAAGTGCACACACTGAGTACTGTAAGGTTACAAGGCAATTCACAGGATCAGTATTACTAAAATGGCTTCTTTATGCTTTTTGTGGCATGTAAAGGGGCTACGTCAGGGCTCAACCCTCTCCAGGGTGGCGGGGAGCCACACCAGCTCGCTGCACACAGTTGACTTTGGGGAATTTGTCCGGCCACCAGAGTCTCCCTCGGCAACCCTTGCGGTACCTGGAACAAGCACCGTAAGCCTGGGCCCTGAGTCAGGGCAGTGCCCCAAATAGTCAGTAGTTCAGGCCCTCAGGCAGGGGCTGAGCAACACAGCACTTGTGAATTAGCCCAGGCCTTCAAGGACCTGGAAGAGGGGGAGACTGCCACCCACGAGTTGGGTGGCAGGAGGGATGCAGGCCCACCCACTCCACTGCGTCCCAGCCCAGGGCCCTAGGAATGGCAAACAACCCACTGCTGGGTCAGTGGGGATCCTGACCGCAACACACTGACAGGGGCTCCAGCAGAGATAGAGCCAGACTAGTGTCAGCTGTCCCCGGGCTGCTTCCTAACTCCCCTCCTTCTGGTACCTGGGTCAGAGCCGTGTTCTCCAGGGGGTCCAGCGCCATGGGTTCCTCGGGGCAGTGGACAAGCAGCAGGCCGGGTAACCCCTCTGGACAGCTGCCGCAGGGCAGGTCCAGCAACTCCCCTGGATAGCTAGGGCAGGGCAGTCTTGGCATGGACCTAGGGCCACAGGGTTTTCCCAGTCATGAGCTAGGCTAGCTGCAACTGGCCTCCCCAGAAGCTGGTCCTCTAATGAGCTCTGAGGGCCTGTTTTTTATACTTCCGGGTCGCGCCTTTCTACTTCCAGGTCACTGCCTGTCCCTCTGAGGGGCGGGCTCAGAGCTTCCTGGCTCCGCCCACTCTGGTGTCTGGAGGGGCTTGGTGCTCTCCGGGGCTGCAGGGAGCCACACTGCCTCGCTTCATGGCAGCAAAATCATCAGTCAAATTATGAAATGTTTCTCTTTCAGTCAAAGTGAGGGGCCAAAAGTTTAGTCATGCAAAAATGTTCTTGAAATCAAATGAATTGATTACTGAGGCCAATTCAATGGCTTGTGTCTTTCTGCTACAGTTGAAGTGTCTGTCATCATACATACACTTAAAATCTTGTTCCGCTGGGGCTCAGTTCTACCCTGAATGCAGCACCAGAGACCAAGAGGAAAATCAATGATCCTTTGCTATCCCAGGTCTACTGGGATCAGTTTCAGCCCCTGCTACAGGTAAGAGCAGCCAGGGCATTACAGAGAGCAATCCCTGATGATGCTCTGTCTTGCATCAGTCATCAAACCACTCTGGAATAGCTGCAGGATGATGGAGGCACATTGCCTTCCCTTTCAGTCCCTGAAGTTGGACTCAGAGCTGGGGAAGGAATGAACTCCCTCCACTGAAGACAGTGGCCCCATGACCCCAGGCTGGGTCCTCCCTTTTCTGACACGATTAGCTAATAGAAGTGAGCAGGAAGTCCCAGTGGGCTGAATGGGAATTGTGTGGCAGCTCCTCATGTGACACAGACTGCAGCTATGAGCAGGAGGGGTCACGGTTACCTAAGGGAAGAAGCTCTGAGGTGTGCAGAAAGACTAACAAGAAGCTGTGTGTGCTGCTGCTGAGCCCCTTTCTTGCCAGGTCTCTTTCCTATTGCCCTTTTCCTGTGCCAGACACAAATTCTTTCTAGGGTTGCCAACTTTCTAATTGCACAAAACCGAAAACCCTTGCCCCGAGGCCCCACCCCTGCCCTGACCCTTTCCTGAGGCCCCACTCACTCCACCCCCTGCCTCCGTCACTCACTTTCCCTCACCCTAACTCACTTTCACTGGGCTGGGGCAGGAGGTTGGAGTGCTGGGGGGGGAGGTGAGGGCTCTGCCTGGTGTTGCGGGCTCTGCCTGGTGTTGCAGGCTCCGGGGTGGGACTTGGGATGAGGGGTTTGGGTTGTGGGAGAGGGTGCGGAGTGCAGGCTCTGGGAGGGAGTTTGGGTGCAGGAAGGGGTTCCAACATGGGGCAGGGGGTTGCCGCGTGGGACCGGGTGAAGGCTCCGGCTGGAGATGCAGGGTGGGGACAGAGATGAAGGGTTTGGGGTGCAGGATGGGGCTCTGGGCTGGAGTAGAGGGGTTCAGAGTGCAGGAGGGGCTGGGGCAGGGAGTTGGGTTGTGGGAGGGGGCTTAGGGTGTGGGCCTCAGACCATTTACCTGAGGAGGCTCCCGGAAGCAGCTGGTATGTCCGGCTGCTAGGTGCAGGGGTGGCCAAGCAGCTCTGTGTACTGCCTGCGCCTGCATGCACTACCCCTGCAGCTCCCATTGGCCGCAGTTCCTGGCCAATGGGACCTGCGGAGCCGACGCTGGGGTAGGGGCAGCATGCAGACATGATGACATGAGCCGGACATGATGGCCGCTTCCGGGAGCTGCGTGGAGCCAGGGCAGGCAGAGAGCCTTCATTAGCCCTGCTGAGCTGCCAACCAGACTTTTAGTCGTCCAAATAGCAGGGTGCTGATCATAGCCACCAGTATCCCTTTGTGACTGGGCATTCTGGTCAAAAAACGGACACCTGGTAACCCTAATTCTTTCTGGCAGGGGGTCCCACCATTGACCTATGGACTTTAATGGGATTACTCACAGTAGTAAGTACCACTTTTGGCAGTGAGGGCTAGATGCAAAAGGGATTTAGGATCCTACCTGCCACTTTAGGCACTTAAATCCAAAAATTAGATCTTTAAAACCCCTGCTCAGCATAGCCATACAGGTGCATAAAGTCCCCATGGCACCTAAATTTATATAGGTGGGCACTGTGATGGGCTATACAAACCCCTCAGTAGACAACAAGGTATTAAGAGGCTGGTTTAGGGCTCAGGCAGCTCCACCCTGCCACACCTGCAAGGCATGCACAGGCTGGACAAGGAGTTAAAAGTGAAGCAGATCAGTTCACTTGTGAGCAGACCAGGGAAGAGAACAGACAGTCAGCTCTTAGCTCCTCAGGAAAGGGCTGACTGAAGACAGGAGCTTCCCAGATGACCACTTCCTGACAGAAGGGTGAGCCAGATTCTGACACACCCTGAGCAGGAGTCATTTCCCTCTATTTCTCAGTTTATTTGTGTTAATTCCCCTTGCTATTTGTTCATGGACTACCCTGGAAGAGGAGAGACTTTAAAGTGACCTGGCTGGAGGGTCAAGTCATAGAGAGAGGCAGGTCACTGCAGAGGCCTAGCAGCACAAGGAGGTGCCAGTGGTGAGTCCACTGCTTTGCGGCATGCACAAATCTGCTTAAAATCTCAAAGTCACCTAGCTCATGTCTAAGCCCCACTGGCATTCTCAAACGAGGTGTTCCCACACCTATCTCACCTGTGAGCCTGGTCTGGCAGCTGTTCTCAAAGGCTGCCTCAGAGCATACCTACCTGATGGGTCCCCGCACAAGACACACCTAGGGAAGAGAAGGCGTGGCACTGGCACCCTCCCTTCTACCCCATAGCTAAGCAGTTAGGGTATTCACCCAGGACTTGGGAGATCCGGGTTCAGGTTCCTGCCCCAAATCAGCCAGAGCAGGGATTTGAAGCTGGGTCTCCCTCCTCTTTGGTGAGTACCCTAATCAATGTGCTATGTGAGGGAGGAACACCACTACCTCCATGTTTTTCTGCAAGAATGGGCAGATCGGATTGGGTGCCTAGACAGGCACCTTCCTCTGGCTCAGAGTTAGGTGCCCAAGTTCCTTTGAGAGGCAGATCTTAGAACCCACCCCTCTCCTTCACAGTTCCAGGGGCTAGTTTAGGTGGCTCCCCACTCAGCTTGCTGGCTTTTGTGAATCCCATTCTTAGGCACCTAAATCTTCCTATGCATTGAATAACGAGATTTGGCCCTTGGGGATGTTGAACTTAACTCCCCCCGCTCTAGTGTCTGCAGATTTGGGCCCTGACTTTGTAAGTTTCCTGTTTGCAAGGTTTTTTTTTTTCACACAGAAACAAGGAAAAGAAAAAATAAGTTGAATAATCTACTTCCCCCAACTCAAAAAAAACAAACAAACAAACAAACAAAAAAACACCCAACCACACACACATTGAAAAAGAATGGTAGAAGGGTTTGGCATTGGTGTAATGCCTGAAACTATGCTTATGTAATTAAGATATCTGGTTGAAAATGTCTCTTTAAGACTAAATTTTTCATGTCAATTGTAACAAAAAGATCTAAGATTTAAAGCACAGCAGAAGTGCTAAGTCTTATTATAATACAGTTAAATATACTGATCTACATATTTGACCTGGTATCAATGTGCACCTAATACTTCATTTGTACCAGTGTATTTGTACTTGTAAATGTTGTACTTACTTTTTATTGAATAACCTGTTTTGGAATTATCTTCCTCAAAAAGTTGCAGTAAAATTGTTCCACCAGGAATCTAGATAAACTCATAATAAACAGAACCTACACTCTTTTTTTCCACTGTAACAAACAAGAACACTAATCAACCTCCAGAAAGGTTCTATAAAGCAGATAGTGCTAGCAAAACAAAACACATTAAATAAAAATGCATAAAAAGAAGCATAAAAGCAATATAACCTCTGCTCAATTTGAATATATTCATAAAAGTCTACAGTATTTCTTCATGCCAATTAACTGCCCTTATGTGCCAAATAACTTGACTGGTGCTTCCTCAGCACTTACTAAGCACATAGGGGCAGTTTATTATGCTAAAAGGGAAAGGATCTTATTTCCCGAATAAAAGTATTTTTTTTCCATAAAGAGATTTGTCTAGGAGATGATTAAAAGAGAATAGCAATTAAATCTCCCCCCCCGACCTCTACCTTCATTACTGCATATATAATTTTGCAATAAATCCAACAATGTCTCTATGTTTTACTGACAGTGTCATTCTTATGAACAATGAATTAAAAACTGTTAAGTATGCTTCAGCTTCTCCCCAGCCCCGTGACACACAGGAAAATAAACAGGTTTCAGAGTAACAGCCGTGTTAGTCTGTATTCGCAAAAAGAAAAGGAAAGGAGTACTTGTGGCACCTTGGAGACTAACCAATTTATTTGAGCATAAACTTTCGTGAGCTACAGCTCACTTCATCGGATGCATACTGTGGAAAGTGTAGAAGATATTTTTATATACACACAAAGCATGAAAAAATACCTCCTCCCACCCCACTCTCCTGCTAGTAATAGGAGAGTGGGGTGGGAGGAGGTATTTTTTCATGCTTTGTGTGTATATAAAAAGATCCTCTACACTTTCCACAGTATGCATCCGATGAAGTGAGCTGTAGCTCACGAAAGCTTATGCTCAAATAAATTGGTTAGTCTCTAAGGTGCCACAAGTCCTCCTTTTCTTTTTGCGAATACAGACTAACACAGCTGTTACTCTGAAACCTGTCATTATGCAAGGCACTGCATTTAGCCGTATGGAGTGGAAATCTATCAACTGCATGAAAAAACTTGTACAGATACAGACAGACATCATCTTCCTTTCCAAATGCAAACAGATGGACATCGTACCAAAAGGATTGAAGGTAAAAAATCCATTACAATCTACATACCACACAGACTATGCTGACAGCTTGTGCCACACGCTCTCAAAGAAACTGCAGAATCACCTGACCAACATCCTCTACAGCAAACAGGGAAAGATTAAGAGTGAGCTCTCAAAAATGGATACTCTCATAAAAAAACAACCTTCCACACAAACTTCCTCGTGGCTGGACTTTACTAAAACTAGACAAGCCATTTACAACACACACTTTGCTTTTCTACAAAAGAAAAGGGACACTAAACTTTCTAAACTACTACATGCCACAAGGGGCCACAGCAATGGTTCCCTCAACCCACCCAGCAATATTGTTAACCTATCCAACTATACTCTTAGCCCAGCAGAAGCAGCTGTCCTATCTCGGGGCCTCTCCTTCTGCCCCTCCACCCCCACGAACATGATACAGTACTGTGGTGACCTAGAATCCTATTTTCGACGTCTCCGACTCAAGGAATATTTCCCACATACCTCTGAACAACATACTAATCCACAGAGACCTCCCTACCAACACTACAAAAAGAAGGATTCTAGATGGACTCCTCCTGAAGGTCAAAACAGCAGACTGGACTTCTACATAGAGTGCTTCCGCTGACGTGCACGGGCTGAAATTGTGGAAAAGCAGCATCACTTGCCCCACAACCTCAGCCGTGCAGAACGCAATGCCATCCACAGCCTCAGAAACAACTCTGACATCATAATCAAAAAGGCTGACAAAGGAGGTGCTGGTGTCATCATGAATAGGTCGGAATATGAACAAGAGGCTGCTCGGCAGCTCTCCAACACCACTTTCTACAAGCCATTACCCTCTGATCCCACTGAGAGTTACCAAAAGAAACTACAGCATTTGAACAAGAAACTCCCTGAAAAAGCACAAGATCAAATCCGCACAGACACACCCCTGGAACCCCGACCTGGGATATTCTATCTATTACCCAAGATCCATAAACCTGGAAATCCTGGGCGCCCCATCATCTCAGGCATTGGCACCCTGACAGCAGGATTGTCTGGCTATGTAGACTCCCTCCTCAGGCCCTACGCTACCAGCACTCCCAGCTACCTTCGAGACACCACTGACTTCCTGAGGAAACTACAGTCCATCGGTGATCTTCCTGATAACACCATCCTGGCCACTATGGATGTAGAAGCCCTCTACACCAACATTCCACACAAAGATGGACTACAAGCCGTCAAGAACACTATCCCCGATAATGTCACGGCTAACCTGGTGGCTGAACTTTGTGACTTTGTCCTTACCCATAACTATTTTACATTTGGGGACAATGTATACCTTCAGATCAGCGGCACTGCTATGGGTACCCGCATGGCCCCACAGTATGCAAACATTTTTATGGCTGACTTAGAACAACGCTTCCTCAGCTCTCGTCCCCTAATGCCCCTAGTCTACTTGTGCTATATTGATGACATCTTCATCATCTGGACCCATGGAAAAGAAGCCCTTAAGAAATTCCAACATGATTTCAACAATTTCCATCCCACCATCAACCTCAGCCTGGTCCAGTCCACACAAGAGATCCATTTCCTGGACACTACAGTGCTAATAAACGATGGTCACATAACCACCAGAAACCTACTGACCGCTGTTCCTACCTACATGCCTCCAGCTTTCTCCCTGACCACACGATCCATCATCTACAGCCAAGCTCTGCGATACAACCACATTTGCTCCAACCGTTCAGACAGAAACAAACATCTTCAAGATCTCTATCAAGCATTCTTACAACCTCAATACCCACCTGCGGAAGTGAAGAAACAGATTGATAGAGCCAGAAGAGTTCCCAGAAGTCACCTACTACAGGACAGGCCTAACAAAGAAAATAACAGAACGCCACTAGCCGTCACCTTCAGCCCCCAACTAAAACCCCCCCAACACATTATTAAGGATCTACAACCTATCCTGAAGGATGACCCAACATTCTCTCAAATCTTGGGAGACAGGCCATTTCTTGCCTACAGACAGCCCCCCAACCTGAAGCAAATACTCACCAGCAACCACATACCACACAACAGAACCACTAACCCAGGAACCTATCTTTGCAACAAAGCCCGTTGCCAACTGTGCCCACATATCTATTCAGGGGACACCATCACAGGGCCTAATAACATCAGCCACACTATCAGAGGCTCGTTCACCTGCACATCCACCAATGTGATATATGCCATCATGTGCCAGCAATGCCCCTCTGCAATGTACATTGATCAAACTGGACAGTCTCTACGTAAAAGAATAAATGGACACAAATCAGATGTCAAGAATTATAACATTCATAAACCAGTCGGAGAACACTTCAATCTCTCTGGTCACGCGATTACAGACATGAGAGTTGCTATATTACAACAAAAAAACTTCAAATCCAGACTCCAGTGAGAAACTGTTGAATTGGAATTCATTTGCAAATTGGATACAATTAATTTAGGCTTGAATAGAGACTGGGAATGGCTAAGTCATTATGCAAGGTAACCTACTTCCCCTTGTTTTTTCCTACCCCCCCTCCTCAGACGTTCTTATTAAACCCTGGATTTGTGCTGGAAATGGCCCACCTTGATTATCATACACATTGTAAGGAGAGTGGTCACTTTAGATAAGCTATTACCAGCAGGAGAGTGGGGTGGGAGGAGGTATTTTTTCATGCTTTGTGTGTATATAAAAAGATCTTCTACACTTTCCACAGTATGCATCCGATGAAGTGAGCTGTAGCTCACGAAAGCTTATGCTCAAATAAATTGGTTAGTCTCTAAGGTGCCACAAGTACTCCTTTTCTTTTTAGGAAAATAAACATCTTTATAAACAAAAAAAATGCATATCTTAGACTAAGCAGCAACAGACATAGATTTCCTGTGAGTTCTGGGGATGTTTTTGTTCTCTCTCTTTTTTTTTTAATTCCCTCTCCCACCAACATCTTTCTTCCTCACATTCACATAAGAAATGGTTCATCTTCATCATCAAACAGAAAAGACTTCAAGAGCATACCCTGTTCATCTCCTCCTCTAAAGTCACTGGAAGTTGTGGATAAAAGTCCTTGGCAGAATATGGCCTCAGGTGAATTACATTAGAGAGAAAACAAGTAAAACTGACTTCTAGTTCTAGTGCAAAACGATTAAAAATGCCAAATAAAATTGATAATCCAGAGTAATTTAGAAAGGCAGCAAACCCATAGATAAGTATAATATGCAGAGCAATATTATTTAGAGACAAATTCTCCCTTCACATGTGCCCAATTGACATCCTGTTTATTTCAATGGAAGTTGCTCATACATGTTCACAGCAGAATTGAGCCCTCAATGTTTTACAAACATAAAGACTTCAGAAAAGGAAGTGAATTTTTGATCGGGGGTGTGTGTGTGTTGCCTTTTTCTTGCTGTTGTTGTTGTTTGGGGGGAGGGTGCGCAAAATGAAGGAAGTTGGGCCTGAAAGTAGTATATCCCTTACTCCTGAGTGTCACCAGGGGCTGAATTGTTCCCTGGGACATGTCAGAGTGGCCTCAGAGCTGCTTTAACTAACAGCAGTTTGTAACATCCCTTAAAGTACAGCTCTGTCTGTTGGAGTCACCAGTGTGCACTGAATTCTGGCTCTCTACCCCACCCCTGACCTCCTCGAGTGGGGGAACCAAAGAGGAGGTGGCCAGACTCCTGCCATGCCAGCCTCCTGCTAGGGGAATCCTCAGCTAGTGCTTTAAGAGATTCTGAGGATCTGGCCCTATAAATTTGTATCTCTGCTGACCACTGATTGTTAATTGGAATATTTCAATGTCAGAGAACATAGGCTACAAAAATTGCATGTAGGTGAGTGTGTGTCTACAATGTACCCATCTACACAGCTAGTAATAGCCTTTGGACCTGGGATGCTACAACTTGGGAAACAATTAGTTACAATATTGTGCAATATAAAGCATACCACTAAATTACTGGTTGATATTATCTGAACTCTGGATTAATTTATTTAAAAATGTAAAAGAAAAAGCAGTCAGTCACTTTCAGTGCTATTAAACCCATGTTGCAATAGATTCCGACTTGTTAGTCATTTAGCTCGCAGCCTGAAAAACACAGGTGTAGCTAGAACAAATATGGAGAGTGCAGTAAGAAATCTGTAAGAAAATATTTGGGGAAAATGGAGTGATGAATCTATTAAATTCTTCCTCACCTTTAGGAAGAACTGAATAGTCAGGAAAAGCAATTTCTTTACCCATCATCTGACAGTGATGATAGCACCACAAGGGTCTGTTTCCAGGGAAGATTTTCTTAGGTCAGCTGCAAACAACTTCTCTTTACTGACTTGCTCATAACTCTGTTCAAAGGGGTTGAAGGGTGAGATTGTTCTTTTATTAATATGAACAGTGCACAGCAGTTCACCTTGTGAACAATTATATTGCTGTCAAGCACAAAACATTGTTCTTAGAGCAATAAAAAAACCTGACGGATTTAGGCCTACTTGAGGTTTTGCAATAGACTATGTTAATCCATCACCACTGTGTGCACGATTCATTTTTGTGAAGCCATAGATCTACACAAATGCATTCTGCAAAAATACAGCTCTCCTTCAATTCCATTCATTAGTTAGCAAAGCACAAGCACTCAGATTGAAATAAATTACATCAGTCAGCTAATTACTGTGAGTTATAATGAGATTTATTTTAATATCACTGAACAGATTGTGTCACCATATTCATGCATAGAGGGAACAGGTCTCCCCAAAACCCATTAACATAATCCAAGGCCCTAAACAGACCACAACACCCCATGTGGCCCTACTCCCCATTTATAGTCAGAATTTAAGACCAGAAAGGCCCACCAGATCATTTAGTCTAACCTCTTGTATATCATCACCATGCACCTGCACACTAAACCCTACAACCAAAATTAGACCAAGTATTACAGCCTATACACAGGACCTTAGACTGTCATGTGTCACAGGGGATGAATAGTAGGGACTTAATTTCACCATAGCCCATGGTCCCCACAAGACAGGGAAATGCTTAAGTGAGATATACCCATTAATCCTGGCAAATGACCCATACCCACATGGTGAAGAAGAAGGCAAATAACCCCTGTCAAGTTTCCTTCCCCACTCTGAACTCTAGGGTACAGATGTGGGGACCTGCATGAAAGACCCTCTAAGCTTATTCTTACCAGCTTAGGTTAAAAACTTCCTCAAGGTACAAACTTTGTCTTGTCCTTGAACCCTATGCTGCCACCACCAAGCGTGTTAAACAAAGAACAGGGAAAGAGCCCACTTGGAGATGTCTTCCCTCCAAAATATCCCCCCAAGCCCTACACCCACTTTCCTGGGGAAGGCTTGATAAAAATCCTCACCAATTTGCATAGGTGAACACGGACCCAAACCCTTGATTCTTGAAGAACAATGAAAAAGCAATCAGGTTCTTAAAAGAAGAATTTTAATTAAAGAAAAAAATAAAAGAATCACCTCTGTAAAATCAGGATGGTAAATACCTTACAGGGTAATCAGATTCAAAACAAAGAGAATCCCTCTAGGCAAAACCTTAAGTTACAAAAAGACACAAAAACAGGAATATACATTCCATTCAGCACAGCTATTTTACCAGCCATTAAACAAAAGAAAATCTAACGCATTTCTAGTTAGATTACTTACTAACTTAACAGAAGTTCTGAGGAGTTCTGAAGAGCATTCCTGATCTGTTCCCAGCAAAAGCATCACCCAGACAGACAGACCCTTTGCTGCACCCCCTCCCCCCGCCAGCTTTGAAAGTAACTTTTCTCCTCATTGGTCATTTTGGTCAGGTGCCAGCGAGGTTATAGCTCAGTGGTTTGAGCATTGCCCTGCTAAACCCAGGGTTGTGAGTTCAATCCCTGAAAGGGCCATTTAGGGATCTGAGGCAAAAATTGGGGATTGGTCCTGCCATGAGCAGGGGGTTGGACTAGATGATCTCCTGAGGTCCCTTCCATCTGTGATTATGATTGTTATCTTAGCTTCTTAACCCTTTACAGGTGAAAGGGTTTTGCCTCTGGCCAGGAGGGATTTTATAGTTCTGTATACAGAAAGGTGGTTACCCTTCCCTTTATATTTATAACAACCCCTAAGATCACTTGCCAATATGACCTGGGGAAAATTGCTTCCTGACCCCACATATGGTGATCAGTTAGGTCCTGAGCATCTGAGTAAGAACCAGCCAGTCAAGCACCTTAGAGAGACAATGCCCAAGTAGCACCTCAGAAGACTGGCGCTCCCCATCCAATGTCCTATCTCCAGCCATGGCGATCCCTGATGCTTCAGAGGAATATTAGAACAAAACAAAACAGAACATGGAAACCCAGAATACATTGGGAGCAAGGGGTAACCCTTTCTTGACTCCTGCTGAATCCCTGAAACATCAGCTTCTAGGAATGTGGAATGATGATCCTCCTTCCCCTCCAGTATTAGCAGCAGGGGCCCCTTCTTGCTCTACAGACAGGCAAGGCAGGCAGCAAAGGATCCCACAGTACCTACTTCAGAGGATAGGATGTACGTGCAGAAGCAGGCAAGCACACAGCACTCTTCTCATGCAAAACAAAAGGTCCTCTGCTGGGATGGTATTAGCAGGACCTCCTCAGAGAAGTGGGTTTTGGAGTTAGCATCCTGTTCTGATGCATGAGTCAGTTATACCTCAAAGCTATTATTTCAGGCTCTCTGCAGATTCAGACATCAGCTACATTCTGTTCACATTGTCAAGGTTTTCTTTGTAACAGTATGAGAAAAACATTTTTTTTTAAAAAAAGCTGAGATTTTGATTCAATCAAATGACTCCAGGAACTAAAGCATAGGCAGGATCAAAGGTCTCTCAAAGTGGATGAGAAAACAGGATCTGGTACTGGAATTTACTTCAACTCCAGGGGCTCTTCTCTGTTGTAAAGGAATGGAAGATTTCAATGGACTCAAAACAGAATAAGGATTGGACCCTACATTAGGACCACAGAATTTGGATTAATGACAAACAAACATACAGGATAAAAAATTTGCTTTCTAGACCTGCTGCACCAATTTAAAAACCTAGTAGGGAATAAACCTCCTTTATTTGTCCACTTAAACACTATTTAATCCTGTGCAGTATCAGGCCCCAAAGACTTTACACAATATGAAGTATTTACTTGACAATATCAATAAAAAATACTGAAGGAAAACAACAGTAGTGGAAAGTGCTAAAGAGATTTATTTGGCAGTGCAGTCTCAGGTAAAGCACCCCTAATTTTTGTTTTTTAAAGTTCCCAGTCTGTCAAGATCAGAGAGACTGGAAAAGAAGAAAAAAAAAAACTCCTAAGAAAGGAATAGTTTACGGGTTCACTTTTATTTACTTATTCAGAGGATAAAGTGAACTAAAGCACAATTATTTCGCTTGACTTTATTTGTTATATAAACCTATAAGCCTCTTTCTTACAGCTTTTTCATTCTAGATTTCTCTTTGATTTCAGGAGACCTTACTTTTTAGGGAAATAGGCATATTTTAGAGATATATACAATTGCTATGGTAAAGAAAAATGGCTTTCCAGCAAATGGAAAATAAAAGATAAAATACTAGAGGATCATTTCAGCTTTGCTACATGCTATGCATTGGTCAATGTTTGTATGCATTTAGGATAGGATTATGAAAACATTATATAAAAGATAACCATTTCCCTTTTTGTGAGAAATAACTATATCCTAGTCTAAACTAATTCACAATCCAAAGGCCAGTGTATTTGTTAGTACAGTATATGGCTATTGCTAAGATATAGCTATATTATGCATGACCATTAAAATATCCATCTCCCTTCTAAAACCAGGGATAGCAATTCTTCAACCAAAACCTCAATGTTTTTAAACTTATCCATGGAAGATTTCCTATTAAAAAAGTACCTTGACTTCTTAAATAATATGCTGTTCACTTATAAACTAATGCAATTGCTGAATGAATATTTAATCACAATAGCAAATATAAAGCCATTACTTACCCAGGTATTGAAATCAGGATGAATTTCTTTACCTACCTAGCATTCGCTGCAGCACTTTAAACTTAATATCCATATTTCAAAGAATTATCTTTTTATTGGCACTTTATCTAATATCAGTTGCCTAACTGTTTTGATCATTTTGCCATCCATAATTAATTATGTTCAGCATCTAAGAGTGAGATGAATAATTAAGTTACACAGTGTGATTATACTTGTTCAGACTGTTACTGAGTTGTGCATTAGTTTAGCATATTATTGTAAAGCTGTGTTGCCTGCATTTGAAGAGACAGACAGCTTGAATATATTTAAATTGATGTTTCTTTAAAAAAATCTAGTTTCTGACAGAGCAGAATGTATGTTAAATGGTACGTCCTGAAATTCTCTTAAATTTTAAACAAAAGTTGTATATGCTTCTCTCATAGTGTTAGGGAGGTCTTTCAGCAGGGAAAAAAAGAGTGATGCTTATAACACTACCAACTGTATTCTCTCCCATTGTATTTCCCATTCTTCCCACCCCACACAAGTTTCTGAACAGCCACTAAAACAGCAGCACTGAGGTAAATCTTCCCAACTTCTAAACTCCTAAGTTGGAACCTGCAAATGTTATTTCTTCCTGGCCTCATTCAGAGCTTCTGAGGAGTGAAGTAGGGGCTTCCCCAGCCAAGTTTCTGTTGCTTTAGGCTTCATGCAGAAGCACTGGGCAAAAGAGAAAGTTTCCTGCCACCTTACTTAGAGCAGTAGCACCTCTGCTGCTGTGCTACTGGGAAATATTTGACTACAAGGAAGGAGGAAGAATGTACAGGTCAGTTTCCCCTCAGAAAGGATGTGCACGAAGGTGGTGTCACTGTGCTAGTGCATATGAGAAAAAATCTGTCTAATAAGATATTTACTGCTATTCCATGCCCCTAACCATGTTTATGTGAGTGCCACTCAATTTACTTATCTGCCATTCCACTGACTTATTTTCCATTCAAGGACCAGATTCTAACATAGCAAGCATAGTATACATTACAGTATACTTTAGCTAATTTCATGTGTTTGCACAAGAATACTTCAGATATGATAAGCTTTATAATTATTTGTAGGGGGTTACTTAAATAGCGGAGAAATCACACATTTTTTGTGCATTGGTCATGGCATAAATAGCAAATTTCGCGGATGTCACTACACAACCCTGATTCATCCTGCTGATTGAATGAGGCAGCAGTTCTGTGGAAAAATAGAATGTAATCAGGTAAATTAAGACTGTATCATAATGAATAAGCATAACAGGGCAAATAAAGGTTGTACATACAACCTTCATTCTGGTATTTTCTAACTTTTGATTGTTTGACTTTATAACCTAAGTCTACACTATGTCTACACTATGAAATTAGGTTGATTTTATAGAAGTCGATTTTTAGAAATCGATTTTATAAAGTCAATTGTGTATGTCCCCACTAAGCGCATTAAGTCAGCGGAGTGTGTCCTCAATACCGTGGCTATCATCGACTTACGCAGTGGGTAGCTATCCCACTGTTTCTGCAATCTCTGCTGCCCATTGCAATTCTGGGTTAAGCTCCCAATGCCTGATGGGGCAAAAACATTGTGGAGGGCGTTACATGTCGTCAGTCGCCCCTCTCTCCCTCCGTGAAAGCCACGGCAGACAATCGTTTTGCGCCTTTTTTCCTGGGTTACCTGTGCAGACGCCATACCATGGCAAGCATGGCGTCAAGCTCACCGCTGCTGTTGAGAGCATTGTAAACACCTCGAGCATTATCCTGGAGTATGTGCAGAACTGGGCTAAGAGACGCCAGCATGAGGACGATTGTGATGAGGACATGGACACAGACGTTCCTGAAAGCACAGGCTGTGGCAACTGGGTCATCATGATGGCAGTGGGGCTGGTTGATACAGTGGAACTCCGATTCTGGGCCCAGCAAACAAGCACAGACTGATGGGACCGCATAGTGTTGAGGGTATCGGATGATTCACAGTGGCTATGAAACTTTTGCATGTGTAAGGCCACTTTCCTTGAACTTTGTGAGTTGCTTTCCCCTGCCCTGAAGTGCAGGAATACCAAGATGAGAGCTGCCCTGACAGTTGAGAAGCGAGTGGTGATAGCCCTGTGGAAGTTTGTAATGCCCGACTGCTACTGGTCAGTTGGGAATCAATTTGGAGTGGGCAAGTCTACTGTGGGGACTGCTGTGATCCAAGTAGCCAATGCAATCACTGATGTTCTGCTATCAAGGGTAGTGACTCTGGGAAATGGATGGCTTTGCTGCAATGGGTTTCCCTAACTGTGGTGGGGCTATAGACAGAACGCATATCCCTATCTTGGCACTGGACCACCTTGCCAACCAGTATGTAAACCACAAGGGGCACTTCTCAATGGTGATTCAAGAACTGGTGGATCACAAGAGATGTTTCACCAACATCAACGTGGGATGGCTGGGAAAGGTGCATGACGCTTGCATCTTTACGAACTCAGGGCTGTTTGAGTAGTTGCAAGAAGGGACTTACTTCTCAGACCAGAAAATTACCATGGGGGATGTTGAAATGCCAATAGTTGTCCTTGGGGACCCAGCCTACCCCTTGCTCCCATGGCTCATGAAGCCGTACACAGGCACCCTGGACAGTAGTAAGGAGCAGTTCAACTACAGGCTGAGCAAGTGCAGAATGGTGGTAGAATGTGCCTTTGGACATTCAAAAGCTCGCTGGCACTGTTTGCTGACTAGGTTAGACCTCAGCACAACCAACATTCCCATTGTTATTGCTTCTTGCTGTGTGCTCCACAATATCTGTGAGAGTAAGGGGGAGACGTTTATGGTGTGGTGGGAGGTTGAGGCAAATTGCCTGCCGGCCGATTTTGCACAACCAGGCACCAGGACGATTAGAAGAGCACAGCTAGGCATGCTGCGCATCAGAGAGGCTTTGAAAACCAGTTTCATGACTGGCCAGGCTGTGGTGTGACAGTTGTGTGTGTTTCTCCTTGCTGCAAACCTGCCCCCTGTGTTCATTTTAATTCCCTGTAAACCCACCACCCTCCCCCCTTCGATCACAGCTGGCAAAGGAAATAAAATAACTCTTGTTTTGAAACCATATATTCTTTCTTTATTAATTTTAAAAAAAGTGAGATAACTGACAAGGTAGCCCGGGTGGGGTGGGGTGTGGGAGGAGGGAAGGACAAGGCCACATTGCTTATTGTAGCCACACTAGAAATCAAAACTGTTTGAATGACAGCCTTCTGTTGCTTGGGCCATCCTCTGGAGTGGAGTGGCTTGGAGGGTGCCCGGAGCCTCCTCCCCTCCCCCCGTGTTCTTGGGCGTCTGGGTGAGGAGGATATGGAACATGGGAAGGAGGGCAGGCGGTTATAAAATGTATGCAGCTCGTTGACTTTCCTGCAGCTCCAACAGACGCTTCATCATGTCCGTTTGCTCCCCCATTAGCCTCAGCATCGCCTGCTGCCTCTTTTCTTCGCGCTCACTTAAAAGATTTCTTGGCCTCTGCCACTGAATGCCTCATGAATTAAGCTGTGCCCTATCAGTGCGGGAGGACTGCATGAGCTCAGAAAACTTGTCATCACGAGTGTGGTTTTTTCACCTTCTAATCTGCGATAACCTCACGGACAGAGATGATGGGGGAGCATAGAAACATTTGCACCTGGGGGGAGATAAAAAGGGAGAGTAAAATTGAAGAAGTCACATTTCTGGGAACAAAAGGGAGACTCTTTCAAAGTGAATCAAGCAATTCACAGCAGACAGCACAAGTGCTTTAGGTACAAGGTCGCATTTTGCCTTTTATATTGAGCACCTGCCAGTATGGTGACACATCACAAACAGCTGGGAAACAGAATTCGGATTCCAGGCAGCCATGGTAAGCCTTTTGGTATATAGGGTTGGCTTCTTATGCCTTCATAACATGTGGGAATGGTTTCAAACTGCAGGACCATCCTTTCCAATAGCAAGCAATGCCAGTTGGGTTTCACATTTAAAAGGAGGGGCTGCAGTTTTCGGGTGGATGTGCAGCACACACCTCCCCCAACCCCACCACATGGCTATTCTCTGGGGTGATCCCTTTTAGCCAAGCGCAAACAACCCAGCATGAATGGGGTCCTTTTATTGTTCCCTTAAAAAAATTCCCCTATTTCAACCAGGTGACCATGAATGATATCACTCTCCTGAGGCTAACACAGAAAGATAAAGACCAAATGTTGCTTGAATGCAACCAAAACCCAGGACCATTCATGGCCATGCTTTGTGCTGCAATGATTCCAGACTACTTGCTGGCTTGGCATGGTAAAGTGTCCTACTGTGGAGGACGAAATAAGGCAGCCCTCCCCAGAAACCTTCTGCAAAGGCTTTCTGAGTACCTCCAGGAGAGCTTCATGGAGATGTCCCTGGAGGATTCCCGCTCCATCCCCAGACAAGTTAACAGACTTTTGCAGTAGCTGTACTGGATGCGAAAGCATCCCCATTCTTGAGGGCAAATCAAACATTAAAAACTATTGCTTTTAAACCCTGTACTGTAGTTACAAATGGGCACTCACCAGAGCTGCCTTCTGAGGCTTCAGGGTCGGGGATCCCGCCTTGGGAGGGTATTGGCTCCATGGTGATAAAAAGGTCCTGGCTGCCCGGGAGAACGGATTCACTGCTTGCCTCCTCCACAAAATCCTCCTCCCTGTTGCATAAGACCCCCCCCCCCCTTGCAGGTGTCCATGGACAGTGGTGGGGTAGTGGTAGGGTCCCCCCCTAGAATGCCATGCACCTGATCATAGAAGCGGCATGTATGGGGCTCTGACCCAGAGTGACCGTTTGCCTCCTTTGTCTTTTGGTAGGTTTGCCTGAGATCCTTGACTTTCATGCAGCACTGCTGTGTGCCCTTGTTGTAGCCTCTCTCCACCATGCCCTGTGCGATTTTGGCATATATATTAGCATTTCTTCTTTTTGATCGCAGTTCTGCCTGCATAGATTCTGCTCCCCATACAGCAATCAAATCCAGTGTCTCCCTTTTGGTCCATGCTGGAGCTTGTTTGCGATTCTGGAGGGACTGCATAGTCACCTGTGCTGCTGAGCTCGTGCCATGGTTACCTCCTCACTCTGAACTTTAGGGTACAGATGTGGGGACCCACATGAAAGACCCCCTAAGCTTATTTCTACCAGCTTAGGTTAAAAACTTCCCCAAGGCACAAATCCTTCCTTGTCCTTGGATGGGTACTGCTGCCACCACCAAATGAGTTAGACAGAGATTCAGGAAAAGGACCACTTGGAGTTCCTGTTCCCTAAAATATCTCCCCCTTTCCAGGGGAGGCTTGAGAATCATATACCAACCAAACAGTTAATCCAGTTTCTTAAAAAACAGAACTTTATTATAAAGAAAAAAAAAGTAAAAGAAGCACCTCTGTAAAATCAGGATGGAAGTTAACTTTACAGGGTAATCAGATTCAAAAGACAGAGGATTCCCCTCTAGGCAAAACTTTAAAGTTACAAAAAACAGGGATAAACCTCCTTCTAAGCATAGGGAAAATTCACAAGCTAAAAACAAAAGATAATCTAACACGCCTTGCCTTACTTACTGTTTTTGCAATACTGAGACTCATTTTAGGAGATGGAGTTTTCTGACCTGATGCTTCTCTGCTTCCCCAGAGAACACACAACATGGAGCACAAACAAAGCCTCCCCCCTGCCCCGATTTGAAACTATCTTCCTTCCCCATTGATCCTTTTGGTCAGGAGCCAACCAGGTTATCTAAGCTTCTTAACCCCTTACAGGTAAGGAGGAATTCTAGGCTACACTTAGCTATATGTTTATGACAGCTCGCCATGCTGACCAGGAAATGAAATTCAATATTTCCCAGGACTTTTCCTGTGTACCTGGCTAGTGTATGGGAGTTCAAAGTGCTGTCCAGAGCGGTCACATTGGAGCATTCTGGGATAGCTTCCGGAGGCCAATATTGTTGAACTGCGTCTGCACTACCCAAAATTCGACCCAGCAAGGTTGATTTTAGCACTACTCCCCTCACCGGGGAGGAGTACAGAAGTCGATTTTAAGAGCCCTTCAGGTCAACGGAACAGGGTTGGTTGTGTAGACGCATGCATTTTAAAATGAACCTAACACGGTTAAATTTGACCTAACCCCATAGTGTAGACCAGGGCTTAGTGTTCATTTAGCATATTTTTTGTATTTTGTAATTTCTTAGGTTTTATAAAAAATATAAAAAGAAAAAAGAGAAGTTCTTATTCTTGTTGTTGGAAATGGCTGACACTTTTTTGTTGACAATTTCCAGAAATGACATCCACAATGAAGCATTTCAGCCTGAAAAAGTCAAAGTTTGGTGAAGTTATAAGTTTATAAATAAGAAGAGATAAATTGGATAAATTGGAGAGAGTCCAGCGAAGGGCAACAAAAATGATTAGGGGCTAGAATACATGACTTATGAGGAGAGGCTGAGGGAGCTGGGATTGTTTAGTCTGCAGAAGAGAAGAATGAGGGGGGATTTGATAGCTGCTTTCAACTACCTGAAAGGGGGTTCCAAAGAGGATGGCTCTAGACTGTTCTCAATGGTAGCAGATGACAGAACGAGGAGTAATGGTCTCAAGTTGCAGTGCGGGAGGTTTAGATTGGATATTAGGAAAAACATTTTCACTAGGAGGGTGGTGAAACACTGGAATGCGTTACCTAGGGAGGTGGTAGAATCTCCTTCCTTAGAGGTTTTTAAGGTCAGGCTTGACAAAGCCCTGGCTGGGATGATTTAACTGGGAATTGGTCCTGCTTCGAGCAGGGGGTTGGACTAGATGACCTTCTGGGGTCCCTTCCAACCCTGATATTCTATGATTCTAAGCCCAGGGGGAATGTTGAGCAATCTTTATTATAGGTAGTACTAATGGCACCAACTTTAATAGATGTTACTACCAGCTCCACCTATAAAAAAAGACTGTGGTGCACTGAATTTGGAATCTTAAATAGTTGTATTTATCCATAAAAAGTTCTTTTGAATTCTGCATTTGGCAAGGCATGATTGTGTCATGTTCAACTCAACCCAGTAAGGGGATGTGTCACCACCTGCCCTGTAACTCTGACTGCCTTAAATGTTATGCTACTGTGGCTCACAGTCCTGACAACAACAGCCAGCCAACAAGAATGCAGATCACACCCTAGCTTCCACCACCTAGTTACTTTTTGCAGGGTGACCCCAACACAAACCCCAGTCCCAAAATTCCCCAAACCAATCTGCCCCCCCACAGTGTTCATCCCTCTCCTAGGACACTCAGAGAAGTTGTTCAGTTTGTTGCTCCTCTAAGGAGACAGTAAACAGCAGTTTGATAATTTAACCATGATTTCACAAACACTTTATTTCAATCACAGCACTGAATTGGTATATATTAAAAGTAAAACAAAAAGTCATGGGTTTAAGTGATATCAGTTGGATGGAATAAGGATAGAAATGGGGTTACAAACAAACAAATTAAAAATATGCTCCCAAGACTAAAACTTACAGCAAATTACAATGTTTGCCTACGCAGGTTTGTCACCTATACTCAGTTCCCAGAGGCTTCAACACCTTTGGCTGAAGGATCCAATGTTCTGTGATTTCAAGAGTTCTGGGCCCTTTAGTCCCTCAAGTGATGGCTGCTGAAATGTCTTTCTCTCTCTTTATATCTTTCCCCAAGTTCATTGCCCCTGCTTCAAAAGCCAGGAAACTGTCCTGGGGTGCTGTGACCACCAGTGAGCTGATGCCTTGTTAATGTTTGCAGTCTCTTCTCCTACCCCCAGTCATGATAGTTAAGAATCTATATCCCCCATTCGCTAGGTTGATGGCTTTGTTTGCCTTTTTTGTAAATATACCTTAATTATCTTAGCCTGATGACCAGGCAGGTCAGGAAACCAAATACATTCCTTTGTCTAGGGCAGTCTGTGCTTCCATATTGCTTGCTAAACACATTTTAAGAACATAACTCTAGCACATATTTATAACTCTTTGTACACACTCCAGATATACACCACAAAATGAATTTCAGGACTGGCATGTTACCAATTTGTATTGGATACCTTACATGGCTTTTTTTAGATACAGATTATGACAACAGTGTGTTAGGTGTAGTGAGTGTGCAGGCTGACACAGAGTAAGAACCCCCAGTGGGCTCTGTGTCACACATGTACCTTAGTAGTGAAGACCTTCTTGACACACACAAGTTAAAATAAGATTTCCAAATTCTTAATCAGGGCAAAATGACAATATTTATCTTTGCAATGGGGGCTGTGGGAAGCGGCAGCCAGCACATCCCTTGGCCAGCGCCGCTTCCTGCAGCCCCTATTGGCCTGGAGCAGCAAACCGTGGCCAGTGGGAGCTGAGATCGGCTGAACCTGCTGACACGGCAGGTAAACAAACCAGCCCGGCGCGCCGGAGGGCGTACCCTGGTAGGCCACATGCCAAAGCTTGCCGATCCCTGAGATAACAGTAAGAAAATATTTTTTTTTAACGTTTGCTATTATGAGTTAAAATTGCAGATGCACCCTAGCGCAGTGGTTCTCAAAGCCGGTCTGCCACTTATTCGGGGAAAGCCCCTGGCAGGCCGGACCGGTTTGTTTACCTGCCGCATCCGCAGGTTCGGCCGATCTCAGCTCCCACTGGCCGCAGTTTGCCGCTCCAGGCCAATGGGGGCTGCGGGAAGTGGCACGGGCCAACGGACGGCTTTGAGAACCACTGCCCTAGAGCCTTAAATAGAAACTGGTCAAAAACAGTTACAAACAGAATCACAAATGTATATATTAGTGTAATAATAAGCTAGAGTTAACAACATTGAATTCAGTGCCATATAAATATTGCAATAGGATTATATCTTTAAAAAAAAACACTGCAAATGTATTTAACACTTTATATAGTATTACATTTGTGGGTGGAGAGACACTTTCCCCAGCCTGTAAGATATATGCCAGTTTAATGCTTTAATATTTTTAGAATGAACCGTTCTGTAGTGCTCTCTCATATAAATCTACTTTAGAAGACAAAATTTTGATTAAAAAAGACAGAACTGATTTCTATTTTTATATTGTTATGTAATAAAATTGTGAGAGTCGTTCTTCATGGTGATTACCTGCCTCATCATCAATGTAATATACACACAGCCTTATATTAGTTTCCACCTCAGGCAAGGACTGATTTGGCATGGTTCTTTTCAGTTGTAATTGAACTTTCCATCCCTTCCCACTACTCATGAAGAAATTGCTCTTTGTTACTGCTATGAGTACAAGAGCAGCACAAAAATCACCTCAAGAATAATCAAAATAAGGTTAATTTAAACACAAAATTTTGATACTATGTAGAATTTATAAATCTGATTTCATCAGCCTCAGAAAATATTAATGCTTTATTTCTTTAACCCAACCATTATTTTATTGAGAATTAACTATTCTGTTAAAGGATTTAAGCCATTCTTCTCATTTATGAATGCAAATTCTTGCTTCATTTACAAATTGGAGCTTTGTTGTACTGAGTGGCCATGCAGGGTGATGAAATTTGTGCCTACTATTCCTGCATGCTAGTGAAATTAAGGCGAGTATGGCCTTTACAGGAAGGTTGATCTGCAAAGCAGAGTTATTGCCTCACAAATGGAACTCTTTTAGCGTAAGTGTACCATTTTAAGGCAGAAATACAAAATTCAGTGTGCCTCTTATGTAAGTGCTGAAAGTGTCAGACTGGCAGTGTAACTCAAGGGAACGAAGAAGCAGAAGCACAATGCATGCAACAAAATAAACAAATTGGGATTCAAAAGGGTGAAACTCCTCATGGACACAAGTTATTCCTGAAGTGTTGCAGAGCCAAACTTCCACATCAATTCCAGGGAAATCCCATGGAATCAATCTCTAATAGACATTGTGCAAGGCTTCTAAGATGAAGAAGTTTAGGGGAGGACAACCAAGATGACAGATTCAACTAATTTGATCTTGAACTTTAAAGCAACAAGAGGAGATGCGCTGATTCAGTATATCCTCACTGAAAATGCTTCAGGCACAAGTTAGAGTTGTTCCCCCTGTGGAAAATTTGAAGAGGTTGGCGGTGGTATCATCGCATGCCCTTCTTTGGTTGAATTCTTTTGGGGTGCAAAGTATTAGATTGACACAAGGAGGTGCAACTGCCATCTTACTGTGCCAACGATAGTGATTCTCTGTTCAGATTGGCTGTTCAGATTTCATTATATTTATCAGATTTAAATTTTTTGTTCAGGAAACAAAATATACCTTACTATACAATTAGAAAGGATTCATTGAAGGTTAAAGTGATAATTTTAACAAGATTTATTTCTGAGATTAGTCTTATCTGCAAATAAGAACACAACTTTCTTTTTAAAATAGGGCTACACTTCTCATGAATTCACATACAAATGACTATTGCAAATAGTAACTACTTATCAGCCTGCAAATGGTACATGTAGATGGTAAGCATACAGCCAGTTATTTCAACCTTTAGATAGTATAAATGTAAAATAACAATAATTTCTGAATAACCTGACCTTGAGTAAAGTTTCTAAAACAAATTCAATTTAAAACAAAACAAAACAAAACACTGAATAATGGTGATAGTTTTAACTTACCAGAGCAGTACATACCATATTTAGATTGGCAGCACAGATTAATTACCATCTGGTTTCTAAGGCTTCCCTTAAGTTTTTTATATCATTATTATTGCTGCAGCACCTAGGAGCCCCAGTTATGAATCATGACTCCATTGTGCTAGGGTGCTGTACATACAAAACAAAAATGGTCAGTGCCCCATAATTTTGTCTTTTAAAGATTTAATCTTAAAATCTAGTTTTCTTTCCATTTTTACTTCATACACAATTTCTTGGATTAAGCATCCTACATATTTCTAACTTGTTTTTTAATCCACGTCATGTTTCAAAACATATTTTAATTCTTCAAATCACATTTTGCTCTCTCTAGACAGCATAATACTTTTAGGCCCTTTACACTTCCTCCAAGATCTGGCAAAGAACCACCCAGGCAATAGGATGTTGGAGACCTTTTCAAATACATGCAAGGGGGTCTTTTGTCCTTGCCTAGTATATGCATCTCTGGCAGTTAGACTGGGCAGGGAAGAAGTCCAGAAAGAAGTAAAATAGGAAGGAAAGTAGTTCCATAGCTATGCAGTGAAGGAAGAGCCTGGGTCATCCCAGAAACATTAGTACACTGAATATTACATATATAATTCAGAAATCCCATATTCTGGCACAGATTTAAGATCTTTCTAAGTTTTATTAGTTCTACTTTTTTCTGCAGAATTTAAGCTTTAATTGAAAAGAAACATTTCTAATCCTTCTGGCGGTAAAAATATCTTCCTGAATGTGAGATAATGAAAGGTTGTCTTCCTGAGACTCCTGAGCTGCCCCTTTCTTCCCAGTGTAATGTTAACTCTGAAGCTTAATTGTACCAATTTGAGTAGTCACCAATTATTTTAATAATGTTCCAACTAATGTTTTATCCATTATGGTGGATCATTTGAAAATGCATTCCACAGAAATAAGAATGTAAGATTTAAGTGTGTATCAAACATCTGATGTGTGTATGAGTACATGTGCAGATATGAACTTGATGGAAATCTAGAATTTTGCCATGATCATACCAATCACTAAAACTCATTTTTTCTTGCATATTAATAAAATTTTGTGTTTAAGATTCTTTTGGTGTATGACTTGTTATAAAATGCTCTAATCTAAAGTTGTATCCAGTGTTGCTGTAGCCATGTCAATACCAGGATATTAGAGAGACAAAGTGGGTGAAGTAATAATTTACTTCTCAGAGCTACACAGAGATCTTCCTCATGTTGGCAGAGTGTCACAGCTAAATACTGACCTGAGGAAGAGCTCTATGTAGCTTGAAAGCTTATCTCTCTCCCCAACAGAAGGTGTTCCAATAAATTACCTCACACACCCTTGTCTCTCCTAAATAAAGTTGTAAATCTACTAAACTGTCTCATTTATTAGATGGCAGAGATCTGTCTTATTTGCAGAAAAGCCATAATAAACAATATGGACTCTATTTCTCCATTTGATGATTAAGGAGCTGAATTGTGGGCTTTGGGTTTGTTTTTTTGTTTGTTTGTTTTTTACTGTATTACTCACAAGAAAGCTAAAATGTAACTTTTTCTTTCAGCATCTTTTCTCTGTATTGTGCTTAGTCATGTTGGTTCTTCAATTTTAAAGATTTTTTTAGTTTGTTCAATAAGCAGCCCACTTAGGCCTGTGAGTCACAGGAAAGACTTTGCAGAAGAAATGAGACTTCCCCATAATAAATGTTTTTATAACATAAAAAGTTTACATGATCAGAGAGATTACATACAACTCCCCATTTTAGGGTTCAGTGCAGTACTATGACCTACAGGTGTACAACATTGCCTTTCTAAATGTTTTCTCCCTCTCTTCCTCTTATGTAGACACTGTTACTGCCTTTCTCCTAAGCAACTGTGCAAGATGAGGAAAAACTGAACACAATAAATCTCTTGTTCACCCCAGACCATAGTGACTTCAACCTTTTACTCTGGAACATTAATTTCTTCCTTTACAGCCCCCATGTATTTCTCTACATTTATGAGAAAACAATTGTGGTTTTCATGATCTTTCAGCAGGGAGAGTGATCAATTTATTTGTTCTCTGATACTGAACTCTAATGCTGATTTATAAAGTGGTACGTAACAGCCAACACCACTCCATGCTTTAACAATAAGGAGAAAAAGAATACTAGGACACCATATCATACTCTGCACCTTGTCCCAGGTCCTTTTCAGAAGAGTAATATTGGCTGAAATTTACATTTTGGATATATATATATATATATATATATATATAAAAACATTTCCTCTTATTTTGTACAAATTTTCAAATTCCAACAGCACATATAAGCATGTCATTGTAACTGATCATTCTTTTTATAGTGAAATATTCTACAATGCCATCCCTTCAAATGTGATGCAGTGTGGTGGGAACAAGGACCACAATTTTCAGGGTCTCATGGGAACCATAATACCCTAGAAGGAGTGATTGCTCACACTCACTTCTAAGGTCCTTTTATAGTTTAATTTTCACTTCCAAAAACCTATTTGAACATTATTGATTCTAACAGAATTTGGGAATTAAAACATGTTTCAAAATTAGCTGAAGAATCAGTGCTCCTCAGAAGGAAAAAACCTAACATGATGGGAAGGATTTTGAGGCTAATGTAACATCAGTTGCTATAGAAGGAATGAGTATGAGAACCATTTTCTCAGCAAATGTAGATGAACAGTTTCATTTAAATCAATGGAGCTACATTGGTTTACACTGCATGATAACCTGATTGTCATAGCATCTTATTTTTATATTAAACCCTCCACTCAAATGGTGGTGCCAGAATAACACCAGGTCCATTCTACACACTTTACTACACACTTGATTTTTTACATCTTTAAATCTTACATTCTTATTCCTCTGGAATGTATTTTCAAATGAATCTACCATAATGGATAAACCATTAGCTGGATGGGTCTATTAAAATAATCAATAATGACTACTCTGTAGGCTATCACCCATCACTGTAGTATCTGAGTGTCTTCCATGTAGATGAGATGGGTAATAGCAAACACCTCTAGGGATGATTCTGATTGATAATATTTTCTGGGGGTTCTGCCATTGACAAGCTATGGGTGATGAGACTGGAACATTGGCAATAATCCCCCTACCTACAGTGCCAGTTGCCTTTTATAACTAAATATTATACCTCAGTATTTACAGGTATTCCTTGTAGTAAGTATAGGGAGCTAGAGAGAATACTATAAATATAGAAGTAAAATTACTGAGGGAAAAAACCTGACCTTTCTGACGTGTGATCCCTGAACCAACAGCTGATCACAGAGTATCTGAGGTGGATGACAAAGTAATCCATCCATCCCAAGCACATTAGGGTTGGAGGCTCTGCTGTCTGTTATATTAAATTAGATGGAATAAATGAGCCAAAGATGTTAACATACCACTGTTTGGATAGTAACTAGGTTAAACAAGGTTCAGAGTTTTTGGGATGGGGTTTACAAACCCTAAACTGGCCAAGAAAAGGTTAAGTAACAGCTATACACAAAGGAGGCCCTGCCCCTTAGCCCTTGCTGAACATGCTAAGACTGGAGCTGGGGTTTAAAAGACAGCAAGATAGCTTAGTCTTGGCCTGATCAGCCAGTGTGGAGGACTTATCCTGGGAAATCTACAGGGTGGAGTGGAGAAGAGTCTGCCTCAGGCTGTCAAGCAGGAGATCCTCTGCTGCCAGTTGCTGAGTATGAGGGCTTGGAGCCCATTCCCAGACGGCATTACCCAGAGTCGGGCAGCAGCTATAAGGGACACAGACTGGAGTAGGAAGTGACCCAGGGAAGCTGATGGGAAGCTGAACGTTCTACATAGCCAGATGAGCAGTCAAGTCAGCCCACAGGGCCCAGGGTCAAAACTTGGTGAAGTAGGGTGGGTTCAGGTTCCCCTACTCCCACTCAAGCAATGACCACGCACCAGGATTGCCACCACCCTGAGCTGTTACAACTAGGTGGGATTGACACTACCCTGAACTATTGCTACTAGGCAGGATTGTCTCCATATTGAAGTGTCCCCATTAGGCAAGAGGCCACTGCAACGATCTCCGACCACAGTTTGGTATAGAGACTTCAGCCTGCTTACCACCGTGGCAAACACACCATTAAAATATTTTAACCTTTTATAAAAAAAATACAAAAAAGGAAAAACAGTTCAAACATTTGAAATGTGAAGTATTAAATAAATTTTTCATTTTAAAACAATATTTCTTATTCCCCTTCCTTTTAGCTAAAGAGAGTTTTAGAAGGCAACCCCCCACCCTTGTTTGACAGTATCTTAGATGATATCAAAGATGGTAATGGCTTCTCTTTTAATCAAAATGGACAGGAATTAGTTAAGATGGCCTGGGGCTATTGTTGCTGCAATAAGAAAGTTTGATTTCTTTTCATTTCAGGTGGAGTTTAGGAGTCAGCTGGAACTGGTAGGGGTGGCAACATCATCTGGATCCCTCTCTCTGACCAAGTCTGGTAAAGACACCTTCTGGGATTGGGACAAAGAAGGTCTGAGGTCCCAGGAAATAGTGGGTGGGGCAGCCATGATGTTGAAAGCTTGCTCCAGTAGCCTCAATCTGTTCTTCCCTCTGTTCTTCTTCTTTCCCCCACCAAGTCACTTTCTTCAAGGATCCAAAAAGGGAATGATTGGAATAGTTTGTCATTAGTTTCTCCACTAATTAGGCCTAATATATGGAATCCCAAATTTGTTTAATTAATTTCTGGTTCCACATCTTCCACATTATAACTTCAAAACAGTCCCTGATTTGTATCAGCACAGCCTTTTTTCGTGTGGACTAATTAGGTCCTCTCTATGGTTCCCTTGCTCCTGTTTATAAAACATTCATTATTGAAAGTAACTTGACCTACTTTCCATCAATGTTTCTTATTACAGGTTATTGTAACATCTTATGTTATATGCTTTTCACAAAAGAGCTTACAATTAGGGCAAATTTATAGGCCCAATTATAACAACATGTCCTTGACGGCTCCTTTGCAGGCCTAAAACTCAGCCAGCATTGGCTTAAGTACCATTAACACTTCTCTTCCAACAAATTGTGACAATAAAGCTGAGCTGTGTGAATAACGGATTTTAAAACAAAATTTTACTTTTGACTTTTTTGAAGAACTGAAAAAAGTCTGATCAAATGAAATGTTTAGCTTGAGTTTTTAAAACATTTTAAAATTTAAAATTAAGTTTGAAACAAAGTTGTTTCAAATACAAATATCACAACAGTTTGGTTACAAAATATCAAAACAAAACATTTTAGGGTGTTTTATTTAGTTTTTTGTGTTGATTGGAAAATTTCAGCAAATGACACAAATTTACAATTTTTTTCAATCGGAGCCAAATCTGCATTTTTTGGCATAAAAGAACTTGTCTGAAAAATTTCACCAAACTCTGCACTGGTTGTCCTCAGTCTTTTTAAGCTCTGTACTTTAATAACAGACCCCTCAATCTGTCAAAACCTATGGACTGATCCGGGATGGTCAGCATTATGTATCTGTGGAACAAATTCACTTCCACCCCAAATGTGTCTCTTTTCTTTGTATGGATCTACAGGAACCAATGGCCAAGCAGAACGAACATTCTACAGCTCTTCATGTCACCTGGGACTTTAGTTAGTAACACACATGGTAGACTACATTTCATCCATCTCTGTTCCAAGTCAGTTTGGGCCTTTTGTTGATTTGTGCAATTTCAAATTTATTCCAGAATTAAACATTGGTGGGTTTTTTTTTCAAATAATAATGCATGACTGAAAACTATCGTATGAGTTAAAAGTTCAAAGTTATGTCATCTCTGTATGTTTGTATTTAATCAAACTACCTCTGAATTATTTAATGAAAATATTTTATTAATTGTTTAACAAAGATTCTGTGTAAAGGATATGATTCTAGAGGCTAATTTTGTGGGCTCTAGTATTTTGGGGGTTTCACTTTCATTTAAGATTAATTTCTCTGAAAGGATAAAGTCAGTCTCTAGGATGATTTTGTTTATCACTTGAACAGACTTGAATTATGGATACTGAAATGGTCTAATTCTGCCGCTTTTACTTATGCATGAACTTCCATTCAGCAGAAACAGGTTAGTTCTGTGAGTAATTACTCCTCACAGTAGGTAGTGTTTGAAGAACACTATTCCTGATAAGTTTGAACATCTTGGGCTCAATCATACCAATTCAGCACAACCTCAGGTAAAAGCAGTGCCCTTGTATTGCCTCAAGGAGGCAGAATGCCTCCCAAAAATCCTGTGTAGGGGTGTGTACGTGTGCACACGTGCATGCACACACAAACTGCTACATCCCTTTAAGAGATGCAGCATGCTCCCACTCCACTATCACTCTAGCACAATTGAACAATTGCTTCAACTGCTGGCATGGCATGGTGGGAGGTGGTCCACTGCCCATCTATAGAAAATTAGTAACTGCTGAGATTCATAATCATTGCAATATGTATGTATGAGTGTGGCAAATTGCCAGTACAATTATGATGGGTCCCACACTTCCTCTTCTTGGGGGGAGGGGGGGATTCAGGGTGCAGTTTCCTGCCCCTGAACTAGGGTATCTACTGTCCCACTAGTAACCCAGGGAAGGGTAGTGGAGAGGGAGGGACCCAGGTCCACCTCTACTCTGGGTCCCAGCCCAGGGGCCCTAGGGATAGTGGTAAGCCACTTGAACTAGTGCTTCCTTCCCCTGGTCTACTTCCCTCCCCTGCTCCTCAGTTTGTGGGGCTGGCTTCCCGTCCATCCGCTCTCTCGCTCTCTCTCTCTCACTCTCTCTCCCCACAAGCCAGGTGTCTCTTTACCTAAGGTCTTGGTCTTCTAGCTAGCCATGGCACTTCTGCAAACTCTCCTCCACTTCAACTCCTCCAAGCTGCTCTCTACTCCTACTCCTACTCCTACTCCAAACCACTCTGTTCCAGCTCCTTCCCCTGGCTGATTGAAGCAGGGTTTTTTTTATCAAGTGACTAGCTTCAGGTGCTCTAATTTGCTTCAGGTGATTTTAATTAATCTATAGAAGCCTTTGTTCCCTCTACAGGGAATAAGGCTTCTCCTCATCCTGGGACTTACATATATCTCCTATATTACTCTCCTTCTGCCTTCTGGCCATGCTGTATCACATAGTAATATTCAATAAATAAGGTATTTATACTGAAAATATGCATCAAGGCCTTAGAGTAGAAATTAGTCATCATGGTAATGTGTCTCGGTGAAGACCCATTGAAGCAAGGGATTTGTCACCCTTCCCTAGTGAGCTGCTGAAATACTACAAGGTTCTGTTGTCTACCCTTGCTCCATCCCTGAACAATCAATTGAAAATCATCAAAGACAACTGCAAACGATTGAAGCCACTTGTAGGTGAAAAAGAACATTATAACAGGCAGGAGATCACCTTGGCTATGACAAAAGACTGTTTCAATATAATAAAGTGCAGGGACAAGCACCCTGGATTCATTCATTCAGTGAGGAAATCTCTTAGAGATCTGTGAGCTTTCATGAAGGTTTGGATCCTTGTTCTTGAGAAACCAGCCAGCTCTGTAACAGACTGAACTTTGGTGGGAAAACCTACTTCATTATATAGGAAAGGTAACTATTGATAAGTGTAGACCCAGGATCACATTTTATGATTTTGTTTTATGCTGTAACCATTTGCTTCTATCACTTTCTCTCATTTCTAGTTAAACCTTTACCCTTTCTTAAATAGACTTATTTTTGTTTTATCATAAGTTTTCACAAGTGGTTTAAGGTAAAAGTCGGGTCACTGCACCTTTGGATGCAGAGGAACCAGAATTTCTGTGAGTAGCAAGTGTCAGGGACTGGAATTATTTAAGGCGACTCAGGGATTGGGGTTTATCTACTGTTAACCTGCAACGCAAAGTTAGCACAGGCCAGAAGAGAGCGCTTGAGTGGCTAAAAGGCTGGAGGTGTTATGGAGATGACACCCAGACACCACAAAAAAGATTCCCTCTCACTGGAGGCAGAGAGTAGCGAGGTGATTCACAATCCAGAATGGCCTAAGACAGGGGTGGGGAAACTTTTTGGCCTGATGGCCACATCTGGGTATGGAAATTGTGTGGCAGGCCATGAATGCTCATGAAATTGGGGGTTGGGGTGCGGGAGGGTCTGAGGGCTCTGGCTGGGGGTGCAGACTCTTGGGTGGGGCCAGAAATGAGGAGTTCAGGGTGTGGGAGGGGACTCTGGGCTGGGGTAGGGGTGTGGAGGGGGCATGAGGGCTCCGGATGGGGGTACAGGCTCTGGGGTGGGGCTGGGGATGAGGGGTTGGGGATGCAGGAGGGTGCTCTGGGCTGAGACCAAGGGATTCAGAGGGCGGGAAGGGGATCAGGGCAGGGGTAGCAGGTTGGCGTGTGGGAGGGGGTCAGGGGTGCAGGCTCCAGGCAGCACTTACCTCAAGCAGCTCCCAGAAGTAGTGGCATGTCCCCACTCCAGCTCCTACGCAGAGGCTCATCCAGGAAGCTCGGCACGCTGCCCCATCCGCAGGTGCTGCCCCTGCAGCTCCCATTGGCCATGTTTCCCGGCCAATGGGAGCTGCAGAGCCCCTTGGCTGAACCTATGCATAGGAGACAGAGGGGGGACATGCCACTGCTTTTGGGAACTGCACAGAACCACTGCACAAGTGGAGCGGGCAAGCCCCCGGCTGGAGTGCCAGAGCAGAGCAAGTCCCAGATCCCACTGCCTGGCAGGAGTTCAACGACCGTATTAAAATGTATGAAGGGCTGGATGTGACTCCTGGACCAGAATTTGCCCACCCCTGCCCTAAAAACTGTAACTGTTATGGTTTATTGGACCAACGTCTGTTGTTGAGAGAGACAAGCATTCAGACTACACAGAGCTCTTCCTCAGACCAGAAAGCAGAAGAATGGAAGCAGCAGCCAAAAAATGAGAGAAGGAAAGGGAAGCAGCAGCCCAAAGTGACATTACACTGCACTGTTATAGGGATACTGATTGCACTGAAGTATATTTGACCATCTTTGAAAGGGTAGCCAGTGTGTATAAGATCCCTAATGACCAGAGAATGACTATCTTACTCTCCAAATTGACTGGCAAAGCTTTGTAAGTGTTTAATGATATGGATGTAAAGAGGCTATGATGTTTTTAAAGGGTCTGAGTTCAGATGGTTTCAAAGTATACCAGAAGCATGTTACTTAAAATTTCGAAGCCTCAGAAAAACTGGAAAAATAAGTTGCAAGGACTGTGTTCATAAAATGGTGGATTATTTGAACAAACAGATAAATTGAGGAAATGCACAGAAAATTATAACAAGTTGGTAGATCAAATTGCTCAGGAGCAGTTCTTTGAATCTGCTCAGCTGATGTGAGAGCAACTGTGTGGGAGAAATCCTTAGCTTCTGCTGAAGAGGCAGCAAAGGCCGCTAACTCATACTTACTAGCAAGACCCTTCATAGAGTGAAGATTCCAAAGGGATGGGCAAAAGCCTGTAGCAAAAGGCAGCCCTCAGCTTGTTCCTGGGAAAGAGAAGAGATAACTAAGCACACACCACCCCAATATCAGTCACCTCCTAGTAACTTTGATTATCAGACCCCAGCCCAAGAAGAAGGCCCAATAAAGTGTTACTTATGTCAGGTTTCAGAGTAGCAGCCATGTTAGTCTGTATTCGCAAAAAGAAAAGGAGTACTTGTGGCACCTTAGAGACTAACAAATTTATTTGAGCATAAGCTTTCTTGAGCTACAGCTCACTTCATCGCATGCTTATGCTCAAATAAATTTGTTAGTCTCTAAGGTGCCACAAGTACTCCTTTTCTTTTTGTTACTTATGTGTGTCCCTTGAACACATGAAAAAGCAGTGGCCCAGGTATAGGGGATCCAAATACACTCCCCGATCTCTCCAGCTAACATTGAGTCAGAAACTTCAGTGACAGCAGAGGGAATTCTGATTAATTTTATCAGGTCTGACCTCCTGGGAGGTAGACAAAAAGTTTATTAAAGAGGTCATGGTATATTGGAGAGGATTCTAGGAGTTGAGAGACACTGGAACACATATTTTCTAGTCAGAAAAGATGCAATGAAGGAGTGATATGCTCCCATGGGAGAAGCTAAAACTCCTTGCAGTAGGGAAATTTAAAACTACAGTACCGTTAGCTTACATTGAATTAGAGTGAGAAGGTTTAAAGGGAACTTTGAATTCTTTTTAAAAGAATTTTTTGTTGGAAATGACATAATATAACTGCTCAAAGCTGTTAATATTTTGACCTGTAGCAAAAGGGAATTTGTCTCCAAGGTCGCAGAGGTAAACTCTCAGGAGGAAGAAACAGCCGAGAGAGGAGAGAAAACCACTATACCCTTATCAGCAAAAAAATAGTGATATGTCTAGGGGTGAGATGAGTAAAGGGTCATCCTCCTACACTGCCTGAGACAGCTCTCAGTGAAGCAGAAGCCAAATGGAGTCTGCAGCAGAAGAGAATGCAGTCCCCTCCCTAGAAAGCATAAGAGGGTCATCCTCAGTAATGCCTCGGATAAAAAGAAGAAGGGAAGATTCTTTATGGAAGAGGGAAAGACCTCCTGGGGAAAAAAAAATAAAAGTCCTGGGGAACCCTACAAACAACTGATTGTGCCCTGAAAGCATCATGCTGAGTTAATGCTATTAGCCTACAAGTTCCTTTTGGTTGATCACTTGAGATCAGAAGAGACATATGAAAGGTTAAAGAAAAACAGCCATTGGCCCAATATTCAAAATGAAGTAAAGGAATACTGCAGGACTTGTGACTTTTGCAAGAAGTGGAAAAAACCACAAGGCTCCCTACACCCATTACCAGTATCCAAAGAAACATTTTTCAGGGTGGCCAGGGATATCATAGGGCTGCTACCCTAGCCAACAAAGAGGGGAAATAAATTAACATTAGGTGTGATAGATTTTGTCACCAGTTACCCAAAGGCAGTTGCCCTATCTAATGTGGAAACTGAAACAGTTGCTAAGGCACTTTTTTTTTCTATATTTGCTAGGGAGAGCTTTGCAAAGGAAATGTGGGACAGATTTATGTCCCTGCTATTTAGTGAATTACAGAAGATGTGTGGGGTAAAGCAATTAAAGTCTGCCCCATATCACCCAGAGATGCATCATTTAGTTGAAAGGTTCAAGAAGACCTTAAAATCTATGCTGACAATGCAGGTAAACAAGCTGGAAAGTGACTGGCATGTTATGTTACCCTATCTGTTGTTTGTTTACTAAGAGGTGCCCCAATGATTTGCCCCATTTGACCTCTTGTATGGAAGAAAGATCAGAGAGCCACTGGCTCTCATCAATGACTCCTGGGAGGGAGGCACTGAGGCAGAGTGGGAAACAGTGGCTGAATATATGGAAAGGTTTGGGAAGGGATTTAAAGTCTATGATGGAAATGGTGCAGCAAAACCTTACAAAAAGCCAAGCAGCCAAGCACAAGGAATGGTATGAGGGCAGCACCTGTGACCAATCACTTGCTCTTGGAGATTCAGTTCTAGTGTTACTCCCTGTAAAAGGTGTACAAAATGCAAAATTCAGGGCAGGGTCCTTCTGAAGTGGTAGAAAGGGTGAATGATGTTGCCTACAATGTACAAAGGCTCCACAGAAGGGCTGCAACTAAAACTGCGCATATAAGCATGTTAAAAGCATATTACAACCGTGAAGCCATAGTAAACATCATATGCTATGTAGAGACATATTGATTTACTGACTGAATGTCATAGTGACCTTCCACCCTGTCCCTGCCACTAGAGAGTATGCATGTATGCAGAGTTATCACTAATGGAGAGGGAAGAGGTTGTGGCTGTGCTGTGAAGTCACCAGCAAGAATTTTCCAGTAGGCCAGGCTTGACTCCCAAAATAGTCCATACAATTAACATTTTAGGATCAGAGCCTGCACCCAGCAAAAAATCTGCCTTCATTAATGATTTGGAACTTTTTGAGTTCAAAGTGTTGACATTTGGAGTAATTAATGCAGGAACCACATTTCAAAGGCTCATTAATCAGATGTTTATTGGGCTGCAGGATTTTACATAGGTCTGCATTGATGATATTGCAATCTTCAGCAAATCCAGGTGAGATCATAAAAACACTTGGGAAGTGTGTTGGAACGATTCAAAGATGCAGGTTTCACCATGTAAGTGTCCAAGTGTAAGATGGGAGCAACTAAAAAAGTCACTTACCTAGGTCACTTCATGGGAGCAGGAGCCAAATTTGCTCAGATTCCTTGAAAGTGCGATCCATTATTAACTGCCCTGTACCCCAAACCAAAAAGCAAGCTCAGTATTTTATATGCATGGCTAATTATTACTGCACGTTTCTGGGGGGGCTTCAGTGACATTGTGTCTGTTACCAAAAGCTTGGTTAATAAAGGTAATAGTGTTGATGTGAGATACTTAGCCTTCTGTAAGGCCTTCTGTAAGGCCTGCAAAACATTTTGGTTAAAAAACTAGAATGATGTAAAATTAACATGGCACACATTAATGAATTAAGAACTGGCTAACTGATAGGTCTCCAATTGTAACTGTCAATGGGGAATCATCATCAAAGTAAGTCCTGTTTCCTGCAAGGATCTGTTCTTGGCCCTATGCTGTTTATCATATTTATCAATGACCTGAAAGAAAACATAAAATCATCACTGATAAAGGTTTGTAGATGACACAAATTGGGGGAGTGGTAAATAATGAAGAGGACATTTAACTGAATCATTTGGTAAACTGGGTACAAGCAAACAATGTGTGTTTTAGTATGGCTAAATTTGAATGGATACATCTAGGAACAGACAATGTACACCACACTTACAGAATGTGTGACTCTGTCCTAGGAATCAGAGACTCTGAAAAAGATTTCAGGTTGTGATTGATAATCAGCTGAACATGAGCTCCCAATGTGACTTTGAGGCCAAAGGAGCTAATGTGATCCTGGGATGCATAAACAGGGGAATCTTGAGTAGGAGACCAGAAGTTATTTTACTTCTATATTTGACACTGGTGAAACTAGTGATGTAATACCATGTCCAGTTCTGGAGCCCACCAATCAAGAAGGATGTTGATACATTAGAGATGGTTCAAAGAAGAGCCATGAGAATGATTAAAGAATTAGAAACCGTGCCTGATAATGAGAGACTCAAAGAGATCAATCTATTTAGCTTAACAAAGAGAAGATTAAGGGGTGACTTGATTACTAAATATTTGTTCCCCATTTAGATATTTATAGATTGTAATGGACTTTTCAGGCTAGCAGAGAAAGGTATAAGAGGGTCCAATAAGTGGAAGTTGAAGCTAGATACATTCAGTCTGGAAATTAGGCATATACTTTTAATGTTTAGAGTAATTAATCACTGGAACAATTTACCAAAGGTCATAGTGGATTCTTAATCACTGACAATTTTTAAATTAAGATTAGATTTTTTTTTCTAAAATATATGCTGTAGGAATCATTTTGGAGAAGTTTTATGGCCTGTGCTATATAGGAGGTTAAACTAATGATCAACAGGCCTTCTGCCCTCGGAATCTTTGAATCTGTGAATCACAGAGCTGTGTAAAAAAAGACAGAACCTAGCCAATGATGTAGATGGCAGCCTGGCAGAAAGGTTTTGATGTGATGAAGAAAATCCTAGCAGGAAAGTCTATTCTAGACAGTCCATATTTGGATAAAATGTATGAACTGTGCACTGATGCATCGACCCAGGCTGTTCTGACTTTCAAGTGACATTGTAAACGGGAAGTGGGCAGCATTATCTCCTGCAAATTGTAGGAAAATTGGTTTGTGTGAGCAATTGGCTGAAGTAGGACTGAGTGGACATGTAGGCTCCAAAGTTTTACATTGGTTTATTTTTGAATGTACTTATTTTTGTACATAATTCTACATTTTTAAATTCAACTTTCATGATAAAGAGATTGAGCTACAGTACTTGTATTAGGTGAATTGAAAAATACTATTTCTTTCATTTTTTACAGTGCAAATATTTGTAATAGAAAATAAATATAAATTAAGCACTGTACACTTTGTATTCTATGTTGTAATTGAAATAAATACATTTGAAAATGTAGAAAAATCCAAAAATATTTTTTAAAATGGTATTCTATTATTGTCTAACAGCACAATTAATCATGAGATTAATCATGATTAATTTTTTAAATTGTGTGATTAATCACAATTATTTTTTTAATCGCTTGACAGCCCTAAAAGAGAGACATTCCTTACTAGCACACTGCAACAGTGCTTAAAAGATTATTACACACAAAAAAACTGTGTTAAAATAACCTTAAGGTTGCAAAAGTAAGCACTCAAAAGTAAGGAATTGTGCAGCCTTAATTTGGTCCACTGGTGTGAATGTGTTGTGTTACAGGGTAAAATAATGCATTATTATATACATAACATACTTAGTAAGTAAGTTTGTGTGTCCTGTTTTTATAACAGACAACTGGAAAAAGAAATGGATTATGTTGAATCACACTGACACCCACATGGTCAGCAGTGATAGAATGTTTAGAACCATACCACAGATCTGAAGTTTAAGCTAACACAGTAATTGATAGAGGATGACAGCCTACTACTGCTGTGTGGACCAACACCAGAGGAGAAGGTTACAAACTTTCCCAGTGTTTTCCATACAAATCCTGACGGAAGGGGAATGGTGAGATTTAAGAATCTTTGTTTCCATTCTAAGTTCTGGAGGGTAAACCTGTCTAGTGGTCAAAGACCCTTCCGCTTGTATCTTCCAACCCGAAGCCTGACTCCTGCTCATGTCCTTTCTCTTCCCCTCCATCACTCTTCTCCCCATGGGCTACTCAACTCAGTCCCAGTCTCCTCACCTTACAAATCCTAGTCTTCAACACACACACACAACCTCCCCTTGGGTGCTCTCCATAGATTCCAAGGTCAGAAGGGACCATTATGACCATCTAGTCTGACCTCCTATACAACACGGGCTATAGAACTTCCCTAAAATAATTCCTAGAGCATGTCTTTTAGAAAAGCATCCATTCTTAATTTAAAAGTCACCCCTTAATCTTCTCTTTGTTAAGATAAGCAGACTCAAATAGTTCATTTTATCACAATAAGCCATGATTTCTAATCCTCTGATCATTCTCATTGCTCTTCTCTAATGTCTCTCCAATTTATCAACATCCTTCTTGAATTATGGACACCAGAACTGGACACAGTATTCCAAAAGTGGTCAAACCAGTGCCAAATACAGAGGTAAAATAACCTTTCTACTCCTACTTGAGATTTCCCTGTTTATATATCCCAGGAGTGCGTTATCTCTTTTGGCCACAGAGTCATACTGGGAGTTCATGTTCAGCTGATTATCAACCATGACCTCCAAGTCTTTTTCTTAGCCATTGCTTCCCAGGATAGAGTCCTCCATCTTGTAAGTATGGCCTGCATTCTTTGTTCCTCCATGTATCCATTTACGTGTAGCTGTATTACAACACAAGCTGTATTGAGTCCCAGTCTTCCTCCGATCTTGGCTCTTAGACTCAGTCTCCTTCCCTAGGATCTGTATTCCAGTTTTCCCCTTTCCAGTTCTCAGTTCCCTCCTCAGTGGCTTGTTGGCCAATCTAATCCCTTTGCTGCCCACTTGCCCTGTCCTGTTCATGTCCTCTGTGGATTTCAGTCAGGCTGTTTCATCCTCCCCATTGCCTCAGGTGAAGAGCACTAAGAGCACAGGACAGGCAATCTCCCTGCTCTAAGTTCCTGTGCCCTGCATCATGGGGCAGCGAAAAGCAGCAATTTCAGAAAAGGTCTTGTTCAGACCCAACAGCCCTAGACTGTGGCATGCCCGATGTCGACTGAATCTTCTGAGAATCTACCAGCCAAGCTAAGTTTCTACTGAACATGTCCAAATTAATTTTTCAAATTTTGCCTAATTTATTTTTTCATGAGAACAGGAAAAATCTCTAACCCAAAGGCAACTGTGCTGCCGAATTGCCAAAACATGGGGCTGCTAGAGCATCTGAATGATTTCTTTAAAAATGGTCCGAACAACATGTGACCTGAATATCATTTTCTTTTGAAATGCCTGAACCATTCTGACTGAATTAAATAAATAGTAATAATTAAAAAAATCAGTCTGATGCCCCCCCACCCAACAAAGCAAATAGTAAACAAACAAATAAAAGTAAAAATAATGCAGGCAGAAGACCAGCAGCAGGGTGGGGGCTATCCAGTTTATTGCCCTGAATGCAGCATGCACTATTAGCTGTCTTGTGGGCAGGGAATATATGTGTGCATTCAGTGTAAGCACCTCATGGCCCTCAAAGACCGAGAATAGGCTCTTAAGACCAGAGTGGCTGGACTGGAGGAACTAAGGGAGACAAAGGGGTACATATATGTGAATTTCAGGGACACAGAATGGTCCCACCCCCAGTCTGACAGCCTTTGTGTTGTTGAGGAAAATGAAAGTCTCAGGGACAGAGAACAAGCTGAAATGGAGGGAAACAATACCATAGTTGACACTCTCCATCCTTATGATATTATGGTATCCTCTTGCACTAAGGCTAGCCCTCTGAGGAAGGGGATCCAGTTATTAGAAAGAGAGTGATGGGTGATTCAATTATTAGAAATATAGATATCTGGATTTGTTATGACCTGGAGAACAGCATGGTAAATTGCCTACCAGGTGCAAAGGTGGCAGACTTCTTGAGACATCTAAACAGACTTATGTGCAGTGCTGGGGAGGAGCTGGTGGTCATGGTACATATAGGTACCAATGACATAGGGAAAGATATGGCTTGGAGGCCAATTTTGACTTATAGGTAACAGATTAAAGTCCAGCATCTCTATGGTAACATTCTATGAAATACTGCCAGTTCCAAATGCAGGGCTAGTTAAACAGACAGAACTGCAGGGTCTCAATGTGTGGATGAGATATGGGTGTTCAGAGGAGGGGTTTTGGTTTATTAGGCATTAGCGAACCTTTTGGGAAAAGAGGAGCCCATAAAGGAAGGATAGGCTCCACCTAATCCAAAATGGAACCAGGTTGTTGGCATGTAAAATTAGAAAGATTGTATAGGAGTTTCTGAACTAAGGGCTGGGAGGAAGCTGACAGGTGTGGAGGAGCACAAAGACTGGACATACTAATCCCTTAGGGGAGGTTTTATTAAAAGGGGATATATACTATTTACCATATCCCAATAAAAAAGTGAGGATAGAAGTTGATAAAATACAGTTAAGAACTTCAAAGAAATAGTCAAATGAAAAGGATTCTGATTCAATTACATCACATGAAGACAGACAACTAATATAGACAAATTTTAAAAGTGCCTGTATCCAAATGCAAGAAATCTAAATACTAAGTTGATTGAATTTGTGTACCTGGTATTGAATGAGGATATGGATATAACAGTCATCACAGAAACTTTTGGAATGATGATAATAAATAGGGCCTGATAATACTAGGTTGCAAAATATATAGGAATGACAAAGTAAGTCCACGCTGGTGGGGGAGACGCTATATGTGAAAGAAAGCACAGAGTCAAATATACTAAAACTCTTTAATGAATCAAAATGTACCATAGAATCTCTGTGGTTAGAAATGTAATGCTTGAATAATAAGAGTAGGAATATACAGACTACCTGACCAAGATGATGGTGGTGACTGTAAAGTGCTGACGGAGATTAGAGATGTAATAAAAACAGAAAACCCAGTACAAATGGGGGACTTCAACTATCCTCATATTGACTGGGCACATATCACCTCAGGATAGGATGCAGAAATAAAGTGTTTAGACTCCATTAATGATTCCTTCTTGGAGCAGCTAGTCCTGGAACTCACAAAGGGAGAGGCAATTCTGGATTTAATCCTAAATAGAACAAGAGGTGAATACAGGTGAACAGCTCAGTTATAGTGATCATAATGTAATTAAATTTAACATTAGTTGTAGGGGGTAAATTACCGAAGAAACTCACCACAGTAACATGTAACTTCAAAAAGGAGAACTACACAAAAATGAGGAAGCTGTTTAAGTGAAAATTAAAAGGAACTGTCACAAGAGTGAAATGAGTGTAGGTGTAATGGAAAATATTTAAAAACAACATAACAGAGGCTCAAACTAAATGCATACCCCAAATGAAATAAACAAACAAATCAATAACAGTAAGACGACAGAAAAAAATGCCATCTAGGCTAAGCAGCAGAGTAAAAGAGGTGGTTGGAGGCAAAATGGCATCCTTTAAAAACTGGAAGTCAAATCCTACTGAGAAAAATAGAACGGACCATACACTCTTGGCAAATCAAGTATAAAGATATAATTAGACAGGCCAAAAAGAATTGAAGAGATACTAGCAAAAGACAAAAAAGTAACAAGAAAATTTAAGTATATCAGAAACAGGAAGCCTGCCAAAGAATCAATACGGGCACTGGACGATTAAGGTGTTAGAGGAGCCTTCAAAGGAGACAAGGCCATAGCAGAGAAGCTAAATGAATTCTTTGCAACAGTCTTCATTGCAGAGGATGTGAGGAAGATTCCCACATGTGAGCCATTCTTTTTAAATGGCAGAATTGAGGAAATGTCGTAGAATGCTCAGATTAGAGTGATATCCTAGATTGAGTTTTAATAGAGCAGGTTTTGGAACAAGTTGATAAATTAAAGAGTAATAAATTTCCAGAACCAGATGGTATTTGACCAAGAGTTCTGAAAGACCTAAAATATGAAGTTGCAAAACTACAAACTGTGGTATGTAATCTATTGTTTAAATCAGCCTCTGTCATAAATATAAAAGGAAGGGTAAACCCCTTTGAAATCCCTCCTGGCCAGGGGAAAGCTCCTCTCACCTGTAAAGGGTTAAGAAGCTAAAGGTAACCTCGCTGGCACCTGACCAAAATGACCAATGAGGAGACGAGATACTTTCAAAAGCTGGGAGGAGGGAGAGAAACAAAGGGTCTGTGTCTGTCTGTAGTCGTCTTGGCCGGGGATAGACCAGGAATGGAGTCTTAGAACTTTTAGTAAGTAATCTAGCTAGGTATGTGTTAGATTATGATTTCTTTAAATGGCTGAGAAAAGAACTGTGCTGAATAGAATAACTATTTCTGTCTGTGTATCTTTTTTGTAACTTAAGGTTTTGCCTAGAGGGAATCTCTATGTTTTTAATCTAATTACCCTGTAAGATATCTACCATCCTGATTTTACAGGGGGGATTTCTTTATTTCTATTTACTTCTATTTTTATTAAAAGTCTTCTTGAAAGAAAACTGAATGCTTTTTCATTGTTCTCAGATCCAGGGGTTTGGGTCTGTGGTCACCTATGCAAATTGGTGAGGCTTTTTATCCAACATTTCCCAGGAAAGGGGGGGGTGCAAGTGTTGGGAGGATTGTTCATTGTTCTTAAGATCCAAGGGTCTGGGTCTGTAGTCACCGAGGCAAATTGGTGAGGCTTTTTACCAAACCTTGTCCAGGAAGTGGGGTGCAAGGTTTTGGGGGGGAAAGACACGTCCAAACAGCTCTTCCCCAGTAACCAGTATTAGTTTGGTGGTGGTAGCGGCCAATCCAAGGACAACGGGTGGAATATTTTGTACCTTGGGGAAGTTTTGACCTAAGCTGGTAAAGATAAGCTTAGGAGGTTTTTCATGCAGGTCCCCACATCTGTACCCTACAGTTCAGAGTGGGGGAGGAACCTTGACAGCCTCTGTACCAGATGACTGGTAGATAGCTAATGGGACACCACTGTTTAAAAAAGGCTCCAGAGGCTATACTGGTAATTAAAGGCAAATAAGCCTAACTTCAGTACCAGTCTAATGTACTATAAAATTATGCAGTACTATAAAATTATAGTAAAGAACAGAATTACCAGACAAATAAATGAACATAATATGTTGGGGAAGTCAACACGGCTTTTGTAAAGGGAAATCATGCTTCATCAATCTATCAGAATTCTTGGAGGAAGTCAAGAAACATGTGGACAAGGCTGATACAGCTGTCACAGTGGATGTGGACTTTCAGAAAGCCTTTGACAAGGGCTCACCCCAAAGGCTCTTAAGCAAAGTAAGCAGTCATGGGATAAGAAGGAAGGTCCTTTCACAGATTAGTAACTGGTTAAAGATAGGAAAGAAAGGGCAGGAATGACAGTCAGTCTTCACAGTGGAGAGATGGTAAAGAGTGAGGTGGAAAAATTTGCAGGTGATATACAATTACTCAAGGTAGGTACATCCAAACCTGAGTCTGAAGAGTTTCAAAGGGACCTCACAAAAGTGGGTGACTGGGCTACAAAATGGGAGATTAAATTCAATATTGATAAATACAATGTCATACACATTGGAAAACATAATACCGCCTATCCATACAAAATGCTGGATCTAAATTAGCTGTTTCCACTCAAGAAAGACAAGCTGGAGTCATCATGGATAGTTCTCTGAAAAAAATTAACTCAGTGAGCAGTAGCAATCAAAAAAGCTAAGAGAACGTTAGGAATCTTAGCAAAGGGATAGGTAATAAGACAGGAAATATTATACACCACTATATAAATCCATGGTAAAACCACACATTAAATACTGTGTATAGTTTTGGTTGCCACATCTCAAAAAGGATACATTAGAGCTGCAAAGGGTACAGAGAATGGCAACAAAAATAATTAGGGGTATGGAACAAATTCCATACGAGGACAGATGAAAAAGACAGGGACTGAACAGCTTAGAAAAGAGCCAATACAAGGGGATATGAGAGTGGTTTATAAAATCATGAATGGTGTGGAGAAAGTGAAAAGGAAAGTGTTAATTACCTCTTCACATAACACAAGAACCAGGGGTAATCCAATAAAACACTAAGGCTCAGATTAGAGTGATATCCCTGATGTATTTTCCCAGCAGTAATTCAGTCCCATTTTCTACCATATTAATCTATTTAGTGGAGTCTAAGCAATAAAATGGAGGTTCCTGAAGATAAATCAGACATCAGACTGCTGATTAAGGCTCTGTGAACTATTTGCTTAAATATTTTCCTGTAGGTTTCACAGCAGTTTACTATCAGCAGTTGTCTTCTCCATTGCCTATTAATTGACTTGTTGTCCATATGCTCCTTCTTAAATGTTTTTACTTTCTCCTACTATGTGTTGATGGAGTAGTACTGTAATATGCTAGGCCATGGCTGTATCAGAGAAAGCATATGATTAAAAAGTAGCAGACTTTGGAAAGTGTTAGCGGTAATAATTCATTTTAAAAAAGCATCTTCAAATGGTGTAAGTGTGAGAACTGATCTTCTCTTCATGAGAAGAAAGAGCGATATCAGAAGAAGATTAATAGGAATCTGTTAATCTGAACAGTACAAAGAAACAACTTCACTGTTGTCTTTGGTACAGCACACACATTAAGGGAATATTATAATAAATTGACAGGAAAGTACTGTGTCTACCTACCTACCTAAGCTTGATTACCTACAGAGTGCGTTATAATGGTTAGATTTTGTTTTTGAAAATTAGATTATCTAGTAAACTATGGAATTTTGAGAGTATGGTCTATATTTGCACTATTTTTCACCCCTTTATACTTCTGTATATTTTTCCCAAGAGCTTCAGTAGCGATAGTATAGCAAATACTAAGAAAATCACACTTGGAGGTATGTCATATGGGACATGTTTGACTCCAAACACATGGGGGAGGCTGTGGGGGTGTTTTTTGTTTCTCCTTCTCTGTGTGGCTAGTTTTCTTTGTTTTGTTTACTCTGGTTTCTTTGGGGGATTTTCACTATGGTTCCATTCTGTTTGTCCTATTGATGCCTGGGATAAGAGAAGATGCCTAAAAAGAAACCTTCAACATCAAAATAACAACTTTCAAAATCAAAACTCAGTCAGGGAACTGAAGGGATTTTATTTCTGATATCAGCTCATCAGAGTAGATGTCAAATGGTCCTAGCCAGAAAGACAGTCTAAACTTGGTATCTCAGGGTAATGAGGTGATTAATCAAACTTTGGTCCCTTGAAGAGACTGACAGAGGGAAAGGGGGGACAATGAGAAGGAAAAAATGAAACTTTTGAAGACAGGAAATCAGAATTTCTGGTGCATCCATATGTCACAGAGCACAAAATGGCTTAAAGTTCCCCTTTGCACACCCCGATCCTGCTGTTGCTCTGTGAAGATTAGGCTGCTCTAACACAGTACAAAATGACCAAAGGTTTGCTTTCTAACGGGCTGCAACAGCCACAGAAGGACAATAAGGAAAGCAGTACAGTTCATGAAGGGTTTTGGCACCATCCTCTTACTCTGGCTGCACTGGCAATAGGGATGATCCTTGACAAAGGGCCCATATGTCATCTTTATGCCACAAGAAGACCATCTTGACATTGGCATGATCTCTGTGTTGGTTATAAGAGATTTATGTATAGAATATGGAAGTCACTGAAGTATAAAGCAGCCACAGCTGCCAAGAGGCTCTAGCTATCCAAGTTAGAACTCTACAGACACTTTCAGGGGCTGGGGATGGGTATGATCTAAGACAGGGATCTCAAACTCAAATCACCACGAGGACCACATGAGGACTAGTACATTGGCCCAAGGGTCGCATCACTGAAAACTTTTCATACAAAGATTGTCACGGTTCCTCCCCCACTCTGAACTCTAGGGTACAGATGTGGGGACCTGCATGAAAAACCTCCTAAGCTTATCTTTACCAGCTTAGGTCAAAACTTCCCCAAGGTACAAATATTACCCCCGTTATCCTTGGACTGGCCGCTACCACCACCAAACTAATACTGGTTACTGGGGAAGAGCTGTTTGGACGCGTCCTTCCCCCCAAAATACTTCCCAAAACCTTGCACCCCACTTCCTGGACAAGGTTTGGTAAAAAGCCTCACCAATTTGCTTAGGTGACTACAGATCCAGACCCTTGGATCTTAAGAACAATGAACAATCCTCCCAACACTTGCACCCCCCCTTTCCTGGGAAATGTTGGATAAAAAGCCTCACCAATTTGCATAGGTGACCACAGACCCAAACCCTTGGATCTGAGAACAATGAAAAAGCATTCAGTGTTTTACAAGAAGACTTTTAATTAAAATAGAAGTAAATAGAAATAAAGAAATCCCCCCTATAAAATCAGGATGGTAGATATCTTACAGGGTAATTAGATTCAAAAACATAGAGAACCCCTCTAGGCAAAACCTTAAGTTACAAAAAAGATACACAGACAGAAATAGTTATTCTATTCAGCACAATTCTTTTCTCAGCCATTTAAAGAAATCATAATCTAACACATACCTAGCTAGATTACTTACTAAAAGTTCTAAGACTCCATTCCTGTTCTGTCCCTGGCCAAGACGACTACAGACAGACACAGACCCTTTGTTTCTCTCCCTCCTCCCAGTTTTTGAAAGTATCTTGTCTCCTCATTGGTCATTTTGGTCAGGTGCCAGCGAGGTTACCTTTAGCTTCTTAACCCTTTACAGGTGAGAGGAGCTTTCCCCTGGCCAGGAGGGATTTCAAAGGGGTTTACCCTTCCCTTTATATTTATGACAAAGATACAAAAGCCACCACCTCTGCCCCTCTGCCCCACCCCCACTCTACCCCTTCCATAAGGCCCTGCTCCCTGACCCACCCCTTCCCCACCCCCATTCCAACCCCTTCCCCCAAGTCCCTGCCCCACTCCAACCCCTTCTCCAAATTCCTGCTCTGGCCCTGCCTCTTCTCCACCTTCTCCCCTGAGTGCGCTGCATTCCCGCTCCTCCCCCTCCCTCCTGGAAAGTCCTAAGTGCAGCCAAACAGCTATTTGGTGGTGGGAAACACTGGGAGGTAGGCGGAGCAGCGGGGACGCGGCGCGCTCAGGGATGCTGAGGCGGGGGTGTGGAGGCAGGGGTATGGGGGGTGAACTAAGGTTACAGAATTTATAAAGAAGAGCAGGAATAACTTTGAGTTTACAACAAAAAGAAGTAAAACTAAGAACTTAAGCATGATGGGGGTTATGAGAACTTTAAAAAAACAGACAGGACAGAAAGGTTTCTTAAGAAGTGCCTCTCAAAAGCATTATTATGTATTCCTCATGAGCAATTCTTATTGGAGGTATCAGAATCCATGGCTAAGAGGTTATGAGATTCAACAATAGAGTTGTGCTTATCATGTGACATGCTCTTTCATAACCATAAAAACTGCTTAAAACTAAAAACTGCTTAAAACCAGTTCAGGTCAGGAGCAACATTATGCAGAGAAATCTTCAGTGAGCTTAAATACAAAAAGGAAGCTTACAAGAAGTGGAAATTTGGAAAGATGACTAGGGCGGAGTATAAAAATACTGCTTGAGCATGCAGGGGTGTAATCAGGAAGGCCAAAGGACAATTTGATTTGCAGCTAGCAAGGGATGTGAAGGGTAACAAGCAGGGTTTCTATAGTATGTTAGCAACAACAACAAGAAGGTCAGGAAAAGTGTGGGACTCTTACTGAATGGAGGAGATGTCAGGTGATGTGGAAAAAGCTGAAGTACTCAGTGCTTTTTTTGCCTCAGTCTTCACAAACAAGGTCAGCTCCCAGACTGCTGCATTGGGCACCACAGTATGGGGAGCAGGTGAGTAGCCCTCAGTGGTGAAAGAACAGGTTAAAGACTATTTAGAAAAACTGGATATGCACAAGTCCATGGGGTCAGATCTAATGCATCCTAGGGTGCTGAGGGAGTTGGCTGATGTGAAAGCAGAGCCATTGGCCATTATCTTTGAAAACTCGTGACGATCAGGGAAGGTCCTGGACCATTGGAAAAAGGCAAATATAATGTCCATCTTTAAAGAAAGGAGGAAGGAGAATCCGGGGAACTACAGCCTTACCTCAGTCCCTGGAAAAATCATGGATCAGGTCCTCAAGGAATCCATTTTGAAACACTTGGAGGAGAGGAAGGTGATCAGAAAAAGTCAACATGTATTTAACAAGGTCAAGTCATGTGTGACCAGCCTGATTGCCTTCTATGATGAGATAAGTGGCTCTGTGAATATTGGGGAGACAGGTGGACATGATATATCTTGACTTTAGCAAAGCTTTTGATATGGTCTCCCACAGTATTCTTGCTAGCAAAATAAAAAAAAGTGTGGATTGGATGAATGGATGATAATGTGGATAGAAAGCTGGCTAGATCGTCGGGCTCAATGGGTAGTGATCAACAGCTCAATGTCTAGTTGGCAGCTGGTATAAAGTGGAGCGCCCAACGAGTGTCCTGGGGTTGGTTTTGTACAACATCTTCATTAATGATCTGGATAATGGGATGGATTGCATCCTCAGCAAGTTTGCAGATGACACTAAGTTTAGGGGAGAGGCAGATATGCCGGAGGTTAGGGATAGGGTCCAGAGGGACCTAGACAAATTGTAGTATTGGGCCAAAAGAAATCTGATGAGGTTCAACAAAGATGAGTGCAGAGTCCTGCACTTAGGAAGGAAGAATCCCATGCACTCCTACAGACTGGGGACTGACAGGCAGGCTAAGCAGCAGTTCTGTAGAAAACAACCTAGGGATTACAGTGGATGACAAGCTATATATGAGTCAGCAGTGTGCCTTTGTTGCCAAGAAGGCTAACAACATATTGGTCTGCATTTGTAGGAGCATTGCCAGCAGATCGAGGGAAGTGATTATTCTCCTCTATTTGGCACTGGTGAGACCACATCTGGAGAACTGCATCCAGTTTTGGGCCCACCACTACAGAAAGGATGTGGACAAATTAGAGAGAGTCCTGCAGAGGGCAACGAAAATTATTAGGGAGCTGGGGCACATAGTTTATGAGGAGAGGCTGAGGGAACTGGGGTTATTTAGTCTGCATTAGAGAAGAGTGAGGGGGGATTTGATAGCAGCCTTCCACTGCCTGAAGGGAGGGTTCCAAAGAGCACGGAGCAAGGCTGTTCTCAGTGGTGGCAGATGATAGAACAAGGAGCAATGATCTCAGGTTGCAGCATGGAAGGTCTAGGTTGGATATTAGGAAAAAAACTATTTCTGTAGGAGGGTGGTGAAACACTGGAATGGGTTACGTAGTGAGGTGGTGGAATTGCCATCCTTAGAGGCTTTTAAGGCCTGGCTTGACAAAACCCTGGCTAGGATGATTTAGTTGGGGTTGGTCCTGCTTTGAGCAGCGGGTTGGACTAGATGACCGCCTGAGGTCTCTTCCAACCCTAATCTTCTATAATTCTATGATTCTATGAATGATGACTCAAATATACTATTTTTCCTGTGTTACTCACACTGTCTTCTCAACAGAAGGAAGATTGTTATGAATAAAAATTCTATTTGATTATACAAAGTTAGATTTAATACTTTGCTGGAAATCATTTCTGCACAAGTCTCAAGTGTGGCTGCTGTTAGACTTCTCTCTACCTCAGAAAGGTGTTTTTATTCATTATTATGGCCTGAAATGAGGTGCCTTCTCCACCCTCACTCTGATGTCCTGAGATCATAATTTACATCAAACTGGCAAATTAAGCTCTGGTTAAAATGCCCATAGATAAAAATTCTAATGAATTTGTAATATTAGCATATTTAGAGTAAGATATATGCTTAACAAGTGTATTTGAAACAGATGACGCATGATGTGGAGAACTGGGAAATATCTGTATTATTTTGTATGAATATTGTGCATGCCTTAGTGTGTTTTGGTTATGATTTACTATGGAGTTAGATCAAAAGACATATGTTGGAGGAAAAAAGCAGGAAAGATAAAACAATAATCTACATATGCAGCATCCCAGCAGGCACAAACACAATAGCCAGGTTTATGGCCATGAAGAGACTTGTTAGACCCAATCCTAGGTCACATAGCTGTTTTGCCAAAGCTGAGAAACTGGAGATCAAAATACACTGACCTGTTAAAAGATCCAACCTACAGAAAAGGAGGTGGAAAAAGGGTTGTCAGTTGCTGCAGGATAACTCTAGGACAACAGGCTGATGGAGAGTCAGGAGTCCGCAGGAAGGATGCTGTAATTTGGTCCCTAAGAGACTGGGGGCTATAAAGACTAAGTCATGTATACCTATGGACTGGAGGGGAATGCCCAGGGTAGGTAAGACAGTAAAAGTATAGCTATAGGCCTTTGTTAGTTTAAATTGATTTTCTCAGAGTGCTGTGTGGCTTTTGGCAAAATTAAGCATTCTCTGTTCTTTTTCCCTTCCTATGGAAAGAAGCTGCTTCTGTGTCACTGCTTACTGTTAATACCCACAGGCTGTGGAACGGAAACTCATCTAGGTGCCTAGCCTATTGGGTTTTCTAGTTATCACAGTTGGTGACCGAGAGGTGTAACCTGGAAACTCAGTTGGGGAGCTGCAGGTTCTCAACACCAAGGCAAGTGGAGGCACGAGCCAGCCATTTGAATGGGATGCACTTGTAAGACTGGAAAAGACTCTAAAATGGGGTGCTTACCCAGCAACCAACATATTTTGGGCAGCAGAATATTCTTTCTAAGTAAAAAAAAATGAAGACTTCTGTTTTCCATATTGTACACTATGTGCTAAAGACAATGATAAATAAAAAGTTATCTTTTAAAACACTACTTTATACAAAAAGAAGAATTCTCTTTATTTTGTAGAGAGTTTTGAAAACACAATATATTACACATTTAGACAAACTCTGGTTCAGTTATGTGAGTTACATTCTAGGAAACATTATCTGTCACAATTTGAGAGGATTAATTTGTTTTCAAAATTGCTAGCATTGTAGGATTTATTATGTTGTTAGTTTCTAGTTGGCTGAAGGAGAGTTTAAATAGGGCATTCAAGAAACAACAATACAATACATAATAAAATGAATGGGATGAGTTCTGTTGCTGCTAAGAGTGCCTCAAGTATTCTATGATGGACTATCTATACAAAGAAAAAATACTCTTACAGTTCATCCATTTTGTGCAAGATTTCATAAAGTTTCAACAGGCACCTTGCAGTTCTATTCCTGCTATCTACAGTACCCATTGTACAATAATTTATTTTGTAAACACATTACTGACACACAGTAAGAACACCTGGAGAGTCACTGCATGCTTTAAAATACAAATGTGTTACTGCTAACACACTACTAATAGAAGTCACATCAAACTTTAAATGTAAGGACTTGTCATCCCATCTGCTGCATGAAGAACAGTGTAAGGAGACACAGCCTAGAAAAAAGAAAAAAAAGAGCAACACAAAACATACAAAAAAGGCAGCACTTTCACAATACATTGCCCCTGCATGCTGTTCTGTATGGATCCCAAAGTACTAGAGATGTTCAAATGAGATTCATCCATAAATGGAGTGTGGTATTCCAAGAAGCCATAGTCTGACTGAAAAGTACAGCATCTTATAACCCTTCTCAGAATTTAGCTGTCAAACACACACAAGTGAAGCCTAAACTAAAGCTGTCCGGGGTATCTCTAAAGTAAGCTACATGGTTTGCGCTCAAAGATTTGAGGGCTAAAATGGTAAGAACAGAGATGAGTGCAGCCAGTCTCATGAGGAAAGAGGAAAGTCCAGCCAAAGGGAGTGTAGAACAGATAAATCATCCTTCCAATGATGACTGGACTTCGAGTCCATAGGTATGAAAAAATAAAGGCAAGGTATGGTGTATGTGTGACACAGAGGCCCATTGATGGTTCACTATGCTATGTGAGCAACTCTTGTCAGGCTTGACATACTCAATACACTTAACACACTGTTCTCATGATATATACCCAAAAGGTGGCATGTAATTTATCACTGGAAAACTAATAACTCACTGATCATTTATATTCTTGTGTGCCGTATATATGGGATGTGCACAAAGAGTTACAGATATGTGCTAGAATGACTGGCTTAAAATGTGTTTGGCAAAAAATAAATAAGCCAAATCTGCCCTACAAAAAAGAATGCGTATGTACTTGTCTGATCAATCTGGTTGTCAAGCAGACACAATGAAGGTACATTTACATAAAAAGTAATACAACCATCAACCTAGCAAGTGACGGAGTTTATTATATATACTATTAATATATTATAAAAGGGTAATAACTTTTATAAAAGCCCGTGACACTCTAGTGATAAATATCATTGTAAAATATAAACATTGACATCATATAAGGAATTATGATACTCACTGCTACCATGCTTTAAAGTCTGTGACCAAACACAGGGAGAAACAGGCTTGCCCCCAGACAGGAAGGAAAGAAGCTCTCTATCTGCCTCAAATATAAAGTGAGAATTATGGAATCAAAACAGTGGAAGCCCCATTTACATATGAATCAGCAGATGGGAAATCCATAGGAAGGGAAAAAGATAAAGAGGTCATCCTGCCCCTTGATACTGGGTCAATTAATTCTAAGAGATATAAGGGGAAAGAGAGCTCCATTTTGGCATCTTTTGCCTAGGAAAAGGAAACCAGCACCTAGTACTTCTATGAACGGTCCTGACTGAGAGAAAGTCAGGCTGGAAAGAAGAAAGATTGCTAAGAAATCTACCTCAAACCAAGACTGTAGATTGCTGAGTTAAGTCTCAGCCATTGGAAAGTGTATTTTACTTTTATTCACTTCTAAACATTTTTGCCTTTATCCCTTGTACTTGAATTCACTTAACTATTCTCTCTTGCCAATAAACTTGTTTTACTTTTAATCTAAACTAATACAGTGCTGTGTTTGAATTGAAGCAATTGTTAATTATAAAAGTAATAAGCTGTTCTTTTGTCTCTTTAAAAAAGTAACAACCCCTTTTGATCCCTGAGTGTTTCAGGAGAGGGCTGGACACATCCGGGCAGATGGTTTGGGGGAAATTTGGGACTGGAAGTGTGTTGGGTTCTCCTGCTGGTAGTAACCAAGGCTAACGGAGGCCAGGGTGCAGCTGTTGTGTTGTGGCAAGCTACCAGGGACAGACTGCTGAACCAGGGTGCACAGCACACAGACATTCAAGCACTGCATGCTTGTCTGCTGGCTGTTGGTGTCCAGGCTGTGAGCCACAGCAGCAGAGCATTTAAGGCACCTAAGGTTAAAGAGTAGGTGGTGACTCAACCCCTTACTGGTCTGGGTTGAACCTCAAAACATCACAGTAGGATCATGGTGTTTAGGATTAGGCATACAGTATGCAATGAGATGCAAACATTCCATTGAGATATCCACATTCAGAAATTCTCAAAAACTATGTTGAATATGCAATAGAACACACACACAAGTTACTATAATGATGACACAAGGACCCCTGCTTTTGCTCTCCACATGATCCACCACCTTATATATGCACAAGTACTCTCCCATTACACAATATGCCAGCAGTAATGTGGTTGAGGGTAAATACAGGAAAACAGTTCACCCACTTTTCATTTATGGAATATGGAGTTTAGTTTAGGTGAGGTTACACTTTTTTAAAAACCACCACACCACCGCATGCCAGTGGTTGCAGAAGCAAAATACAATCAGATGGTCTTTCTGAAAAGAGAGAGTCCAGCAAGAAGACTATTGCAATAGTCTAAGCAAGAAATAATTAAGGAAATAATCAAAATGCTAATTAGAGAAGGAACTGTTTACTGTTATTCTAGATTGAGATTTTTAAAATGTTGAATATTTAAGTCTACTAGAGTGAATGATCAAATTGATATGGACTGTAAAAAGCCATGCTGCAGGCAAAAAGAACTCCCAACCAGGACTGTAATATAACCAGGAGTCTTGTGTGAAGGACATTCTGTGTGTGTGTGTGTGTGTGTAAAGCAAAAGAAAAAGGATTGTTAACCTCTTCCTTTCTGATATTTATGTCAGCTGGAATGGTTGGAAACAGATGTAAATGGAGACAAGGAAAGAGCTCCTGTTGTGAAAAAATCTAAAGATAGATTTCCTAGTATTCCAGGCATACTATTTAACATATGCTACTTTCTGTAGTTAATGCAACAATTTCAAAATCATGTTTCAAAGTATCAATCTGATTAAAAACAGAAAATGAGTTAATTTGTTGAAGTCAGGACAGAATTCTGACCAAAGTCATTTACACTGCAACAGTGCATTTCACATTCAGAAGAGCAGGAAGCAACCTTAGCTCATCCCTTGACCAAAATGCTTGATCATACCACACTATCTTGAAATAAGCTAGTAAATTTTATGCATTCCCCAGGAAAAAAAATCACAAATGAACACACACAAACAAACACAAAAACCAAAACCACCCACCAACCAAACCAAAAATGCCGAACAAAGCTGCCTAACCATCTTGTGACCTCCCACTCCTAGGCATCTTTTAGGGACCTACATTTGAAAATCTGCTCCTAAAGTGCTTAATAACTCACGTTTTGAAAATTTTTTGGCTTTTCATCCAGATTTGGGACAATATTTTTTTCCACAAAATCTCAGCAATCTTCACTCAAATGAAATGACACAATATTTCATTTTGTGAACACAAGCACATTCTTGCATCTGGCATGTTTCAGTGTTTCTGAAATGAAATATGCTCCCCAAGCTCCCAAGGATCCACCAGGTGGGTTTCTGAGAGGCTGGGTTGATGTTTGAAGAAGTTGGGTGAAAACCAGGCAATTTTCTAACCTGCTTGATTTCCATTGAAAGTTTTGACAAAATGTCATGCTCACAACAGAATGTTTCAATTTCAATAAATCAGCATTTTCTGGGATCAAAATGATGCAGCAGAAAATTTCTGACCAGCTCTTCTATTAACCATTATTAACACGAAACCTCACAGCATTTTTAAATTAAATCTTTGATACAAAATAGGAAGATGACAGGCGTGGCATTGAGGGGCAGGATGGGAAACAAATATAGTGATGAGATTCTATATTGTTCCTGATTTAATAGGAAAATGTATCAACATAATATCCTGAATGATCATTTGTAGTTGTGAAAATCAAGGTCCCAATTGAGCGTTTAAGCACATACTTAATTTAAGCACATGCTTAATCACTAGAGTAGTCCCCATTTATACTTTTCTATGCATGAAGAGAAGCCATATGTTTACAGACTGATCAACAAGGAATAACTAAATTAAAGTCTCTGTGAGGAGGGGTGTGTGTGTAAGAACAAAATGTTGGTTGTTCCTGCAACATAGTCAGAATTCTTAGGAAATTAGAAGTTCAGTGTATAGAAAATAACTTCACTGTGACAACTAGTCTGCTTAAAATTAAGCATGTGTGTAGGTGCTTTGCTGTATTAAGACCAAAGAGCCCAACTGTATGAAGTACTGTAAACCTCTTGAAAAGTGCTGAATGACTTCAACTCCTATTTCATATAATTGGAGTTGAAAGTGTTCTGCATCTCGCATGTGATTAATACAGCTATGAAACTGTCTTTGGTTTCTGTGCACTTAACCTTTAAAAATCTAAGAATTCTGACCATTGCAGGGACAGCAGCTATTTTGTTCACACACATTATGCTCCTCAATGAAAATTTAGTTCTGTTCTTATTGAGTTTCTCAAACTAAAATAACAAGTTTCAGAGTAGCAGCCGTGTTAGTCTGTATTCGCAAAAAGAAAAGGAGTACTTGTGGCACCTTAGAGACTAACCAATTTATTTGAGCATAAGCTTTTGTGAGCTACAGCTCACTTCATCGGGAATGCATCCGATGAAGTGAGCTGTAGCTCACGAAAGCTTATGCTCAAATAAATTGGTTAGTCTCTAAGGTGCCTCAAACTAAAATAAATCTTATTCATACTGAAAATATATATTTGACTCATTGTCCAAGGGCAAGAGTGGAGATAACAAGGCCCTAGACAGAGCGCTCTCTCTCCAATAAGATGAACAATATTTTTGAATTTTGCTGTATTTGAAACCTATATGCTGCTTTTGTGTTTGAATTGCTTGATTTTTACTAACTTTTATCCTTCTTTCCCCTTATTTATTTTCCCCCATAGATATTTTTGGTAACCTTTCCTCTCTGCCCCTTCCTCCCCTCCCCCCACCCCGCTTTGTCTCCCATTTGGCTTTTGCATTCCAAGCACATAATAGTCAAATTTCTCACTGAAGACCCAGTAGAATAGAAAATACTAATGGCCTGATGTATCCATGTATGGAGAGGAGCCTATGCCTGTGAAAGTGGGAGTTCTGCCTCTTTGGCATACTACCTATTTTCCTGTAGCTGTACAGCAGTCCCTCCAGAAGGGCTGAATGGTAGCTGAAAGAGAAGGGGAAGGGGAAGAAGGGAGAGTATGAGGGAGACAGCTGTGTTTCTCCAGATTCTCCTTTTCCAAACAATTGAGCAATAGGATCAAATGTTAAAAACAGCACTATATTTTACCAATTTGCACTGCTTTTCATTCTCTGCTTTGGAACAATGCCAACTCCTAAGGGGTATCCCATAACCGTACAGTACACGTAAGCTCTTGGAAGCATGTCTTCAACAGAAGGCATGCTGCCATGGTAGGGGAAAAGTTGGTGGGATTTAGTGTCAAGGTGACTACAAGGCCATCTATGCCAATGCACCCCAGCTCCTGTGGCTCCTCCAGAATTCATGGTTGAAGAAGGGTTGAAATTCCATCTTCCTCCATGACAGTGACTGCCATCTTTGTGACAAGAATGGGAAAAATGAAATTACTGTCAACTCACAGAGTTCCTTTCCCCTATTGAGCTGTTCTCCAATAGGGGAGAATGGAGCTTATAAAAACAAACTGACAAGCTAGAGTTTATTGACATTCCCCCCCCCCATTTATAATAAAAATATATATTATAATGAAAATTGAACATTCAGTGACTGAGAACTAAATTAGTAATGAATTTATGAATCTTTAGGTGCAGCATCCCATAATTTTTAAAACAAAGTAAAATATATCATGTCACTATAGGGAAAACACCAGAGCAGAAATGATCAACAAGGGGGTTATCACTTGGAGAATATAATGTTTAACAGATATAAGATACTGAGAATGAGAATTTCTTGGTACTAGCTCAGTATAAGAATGCTTTTAACTTTTGAAGACAATTTTTGGCATCATTTCATTTGCTGTCATTATTCTTTGGCTGGTTGATATTTATGACCCATTAATAAAATATATTGTCTTTTGGATTACCAGTTCTACATTCTCTAAGTGTCCATGTAGTCAGTTCTGATTCCCTACTCATTCACTTGGTATAATATAATAATTTTAGTGATAAATATCCAGTCACAAGTACAATGTTTCTGAAGTTTGAAAAAAAAGTTTAAAAATTAATTTTAAAAAACCCTGTTCTTTAACTTTACAAAAGCCTTTGAAGGTCTGCAGTGTTTTCCAAATTTGTCCCTGATTTTTTCCCCGCTGTTTCCATTATGCTTGATATTCTGACAGTTCTGTAGCTCATATGAGAAATTATTTAGGTCTTGTAATTAAGAAAATTAGCTAGAGAAAATCAATTCACCTGTTTCATTATTGTTTCATGCCTGAAATTACCTTTTGGTTTCATGAAAAGTAAACACACTTGAATCTTGAAAGTATGCATTCATTCATCCTTTCTATAGCCTTGAAGTCAGAAACATTCATAACAAATCATTATTAATTTGTTCGGCCCTCTAAAAACGTTAAACTTTTACAAAATAAAAATGTAATGTAAAACACTACAGCTAAAGGATTACAAATTACTTATTATGCAAAAAACTGATTTTACAAAGATGCATAAATATGACTCTGTATTTCATCTATCAAGTAATCAGACATGTATAGGATCAAGTTTTCCATGAGTTAGAGGATCATTTATGTACACAGAATAATACACATACCTGTTTGTGCATATTTGCATATTTATCATGATTTCAAAAGCAGCCATCATAATGTAGCTACATATGCAATTACAATTACACATGCAGCTTGGGTCTTGGTTTTGAAAACATGGCCTTCGAAATGTACTTCTAGAGTTTACACCTAGACAAAGTAACTTAAGATAAAAGCCAACTTATTAGTTACAACTGGTTTCCTTGCTGGCCTACAGTCTTCTCTACGGCAATTTTCCCATTGCATGAAATTCAATGTTTGCTTAACAGCTTGAAGATCAGGTCCCCTGTCTCCGAGGAGTGGTGCATAAGCTACTCATATCTCAGAAACAGGTTCAAAATAAACACTGAAGTAAATTACATATATCAGATATTAACAATCAATTCTGCAGTAACAAGAAACTCCAAAATCAAACCAAATCAAACAAGTGTAATGACAAAAAAAAGAAAAAGATAATGAAATTAATTTCATTTTCATATGTTCAGTACATTATTACAAAGGTCAATATCTGCACTAACTAAGTGCCAGGTTCTTGACCTGTGGAACATACATTCTAAGGCACAGAGGTTTCAATACATATTTTGAAACTTCTGTAATGGTATATTAATATTCACATGCATATAATCCCATCAGCATTAGTGGTCTGAAAACTTCTGTGTTATTATATGGTACTTAATAATCATGCAATAGAAGAAGTGTGCTTTTTAAAATGAAGAACTGGCTGGAGAAACCAAGCAGCTGCATCAAAAATGTTCCTATTATTTCACTAATAATTTCAATCTAGACCAGAAGGGACCATCATCTCTCTAGAGGTGATAGGTGATTTAGTCTCCATGTAAACCTAATCTCATGAGCCAGATGTCCTTAATTGCAGCAAACCATGCAGAATTAAATGACTACAGATAGGCTTTGGTATTTTAGTAGGCAACATTTTTTCTACATTGAGTCTGATTAATTTCTAATAATGTTAATGTGATGTCAGCCTGTGGATTGTAGTGGGTGTCATTTAAAGTACTGTATGATATAGAATCTGTAGCTCTTTTTTAAATGATAATTTTAATCATTACTGCACATGAGAGAGAAGAGAAAAGGCAAAAAAAATACACTGAAGAGATTTCATTTTGCCTTTCCTCTTCCCTCTCATGTGCATTAACGATTAAAATGATCATTTTAAAAAAAAGAATTACATATTTTATATCATACAGAACTTTAAATGACACCCCACTACAACCCACAGGCTGACATCACATTAACATTATTAGAAATTAATCGGAATCAATGTAGAAAAATGTTGCCTACAAAAATTCTTAAATACACTGAAGAATATCATTAAGCATAAAGCTTCCCTATATCCAAAGCAGGCACAATAGAAACCTTTATTAAAAATATTTTGAGGCCTTAAGTTTCATTTTCACTAAATAAACTTGAACCTCATGAAATGGTATGCTACTGTGATTTACAGCACATCCTGAACAGTGTCTTAGCAGTTAATTCATTCACATTCAGGGTGAGATTCTGATGACCTTATTCCATTTCAGTACCACACACCACAAGCATCCCCGCTGGCTTTAATAGGATCACTTGTGGAGCATGGGACTATTCAATAAGAGTAATGGCAACAGAATTGTATCTCAAATGCTAGTGAGATACTTTGAAAATAATATATATTATTCACATTAGTATAATTGAAATACACTGGAATTGCCTTACCATGGTGTAGCTGTGAGCCACCTTCATAAGATCTGTGCACCCCTGTGCATCAGCAAATGCTCGTATTCCCAAACAGTTGGATGGATGTAAAAGCTTCATTAGAAAATGGCAGCAAACCTCTACTACTTGTGGGAGTTGAAGGAGGCATGCAGCTGCCAGAAGGTTTTCAATGGTGTCCTCCTTCAATTCCAAGCAACCTGAAAAAGAGATTAAGATATATAGTATTTCCTGTATGTGTGTCTACATAAGAAAACAATTGCCAAATGGGATTTTAGCAAACAAGCCAGTAATAAATAAACGCTAAACTGCTGTATGATGGTCAGATGACAACCTTAACACCAACATTTATTATTGTGTAAGCCAGCCTTTGTGGCATATGGGAATCAGAGTTAACTCTTCATTGTGCATCAACAGCTGATTTGTAGGTAGTACAGATCCTGATGGTTGCAGAAATTTGTGAAGCAAGATCACACAATGGGATTTTTTTTAAATTGGTCCTAGTCTTAAAATATATCTATCAGGCAAATCAAATGCTTGCAGTTTGGCTTAGAGTCTTTCAGGCTCTTATAAAACCTCAAGTTGGCCAAATGTAATTTTCAGGCTTAAAAAAAACCACACATACAAAAAATGTGTTTTGAGTGGGCCATGCCAGTGAGACCTATACTTCAGGTAGTTTTTAGGTCAGGCTGCATGGAGGACAGAAGAGGGGATGGTATGGAGGACTTATGGAAGGTAATATTTTAACTGTTTCCATGCTCAGTTCTCAAAATCTGAAACCAATGCCATGGAACTATTAAGTCTTCAAGAAAACCTTCTAAGTTATATGCAGTCTTAACCTTTAAAGCATCTTGCATTATTAAAATCTGATTTTCAAAATAAAATAATAAACTAATAATAATTAATAATAATAATAACAATAATATTTTTCTAAACATATGTAAGCAGGGTCTGCATGAGCTTTCCTCTGACAGCTACCTGGGGAGGGGGAAAGACTTCAGGAGCAGACTGTATTTACATAAACATTCCTAATCTGCCTTGGTACCCAGCAGACAGAGCTGTGTTGCCCAAAGTGATCAACTTTGGCTAGTCCTGGGTTACAAATCACTTTATTACTGAATGCAGGTGTTGTGAAATATTATCAATGTTGTTATCTTTATTGTATGAGCAAAGGGGAGCAGAACTTTGCTTAGCCTGGCCTGACTGAGGGATCACCCTCAACTGAAAGGAACTAGCTAAGCCAGTGGACCGAATGCTAGACCCAGTGAAAATAAGAGGGGGCAGAGACAGGTGTCCATGGCAGGAGGTGGGCTCTATCTCAGAGCCCCAGGCATGGTTTAATCTGCTCCTCCCCACTGTTTAAAAGACAGAGCTAAGTAATGTTCCATTAGGAGTCTTTTGTTTTGTTAAATGCTCACTAACGCTGAAATCACTTGTTGCCAGGAGAGCGTTTCTGCCCAGCCTGCTTAAGTTCCGCCACTAGTAGCTGACAATCACTGAGAACTGCATATCATTAAGAGTTGGGGGGAAACCTCAAATGACTGACCTACAGAGGTCGTAGTATAGAAGCAGATGGCAGAAGGTGACTGTGTGCAGAGCAGCGGATGGCAGGGCAGCCAGCCAGAGCCAGTGCTCAGAGGTGGAGCAATCAAGGTGCCTTCTCCCTGTCCCGGGTGGGAGGTGAACTTACACACATGCACCTTTGAACCCTGGGTCCTCATTGACCCAGGACAACCACTGTGTGGTGAGAAAGCAGAGAGGGGCACAATAAAGGAAATTTTGGTTGTAGGACTCAAGAAAATGAAGCAGAAGACACTGCAACACGCACTCTGGGATGAGTGTCCTGCTCACGGTTTTATGTTTATGAATCCTGCTTACAGCATTTTCTCTATTCAGTGTTGGGTAACTTCCTACACTCAGACACTCTGCTTGTGCGAGGGGAAGTATTGCCTCATAGAGGCGCCCAGGTCAGTGTGTAATTTTCCCAGGTTACTGGGTGGGGGCTTGAGCTGGTTCTGTGTGTTGTATTGTTGAAAAGGAACCCCTAGATATTGAACCCACCCCTGGTTACTGCTGATTCCACCTGGCAGAAGGTTTACACATATAAGTAAAAAAAGATGATAGAGTTCAGAGTAATATTAGTGACAAGGATTTGAAATATGGATGGCACAGCCTCCCATGGCAGTATGGATGGCAGTGCTCATGGTGGTGACTTAAACGCCACAATGTATGAAATTGCCAAAGACAAGGGAAGCTGGTCTCCATGGGTGTGTGTCTCAAGGATTCCAGTGTTTCATCACTTAGATACAGCGACATAGCCCATAAAAACATTATTGATTCAATTAGATAAGAGAAGTAAAGTAAGATTGGGCCTGACAAAGGACTGAAAGAAGTGGAAAAGATTTTTGATATATTGGATTAAACATCTCTATATCATCTAGGCTCTGATCACCTCATGCCGAAATCAATGTCAAAGCTCCCACTGGCTTCAGTGGTACAGGACTGAGACCCTAGATTATTATCTGACTGTAAAGACCTCGATTCGCTGGCTTCAATGGGACTATTCATAATACATGAGTATTTGCAGGAATGGGGTCCAAACCTCCAAATCTGTGAATGTTTGTTCACAACTATAATTAAGAAGACTTGACATGTGAGGACTTCAGGGTAAACTTCACTTAAGTTATAATATACAAGCATGTTTCTTTTAGATCATAAAGTTTTTGAGATAAAAAAGATCAGATATTAAAACTGATACGACACTTGACATTAACCCAAAGGCCACAAATTCAATAATTATGTTCCATTTTTAGTTGTCGTTTCACAGTTCATGCTTCATCTTCTAGATTTAGTTGTACATCTCAAACACCAATAAGTAGAAAACATGTAATGTTGCAACATCCTAATGAGAGTACCACTACAAAACATTATCTACATTATAAAGATGACAAATTAGAGGTCATTGGGGAAGAAATAAATAGGAAACTATGGAAATGAATATATGCAAAAGTACAGTACTTAAGGTAATTTCTGAAAAAGCATGCTAAGAAAATAACATTTGATTTTACTTTTATTGTACTGATCAAAACAGTTAAAATATAAGGGAAAGATTAAAATGCATATTGATCTTGCTGTTCGAAGTAATATAGTTTCACTATTAGACAACTTCCATGTTTTTTCACATCCAAATTTTGTGTTCACTGTCATACTAAGGGAAAAAAATCTACAAGTCTTAATTCTATCATCTACTATTGAACAATTCTGGAAAAAAAAACTTCTTGGCATCTTAAAATAAAACAGCACTAGGATGATATTTAAAGGAAAACCCACCACTTTATCTTTTGATATAAAAAAAACAAAATGCATTAGCCATAGCATGGAATGTAAATTTCTGACCTTCTCTCCTTCCTCTCTTTTAATACAATAAGGGCTTGATATAACAGGGAAGTAAACAATTGTTCCTCACTAGGATAAGTTAAAATGTACCCATAAAAAGCTCTAAAAATATGCAAAGGTATTAAACAAATTCCAAAATAGGACTAATGTCTAAAGACTGAAACCTTTGATCATTACCCCAAATTCAAACAATTCTTCCTTCATGTGTAAACTAGTTAAGGCTTGGAAACATGAGTTCTAGCAGACCGAAGTGGGGAGGTGCATTCCAGGGTGCAGGATCCTCCATCTAGAATGAGCTGACACCAGACCTCTCACAATTAAATTAGAAAACTATCTGCTTGAACACCTCAGCATGTTTCCAACTGTCATGACATCACACAACAAGAAAGCAGTCATTGAAATTCAAGGCACTATACCAAAAAAACCCTGAACAAACCATCAACAATTTCTTTGATCAACATAGCCATCTTCTATTAAAACTACACATCAATAGGCTTTTATACTCAAATGTATTCAACAAAGGATTTATATGAACATATTTCAGCTAAAGATGGATCATGAATAATTTGTTGCAACTGTTGCTTCAAGTAGGTGCTATTCATAATAGCATTTTGTGAATGATCACCTAAGGAATATTGCATTGTTTGTGCTCCTTAACTGGATGACTTCTATACATAAAAACAGTTATCAAGAGACCAGCATAAACACGTACAGTGTGAATGCTCATACAAATATACATTCACATAAGTACTGGCATATGGACACATATACATGTAAAGTTTCCTTTACACAAGTATTCTAGAGAATGAAATTTTGCTCACATGAATATTTCCAAACACCAAATAATGCAAACACCAAAGCAGCTGAACAAGAAGTCCCATAATTTGAGAGCTTCACCCCTGCTCATGACCCCCAGAAGCCATTCTCCACCAGTTCATTCCTTTCCTTCACTCACTTATGAAACATGGACAGAATAAGGAGCCAATTGCTAATCATGGGAGTTATCCTTGTTCTGTTCAACAGTGGAACACTCCCACACGGGTGCATGGCCCACACCCTCCTCATTTTCTTTAGGTGGAACACAAGATAGAGAATGACTTCTATCTCCCCCGCCCCTCATCCTCCCCATTCACGCTAACAACTAAGACACTTGTGATAGCCATAAGGGACAACTTGGGCATTAGTGGGATTAAAATAGGCTTTAGTGTGCACAAATTGATCCTGTTCATAGATGATATATTACTTTACATAACTAATATGGCCATTTTGCAGCAGATCCTTAGGGTTTTTTTTTTTTTTTTTATGGCAGAGTATGAACTAGTATGTGGCTTCAAGGTGAACCTATCAAGGAAACAGACAAATGGCTTTAGATACCTGGGAATAGGGGTATGCTGAAGTTTGATAGCTCTTCTTAAAAACTAAATGCAGAGATTTAATCTCTGTGCTTAGAAATCCTAGGATAAGGGCAAAAAAGTTATATGTGGCTAAATTTAAACAGGGGGTTGCTGCTTCCAAATTGCAGATGTGATTGGAGGGCTCTGATCCTTTTAAAAGTGGACTTCAATTTGCCTTTTGTGAACAAATCTGATCATGGGAAGTGGTGTAACTCTCCCTGGCTTTATTTTTGTAAAGTGTTACATTCAACAGGTGTTAGGCACTGCTTATGAACTTTTCAACATCTCACTAGGTCCTGAAGTACTTTTGTAAAACTAACTCTAAATGACAAAATCACTTTTTAAAATGGCAATTAGGATCCTAGTTGCTTTTTAAAATTTTGATCTAAGTGTACTCTGATGTCAAATGCTTCAAGATGGTCAAAGAGGAAAAGCAGTAAAGAAGCTCAGGAAATACAAACTTTTAACACAAAAGAATGATCTGCAGTCTTTGACAATTTGATACTGAAAATGAGAAGATCCGAGCACGCAATCAAAATTTCTTAATGGTTACTCCTTTGTTTTATTTCCCCGCCAGCTTTACAAAATGCAATATGGCACCTGACCAACAGCTCCAGTCTGGTCAAAACAAATTAACTGAGGCTCAGAATCTCATTTTGTATTACATTAATTAAAATAAAAAAAATGTATGGGAAACAATCAATAGCAAATTTAATGGATTCTAATTACTACTCTAAATTATAGTTCTATTTGTGTTAAATTGTATGTGTATTGATTATGCAGAAATAAAAATGTCAGTCTGTAGGATGCATCCTTATAATGAATATTGATATAATTTGTATTACCTTGTTATACAAGGATTGATGACTATGGAATAAATATTCCCTAGTCCCTTCTTTCCTTTGTTAGCCCTGTTCTCTGAACAACTGTCATTGGTTTTAATATACATTCTGCTCAAATTCTTACCCTTTAGGCCATGATCTTGTAACTGCCTCTGAGGGAATAGGGGAGGGGAACTCTTGTGGAGCCCCAATGACCTCCATAGGGTCTACCCGTGTGGAGTTAATTGCAAGATCAGAAATAGAATAAATCCCCTTACCTTTGGGTGTGCAAGGATTGTAGCTCTTGACCCTTAATGTTTTAAAACTTCAGTTTCACTATAACATAACCAATTATATTATATTTTTTTCAACATATTCTGTTCTGGTGAGCTGCTGATGTAATTGAGAGGTCTTCTAGTAAGTCTTTGATTTTCAAATTAAACAGAAAATGTTGTCCAGCCATAATAACTCCCTTCCCCAATGTTATACACTATATGTCATTTCCTGTAGTAATTTCGACAAACTCCTGCTTTGAATTTACGCTTTGTCATACTAGGAAACTACTTTTTCAAACTGTACTCAATTGGTCCTTTCCTTCAGCTCGCATTCAAGACTGTTAAACAAACAGAAAATCTGCACAATGGGGCACATTCTGTGGAGTGTGTTAGATCCCTGACAGCAGTTGGCTAGTATTATAGCATCAGCATCCTGGGATGGTTTTATTACCAAGAAATTGTAACTGTTTCTTTTGAATGCTGTCTTTGTTACCATAATCAATGCCTTTGTCAAAATTATGACCATGAGGAAATGTGCTTTAAGTAAGTCTATACTTTACATCAATCCAGAAACTTTAGTCAGTGCAGAATGGCAACACATGATTCATGATCTGCACTGACTGTCCGTTTGTTTCTGGATTGATTTTCATTGAATGACAGAACTGGAAGGGACCTCGAGAGGTCATCTAGCCCAGTCCCCTGCACTCAAGGCAGGACTAAATATTATCTAGATCATCCCTGACTGGTGTTTGTTCAACCTGCTCTTAAAAATCCCCAATGATGGAGATTCTACCACCTCCCTAGGCAATTTATTCCAGTGCTTAACCACTCTGAGAGTTAGGACGTTTTTCCTAATGTCCAACCTACCTGCCCTTGCTGCAGTGTAAGCCCATTGCTTCTTGTCCTATCCTTAGAGGTTAAGAAGAACAATTTTTCTCCCTCCTTCTTGTAACAACCTTTTATGTACTTGAAAACTGTTATCATGCCCCCTGTTAGTCTTCTCTTCTCCACACTAAACAAACCCAGTTTTTTCAATCTTCCCTCACAGGTCATGTTTTCTAGACATTTAATTATGTTTGTTGCTCTTCTCTGGACTTTCTCCAATTTGTCCACATCTTTCCTGAAATATGGCACCCAGAACTGGACACAGTACTCCACTTGAGGCCTAATGACTGCGGAGTAGAGCAGAAGAATTACTTCTCGTGTCTTGCTTACAATACTCCTGCTAATACATCCCAGAATGATGTTTGCTTTTTTTTGCAACAGTGTTACACTGTGGACTCATATTTAGCTTGTGATCCACTATGACACCCAGCTCCCTTTCTGCAGTACTCCTTCCTAGGCAGTCATTTCCCATTTTGTATGTGTGCAACTGATTGTTCTTTCCTAAGTGGAGTACTTTGCATTTGTCCTTATTGAATTTCATGCTATTTACTTCAGACCATTTTTCCAGATTGTCAAGATCATTTTGAATTTAAATCCATCTTCCAAAGCACTTGCAACCCCTCTCAGCTTGCTATTGTCCACAAACTTTATAAGTGTACGATCTATGGCATTATCTAAACCATTGATGAAAATATTGAACAGAACCAGTCCCAGAACCGATCCCTGCAGAACCCCACTCATTATGCCCTTCCAGCATGATTGTGAACCACTGATAACTGCTCTCTGGGAATGATTTTCCTACCAGTTATGCATCCTCCTTATAGTAGCTCCATCTAGGTTGTATTTCCCTAGTTCTTTTATGAGAAGGTCATGGGAGACAGTATCAAAAACCTTACTAAAATCAAGATATACCACATCTACCACTTCCTTCCTATCCACAAGGCTTGTTAACCTGTCAAGGAAAGCTGTCAGGTTGGTTTGACGTGATTTGTTTTAGACAAATCCATGCTGACTGTTATTTATCACCTTATTATCTTCTGGGTGTTTGCAAATTGATTGCTTAATTATTTGCTCCATTATCTTTCTGGGTACAGAAGTTAAGCTGGCTTGTCTGTAATTCCCTGGTTTGTCCTTATTTCCCTTTTTATAGATAGGCATTATATTTGCCCTTTTCCAGTCTTCTGGAATCTCTCCCATCTTCTATGACTTTTCAAAGATAATTGCTAATGGCTCAGATATCTCCTCAGTCAGTTCCTTGCATATTCTAGGATTCATTTCATCAGGCTCTGGTGATTTGAAGACATCTAACTTGTGTAAGTAAATTTTTACCTGTTCTTTCCTTAGTTTAGACTCTGATCCTACCTCATTTTCACTGGCAGTCACTATATTAGATGTCCCATTGCCACCAACCTTTTTGGTGAAAACCGAAAAAAAGAAGTCGTTAAGCAGCTCTGCCATTTCCATATTTTCTGTTATTGTCTTCCCCCCTGTCATTGAGTAATGGGTGTACGCTATCCTTGGTCTTCGTCTTACTTCTAATGTATTGTACAATGTTTTCTTGTTTCCTTTTATGTCCCTAACTAGTTTGATCTCGTGTTGTGCCTTGGCTTTTCTAATTTTGTCGCTACATACTTGTGTTATTTGTTTATATTGATCCTTTGTAATTTGACTGAGTTTCCACTTTTTGAAGGTCTCTTTTTTTAATTTTATATAATTGAAGATCTCCTAGTTAAGCTAGGGTTGTCTCTTGCCATACTTCCTATGTTTCCTACACAGTGGGATAGTTTGCTTTTGTGCCCTTAATAATGTCTCTTTGAAAAACTGCCAGCTGTCTTCAATTTTAAAGAGTTAGATTTAACCTATAGTGCTATAGATGTCTTGGGACTTTTCTACATGAGAGATTGCTTCTCCTTACATGACACCACACTGCAGCTGTGATCAGATGGATACCTCATGTATTAAAAAAGGATGACGGTGGCAGTATGTATGCAGTTCAGAGGTGCCTCAGTTCTGGACCAAATTCCCCTCCCTGGTCTTCCTGTTCTTGTGAGCTCTTGCAGATGGTGGGTTTTGTTGGATGTTAGAGTGGAAAGGAAGGGAATTCTGTGTTTTAGGATTTATAGCGGGATTCATATTTTTGTCAGTCAGAGTTAAGCTGCTGTTTATTTTTTTCTATTCTTGTAAGTGGTGTTAGAGGCATCTTGATATTTTGGATAGGCATCCTGTTTATTAATGTAAAAATCCTAATTAATTAATGAATTAAAAGAAAATTGGTATGGTTAATCTCCCACACAGATGGGTGGAACAATCAGCTGTATTTTTTGGGGAAAGAATTAAATTCATCACTCATTGTTTTAGAAGGCTATTTATTTGTTCACCATCAGTGGGGAGAAAAAAATCAGCATTCTCCATCCAGTGTATGCAGAGATTTGTATGCTTGGTGGCATTGGTAGTGTAAAAGAATGCAAGACTTGAAGAAAGTTGAAAGGAACACAGTGCCCTTTATCCAAACTATTCAAGAAACATGCGGATAAAATTTTGTGTAGGGCATTTCAATTCACCAGTTCATGGCCTTTTGTAGTCAAGTACCTTTCTTAAGACAATCTACTCTTCCTAGTTCCAGGGAAAACATTAGTATAGACATTCAAGGTCCCTTCCAGCTCTACATTTATATAATTCTATGATTACAGGATAAAACAGGTTCACATATGCTCTGTAATGAATAAGACATGGCTGCATCTTTGTCTTATTCTAGTGAATACAGAAGGCAAATTAGAAGAATAAGTTACTATATATCATTAAGCTATATAATATTTGTTTCCCATTGTCACCTAAATACATTCACATTCAATTCCTAAACTCTTTTTCTAATTTATCAGTTGAATGCTGGTTTGATATGAGTAAACCTCAAAGTTAACTAGAGCTCCCATTCCTTAGCACAGCATTTGTAACTATAAAAGATTCATTTAAATAACATTTCTACTTACTTTCCAGAGGGATTTCATTGTACAAAGAATTCGAAAGAATTAGTTATAAAATACAGAAATGCTGGAGGAAGAAGAATACATTCAAAGGACCAAATTAACTCCTGACATAAGAGGTGAAACTCCCATTGAAATCCAAAGTTGTTCTTGCTCATTTAGCCAGAGTTAAATTTGGACCATATATTTTTCTCCTTCATTATACATGTGTATATTATATTTACTATTAAAGAGTTTACAAACAGATTACAGATTTAAAAAAAATATATCAGGATCATCACTAGTTTTGGTATCCCTGAACCCCTTCATATAATGGATGGGTATTATCCTTCTCCTCTACTGACTGTTGTCAGAGATAGGATACTGAACTAGATGGAACTTGTGTTTGGCAAACCCATAGCCAGAACAGGGTTGTTTGCTCAGCTGACATGCTTCACCCTTCCAACAGAGCCTGAAATGACTCATCACTCAGGCATGCAGCAGCAGCTCAGCGGCAGGGACTGATCCTGTCAGCAGAGCCTGAAATGCCTCAGCCTTCAGACATGCTGCAGCAGCATGGGCAGGAACTGGGTCAGATGACCTCCATGCACAAGTATTTTACTGACCCTGCCAGAGTTGCAAGTTAGTCTGTGCAACACCACTACCTGGCCATGAGCCCTACTGCTACCTCACAGTGTGACAGAATCCCTAGGCTTCCAGCCTGCTCTTGGTCTTGTTCCTGTTCCTGCACCAAGCCTTGCCTGGGCCTTCTTCCGGCTCCCTTTAGCCTTGTCCATGCCCCATCCTAACCAGTTCCAGCCCTGCACCCAACTTCTTACCCCCAGAGCCTTGAACTGACTTCAATCCATCTTCAATGTTTGGCCTGCTTCCTAACTCTGACTATGATCCTGATTTGATTTGTCCACAGATTCTGACCCCAGTTCTGACACCCGGCTTGACCCTGGATACCAGGACCAGACACCTAGATCCCAGAGTGTGAAATCTTGGGTCTGATCTAGTTTGGCAAATTTTATGTGCCAACTGAATCAAATGACAATTCCTATAGGATTCAACAGGCCCTATAGCTGTTTCAACATTACTGAAAATGAAGAAAAACTTAGCTGTAAGGTCAAGAAAGGGCCAATACTCCAGAAAATGATGCTAAAGAGAGCATTCTGCACACTGCTCAACTTGAACTGTAAGAGGATTGTAAATCACCATTAGTTTTAACTGGATAACTGAATCAGAAGTGGTTTGACTGGAGTGTATTCATGGCCTTAGGAGCTTTTTAGAATGTAATTTTGTTTATCTACTAGTGTCAAGTCCTAAATCCAAGCAGAGACCCACTAAAGCCACTGTGTGCTACACCATGTAACATAAGAAGTCAATGGGTTGGATGCAGGATCTTGGCCTTAGAAAGAAAACAAAAATCCCCATAGTTCAGAGTTCTCCTGTTGCTTGAAAAATGAGGCCTTATTATTGTGCAAATAGATATTGACTCTGAGTTTCCCCCAGATATTGGCATCTGACACTTAATTCTATAATTTGGCTGACCTAATAAATTTAGCCTAGGTATAACAGGGGAAGTTTGTTTTCCTTAGATCAGCATTCTATTACATCAGAGATTAAATCTAATCCACTTACAGTTTCAATGAACCACTGAACTACAGCAAAACTGCATGAAAGGACATGAACTCATTGAATTTTTGTGATTCCTATTGGTCCAACACAACATTCACTGTAAGATTAGGTTAGTTTAAACACAAACCTTTTTGAACATTGGGATTGCATAGTATACAAATTAGATAAATGCACAATTTGGCAAGAATATTTTGCACCATCCTTGGAGGGATTCACAATGATTCTAGATAGACAAATTATTATTGCAATGTCTTATTTTTATTTAGAGATAGATGGCCAGCTATTAAAAAAAAAACAGAATGCTGCTTACAGGCAGTTGTCTGTAAAATAAAGACAATAAAGCCGTAGGTAAATGGAGTAAAGGATGTATCTAAGGAAGTACTGTTGGCCAGACTATGTTTTCATATCAATTGAAGAGACAGCAGATGTAGGATTAGAGCAAATACATACTGCTTTAGATTATAGGAAAGTGAGTGTAACTTTTTATTCCATGTAACCATTCAGCTGTTCAGTACATTCTTACTTTTGGAGATTGTCTTGCAATATTCTCAAAAGTCACCATGCCCCTATACCTTTCACACAAATACTAACAATTACTCATTTATAAAGGTAACACAAATTATTATTTAATACCACACACGTAACATGCAGATTATTTCCACATATAACACGTCCAAGAGTTCCATTTAAATAAAATCAAAACAATCAATTCTAAGTTTAACATATTTCTGGTATTTTGTTTGTGACAAGTATTATCTTATAACAAGTTAAATGTTATGATGCATTTAGGAGCCACGTTTTCCCACTAAATATGATTTTTTTTCCATAAGTAGTAGAGTAAAACACATACATTAAAAATTGCAAGCAATCTACTGATTTGAAGACTGAGTAATTAGTATTCTAGAGAAAAAAACTGTAAATTACAGCAATACTTTACTAATGCATTTGCATAATACATATAATTTGAATTAAACTTTCATTTACTTTGTAATGAAAACTACTTATTTTAGATAACAAAATAATGCGTGATGATTCAATTATAAAAATAATTTCTTACAAAAATTTAAATTATTCAATTACAAATGCTTGTTGGTGAAAAAAAACTCAATACAAATATTATAGCTTACATTTGTATATATTTTCTTCATGTTTTCTGCCCTAAGCAAGTTGTGTTTTAAGGATATGTATTACATACTAAGATTTTAATTAATTTTGCCGCAGACATTGCTTGCTCACAGCAATATAACACGCTTCACTATCATTAAAGGTTTGTTGTTTGGCAGTTTAATTTCCTACCCATCTTCCTAGCACTACTAGATGGACAGCTCCCTTTATTTAAGCCATGCCCTTATCAATTCTGTACAGAACTTGATGCTCTGCTGGTAATCTTGTAATTCCACCTTGCAAATTTTTTAGAACTCTATTTATTTATACATCAGTGAACATGTTACATTTTCACAGTATCTCATGATGCTAGTGTCTATCTACACAGGAGATTCACAGAGAAGACAATTTAATTATGACTTTTTCTTTATAACCAAGCACTACAATTATTTTAAATAAAATAATACACTTAAGAAGAAAATAATATGTTGGCAAGGACTGGTCATTATCAAAAGCAAAAAGTCAAACAAACCATCAGACTAACAAACAAACCATCAGCACACATACAAGTACAGCAACTTTCAAAATCAGGAAATTATATACTGTTTTTACTTAATATACTTAAGTACATGTATAACTTTGTTCACATGAGTAGTCTAAAAGTTATGCCAATGTTTGCTTGAAGAACTGGAGTTATTAAGGCTCAATCCTTCATTCCTTATATACTGAAAGCTGTCTACAATGTTAATTGGAGTTTTAAACATTTGAGGATATAAACATTATCCCTATTTCACAAAATGGGGGGAGAAACAAAGAACTTGATGCTGTGAGATACTATGTGCCTCCTGTGAGTCAAAGGCAGCTGAGCATGCAGAGCAACTGGAAGGATTGAGCCCAAAGAGGTTAAGTGACTTTCTCAACATCACACAGTGCACAAAGCAAAAATGCTGATAGCCATGTTAGTAATGAAATACACAGTTTATGTTAATGGAACACGATTCCTTTTATGAAAAAAAGATAACTGACAACTAAATTAAAGAACTCAATTTAACTGGAGAAATGATTTCTTGATCCATCATGTTAATGCCTTGTCTGGGCTCGAACAAGTTCATATCACATGATGCATTGTCACAATTTCCAGCTAGGAAGCATGAAGACCCCTTTTATTTCAATAGACAAGTGCAACTTACCAAAGCTATTCCTTGGCTTCCTGCATTTTTTCCCTCCACAAGAATTGTTTGATTGCTTGACACAAGGGATTTATAATTACTGATTTCAATTATACATGGAGGGCTTGAAAAAGAGACTTGCAAGTATGTTCATTTTAGTTAAATAAACATAGACCTATAATGAAAATAGGAGACCCTGACACTTTTCCTGGTGTGTCTTTCAGGTAATTTTGGTATTTTTTCCTCTAGGTATTTAAGTTTGGTAGGTGCCCAGTGTAATTTAAAATCTTTTGGTAGGATCTGCTTTGCAAAGACTACAATAAAGTGGCCACAGATTCATTTAACTTAAGGAATATGGAACAGCTTCCTGAAAGTATGAAGTAGATCCTGTACCTGAGGTACAGCATTTTGGTTAGAGGTTAAATATATTTAACAAGTCAAAGAATGAAATTTTATGTTCCTGGAATCCAACTTGACTCATTCAAAATTTCTTTATTAAAATTTGTAAAAAAATGCTATTCATATGCTCTAGAAACCATTGGCATAATGTGACAAATTATACATTAAAACTTAGTAATGCAATTCAGAATAATCCATCACCAGCAAACCAGGCTCCAATCATAGAATCATAGGACTGGAAAGGACTTCAAGAGGTCATCCAGTCCAGTCCCCTGCACTCATGGCAAGACTAAGTATTATTTAGACCATACCTGACAGGTGTTTGTCTAATCTGATCTTTAAAATCTCCAATGCTGGTGTGACATTCCCCTCTGGTGTTATCTAGACCGGTGACCCGCTAGGCCACTCCAATCCTTGATTCTGGGAGCCAGCCTTACTCTGCTCTGCTGTGAGAACCCCCACTCCCGGGCTATTCACGCACAGCCTGTAGCATGTAAGCTGCTCCCAGCTACTTGCAAGCGAATGACACTAGCAAATATCTCCAGTCCCAGATACAACCGTAGGAACCTCCATCTTGCAGTATGTCCAGTTATGCCCACTGGACACTGCAAGCTTATATGAATTCATGAATTTAACAAAGAAATTGATATGTACCAGGCTTATTACCTGAAGGGAAGCCTCTGACACACTTCAAACCAAACACACTACTTCAGATAGAATAAACAAACAAATTTATTTGCTATAAAGAGAAATTTCAAGTGATTATAAGTCAAAGCATAATAAGTCAGATTTGGTCAAATGAAATAAAAGCAAAACATATTCTAAGGTGATCTTAACACTTTCAATGTCCTTACAAACTTAGATGCTTCTCACCACAGGCTGGCTGCTCTTCAGCCAGGCTCTCCCCTTTGATCAGCGCTTCAGTCGCTTGGTGGTGGTGGTGGTGTCTGTAGATGTAGGTAGAAGAGAGAGACAGCATGCAAATGTCTCTCCCTTTTATCATGTCCTTTCTTCCCTCTTGGCTTTCCATCCACACCCTCACCTTCAGAGTCAGGTGAGCATTACTGAGTCTCTTCAAGCAAAGCTGAGCAATTCCCCTGGTGTGGCCTCATGCAGGTGAGTCACTGCATTGTAGGTCCCTTGCTGGACAATGGTTGTTGATGTGTAGAATGATACCCTGCCCGGGCATTGGTTACTTTCCTTGCTGTTGCCTCTGGGGAGATAACATCTGGCTGATTCCCCAATTTACAGCATGCTTTAATGACTACCATAGAACATAGTTCTCATAACTTCATATGCGTTAATGATACACATATATGGATACAGAAAAGACTTTCAGCAGATCATAACCTTCCCCCTGATACCTTACAAGGCATGCTTTATATGTAAGATCACGATGCTACAGATGGAGATTCCATAATTTCTTTGACAATTTATTCCAGTGCTTAAACACTGACAGCTAGGAAGATTTTCCTAACATCCAATTTAAACCTCCCTTGCTGCAATTTAAACCCATTGATTCTTGTTCTATCCTCAGAGGTTAAGAACATTTTTTTCTCCCTCCTCCTTGTAACAACTTTTTATGTACTTGAAAACTGTTATCCTGTCCCCTCTCAGTCTTCTCTTTTCCAGACTAAACAAACCCAATGTTTTTAATCTTCCTGCATAGGTCATGTTTTGTAGACCTTTAATAATTTTTGTTGCTCTTCTCTGGACTCTCTCTAATTTGTCCACATCTTTCCTCAAATGTGGCATCCAGAACTGGACACAATACTTCAGTTGAGACCTAATGAGAGGGGGAGTAGAGCAGAAGAACTACTTCTCATGTCTTGCTTATGGCACTCCTGCTAACACATCCCAGAATGATGTTCGCTTTTTTTTGCAACAGTGTTACACTGTTGACTTATATTTACCCTGTGGTCCACTATGAGCCCCAGATCTCTTTCTAAAGTCAAGAAATATCACATTTGCTGTGTCCCCCCCCCATCCACAAGGCTTGTAATCCTGTCAAAGAAAGATATCAGGTTGGTTTGACATGATTTGTTCTTGATAAATCCATGCTGACTGTTACTTATCACCTTATTATCTTCTAGATGTTTGCAAATTGATTGCTTAATTATTTGCTATATTATCTTTCTGGTTACAGAAGTTAAGCTGACTGGTCTGTAATTCCGCAGGTTGTCCTTATTTCCCTTTTTATAGATGGGCACTATATTTGCCCTTTTCCAGTCTTCTGGAATTTCTCCCATTTTCCGTGACTTTTCAAAGATAATTGCTAATGGCTCAGATATCTCCCCAGTCAGCTCCTTGAGTATTCTAAGATGCATTTCATCAGGTCCTGGTGACTTCAGGACATCTAACTTGCCTAAATAATTTTTAACTTATTCTTTCCCTATTTTATCCTCTGAGCCTACCTCATTTTCACTGGCATTCACTATGTTAGATGTCCAATCACCACCAACCTTCTTGGTGAAAACTGAAACTGAAAAAAGAAATCATTAAGCACCTCTGCCATTTCCACGTTTTCTGTGATTGATGGGGGGGGGGAGACAAACAATTCTCCACTCTTACATTTCCTGTCCATTTTCAAATGACTCAATCAATCAGTCAGACAAGCAAACATCCCTGAACGTCAACAGATTTAGGCTATTTAAGACTGTAGTAAGGCAGAGTGGCCTCCCTCTGGACCTGAAAGGGAGGGACCATAACATGCCTCCTGCTGGCAGAGCCGAACATGCCCTTCCTCCCATACCAAAACAGAGAGTCGGGACAGAAAGTATAAAGGGAGGGCCTTTTAGCTCAGTTTTTGCTCGTGGATGTTTGAAGCCCTCTGGGGGATCTCAGACCAGTCGCTGAACCATGCAGTGCCCTGCCAATGGAGGAGACTGAGGGCAGGGAGGATTTGCTAGCGCCAACATCAGCCAATTATGGAGCAGTGAGAGAGATCTCGCTGCCAGCAAAGCAACGCTAGTGAAGCACATTAGGAAGTAGTCCATGGTAACCAGACATTAATCCAGTTGTTCTGCCAGGAAAAGAGGCAGCATGTTTTGGTTATTTTGCACCTGACCCAGTGGCAGGACAACCTGATACTGTTAGGGCCCTTGGCTTGGTCCCCCTACCCTGGTCACAATCCCACCCCCCACACACACCTGGGACCGGTGATCAACCCAAATGAGGCCTAAATCTGTGGCCATAGACTCTTGCTTTGCCCCGCCCAGAGGACCAGAACCCAAAGACTGTTTCTTTACTGTCTTCCCCAACGTAAAGGCTGTGGCCATAGGTTGTTTTGTGGTGCTGTCCCACCCAGAGGAACAGAAAGCTGACAGTTGGAGTCAGCCATGATGAAACAGAGTGGCCTCCCTCCGAACTTGAGAAGGAAGGACCATTACACCAAGAAAGATAAAGCAACTTCATCCTGGGGGACATTCACAGAGAACACTCTGCTACTAGCCACTTCTGATTTACACCAAACATGTTCATATCCTCTTGGATGTTTCTGCTGATCTCAGTTCTCGCAGTGTGGCACAAGGTGAAGCAGTCTCTCACAGGCTAGACCCACAAAGGATCTTAGGCATTGCAACACCTAATTTTTAGGTGCATAGCCACTCAGTGGAATCCACAGCCCTTATTTAGGCACCTGCACCCCATTTACAATACACAGGGAGAGATAGGTGCCTAACAATGGGATACACAAAAGCCAAAATGCTAAGCAAGGAGACAGGAAGAAATGCTGAGGACAGTGATGTGGCCTAAGCCCCACCCCTCTGATGGAGTTAGGTACTTATCTCTGCTTGGGCTTCTGAGCCATGAACCCTCTCCCGGAGTTAGATGCCTACGTTGTTTTGTTTTTTGCAAGAAATGGTACTGTAATTCTCCCCACCCCATAACTTTTAGCCCAGTAGTTAAGACACTCACCAAGGATGTTGGAGTAGGGATTTGAACCAGACAGTGTGCGACCAAATTCAAATTTCTTCTCCACATCAGATTTTAAGTGCTTACAGGGTTAGGTGGGAACTGATTTGGGGTCTGGGGGGTCTCAGGTGTGCCTAAATGTTGGACTTCTGTATCTAACTGCCATTTTAGATGCCTGTCATAAATATAAAGGGAAGGGTAAACCCCTTTGAAATCCCTCCTGGCCAGGGGAAAGCTCCTCTCACCTGTAAAGGGTTAAGAAGCTAAAGGTAACCTCGCTGGCACCTGACCAAAATGACCAATGAGGAGACAAGATACTTTCAAAAGCTGGGAGGAGGGAGAGAAACAAAGGGTCTGGGTCTGTCTGTAGTCGTCTTGGCCGGGGACAGAACAGGAATGGAGTCTTAGAACTTTTAGTAAGTAATCTAGCTAGGTATGTGTTAGATTATGATTTCTTTAAATGGCTGAGAAAAGAATTGTGCTGAATAGAATAACTATTGCTGTCTGTGTATCTTTTTTGTAACTTAAGGTTTTGCCTAGAGGGGTTCTCTATGTTTTTGAATCTAATTACCCTGTAAGATATCTACCATCCTGATTTTACAGGGGGGATTTCTTTATTTCTATTTACTTCTATTTTTTATTAAAAGTCTTCTTGTAAAACACTGAATGCTTTTTCATTGTTTTCAGATCCAAGGGTTTGGGTCTGTGGTCACCTATGCAAATTGGTGAGGCTTTTTACCAAACCTTGTCCAGGAAGTGGGGTGCAAGGTTTTGGGAAGTATTTTGGGGGGAAGGACGTGTCCAAACAGCTCTTCCCCAGTAACCAGTATTAGTTTGGCGGTGGTAGCGGCCAGTCCAAGGATAACGGGGGTAATATTTTGTACCTTGGGGAAGTTTTGACCTAAGCTGGTAAAGATAAGCTTAGGAGGTTTTTCATGCAGGTCCCCACATCTGTACCCTAGAGTTCAGAGTGGGGGAGGAACCGTGACATGGTGGCACAGTGGTGGGATTAACCTGAAATCATTTTGAGATCCAGTTGAGATTTTTTGAACTAGAAATACAGATTTTAAAAAGGAATTTTTAGGAAGTCCAGAAGCAGCTTTGAAACTGAAAGCAGCTTGGTTTCTCTCTGCTTTGTGGCCAAGCCGAGACAAAAGGGGATTATCTTGTGAATTGCAGGTTTTCTTTGCCTGGAGGCAGGGTACTTAACTCCTGCAGAGAAATTCACAGTCTTCCAACCCAGAGGTTTTTTTTTTTCTTTTCTTCCTAAAAGTAAATAGGGGGTGTGTGCTCTACCCATTTGCCTGGAGACAAAAGTGGCAGGGTTTATTTTAGGATTTTGATTTTTTTTTTTGTTTTACAAGGAGCACAGGTTTGAAAAGAATTTTTTTTTTCTTTGGGCTGGGTAAGCAGGTTTCCAAGTAGTTGGAGGTTTTTTGCTTTAATTTGGGCCCAGAGCAGAGACAAGGGAATTGTCTTTTTCTGTAGGCTGACAATCACTATCAGAGAATAGGTATTCTATTCCAGCACAGCAAAATTTTACAGCCAAGTTTTGTTTGTTTAGTTCTAAACCTCGGGTGTAAAGTTAGTTAAAAACAGAGAGGTTAGAATGGCCAAATCCTCGGCTCGACTACAGCTGGAATTAGCCAAATTTCAGGCTGAGGAAAAACAAAGGGAACATGAAAGACAGATAGAACTCATGCGGCTGGAGAAGGAGGTACAGGAGGCTGCCCACAAGAGGGAAATGGAGGCAAGGAAGCATGTGGAGGAGATGGAGAGGATAAAGGCCCAGCAGAATATACCAACAAACCCTAGCAATCCTTCTCCAGGTACCACTTCCCATCCCAGAAAGTTCCCCACCTACAAGGCAGGTGATGATACTGAGGCCTTCTTAGAAAACTTCGAAAGGGCCTGCCTTGGGTACAACATCTCTACTGACCAGTACATGGTAGAGCTGAGGCCGCAGCTCAGTGGACCCTTAGCTGAGGTGGCAGCTGAAATGCCTAAAGAACATATGAACAAGTATGAACTGTTTAAATCCAAGGCGAGAGTCAGAATGGGGATAACACCCGAGCGGTCTCGTCGGAGGTTCCGAGCCCTAAGGTGGAAACCAGACATGTCATTTACCCGACATGCCTACCACATTGTGAAACATTGGGATGCCTGGATATCAGGAGCAAGTGTTGAATCTCCAGTAAATTTGCCCTTCCTAATGCAAATGGAACAATTCTTAGAGGGTGTTCCTGAGGAAATAGAAAGATACATCCTAGATGGGAAACCCAAAACTGTAATCGAGGCAGGAGAGATTGGAGCCAGATGGGTGGAGGTGGCAGAGAAGAAGAAAACTGGTCGCAGTTGGAGCGGAGACCAGAAGGGACCACCCCAGACCACACCCTATTACCGGGGGCCGCCCAAAGCCCCACCTACCTCCCAAAGAACCCTCCAGACCCCTTATCGTCCCACCACCCCGTTCTCCAGCAACCCTCCTCGCCCCAGTGACCCGTCAGCTGGACGATGTTTTAAGTGTAACGAGCTGGGGCATGTAAAGGCCAACTGCCCCAAGAACCCCAACAGATTACAGTTCATTGCACCGGAATCACACCAGAGGTCCACAGGCCCAGATACCTCCCAGATACCCTTGGAGCGGAGGGAAACTGTGAGTGTGGGCGGGAAGAAGGTCACCACGTGGAGGGACACCGGAGCACAAGTGTCAGCTATCCATGCTTCCTTAGTGGACCCCAATTTAATCAACCCAGAGATCCAAGTGACGATTCAACCCTTCAAGTCCAACTCTTTCAATTTGCCTACAGCCAAGTTGCCTGTCCAGTACAAGGGCTGGTCAGGAATGTGGACTTTTGCAGTCTATGATGATTATCCCATCCCCATGCTGTTGGGGGAAGACTTGGCCAATCACGTGAAGCAGGCCAAGAGGGTGGGAACGGTCACCCGCAGCCAGGCTAAACAAGCCGTGGGGCCTAGCTCTGTTCCGGAAACTTCTATCCGGGCCCGGTCAGAGGTGATGGACCCGGACCCCAGGCCAATGTCTGCCACAGCAGTAGTGGATCCAGTCCCAGAGACCCAGATGGAACCAGTCCCAGAACCGGAACCAGCCAAACAACCAACACCAGACCCCGTGCCAGCACAGAATCCAGTACTTGCAACCTCAACACCAGAGGGCCCCACCGAACCTGAACTGGCAGCAGCCGATAACCCTACACAAGAGGCTCAGCCGGAGCCTGAATCCCAACATAGTGCACCAGCGGAGAGCGGTTCACAGTCAACAGAAACAGCTCCATCCCCTATATCGCTTCCAGAGGGACCAAGCCTATGTCCCCGATCCAATGAGGAACTGATGTCTCCAGCATCAAGGGAACAGTTCCAGACCGAACAGGAAGCAGATGAAAGCCTCCAGAGAGCGTGGACGGCGGCACGGAGCAACCCACCGCCTCTCAGCTCTTCTAATCGATCCAGAGAATTAAAGGTTTGTCAGTTTACAGCCCAGGGAGGAGACGACGCTGAGTGTCCTGAAGGTGTCTATTACGAAGGGAAATGTGCTGGTGGTGTGGAAGAGGTGAACCTCTCCATGACCCTTGGGCGTATGCAGCGACAGCAGATCCAGGAGCTGTGCACTAGCTACGCGCCAACGTTCTCAGCCACCCCAGGACTGACTGAACGGGCATACCACTCCATTGACACAGGTAATGCTCACCCAATTAGGGTCCACCCTTACCGGGTGTCTCCTCAAGCTAAAACTGCTATAGAACGGGAGATCCAGGATATGTTACAGATGGGTGTAATCCGCCCCTCTGAAAGTGCATGGGCATCTCCAGTGGTTCTAGTTCCCAAACCAGATGGGGAAATACGTTTTTGCGTGGACTACCGTAAGCTAAATGCTGTAACTCGCCCAGACAACTATCCAATGCCACGCACTGATGAACTATTAGAGAAACTGGGACGGGCCCAGTTCATCTCTACCTTGGACTTAACCAAGGGGTACTGGCAGGTACCGCTAGATGAATCTGCCAAGGAAAGGTCAGCCTTCATCACACATCTCGGGCTGTATGAATTTAATGTACTCCCTTTCGGGCTGCGAAATGCACCCGCCACTTTCCAAAGACTTGTAGATGGTCTCCTAGCGGGATTAGGAGAATATGCAGTCGCCTACCTTGACGATGTGGCCATATTTTCGGATTCCTGGGCAGACCACCTGGAACATCTACAAAAAGTCCTTGAGCGCATAAGGGAGGCAGGACTAACTGTTAAGGCTAAGAAGTGTCAAATAGGCCTAAACAGAGTGACTTACCTTGGACACCAGGTGGGTCAAGGAACTATCAGCCCCCTACAGGCCAAAGTGGATGCTATCCAAAAGTGGCCTGTCCCAAAGTCAAAGAAACAGGTTCAATCCTTCTTAGGCTTGGCTGGTTATTACAGACGATTTGTACCGCACTACAGCCAAATCGCTGCCCCACTGACAGACCTAACCAAAAAGAAACAGCCAAATGCTGTTCAGTGGACCGGAAAGTGTCAGAAGGCCTTTAACAAGCTTAAAGCGACACTCATGTCTGACCCTGTACTAAGGGCCCCAGACTTTGACAAACCGTTCCTAGTAACCACAGATGCATCCGAGCGTGGTGTGGGAGCAGTTTTAATGCAGAAAGGACCTGATCAAGAATTCCACCCTGTGGTGTTTCTCAGCAAAAAACTGTCTGAGAGGCAAAGCAACTGGTCAGTCACTGAAAAAGAATGTTATGCCATTGTCTACGCTCTGGAAAAGCTACGCCCATATGTTTGGGGACGGCGTTTCCACCTGCAAACCGACCATGCTGCACTAAAGTGGCTTCACACCGTCAAAGAAACTAACAAAAAAACTTCTTCGGTGGAGTTTAGCTCTCCAAGATTTTGATTTCGACATCCAACACATCTCAGGAGCTTCTAACAAAGTGGCTGATGCACTCTCCCATGAAAGTTTCCCAGAATCAACTGGTTAAAATCGTCCTTGAGATGTGGAAAATATTGTTAGTCTTTATGTACTTGGTAATATATTTAGAGATGCATGTGTCTTATTAACTCTGTTTTCCTAGAGCTCCAGGAAGAAATCCCAGCCAGTGTTTCATCCTAGCTGAGATTTGGGGGGCGTGTCATAAATATAAAGGGAAGGGTAAACCCCTTTGAAATCCCTCCTGGCCAGGGGAAAGCTCCTCTCACCTGTAAAGGGTTAAGAAGCTAAAGGTAACCTCGCTGGCACCTGACCAAAATGACCAATGAGGAGACAAGATACTTTCAAAAGCTGGGAGGAGGGAGAGAAACAAAGGGTCTGGGTCTGTCTGTAGTCGTCTTGGCCGGGGACAGAACAGGAATGGAGTCTTAGAACTTTTAGTAAGTAATCTAGCTAGGTATGTGTTAGATTATGATTTCTTTAAATGGCTGAGAAAAGAATTGTGCTGAATAGAATAACTATTTCTGTCTGTGTATCTTTTTTGTAACTTAAGGTTTTGCCTAGAGGGGTTCTCTATGTTTTTGAATCTAATTACCCTGTAAGATATCTACCATCCTGATTTTACAGGGGGGATTTCTTTATTTCTATTTACTTCTATTTTTTTATTAAAAGTCTTCTTGTAAAACACTGAATGCTTTTTCATTGTTTTCAGATCCAAGGGTTTGGGTCTGTGGTCACCTATGCAAATTGGTGAGGCTTTTTACCAAACCTTGTCCAGGAAGTGGGGTGCAAGGTTTTGGGAAGTATTTTGGGGGGAAGGACGCGTCCAAACAGCTCTTCCCCAGTAACCAGTATTAGTTTGGTGGCGGTAGCGGCCAGTCCAAGGATAACGGGGGTAATATTTTGTACCTTGGGGAAGTTTTGACCTAAGCTGGTAAAGATAAGCTTAGGAGGTTTTTCAAGCAGGTCCCCACATCTGTACCCTAGAGTTCAGAGTGGGGGAGGAACCGTGACAATGCCTAAGCCACTTTGTGGATCAAGACTCAGGTAGATATGTAGATGACGATAATCCAAAAAAAAATGGCAAAAGTTCAATGACTAATGCATATAATAAGGATGATAAAGGACAGCTTTGCTTTGTTCCCCTCAGACGCTTAGAGAGCTCTGATTATACATTCATCAATATTGTAACTGGTAGATTTTGATCAGAGACTGATCCATGTACAAAATTGGGGACCAATTTGAAAAATTCTAGAGTTGAAAATAAATCTCCTAAAGAAGCCCTTTGACTGTTTCTGCTGACTCAAGATGAATGAGTTCATGATTTTTTTTCCACCTGAGGAAGTAAATAAGGTTTTATTCTCCTTATATTGTTGCTGGCTGTCCAATACTGTAGAAAGCCAGACTGATATGTATGAACTGAGAGAAGGAACAGTTCATATGAAAACACCCCAGATACCCCAGATTTGCTACATATATTAGGAATGGGAGTGGTAAGGTAAGCTCTGGGATTTTTTTTTATTTCATTTTATTTTTAGTGAAAGAATGTTAGTGTACCCTCAAAAAGAGGTGATAGGGATTTTGTTGGTTTGAAATAACTGGACATTTTATGTAAGGTATGAGAAAAAAATATTTTTTTAGAAATAAGCATCTTGATTTTTAAAAGTGCAGAGCATTCAGCAGCCCCCAATGATTTCACTGCCCAAAAGACCAGGCCCTTGTCAGTGTCATAGAGAGCACAGTTTCCATGAGGGGGCTGTTATTATCAAAAACAGTATTACTAGGAAGCTGAAAATCTGTAGAGATACCAATAAGTGCTTGCTGTTTAAGATAAAAGCATCTCTTTATTAATCACAGGATGTAGTAACTGATAGCAATCCCCCTTTCGGATAGATGTGGCTATCAACCTCAGTGTCTGTGATGAACACACATTCACTCACCTTTTGGGAGATTTAGTTTTCAAGTGTTGTAACATTATTTTGTTTTATTACTTTAATTGAAGAGAGCAGCCAGTGATCAATAAGGGGATGCTTTTATCTCAGTCACTGATCCTTTATTTATAAATACAGATTTTCAAGCATCTATTAACACTGCTTACAATTTTTAGTGTGTGGCAAAGATCAACTAATTTCATTAGACTCTAAACCACTGTAAAACTGGCAGACAGGTTACATTAATATAACAAGGACATATAATTGCTTACCCCATGGGGCAAGATGGCTGATTTTAGTCTGGTGGGTCCTGTGCTTTTCTTGGCAGGGAACTAAGATGCCACCCTTTGCTCCTGCTCTTGGGTGCCAAGGGCCTGGCTACTAGCCCGGGAAGGTGGTAGAGGAGGGAAGTGGGGGAGGGGTCTGGGTTTACTCCTCACTCTGAGTCCCAGCCCCTCTCAACCCCTGTGGGTTTCTTACTCTCATCCCTCTTAGGAGAGGTTACCCTCAGTCCTTAGATGCTGTAGGGAAGGGAGTCTCCCTGTCCTGCTGGGCAGGGTCTCCCTTACTTCAATTCTTAGGTCTTCCAAATCTCTCAACACACCTCCAAGCTCCAGTCCTTTCACCTTCCTCCTCCTGCCCTGGCTGCCTGATGCAGGGGGTTTTATTAGTTTCCTAACAGGACCTTAATTGAGTGCAGGTGCTCCAATTAACCTGCAGCCATCTTCCTACCTAGTCTACAGGGAACCATGCTTTCATTAGCTTTAAGCTTATATATTTCCCCTCTAGCACTCTCCCACTGCTCCCTGGCCTGTCTGCATCTGTCAAGTTTCCTCCCCCACCCTGAACTCTAGGGTACAGATGTGAAGAGCTACATGAAAACCTCCTAAGCTTACTTTCACCAGTTTAGGTTAAAACTTCCCCAAGGTACAAATTAATTTTATCCTTTGACCCTGGATCTCCACTGCCACCACCAAACTCTAACTGGGTTTACTGGGAAACGTAGTTTGGACACGTCTTTCCCTCCAAAATCCTCCCAACCCTTGCACCCCACTTCCTGGGGAAGGTTTGGTAAAAATCCTCACCAATTTGCATAAGTGACCAGAGACCCAAACCCTTGGATCTGAGAACAATGAAAAAGCATTCAGTTTTCTTACAAGAAGACTTTTAATAGAAGTAAAGGAATCACCTCTGTAAATTAGGATGGTAGATACCTTACAAGGTAATTAGATTCAAAACATAGAGAATTCCTCTAGGCAAAACCTTAAGTTACAAAAAAGACACACAGACAGGAATAGTCATTCTATTCAGCACAGTTCTTTTCTCAGCCATTTAAAGAAATCATAATCTAACACATACCTAGCTAGATTACTTACTAAAGTTCTAAGACTCCATTCCTGTTCTATCCCTGGCAAAAGCAGCATACAGACAGACCCAGACCCTTTGTTTCTCTCCCTCCTCCCAGCTTTTGAAAGTCTCTTGTCTCCTCATTGGTCATTTTGGTCAGGTACCAGCGAGGTTACCTTTAACTTCTTAACCCTTTACAGGTGAGAGGATTTTTCCTCTAGGCAGGAGGGATTTTAAAGGGGTTTACCCTTCCCTTTATATTTATGTCAGCATCACACCCTGTTTAAAACTGGTGGCAATGTTATACTGGCAGCATGTATGGTGAGCTCACTTTTTCTGTTCTAATAGGCTCCTTCAAAAACTGCTATCAGCCCATAATCATCTTTGATTTACTGTAACACTCAACTGCCCCCAGGTAAAGACTTTGTCTCAGACAACAGCAACTAAATCTGAAATTAATGTATTTTTGGTATCACATATCCAGATATAATTATGGAGATTTCCTTGTCTAATTCTGACAAATGGAGCCAGTAAAGTCAATTACTGCCTCTCTACAAACTGGAAACCTAACATGGGCATCCCACAGAAGAAATTCCTGTATGTTTATAAATTGTAGATGGAAGGACACCAGCATGGTGGAAATCTGATAAAATACTGATGGACTTTTTGCAGTCTCTTCTGGAAAGCTCACACTTCAGACTTTGCCCCTGCTCCTGTACTCAGTAGCCCTTAGCATATCAATTTAAAGAATCAAGCTCTTGCGAACTTTGATGTTAACTGACTCAGACAGTGAATAACTATTTACCAGCATTTAACATATAATATCTAATTATCTGAAATGGACCTAAGATGTACAAATTTCCACCAAGTTTGAGTGGGTTCAGAACCAAGCATTGGACCCTGCGTATAGAGGTGTGCTCCAGCCCTAAAGTTCATATCCAAAGCTAAACTTAGCTAAAGTTTGAGAGGGTTTGGATCTGCCTTTCCACTCTTAGCTGATCTCTAATACATTAGTTTTATAGTCAGAGATGGTAGTATCTGCTGCACTTATGTTTGCCTGACACTTCCCACTTCTTTGATAAACTTTCACTGTTCAGCTTCAAATTTCCATATCATAGAATCATAGAAGATTAGGGTTGGAAGAGACCTCAGGAGGTCATCTAATCCACCCACCCTGCTCAAAGCAGGACCAACGCCAACTAAATCATCCCAGCCAGGGCTTTGTCAAGCTGGGCCTAAAAAATCTCACGGGTTTCCCTCAGGCTGAATTTTTCTAAAAAGTTTCAGCTAAAATGTTTTAGCCATTTCAGGTAATAATATAAGAGAAAAAATGTTTTACCCATCTCAAAAAAAAGTTATTACAAAAGTTTTATTGACCAGCTGTCTAGCAGCCCCAGCCTTTGGTATGAGGACTAGAAATGTGGTGCAGGGTTGCTTTTTTTGCCTGAAAACAGAAGGGTTGCATATAAAACAAAATCACAACATGATTCCTAGAGACTAAACTTAACAGGCCAAACTCCAGTCTGAATAAGTTTCTCACCCTAAATGTCTTCTGCAGGGCTAGTTGTGATCCTATTTTCATGAATGTAATCACACTGCCCGGTTACTTCCTAGGTGCAGGATAAAGCTGTCTTCCTTGCTTTTCTCTTATATTCCCAAAGTTAATTGCAACCCAGTGTGTGCAAACTGAGATTTTTCAGCAGCTAAAACTCAGCAAAATTGTGCATTTTTGTCTCACATTCTTGTTCACATTCTCTTAAATCTTGATCTTTGGTAATAAACTTACAACTGTTTTCACTATAAATATATCTCAGTGTGGTAGTATTGTGCAGGATGCTGATCCTCAGTTGAGACATTCAAGCTGGTGTGTACAGCTAATGTGGTACTTCTGTGACCTGTTCAGTAGAGAAGGGGCTGGACACTACTTCAAAGAGGCTTAAAGAGTGGGGTATATCTATTGTTAACCTTCAAAATAAAGTAAAGCCTGACATAGCCCAGAGGAGATTGTTTGGGAGGGGGGGTACAAGGCTGAAGTGGCGGTGTCAAGTAGCTGACAGCCAGTTAAGCACAACAAGTCTCTCTCTCGCCGGTGGCAGGGGGGTAACAAGGTGACTCACAGTCCTGGGTACCATAAGAACCATCGCATAAAAGTGCTATATAATGCAAACAAACCTAAAAAATAAAAGGGGCCCTGTTTCTTCTGTGGAAGAGGTGCCTTCCTACACACCAGCCTTGAGTTTGTGGAAGAGGTTCAAACATGTCAGTATGAGATATAATATCCTCCCTCTCACAGATGTGCATCTCTCCTCCAAGCTATTGCCAGTGCCTGCCTTAGACACAAATGAACAACTAAAAGTCAATCTTTATTGCTATATACTTTTCATTTGTCCTTTTGCTTTAACTCCTAGGTGTGTACCTGCCGAACAATCAGGGGAGCTACTTCATTCCTATGAATCCCAAATCAAAATTCAACATATATATTTTATACTAACACACTCTATATATTATTTAAAGAAAAACACCTGTGTACTAATTAAGTGTCATGTGTTAACTTAAAACCATGGGCGGAACATTATGTAATCTTTAGCTATTGGCTACTGTGCTTATCTTGTCTTGCTGCTAGACCTATCCAGGGGTTTGGGACTGCCTACCCTGTCATTTCCATCCACCCATGAAAAATCCATAAAATCCATTGTAATCAATTGTTTGGCAGTGTCTCTAAGCTTAATAAGCAAGGTAACACTCCAACAGCGCTGTGCATAATAAACCCACATGTTTAATTCTACACGGTGTCCATATTTTGTTCCTTCACTAAGTATGCTGATAAATCAGGTGTATGTGTCTCATACTGCACATCCCAAAGTAGTGGGCACTTTTGAACACAATCTTTCTGTGTCTCACTTCCTCATGTGTAAATTGGGGATAATATAATCCCTTGAATTTACATGAATACTTTGAAAATAATTAATTAATGTTTGTGAAGCACTCAAATATTACAGTAATGAGCATCATGGGGAAAATAAAAGCCCATGATGAAATTAATAATTGTATAATCTGAAAAGATTTGGAATAGTGTGCTGTAAATAGTTCCTGGGGCTACACACTGAACAGTGAGGAAAAAAACAAAAACATTGAATAGCAGCTCATTCAGTCACCACCACCATTTTGTGGACTGAATGAGGCTGATACACTATGGTAAAAACCAGTATGTGATCACATAATTAATGGCTGTATCATTATTCATACACATAAGGGGGCAAATTAAAGTTGCACAGACTACCTTAATTCTGGTATTTCCCGTCTTTTGAGTGCTTGACTTTGCAACCTTAACATTCTTGTAATGTTGTTTTTGTGTGTGAGATACATATATACAATTTGACTTCACTCAGTAATAAAATACAGCAGCTGTTCAGAAAAACACAGCAGTTCAGTAACATAGAGAAACATTACACAACAGATTGAAAGACTAGAGCAGGAAGTGAAGAAGACTGTATCCAATTCAAACTAAAACAGGATTTTTTTAAAAGTATTATGTAAATGGAATTTGACCAGGACATTAGGACACTCCTGTACTTCCAAAAAGTGTCATAGGTCCTGACCATATATGGCCATTAAAGAACCTGTGTTTTAGGATTATCCAATACACGGTGCTTTTCTCAACTGCGATAGATAATACCATGCTAGATCACAGCTGGCACACTGAGGAGAATGCCACTTACTGACTATCTAAAAAATGCCCTTTCCTGAACACTCCAAGTTTCCACCAAGCCAGATCCTATATAGGTTTTGGAGGTTTGCGTTCACAGTCCAAGGTGCAGAATGATGATGGATACAAAAATAGAATGACATTTAATATTCCAAACACATGTTAAATGAAGGGTTTTAAATTAATAATGATTAAGAAAAATACATATATTTTAATACCATATACCTCCAGTTAACTCGTAGGAAACAAATATCAATATCCTCCTTTCTAGGAAACATAATAAACACATTATAGTACCTGTGTATGAAAACTGAACAAGATCCCACAGCGCATTAGGGTCTATGCCTTCCATTTTGATCTCCTCTTGCTTGGCCTCACAAACATCACTTGTGAACATGGCAGCAAAGTAGTCAGAGACAGAACTGAGAACAAGCCTACAAAAAAGTGACATAGGTGTCAGTAAAATTACTGCATTTCCATTAGTTCCCTAAAATGCTTACATTAAGAACACTCACAGATTTTTATTTGTTAAAAATGTTATTTTAATATAAGTACAAAGTAGTATCAGTATTTTATTAATATCTGTAGGTGGAGAGATATAAAATTACAAGTGGGCTAATGCTTCTCATTATAATTTGTTTTTGCATCACAGTGTAACTCAAGTGGTGCATAAGCACAGAAGTACAAAAGCAGAACAGGCAAATTGGTTTACAGTCTTAGTTGCTGAGGCTCTATCAGTCAGTATCAGAAACAATGTCACTTTTGTTAAGATAACCACCACGTGGGGTCAAAGCCAGATTATGAGAGAAACTGGTACCATGCATCAGAGGTGCTCTTAACACCTTCCAGAAAGGTCAGATTGTGGTACCTTTACTCACAGCAAACAGTATCTGAACTCCACACATAACAAGTTAGATTTCAGTGGGATTATTTATAGTGTAAGGTACTATTAAACGTGACCAAAGACATCAAAATCTAGTGGAAACAAATTGTTTATTTAGGAGACATTACATATAGAAAATTAATTGCTTAATTGCTACCATCTATGGCTGGTTTGTCTGGGGACATAATTTGTATAAAACTAAGATACTGAAAGAAATATATATGAGGAATATCCTATTTTTTAAGACCCAAACACCAGATCTTTAAACATTCATTCAAATGTCAACTTACAACAATGTGACGTTGGGCCCTTTGTCAGGCGTGGACATTTACAGAAAATAATAGGATCAGAAAATGTTTGGGGGGGACCTAAACATAGAATAAGTCCTACACACTGTAATAAACCATAACAATAGTCCTAGTCTTATATTTTCAGAACAGTCAATGCACAAGTGCATAGCTGCAAGAGGGGGCAGGAACAGCCCTGGGAGATGCTCACTCCCCTTGCATGAGGATGTGTATTCAGTACCAATCATCACATCCAGATCTGATACATTCACATACTTATTCTATCGGGCCTTTAATGACAATAAGAGAAAAATACATCACAATACAGCACTTTAAAAAAAAGACAATACCTTTTATTTGGCTCTCAAGAGACTCCTAACTGATTCATGATCAAAGTATTATTTAATACTTGGAAACATTCTGTCACATAAAGTCTGTCTCAAGTAGTAGATAGTAAGTCATTTTGTTTTAAATCTCACATCTAAGGCATGACCTTATTCCCATGTGACAAATCCCATATTGTTTTTATTTATTAATTATTGTCTTGGATTTAATAGCCTAGCTGTAAATTAGACAATTAGACTTCGAAGTAATGGCTGATTAAAAAAACATCAAAGGTTGGCTAAACTTCAAAGGAGAACTTTACTTCATTAAAATGCTATTCACAGATTCATAGGCTTCCGATGGATAAAAATACTGTGTAAAAATGCACTGATTAAATAAAGTTGAACAATATTCTTTTAAAACAATTAAATATCTTTTCTCTAATTTTCACCATTCATAACATAGCCATACATTATTGATGTTATATTATAACATATCCAGATAAAGGGAGAATTCCTGACCTAACTCAGAGGTGCAGTGGATGGAAGAAATATAGCAGTGAAGGACAGGAGTGCTATTCGTATCTCTTGCCAAGCCTCTCCAAGGGCAAGCAAGGGGATTGTGAAGAGGCTACTTGGACTAGCCATCTGCACTAGCACACCCACACAAACGAGCCAAGATTTTGTCTAGGGACTAGTTAGGATTTCTTTAAAAATAGCCTACAGCAACATCTGAGTAACATACTAATCGTGAAAAAATAGCTATATTAGCAACGGAAAAGACCAATAATTCCACAACATTCTAAAACTTTTTTCCCTTTAATATTATTTATTAAACAAGTGAAATTCAATTGAAAGACACTTCCTAATTAATTTTTTTTTAAAGGTAACACTTTATTAAATCATACTAGTGCTTGACAAACATCCAATATTCAAATGGCATTAAATAAGAAGATATCAAAGGGCTCAATTAATCTATAGTGATCTACTACTTTCTGTACCTCTCGAGGCTACAACTAGTTGTAAATCTTGGCCTAGAGGTATGCTGACCTATTCAACACAAAGGTCAGTTGTCTCATGGATGTCATTTACTTTTTTCCAACTACTGCCTTGGCCATGGGAATATACTAATGAATCTCTCTTCCTTTGAAGATCATTACATCCAGTTCTTCACATAGCTTCAGAGATGATTCATGGAGAGACAAATAATTTGTGGGGGGAGAGGAATTTAATCCAAGATACTGAAAGAAATATTGACTTCTTAATTGCACCAACCATTAGCTGAAATTGCAACCTGCTCCCAATAACCCCCAAAACTTTCCTGTTTCCACTTGCAACATGTTATGTACTGGCAAGCTTTTCCCATTTTATTTCTGTCTGACTTCTTTCATAGTACAATGATGCTTTATAATTTTCCCAGCAGTCTTGTGACAGCCTAGGCCCCTATGATCACTCTGTTAGAAAGTTATGATATATTTTGTACAAAGTACGTCTTGTGAGTATCATTTGACAACTCAGTCTGCTGAACATTACTGTCTTGGTAAAATGTGTGTATCAACATTGTATGTACAATTATAAGATTCTACTCTATAACAATGCTGTAACATGCTCCACAGTTAGAAAGCAGGCCAAAAAACAGTTTTGCAGAGACAACAAGACTATAACTTAGTTAACTGAACATTATCCAGCAGGGCAGAAAGTGTGAACAAGAAATTTACATTCCATCACAGGGATGACCTAAAACTCACACCCACAAGAGACTATTTTTCACTATGACTGAGCAAGAGTGTCTCTAGTACAAGAAATTGAATTATAAAGAGGGAAGAAAAATGTTTTATCTCACTCTCCTCCTTCACCTCTGCTTATGACATCAATGACTCCTACAGAACTGAACTTTGTGGGGGGAGGGCGAGATCCTGGCTGAAAAGAAACTCAGCTGGTGGACTGCAAAATATCTGGTGAGAGAGATATTTTCTTTGAATCCCTTCTAGTTTGTTAAGTTAGATGTCAGTTGCATTTCATCTTTTATTTATTTTGTAACCAATCCTCACTTTTTATGCCTCTTTACTTTTAGACACTTAAAATCTTTCTTTTCGTTCTGGTAGTTATAAAGTTATCTTATTGTTTTATCTTAACAAGTGTGTTTGGATTAAATATGAGGGAAACTCCATTTGGGATAGCAATGCTGGTCATATCATTTTCCTGTGATGAAATGACAGACTTTACATGACCTTGCACTGTTCAGTAGTGTGCTGGGAAATATAGGACACGCATTTCTGGGGGAAAGTTTGGAACTAGAGAATCTTCTGGTGTTCTTCTGCAGTGTGATTCATGACTGGCTAGCTGGTAGCACTCAATGCTGTGTAACTGAGAGCAAGTTACAAGCTGGAGGCTGTGTGTTAACGAGCCAGGAGTGGCTGTTCATGACTAAAGCAGTGTAAAAGGCATCCCAAGTTGGAGAACTGAGGAGTCACAGCTATTCAGCAGTCCAGATGGTATCCTGGGTAATGTCACAAGTCTACATACAACCGTCCAGTAACACAGCAGGAAACATCTCGGGGTTCCTTACTGCATAAGGACATTTAGGGCCTAATTCTTCTCATACTAGTTTATTCCATTGACTTCAGTGGAACTGCTTACAGCAGTGTAAATGAGAAGAGAAAGACACTAATGGCATCTGCTTCAGCATTCAGAAATATTTTACATTAAAAATATTGCCCTTTTTCTGATGGTGAGACACAAAAGATATTTTACTTGATGCAGTAATGTAGAATTACATAAAAATACTTCATGTTATGGGTCTGCAGAAAATGCTCGATTTTAAAATAGGCAACCTGGTTTGAATAAAAATAGAGATGAACCTTCACCAGAAATTACTGGAGAAAGCATTCCCTCAAGATCAAAATAATCTGATTACGTCTCTCTACCATTCATTCTTTATTTGCTACCCTTGGTACATCATGGTCTCAACCGGTATTGGAAGCGGAAAAACAAAAATGAAGGCTACAGTAGGGGAACTGTATCCTGAAAAGCAATGATTGTGAAAAGGAGTTAGTGCTCAAAGTGGACAAGGAACAAAAAATGAGCTTCCAGGGTGGCCAGAAGGGTTAATGCAGCCCGTGAATGCACAAACAGGTGAGTAGGAGTCCTTCAGGAGCTCAATCTGTTCAATTTATCAAAAAGAAGGCTGAAAGGTGACTAGATCGTAGTGTCTAAGTAGCTTCACAGGGAGAAAATACCAAGTATTAAAGAGCTCTTTAACCTAGTGGAGAAAGGTATAACAAGAAACATTTACTGGAAGTTGAAGGCCAACAAATTCAATCAGATATAAGGAGCATATGTTTGACAGTGGAGGTGACTAGCCACTGAGACAAGCTACCAAAGAAGTGGTGGATTCTCCATCTTTTGATGTCTCCAACTCAAGATTGGATGCTTTTAGTAAAACACAGTTTACTAGGCTCAAAACAGGGGTAACTGGGTGAAATTCTATTGCCTGTGTGTTATGCAGGAGGTCAGACAAGATGATCTAGTCATCCCTTCAACCTTAAAAAAATTATGAATCTGATCTCTTGAGCTGTGTTCTGTTACCATGACAAGCAGGGTGGCAGAACTGGGCAATTTACTTTTTGCTAATTAAGTCTAAAATGGGTTTCCATATTTATTTTTGTATTTTCCTGTAGCACCCACTTTTCATATAAATATCTACAAGAAGAAGTTTGTGGGGAAGAAAAGTTAGGATAAGAGGGCTAGGTTCACAAAGGGAATTAGGTGTTGCAATGCCTATTCAAAACTCAGTGGGATGCACAAAGCGTGAGTTAGGCACTCAGGCTTCCTACAAAATGAGTGTAGGGAAACGGGCACCTAAAAATGGGATTCACAAAAGCCAGCATGCTGAGCAGGGAGCTACCTAAGATAGCTAACAGGAGATGCCAATGAGGGGCATGTGTGTTAAGCATCACCCTCTCAGGGAGTTCAGTCTAGCATAAGCATCGGCAACTTTTGGCACGCGGCCCATCAGGGAAATCTGCTCACGGGCCGGGATGGTTTGTTTACCTGCAGCATCCGCAGGTTCGGCCAATCGCAGCCTCCACTGGCCGCGGTTCTCCATTCCAGGCCAATGGGGCTGCGGGAAGCGGCGGCCAGCACATCCCTCGGCCCATGCTGCTTCCCGCAGCCCCCATTGGCCTGGAACGGTGAATTGTGGCCAGTGGGAGCTGTGATTGGCCGAACCTGCGGATGCTGCAGGTAGACAAACTGCCCCAGCCCGCCAGCGGATTTCCCTGATGGGCTGCATGCCGAGGTTGCCAATCCCTGGTTTAGCACCTATCTCTGTTTGGGATTCTCAGCTCTGAACCCTCTGCTGGAGTCAGGCATCTAAATAATCCGGTGGGTGGAAGGTGGGGGGAGGGGGGAAGGAGATCCTTCATTACTGTCAACCTGGAGGTTAGGGTACTCACCCCGGATGTGGGAGACTCCTACTTCATGTCTCCCCTCCACCTGATAAGAAGGGATTTGAACAGTGATCTGCCACCTCTCAGATGAGTGCTCTAACCACACTACCTAGAATGCTGTCTTTCAGGGATAACATTCTAATGTCTCTCTCCTTATTCATTGCAGAGGGAGCCTACACATGTAACTGAGGTTTTGTAGATTGCATTGTTGTTCCAGTGATTTTCTGGTTGCCGAAAAGATAGGATTTGTGACACTCAGCATTGCAATGCTCAAGTCCCTTTTTGGACCCAGGCCTAAATTTCTTTTGATTTTGTGAGGGAGGATGGTCTGTGGTCCCCTTGTCTGGGGCCCAGACAAATTCCTCCCCAGTTTTGGATTCTTGATGCCCTAAAGAGAACTACACAAAGTCCGTGACAGAAGAGGCAGCTGACACCTCCGCTCTCCAGAAAAAGGAGGGAGCCCATGAATGCTGGACATTGGTTGGCCCATCCGGCCATTACTCTTTTGTTCTAAATTTGCTTCCTGGAAATTAACATTTTGTTTGAATACCTTTTATTCTTTCATTGCTTGTAGGATAGTTAGTGCTTTCTCCCTCTCTGTAGACAGTTTTATTTTGGTGACTATTAGCACTAACAGGAGTCCTTTGTGGGCTATTGCAGTCATAACAGTCATTAATCTGAGTACTTCCTCATATTGATTTTAGACCTTTGACTATTTCTTTCCATTATTATTTGATCACTGAGTAATCCAGCACTATGTGCTTGCATTTGTCCATTTCTGGTTTATATCCGCAGAGAAATTCAGGCCTGCTAATTTCACTTTATAGGGTGCTGATAGGAGTTTTAGGTGCAGTATAATTTTAGAATGGTACATGTAGGGCTTTGTAAATTTGGTTTATTATGTCTGCCTTTTATTCATGTCAGACTGTATGCTCACCCTGCATCATATTACCATAAAACTTTCTCAAGAGCCATATTTGACTGTCTATCTATTCTCAGGAATTAGTAATGCAAATTTATTTTAGCTTCAGAAATGTAAGAGCCAGAATATAATCCAGCTGACATAGGGATGTAAGGCAGAGTAACACATCACTTAACTTCCCTGATTCTCTGATACACATTCAGGATGGGAAGCAGAAGCTATGTCACCAGTACTTCTCCCTCCCCTCCATATTAGGGAGTGGGCAGAGATGGGTGAGGAGTGGAAAGAGCCAAAGTTGTTCCTTCCAATATATTGGGTAGCATAGCTGGGCCATCATGAAGGAGTAATAATCTGGACAAGGCCATTCTTAAACTCTGGGTTTCAGCCTAGGCTACTCTTGTGACAGTGCAGCTATGTGCCAGCCTGTATTCAGGGCTACTTTTAAATACATAATCTAGCCCTAAATGACATGTTTCAGAGTAGCAGCCGTGTTAGTCTGTATCCTCAAAAAGAAAAGGAGTACTTGTGGCACCTTAGAGACTAACAAATTTATTTGAGCATAAGCTTTCGTGAGCTACATCTCACTTCATCAGATGCATGCAGTGGAAAATACAGTGGGGAGATTTTATATATACACATAGAACATGAAACAATGGGTGTTACCATACACACTGTAACAAGAGTGATCGGGTAAGGTGAGCTATTACCAGCAGGACAGAAGAAAAACCTTTTGTAGTGATAATCAAGGTGGGCCATTTCCAGCAGTTGACAAGAACGTGTGAGGAAAAGTAGGGGGGGAAATAAACATGGGGAAATAGTTTTACTTTGTGTAATGACACATCCACAACCAGTCTTTACTCAAGCCTAAGTTAATTGTATCCAGTTTGCAAATTAATTTCAATTCAGCAGTCTCTTATTGCAGTCTGTTTTTGAAGTTTTTTTGTTGAAGAATTGCCACTTTTAGGTCTGTAATCAAGTGACCAGAGAGATTGAAGTGTTCTCCGACTGGTTTTTGAATGTTATAATTCTTGACGTCTGATTTGGGTCCATTTATTCTTTTACATAGAGACTGTTCGGTTTGGCTAACATACATGGCAGAGGGGCATTGCTGGCACATGATGGCATATATCACACTGATAGATGTGCAGGTGAACGAGCCTCTGATAGTGTGGCTGATGTGATTAGGCCATATGATGGTGTCCCCTGAATAGCTATGTGGACACAGTTGGCAACGGGCTTTGTTGCAAGGATAGGTTCCTGGGTTAGTGTTTTTGTTGTGTGGTGTGTAGTTGCTGGTGACTATTTGCTTCAGGTTGGGGAGCTGTCTGTAAGCAAGGACTGGCCTGTCTCCCAAGATCTGTGAGAGTGAGGGGTCGTCCTTCAGGATAGGTTGTAGATCCTTGATGATGCGCTGGAGAGGTTTTAGTTGGGGGCTGAAGGTGATGGCTAGCGGCATTCTGTTATTTTCTTTGTTGGGCCTGTCCTGTAGTAGGTAACTTCTGGCTCTGTCAATCTGTTTCTTCACTTCATCAGGTGTGTATTGTAGTTGTAAGAATGCTTGATAAAGATCTTGTAGGTGTTTGTCTCTATCTGAGGGTTGGAGCAAATCTGGTTGTATCATAGAGCTTGGCTGCAGACAATGGATCGTGTGGTGTGGTCTGGATGAAAACTGGAGGCATGTAGGTAAGTATAGTGGTCAGTATAATGGTCAGTTCCTCACATGTCTTGTCAACTGCTCAAAATGGCCCACCTTGATTATCACTACAAAAGATGTTTTGTTTGTTTGTTTGTTTTTTCCTCTTCTGCTGGTAATAGCTCACCTTACCTGATCACTCTTGTTACAGTGTGTATGTTAACACCCATTGTTTCATGTTCTCTGTGTATATAAGATCTCCCCACTGTATTTTCCACTGCATGCATCCAATGAAGTGAGCTGTAGCTTGTTAGGATATAGATATTCAGGCTTGTCTGCAAAGGCCTGTACTTTAAGAATTTAGGGGTATTCTTATCACTTGGCTAGTTAGAGAGAGATAAAAGAAAGAATCAAAATCACTGTCTGCTGGTGTAAGGGCCTTCTCTTACTGTGACAGTTTGAGGCCCTGCTCTTAGGCTAAGGCCTTTGGCAAAGCAGCAGAGGCAGCCATAAGCTAGGAAGCGAATAGTCACATCCTCACATTCCAAACTAATCACATTGAAATAAGGTGCTATTGGGCTGTCAGGCACTATCAGGACAGGGTTGTATTCCTATCACCTCCACAGAAAGGGAAGTGCCTAGAAAATGTAAAAGGAAACTTAGTTTGATAGCATCCTGTCTGACAAGAACTCACTTATCAATAGCTGGGATGTGAAATCCTCTCTTCTGTATTGTTTTGTCATTATAGTTCCCACTTTGCTATTGTTTATTGGCATGGTCTCTGTCTGGTTCTGTGATTGTTTCTGTCTGCTGTATAATTAATTTTGCTGAGTGTAAACTAATTAAGGTGGTGTGATATAATTGGTTAGCTAATCATGTTACAATATGTTAGGATTGGTTAGTTAAATTTCAGTAGAATGATTGGTTAAGGTATAGCTAAGAATATTACTATATAAATTAGGGGCAAACAGGAAGTAAGTTGGGATTCAAAAATAAGGAAAAAGGGACTTGTATTTAAGCTTGCTGGAAGTTCACCCCAATAAACATCGAATTGTTTGCACCTTCGGACTTCGGGTATTGTTGCTCTCTGTTCATGCGAGAAGGACCAGGGAAGTGGGAGAGTGAAGGAATAAGCTCTCTAGCATAGCTCACAAAAGCTTATGCTCAAATAAATTTGTTAGTCTCTAAGGTGCCAAAAGTACTCCTTTTCTTTTAGCCCTAAATGCACGCTTTCAGGAAAAAATCTATAAACATCTTAGAGAAAACACAAAAATGATATATTTTTAAAGTAATAATCTGTCAATATACAAAGTGTATTCAAATACTGCAGATGAAATCAACAGAAAAATGAAAAATAAACAAACTGTTACCTTCCTTTCGTAACTGTTGTTCTTCAAGATGTGTTGCTCATGTCCAATCCATTCTAGGTGTGTGTATGCCCATGTGCACAATTGTCAGAGACTTTTTCCTTAGCGGTAGCCATAGGGCCAGCTGTGGTGCCCTCTGGAGTGCCGTTCTTATGCGGCAGTATATCAGGCGCAGCTGGACCTACACCCTCTTGGTTCCTTCTTGCCAGCAACTCCAACAGAGGGGTAAGAGGGTGGGTAATGTAATGGACATGAGCAACTCATCTTGAAGAACAACAAATATGAAAGGCAGGTAACCATTTTTTTCTTCTTTGAGTGCTTGCTTGTGTTGATTCCATTCTAGGTGACTCACAGGCAGTATCTAGGGAGGTGGGCTCGGAGTTCACTGCTTGGCAGCTTGCGGTACTGCTCTACCAGAGACAGCATTGTCCCTGGCCTGCTGGGTAAGCACATAGTGAGACATGAAGGCATGGATGAATGACCAGGTGGCTGCTCTATGGAAGTTCTGAATAGGCACTTGTGCCAAAAAGGCTGCTCTAGAGGCCTGCGCCCTGGTAGAGTGGGTGGTGATGATCGCGTTGGGGTGGGGGAGAACCTTTGCTTAATCATAGCAAAAGCGAATGCACACAATGATCAGGAGGAAATTATCTGAGCAGAAAAAATGTGACCTTTCATCCTGTCGGCCACAGCGACAAATAATTGTGTCGACTTATGGAATGGGTGGTCCTGTCAATGTAGAAGGCCAGAGCCCTCTTGACGTCCAGGGCATATAGCCTGCATTCCTCCTCTGACTTATGTGTGTGGAAGTATAACATTGTATAAGGGGACATGCTGGATACATTGTATATGAGAGGGCATGCCAAAACATGTTACAAAGTATCTGAGGGAGCACACGTAGGGACAGTTAGCTTTTGAATGGAGAAGCAATTAAGATAGAGCCAGCACGTCTAAGAAGCAGGCATCAGAATGGAAGGTGTGAAGGGCAATTAGTTAAGTTAACTGGAAGCTGTTAAAGGAGATTGTTAAGGGTGGCAGGAAATTGAAGATAGGTGACTGGTCTCAGGGATCTCGAAGGGTGGTGACTAAAATCTTTTTCTTCTTTTGTCTGTAACTTCTCTGTAACTTGTTCTCCAAAAAACTGTATAAATTAAAAGACACAAGCCCCACTCGGGGGGCTCACTTCTAAATGTATTAGCAGAGCAGCTTTGCTAATAAAACAGAGTGGTCTGATAAATTGTGAGTCTGAGTCAAACTTTGACAATTTGGAGGTCCCACCGAGATGGCAAGCGGCTTCACTGAGGCTGTGTGATCCCTGACTGCCTTGCAGGACGATCGTGGCAGCCGGTGCCTGACGCTTAGTCCAAGCGATCCTCCACAAGACAGAAAGGTACACAGCAGCAGCGCAGTCTACACCATTGAACTTGTTGGTTCCCACTCTGTTCGGGTATGGGTCTTTGGATCCAGCTTCTGGAATCAGACGTCTCAGGTAATTATTATTTTTGTGCTTTAACCGGTTTGAGGACTGCCTTGTCTTTGTGTCTATCCATCTTCCCCGTGGTGTGTGTGTGAATCTGGGAGCCATCTCTGTCCGGAGACTGGCTGACTAAGGGGTCCCAGTCCCCACGGTCTGAATAAGTGGAATCTGCACAGCTGGAGCCGCACCACGCCTTGGGTATAGCCCCTGGTGTGAAAGCAAGGGCAGCTGAGACAGTAGCCTGTGGGCTCCTTTCTGTGTGTTGCACCGGGTACCGCTCTGCTGAGCCCAAATTTCCTTCTTGTGTGAGTGCTGTGTGAAGTCCTCCTGGATGGGTAATCAGAAGTCTAAGGTAGAACAGTTCCCTAAGGGAACTCCGGCTTATTTTATGTATTTTAGGAGGGGTCCGGACTCTTGTAGGTTTCTTGAAAAATGGTCCAAATTAGCTCTAGAGAACCCCAAATTACAGTGGCCACTGTTAGATTCTTGGGACAAGGATCGAGTGGACGCTTTAAAAACCAAACTCATCCTCCCAAAAACCAAATTGGAGAGAGGAGAAGTAGACTGCTTCATGCAGTGGTGGGAAGAGGCAAATCGTAGATGGACTGAGTCAAAACTCACCTCTCTTAAAAATTCTATCAAAAAACTAACAGTTCAGTTGGATGCAGTCTCTCCCACCACTAGTCCGAGCGCTCCCCTTTGCCCAGTCCTGTGCAATGATCCGGATCAAACCCGACCCCCAACATATTCCTGCGCAAATAAGAAATCAGAAAAGGAAAAATCTTCAGTGACTAGAGATAATGAAAGTGAAGAAGATACCCTCATTGGCCTCGCAGCTCTGCAAAATATTATGAAGAAGAAATCCAAAGCAGACTGCAAAGATTCTCTTGACATCTCTTCTTGGAAAAGAGAACCTGATGGGAGGTTAATGAGAGACTCTGATCAAACTGTTGTGGCACCCGTATGAGTCCTTAAAATGGGAGAAAGTGAGTCCATATGAGATTATAAGCCCTGGACTCGTACGGAACTTTTATCTATAGTTAAAAGTTTTCCCAAACCACAGGAAAACTCTGTCAAATTTGCTGAGGAGTTTCTGTTAATCTGTGAAACCTCTAAACCCTCTGAGACAGATCTCCTCCAACTGTGTAAATTGTTAGCTCCTGCCAGTTATTATGAAAAATGGTTGGCTGCCGCAGACTGGCCAGCTGAGGCACGCCACTCAACCATAAAAAGTACTGGCCCAGATTTGGCATACAGAGACCGGTGTATGGCTCTTTGGAAGCGCCTGCATCAAGCCATTCCCAAAGTGTGGTCTCCTAAAACAAACTGGACAGCAATATGTTGCTGTAAGCAAGGGCAAGGAGAAAGCCCAGGCGACTATAGGTCCCGGCTAACTGATATTTTCCTACAACATTCAGGAATACAAGAGCCTGATGTAAATGGGTAGGGGGCCTTGGCACATGCATTTTTTGATGGTCTTCTCCCTGCCACAGGCAGCATGTTAAAACAAATAAGTGTGGGATGGGAGACTGAAACCATGGACAAATTGCTGGCAGTAGCAGAGCATTGCCACCACACTTTAAAAAGGAAAGGAGGAACAGTCCTCCCAAAAGTTAATGGCTCTGCAGATACAGCATTATTCAGGACTAAGCAGACCACACCAGGGACAGGGATGGGGTTGCGAAAGGGGGTGGGGGGCTGGATTAACTGGGGTTTGTAACTACTGTAAACAGCCTGGACACTGGAAAAAAGAGTGTCCAAGACGACCTAATAATTGTATGGGAAATCAAGTGAACCCCCGCTGGTTCCTCCAGCTGATCCCCAACCCTATTTTTCACCCCAACAATGACGGGATGCTGGAGAACCTCACAAAGTTTTAGCTCCCTTATTACCTCTGTCCCCTACTGGAGAATGTGTCCTGACTGTAAATGATCTCTCTCTCCCTTTCCTTGTTGATACTGGAGCTTCTCCATTCAAAAGCTAACTGTCCCTATGTGTGCTCCCTCAGATACTTTGTAACATGTTTTGGCATGCCCTCTCATATACAATGTATCCAGCATGTCCCCTTATACAATGTTATACTTCCACATGTGGCTTTGGAAAGAAAACCAGTAAGTAAATGTCATGGCTCAAATGAAACTGAGAGACTACCTTAGGCAGGAAGGCCTGGTGTGGTCTTAGTTGGATCTTGTCCTTGTAGAAGACCGTATAAGGCCAAGGTGACACCTGAATCTCAGATACCCAGCAGTCCAACATCACCGCAACCAGGAACACCACCTTCCAGGGGATGAGAAGGAGAGAGAGCAGGAAGCCAAAGCCTCAAAGGGAGGACCCGTGAGCCACGACAGCACCAGATTCAAGTTCCACAGAGGAACAGGATCCCTGATGTGTGGGTAGAGGTGATCCAGGCCCTTAAGGAATTTGGCCATGATATCCTGAGAGAAAACCCACCTGCCTTCAAGAGGTGGGTGAAAGGCCAAAATGGCCACTAGATGGACTTTGATGGATGAGAGTAACAAGCCCTGAAGCTTGAGGTGCAGGAGGTAGTCTAGAATGAGCTGCAATGGGGCTCGCTTGGGACAGACCCCCTTATTCACCATCCAGCAGGTGAATTGCTTCATTTGGCCAGGTAGGTGGCCCTGGTGGAGGGCTTTCTACTGCCCAACATGACTCAATGGACCTCGGACGAGCACTGCCATTCTTGCGCGTTTAGCCATGCAGCAGCCAAGCTGTCAGGTGAAGCACTGCCAGGTTTGGGTGCAGGAGACTGCTGTAGTTCACGGACAAAATGTCCACCCTGAGTGGCATCCGGAACAGAGTTGCCACTGAGAGGTCCAGCAGAGTGCTGAACCCCAGTGCTGGTGCAGCCACGCCAGCGCTATGCTGATGACCTTCACCCTATCCAGTTGGATCTTCTTGAGGACCCTGGGAAGCAATGGCACTGGAGGAAAGGTGTACATCAGAGCCCCCAACCACGGGAGCAGGAAGGCATCTGACAGGGATCCCTCGTCCCTGCCCTGGAACGAGCAAAAGACGTGGCATTTTCTGTTCCACCTGGACACAAATAGGTCCACCTGGGGAGTTCCCCACCTATGGAAGATAGAACTGACCACCTCCGGGTGAAGGGACCACTCGTGGTGAGATGAGAATGTCCTGCTGAGGCGGTCTGCCCAGGTATTCCTGGCCCTCGGGAGGTGAGCGGCCACAAGATGGATGTTGCGCTGCAGACAGAAATCCCAGAGCTGGAGAGCTTCCTGACAGAGGGAAGACAACCTGGCTCCCCCCCGTCTGTTGATGTAGAAGACCGTGGCGGTGTTGTCCATTAGGACCTGAACCGCCCTGCCTTGTATGTGAGTCCGAAAGGTTTGGTAGGCTAGGCGAACCAACCTGATCTCCCTGATGTTGATGTGCAGGGACCAATCGTGACTGGCCTTGAGTACTGAGATCACCCAGGTGGACTCCCCAACTGAGGTCCAAAGCATCGGAGATGAGAGTCACTGACTAGACCGAGGTTGCGAAGGGGGTCTCCCTCCAGCACTGATGTGGGATCTTGCCACCAGGTAAGGGATGACAGTACACTGTCTGGAATCCTGATCACCCAGTCCATACTATGACAGTTGGAGACATAAAGCGATGCCAGCCATGCCTGAACAGGCCTGAGGCAGAGTCGCACGTGCCAGACCTTGTAAGTTCATGCTGCTATGTTGCCCAACAGTCTTTCAAATGTGATTATCTAGATTTATTGTGTTGCTTTCCTGTTTGTTCTTCCAGGAACCCCACATAAAGTTAGATCAATACATTCATACAGGAAATTCTAATAATCAACTATAATTATACAGTAATCTCACCTCACTCACCAGGTCCTCACACTGTTAATACCATTGTAACATATCACTATTCTTGGATTATATAGCAGCCTCATCCATCACAAAGTCAGAGAACTTTTGGAATTAAGCTTTCAGTCTCAAACTATCATTACGCAAAGCTTCATATGAAACACTTACTATAACTCTATGGGATAGCTTATCAGTGCTGCTACAACTACTCTGTATTATTTAGACATGAAAAGGAAAGCTTAACCAAACCCACTCAGGCTTTCTTTGTTCAAGAAGTCCCCAGGCAGCTTTGAGTTAGCACAGCTCTAATGTAGCTCTGTTCCTTGATCCTGGTATATAAGACATATCCAGAAGTAGGAGACATAGCTGTGACATCACTACTGATTAGTGATCCTTAGCTGCTGAAATGGATCCTTTGGGGTTGTAAGCAGCTGACACAACTTTGAGCAGCTTTGATTCTGCTCTGCATTGCACATTGGGACCAGACTGGCAGCCACAAGATCAGGCAATTGAAAAGGTGGCTAAAAGTGACCTTGTGTTTCCCCCTAACCCTGACACTATGCTGAATGTTAAAAGGCTAGCTCTGAGTATTAAGGTGTTTCAAAAATAAACTAATCTTCATTCATATTTGTGGGGTAATGCTGTACCCCACAAGCAAATATGATGTGATAGCTCATGAACTAGTGGCCCTCCACTATGCTGTTTTAGGGCATTGTCACCTACACACATGTACACAGTTCAGAAAAAAAGGTATGAAAAAGATTTGTCTATATCAAAAAAGGACAAATGTACCTCAGACATGTTGAACTGTTACCCTATATTTTTAATGGCTCTACCTTGTATTCTAATAGCATATGTTAATTACTAACAGCAGTGACAGTGGCAGCAGAATACAGTCTCACCCTAAGATGAAGGTACTCCAGGGATGTTAGTCCCTTCAAATCCAGCCTTGTTAGCAACAGTTGACTCTGTGTTGAGGATGCCTGTCTTCCTTTGCCTAACATTCCTGAGGGGATTTTCTGTCTAGGAATTGTGCTCCAAATACTGAAAACACAGAAGACTCTTAAGGGGATTTTCTGTTTTGTATAATTCAAGATGGTGAACAAAAGGGAATGTTATTCTGCTTCTGATCTTATAAAAATGATTCATAACTCTGAAAGCCAGTTGTTGTGTGATGACAACGTATTAGTTGATCGTGACTTTGTGCTGGATCATGTTGAGAGCTGCTCTGAGAAGGAAGACCATGTTTCCATTGATTTGTTCATCAAGCTTGTCTTCAGACAACAAGGAGTTCGTGTTCAACCCTGGTGTAAGACAGAAACAAACAGTTGGGGATAACTTCTTAACCAGTTTCTGCTTCCTGAAGATCTCCTCTATGAAAATTTCACCTATGTTCTAACAATATGACAAAGCAAGCCAGATATGCATCTCAGTGAGATGCATCTGCATCACAGCACAGAAAATTTTCATCAGTGTTGGGGTTTGCTGGACCACTCAACCCTGGTTTCCTGCTTTCCAAAGAAGGGCAACTCAGTAATAATGCTATTGATGAGGCATCATGACATGGTTTTAAAAGGAGACAAAAAAGAAACCCTACATAATCCTCCACTACAATGACACTAAAAGTGGTGCTGATAACATAGATCATCTTGAAATAATGTGCTCCTGTAGGTGCAAGATCAATAGGGGGCCAATGGTTCTTTTTCTTCAACATGTTTAATATTGCTGGCATTGCATGTTTCATCACTTGGTTTCACAACAATCCTGCTTGACAGCACACTCAACCAAGACAAAGAAGGCACTTGTTCCTTATCAATCTAGGAGAATGACTTGCAGATGCACATATAAAGAGAAAAATATGTGATACTTATCATCGCACCATGCTTATCAAAGCAGCATTCTCATCCCTTGACTACCATTGAAAACCAGTCACAACAGGAGCAGGTAGCAAACTCAGCAGCGGACACTGCTACATTTGCCCAAGGTCAGCTACCCAGAAGATCCACAAGCAACGTGACGAATGCAGTGAATTTGTATCCTCCACATCAATGTTGATGTGTGAAAACTGCATATAGGCTCACACTGAATGAGACTCCTGCTAGTTCTTTCAATTTCAGGGGTTTGTTATGTTTGTTTGGTTTTGGCTAACACTTTTAAAAAAATGTTCTTTGTTTCTGAATGCATTTTGGGGACAAAAATCGCCCACAATATAGTTAAAGACTTTTTTGCGACACTGGAATTTAAATATTTTTTCTCCTAAAACATTAAAGAACTGTTCTTGGTTTCTAGAATGCATGTGGAGTCCAAACTACCCCCACAATACTATTAATGTAACTTTTTTTCTTGACATTCGATGAAAGTTAAATATATTTTGTAAATGCAGAATATTTGAATAGTACATGTAATTAATTTCTAAAATGAAGAAACCAAAAAAGCAAACTCATTGTATTGGGTTTTATTTTATTTTAAAATATTATTTCTAAAACAATTTTTGGCAGAAATAGTTACTACATCACAGTCTTAACTGCATCTTGAAGATTTGTGTGTGGGGCTTCGGAAGGGAGCAAAGTAATATAAAAGGTCTTGATCCTGTAAACATTTATGCCCATGAGGGGCTACATTTAATGACTGAACTCAATTTGACTACACACATGAATAAGAGTGAGTCATTTACTTTCAGCAAATACTGACACTGTAAATGAGTTTGCTTTCATCGTATTTGCTCACCTTTGGAGTTTGGTTTCTATTTATATTCTAACAAACGTTGTACACATGAATGTTCAACTGTTCACTGAAAATAAATTCAGAATTTAATATTTCATTCTAAGATTTGAAATTCACAATGGTATTAGTTACATAAAACTTCCAATCGGAGGGGTGTGTGTGGCGGGGGTGGGGTGGGGGGGAGCTATGCTACATGATTTATTTGAATAACCAAAACTTCTTAAGATTTTGCAGCCATCTGTAAACCATCAAGAATTATTCAGTGACTGCCCTTGTTTGTTTAAAAATTATCAGTTCATGAACAATTTACAAACAGAAAAAAATCTCATATTTAATGAAGTTTTTTGTACACCTCAAGTTACAATGTTGATGCCATTATAAAATGGTGAATATCCACTCACATGCAGTACTCTTAATATTCCTGTTTTATTTACGTCTTGTTGTACATTGTTTTAAATAATTAGCTTGATTGCTTCAACATCTGCTATTTTTACTGCTAACGCTCACGCAATTTAAATCAGGCAGTTGTCATCCACATGTCCTGAAATATAGCACATGAATCAAAATGTTAGGTAGTTACCCTGAATTACATTCTAGTAAACAAATTCACAGGAAGGCAAGAAATATAAATTGTTTAACACAGCTTTTGCATTTTACTGCTACAAGTGTTCATCAAAAAATATATGCACAGATATACAAAATAAATCAAAAAAGTTATTATAATCTTATATTTAGTAAAAGCAAACAAGCCAAATAGTGAATGTAGCATGTATATCTCCTGGTGTAGAATTTTCTAAGAAGGATATTCATTACAAAAATAAAATGTGAAACTTTTCTTTACACAGCTGCATACAGTAATGCTCCCAGGATATAAAAGTGATCGTGAAATACTGTTTTGTCTTGCATCATGGTGGATTCTATCATGGACGGATGAACTTGTATTGATAAAATAAAAGACATCTCAGCCTAAATCTGATTAAAAGAAACCAGAAATGTCAGAGCAGTAAGTAAGGAGAAAGAGGATCATAATATAAAGATCTGCACAAGCTACTTAGGGTGCCAGCTCATTTCAGCACTTCAAGTGAGTGGGCTTGGGAGACATCACCACTCCCCCCAACCCATTAACAAGCCAAGCCTAAGAGTCTAGAAGAGCATCAGCATCCCTCTCAAAGAGGAGCCAAACTCAAGAAGCCCAGTGGGTCATATGAGTCTTGGGAAAGGAAGGCAAACCCCAGGAACCCAGGAGAGCACACGGGTGCATTTACTGAGAGTGAGTTAAGCCCAGAAAGCATACATGGTCGTATTTTGAACACCTGCACAATCCACCATACAGTGTCTCATGTGGCTGGTGTTTATTAAGTGAGTAGTCTTGGAAAATACCACTAATTTTTTTCCTAATTTCACCCTGGTTAAAAAGTTCTTCCTGTCCCCAATAGACATGCCTTCATTTAAAAGCACTGAGAGTCACTGTTGGAGTGGTTGCTGTCTGCTAATCTTACCAATTCCATGTATTTCCCACTATCAAAGGCAGAGTGGTCTAATAGTCTTTTGAGGAAGGGTAGTAAAATATCTTGGGAGGCTGCCTGGGGTGCCTCTTTCTTTTTCTGTGAAGTCCATCCTCCTCCCTTGGCTTCAGAGCCCAAGTTTCTGCCCAAGACACAACTTCAAAGTGTGTCTATTACAGCTGTTTTTACAGCACTAGCGTGAGCCCCGCTAACCCAGGTCTGTTGACCCAAGCTAGGAGGCTTGGTCCTGCTCAGTTCAAAGTTTTGTGCAGACTTACCCTCAGAGCTCAGAAGAAAGTAGATTGGATGTTGAAAAAAAGGTTTTCTCCCTGCTCTCCAGCAAACACCCTTCTACTTTAATTTCATTATATTCCACAAGCTAAAAAGAGTTTGTACTATGTCAGTACTTTGATGAGAGAACTCCCATGAACATTCAGGTATAGTAGGAACTAGGGTAGGTGATTTAGTACCATATATAACACTTTTCCAAGTCCATTAATAACCTAGCATTCTGCTAGTGGACACTGCTTCTGTACATGCCTTTCAGATGAGATAAAAACTGAAGTACTGACCTCTGGGGTCAGTTTAGAACCTATCATATATTGTTTGTATTGTAATAGTGCTTAAATGCCCAAACAAAGATCATGGCCCAAATGTGCTGGACACTGTACAAATGCAAAGAATACAGTCCCTGCCCAAAATGGCTTCAAATCTAAAGTGTAAGACAAGAGGTGAATACAATAAAGACAGTGCAACATAAGGTAACAATAGGGTTGCCAATTTGTAATACTTAAAAAACAGACACTCCAGCAGTGGTGCCAGAATGTGCCCCAACCTCATCTCTTCCCCCCTGAGACCCTGCCTCTGACCCACCTCTTCCCCAAAGACCCCTCCCCTGCCTTGTCTCTTCCCTGCAGCCCCGTTCCCCATTTGTTCCTCTTTCCTCCTCTCCCCATTGCTCACTGCTCTTCCCCTCTTCCCGCCACCCCAACCAGATTGGGGGAGACTTGCCTGCTTGCTTGCTTGCAGCGGCCCGATGCAGGTAGAAGGCAGCCCCGGCTGAGTAGGGGTGATAACCTGGTGCCTTTCCCACAGTAACCGGACTTTAGGTGTCTGGTCAGTACTACTGTCAGTTCCCCTTTTTGACCAGACTTTCTGGTCGAAAACCAGATAGCTGGATAAAATAAATAATTATGATAAGTGTGGTAAGCTATGGTCTCCGCACACCATTTACCTATTGTACACAGTGGTCACAATTGAGTTTTTTTGTTTGTTTGTTTTTGTAGGCATCATGCCAGGAGAGAGTTTTAAGAAGGGATGTGAAATAAGACAATGAGGTAGCTTTGCAGATGTTTATGGGGAGATTTTCCTATATATAAAGGCCAGCAAGGGATCAAGTACTATCAGAAAATATAATAAATGGGGAGCCAAGGTTAGCATCATTGGCAGAGTGGAGGTGGGAGTTACCTATTATTACTTATGATATTGATGTGTTAAGGTGGAGACAGGCCTTGAAGGGCCTTAAAAGTGAAAAGTAGTCTTTGGTGTTTGATGTGATAGAGAAATGAGAGCCAGTGGAAGCATACAAAGAGAGGATGACACAGCTGAAACAACAAGTGAGTGGATCACCTTCATCATGTTCCTATTATGCCTCTGGCATTTAGGGGAGTGACAAAGCTCGTCCACTCCTGTCTGTTTCTGGCAAGTCTTTCAATGGTTCCCCAGCTGTGCCCCAAGTTTTTCAGCTCAGCTTCCACAGCTCTTCACCATGTTGTTTTTGGGCAGCCTCGTTTTCACTTGCCTTCAGGTGTCCATCTTATTGCTACTCTGGTAATGGAATCAGTTTCCATCCGAAGCACATGACTGATCTCTCTCCAACGCCGCCTGGCAATGATGGTGCTCAGATCCTCTTGGTTTCACTGTGTCAATAGATCTTGGTTTGAGATTGTTCTGGGCCAAAAGATACAGAGGATTTTTCTGAGGTAGGTTGTATGGAATGAAGACAGTTTGGACACGTCGTACTTTCTCATTCCCCAGCATTCTGCATTATAAAGTAGTGTTGAAAGTACGCAGCTCTGATAAATCTTGAGTTTGGTTTTGGTTTTGTATTTTGGTGATTTCCAGACTGTATTTAAGCTCGTGAAGGGGTTCCTGGCTTTACTGATTTTATTCTGGATGTCCTGGCTTGTTCCACTGTCCTGGCTGATGTTGCTGCCTAAGTATGTGAATGTTTCTACATTGCTGAGAACATAATCGTCTATCCATACTGGTGATGGTGAGGAAATATTACAGGTTATGATATCAGTCTTATTGTGGTTGATTTTCAGCCCAATTTGCTGGCTGAATGCGTGGAGTCGAGTGGATAAGTGAGACAAAATAGCATTTGTCAAGGCCACAAAAGAAAAGGTTGCCATTGTCAACAGATGAAGTGATGAAGGCCCAGAGAAGAATTCTTATTGTATGGATAAAGAGGAAAGGCTGGGACTCAGAGATGTTGTGCATGAAGTAAAGGCAAGATCTAAGCATGCGGTAGATTTGAGGACCCAATAAGAGCACTTGGTAGAAAATGATGCCCTGGTAATGGGCCTGAGCAATGAGGATACTGATTGTTGTTCATGGTGACTCAGAAAGGAAGGAGGGATGAGGGCTTGGGGGAACATAAAGAACTCTGCTCTGGCCATACTGAGAAGAAATCAGAAACACAGCAGAGATTTCAATTTGGACAGAAGGAGATGTATCTGGAAGTGGAGAGGTAGATATTTCAGCCACCAGCATAAATTATAGTTGAGGTTGTTGGCTTTTTTAAAAGATGGTATTAAATACTACAGTTATAGTCCCACTTAGTAACTACACTCCGCCTAGAGAGATTTCTCCTGTAGTTTCAAAGGAATAAAGTGTTGTTCTGTACTTTGTGTGTCCTAAAACATTGTGTAGTGTTGCTGTGTTCTTGCTACCAGCTGATGTGTTCCTCCCACATGAGGCTGAATTTTAGTGGTATTTGAGGATATAACTATACAGCCTAATGCAACTGTAACTCACAGGAAAATTGTGACTCTTAGCTAATGTATGTAAAATGCTTTAAATGGATACAAGTATAATATATATTTAAAGTTATCTTGTTTTATTTCATCACATGCAATCTTATCAAGTGAAAGAAGGCTTGACATGAGTTGCAGTGGACAGCATGTTGGATAAAGGGTCCAGATTGGAAGAGGAGACTGTGAAATGGAAAGGTAGCATCAGACAACTGGAAAAAAATCTTGTTGAGATAGATAGAAGAAAGGAGGAAGAAAGGTGTGGTGTGGACTAGAAAAAGAAAGAAGGAGAAAGAAGGGATGTGGGGAAAAAAAAACTCCAAATGTTCAGAAAAAAATTATAAGCATCCACGCTTGCTGAGGTTCACACATAATTAATCTTATATCAACCTCAGTTCCCTCAGGGTTTATGTTATTGCTATTGACCTCATAACAAATCACTATTTAGTGAAAAGCTTGTACATAACTTATTTTCAAGAAAACATTACTCCAAAAAAGGCTGCCACCTTTATCCTGCCAAAAGCTTGTGTGTGTTTTCCTATTTCCTATTCTGAGCTCTGTGGCAGGGTCCACTCGCTCCTGCCTCTGCTCCAGTCCACAAACGACCCAGAGACCTTTATGCTAGTAAAACACCTGGTGCAGTTTATTTACAGCGTGGGTCACCATCCTTGTACACTATAAAGTCTTACTCCTACAGTTTTGGGGAGCCTTCTCCTCCTGAGGCAAGCAGGGAAAAACAATCCCTCTCTCCTCCATCCACCCGCCCCCCAGCCCCGGCCTTTTTTAATCTTCTGCCTAATGGCTTAATTAGCCTTCCAGCTCTCCTCCACCCACTAATTAGGCAAAGCTCTTCTTAACAAGGTCTGTTCTGCAGTGTTTAATTGGAGCTGCAGTGACTAAGAATGCTGGCTCAGCCGCTGTTGCCCAGCACTCTTGTCACAGGGTCCAAATGCAGACAATAAACCAGCAGAATATATCAGTTTTCTATGCTAGTTTATAAAGTTCTGCTTTTTGCAGTGCTGCTTACACAGCTATGAAAGACTGATTACTTTTGAAAATGTGGATCATCTTTCTTAATTCAAATGACAGAAGACAATTGAGTTTAAAAGTTTAGAATAATAAATTAATGTTCCTACTTGACTACGTTGAGCTCTTTTGGTTTCTACCAATGACAGTAACTAGACTAACTAATTGAAGCTCCTCTCTCTTTCACATGAATAAGTGTGTCTACCCGCATATTCTAAGACTATTATTCCACACACCTTATCTTAAATATGGAAAAGAATCCCAGAAATCCCATACTTGGTGGCCAAAGAAAGCAATATTTACTACCTACACTTTCTATTAATACAGATTCCATGGCTACATTCATCATAATTAAGAAGTGATCTGAAGTTAGCTTAGACCAGAGACATACAAAGCATATTGAGAGACTCTGGCCACCTGTTAAGACAATTTCTGAATATCAATTTTCCTGAGAAAAGTTGTACGATAAATATTCTAGCTGAAATTTTCAAAAATGGGTAGCTAGAGTTAGGCTTCTAAGTTCCCATTTAGGCATCTAGGTAACTGATGTGATTTTCAAAAGTGTTGAGCATTAAGCAGCATCCACTGAAATCCTTTGGATTCTAAATCAAAGTACAGTTTTTGAACCAACTTTTTCAGAACAGGTCTTAAAATTTAGGACGTATTTTTTTGCATGTGTAATCATGCAGCAATAAATTAGATAGGCAGTCATTGGTATGTCTACCCATTTTTAACATAGAAGTGCCATTTGTATACAGAGATGCAAGATTTTTCATGCACTAACAGGCACAAATGCAAAATGGAAAGTTCGTATTTGGAGGTTGGAGATGTGTGCCCTTTGAAAATATGGAAATTAATGCTATCAGGAAAGATTATTCATGTATTTTTGCCCTTCTACAGAAGGCATGACAAGTCCAAATCAAAGATCAGAGATTGTGATTATTTAAACTTGTTGGTCAGATATGCTTCCTAGATAGTCTCCCCTGAATCAATGACTGGCTGGTTGGTTTCTCCTTGCTGGCAAAGCTTTCTTACTTGTTCTGCCCCTCCTGTGCTCTCTGTCCCCTTTCCGCCCCTGTCTATACTCTCTTGAAATGTTTCCTTTCCCTCCTTATACTTCAACCCTCCTTCCTCTCTTTACTGCTTAGTTTCTTGTACTAACAACTTATTTGGGATTCCTCTCTCTCTCTCTCTCATGAACACTCACCATGCTAGATCCTTTTCTTCTCTTCTTTACAATCTTTTTCTCTTGAGGCTCCCTGTCTTGTTCATTATTATTTACAGTAGCACCCACAGTGTGCTGGGCACTGTACAGATACAAAGAAAAAGGCAGAGTCTGCCCTAAAGAGCTTTAAATAAAGTGATCAGAAAGATAATAAGCATGTGGTTTTATTAAATGACTAGGCATGTCAGAATGGTGTGTCTGTGTGTGTGTGTGAGAGAGAGAGAGAGAAATTTCAACTTGTCATAGCAAACCCCAAACTTTTGGTCTGGAAAGAAAAAAATATATCAGTTTTCAGATTTTTTTTTTAGTCAAATTTTTCTGTGGAAAGCAGATATTTTCCATGAAAAACATTTATTTAATTGAAAACCCAATTTTCCACTAAAAAACAATTGATTAAAAATTTCTGACCAGCCCTACTATAAAGTTTTCTTTTTTTGACAAGCCCTACTACAAAGATTCCCATTTTAAGCTCAACTCAGCAAGTTCTTCCTTCCATCCTTTCTCCACCACTCAATCACCACAACTTCCCCCACTGCAAGAGTTACATATGTCTTTAATATATGAAAGATCACAAGTATATTGTTCTGTAGATATACTATAGAAAGTAAAGAGAAGTTTAGATTAAAGAAAAATAATTTCAGATAGACTTGAAGATTAAAGGCTATGTAAATAGGAAGCTTTATTCAGTATGAGACATAAGACTAACCACCCCCTTTTTTAAAAAAAGTTCTTGACTTTCCCTCAATTTAATTAATTTCCATTAATCAAGAAGATTATATTTACCACAAATACTATGAAAGTCAAAGTTACTCTTGAGGGTCTGATCCTCTTCCCTGAGCATTACAGGAGTTTGTTTCTTTTACTGTAATCCCTCCTTTTTTGGTTTCAAGGACCTTCCTATTTTAATTTAAATGTGGATTAGTGAATCCTATCTTCATTGTAAATTCTTCTCATCCAATGTCCTTAATTGTGTATGTTTTTGTATAGTTTGAGTGCATTGTTCTTAGTCCAATTCGGTAATTTCTTCACACCCAAGACTAGCCTTATCCTTTTCAATCTGCATTTAGAGCTGGCCACTGCATCGAAGCAGTTATGATTAAAGCTTTTAATGACCTTTCCATTGCAAATTCAAAAGGTTTATCACTAGTATTGATTTTGCTTAAGCTTTTAAACAGAATTGATTATAGGAGACTTATTTACTGGCTGTCTTCCACATTTGGTATTCAGAAACATGCACTAAAGTGCTTGGAGTTTTATCAATCATTCTCGATTATTTAAGGGGAAAATTATTTTTTATTTTATTTTATTCTTCATCCATCAGACCATTGCAGGATTTGGTTCAGGATTTTTTCATTATCCTTGGAGCTAACTAGTGCTTTGCTTAAGTTGCAATGGGTTTGAATAATATTGTGATGAACCTGTTAAGCTGATGAACCTGAATCATGAATATTGTGAATATTGTGATGAACCTGTTAACCTGTTAAGGAAACTATGATTATCTTCCCTTCCCTTTCTCCTGACCAAGCAGAAGGACGCTGACCCAGGAAATGACCAGACACTTCTGGGGAACCAGTGGATATTTGGAAGCCAAGAGCGACAGAGAAGCTGGATGCAGAGAGAAACACCCAGGAACTGGGTACACAGCAGGTAGTTCAGAAGCTGCAGAACTGTAATCTGGAGCTGCGTATGACTGCCAGACATTACAGCTGGGTGCAAGTCTGTTTGGGGCATGAAGATTGGGCAGACAGCCAGTGCAGATGGGTCCCAGTGAGATATACCATTAACTGAGCCTGGCCTGGAAAACTTCAAGCTCCTATTTGCTTTAAATAGAAATTTGGACTAGGGAGAGCAGCACAGAGTCTAGGACTGACGAGCCCTAACCCTTGACTGGACTGTCCCTGACCACCACCAGGGGGCCCAAATAAGAACTACTATTGTCTCACTCAGTTATAACTGCTTAAGCCACTGTACCTAGGGTACCTGAAACCTTTCCCTTTCTTACTAGCACTAGTAAGACATCACTTAAGCCACAAGCCTTAGTGGTTACTCAGACCAACCAAAGCTAGCACTTACAAGGTCTAGGGGCTGAAGTGCGTTCAGCGCTTGCCTCTTAGTCGTGGTACACCTGACACACTACCAGTATCTTAGGGCACGTCTACATGCCCAGGCTCAAGGCAAAACCCCTTGCATCTACATTACAACTGCGTTAACCCAGGGCTTGGACCAAGAGTTCCAGAATCCTGCAGGGCTGGAGAGTCCCGAGCTTGAGTGAAACTGGGGCCCAGGGTCCAAGCCTTATTGCTTTGCAGTGTAGACACAGCTCTGCTTGACTTGGGTCCCATGAGTCATCCAGAAGTATCCCACAATTCCTTGGGGCAAATTCTTTAGCCCTCAAAGCCAACAATCTGCATTGCACTCTACTGAAAATGGAACCCACCCCTGTGATGCTATGTACCTCGGGGAACACCCAGTACCCCCATGTTCATCCGTTTAAAATGATTGTGTGGTATCCAATGCAAAGTTTGTGATGTTGGGTGTCTTTGGAAGGCTCATGATGCACTGAGCATTGTTGTTATAGTGATGTTATAGGTTAAAATTGTATATAGTTTTTTTTATATAGACTTTTATATAGTTATGAAAATGTGTCTTCATGGCTTAAAATAAGCCCGGGCAAAAACTCCTGGAGCAGAGAGGCAGTTCACAACTCATCAGGGCATGTATGGGACAAACCCATCCCAACCTCACAGGAACAAAGGACGCTGGCCTAGGTAGCAACAAAAGGATATGTTAAACTCTCGAGTGAGTCACCCTCCTTCCTTTGATCAGTTTGGGACTGCGATGAGGTAATGCTCACCTGACTCTGAAGGGGGGGGGGAGGCAAAGCCAAGAGGGAAGAAGAACATGATAAAAGGGAGAGATGTTTGCCATGCTCTTCCTCCTCCGTCTACAGACACCACCACCCAGCAACTGAATCACTGACCAAAGGGGAGAGGCTCACAGAAGGCACACTATCAGAGATTCTCCTGGCTTGCAATGTGCTTATGGCCCTGCACCAGAAGTGGTGGTCTACGTAGGGAGCATCAATGACTATGCCAATTATATTGAGCAGCATCTGCCAGGGAGAGTCTGTAGTGCCAGGGTACTCCTCTTCCTCTGCCTCATCCTCCTCCTGCAGATCCATCAGGAAATCCATCAGGTACTTTTGGTGGGATAGAAAACACTGCCAAAATGTTCACCATTTAGTTGAGGTGTAGATAAAATATTCAGGCCCAGATCCAGCAAAGCATTTGTGCATGTTAGAAATGTAAAGCTGCCTGAGAAACCAGAGCAGTGAAAAGCAGCTATAACAAGAATGAGATCTGGCAACTATGTCTCCAAGCAGAGAACATTTTGTATTTTGACTCCATATTTTTCCTCTTTGGAGAGTCAGTATTCAAAGAATAGCCCTTGAAGCCACGCTCAGTCTACGGCAGACTTACATGACAGCCACTTACAGCATGAGGGCCTATTATTGGAGAATCTTGACAGTAGGAACAGCTTTCCCTCCAAAGGAATAGTTATGTCCAAAAAGAGTCTATAGTATATAATCAAGATGGAAAAATATGTTACCAGGAATAAAACACAAAACCATCCAGAGAGTTTCCTCTTGAGTGGCCACTGGTTGGATTCAGAAAGATCAAGAACCAATCAATGCTAGGATAATTACTTTACATCTACTTCACTTCATTTGTAGTAATGCATTCCTATGAGAACCTATTTTCATCTGAATTCAGTTAGTGACGCTGATGCTTTACCTAATATTTATTAGAGAATAATTCTGAATATGTCTTTAACTTGTTGCAAAGTATATTTGCAACTTAGCATATCCAGCATGTGGCGCCACTTGTAACCTGTTATAAAATTATCCAAAATAATTAAAATACAATTTCAGACTGACTTTTTAGGGAGGAGTGTGTTTGTCATTTTATTTGGTATAGGGAAGTATACACCACAATTTAGGAATTTATAAACTCTACAGGCTTGGAGACTTTATAAGCTCTGCAGTTACTGAGCACATAACATGATCTGCAAGCCTGTTTCTTAGAGGCATATATACACAAATGAGCCTGCTAACCTTACATATGGACCAGTATTAAAAGAATTTTAACATACAAATCACTAGTGGTTTGGCTGGTTTTAGTTTGTATGCTAAGGTAATGTGTGTGCCTGAGTGTGTGTGCATGCACAACTATGTTGACTGTATTGTCAGGCAATGTGTATAGTGAACCTACAAGAAAGTGAAGTTTGCAATTGTCTGAATCTGTAAAACACTGAACTGTTATCCTATACAACAAAACAAGGGGTTTCAAATATTTCTGAAGGCCTGAACCTGTTCCCATTTAATTTAACAGTGGTTTTTGCCATTCATTTCAGGAGGAACAGATTTAGTCCTTTGACTGCAGACAACTGAGAAGCCAGAAATGATACACAAGGTTGTCTGAAGCTTCCCTGGTAAATCTAAACAAGCTTTGGTTTTTATTTCATGGTCAATCTTATTTTTATTAGAGTACTTTCCCAGTTCCAAAGGGATTTAGATATGCTGTAGAATTGGGATGACACATGTGAAATCAAATTTACCACTGGCAAGTATGAATACAAATATGCACATCTGTCTTCAAAATAAAAACAAGTAGAAAGATGGCACTGAACTAACTAAAGACCTTCTAGTGACAAGACTCCTCTGTCAAGCCTTCTTTGTCATCTATTTAGGCATTTAAAATTGGCAAGAAAATGCACTGGATGTTGTGACATTTGGGGTTCACCCAGGCCAGTAAGGGGTTCAGTCAACACCTGCATTGTAACCCTAGGTGTTTTGTGACTGTGCAGTTGGTTCAGAGCTCCAAACCCAATAGCCTTACAGCAGCCCTCAAGCCTCACACTGGTTTTGCCCAACTTGGATACTCCTTGAAGGCAGATGTTAATACCCATCCAGCCCTGAATGTGCCCTCCCTGCAGGGTCCAGTCACTCTCACAGGACCCTAACAGAAATGTATTAGGTTTCCTGCCTCTACAGAGACAGTACAATAATATTCCAATATTCCAATACTAGAAGCACACACTTTACTGAACTTATCCAGCACAGATGATATATAATGAAAGCAAAACAAGTTTATTAACAAAAAAAATATGGATTAAGTGATACCAAGTAAAATAAAATAAAGGCAGACATGGTTATCAGCAAGTGAAAGTGAAAACACTCATCTAAAAGTCTAAAACTTAATTTAGCAAGACAGTCTTTGTTCAAGATTTTTTTTTCTCTCACCCACAGTCTCCTTTGCAGCCTTTTACTGGCTGGCCTTGCTAGGACCCATCGCTAAAATCAAATTGCTTCCTTTGTCTCCTTAAAATGAAGGATAATTTAGGGGTTTGCTCCCCTTCTCTTTATAGTTCTGTAAACTTTTGAAATGTATTCTTCTGAAGGGTACCCCAAATATAGTTCAATAGTTCATGATGAGTTAAGGACCCAGGAGGTCTGAAAGATAAGGCTCCATGCTGGATTCTCCCCTCCGCTGGTAGTTACTACTATGCAAATGATCTCTTCCTGATGCAACCTCCGATACAAAGGAATACTCTCTTGAAGTAGTTCTCAAACTTTAGCAACCTGAGGGCCCCTGTTTTGATTTAAATTTTTGAGGATGCCCAAACACCCCCCGCTCAGCCATTTCCCCTTCCCCTATGGACAGCTCTTATGTCAGGTGGCTCCCGAAAACGATTGGCAACATACCTCTGGCAGTGGTTCCTAGGCAGGGGGCCAGGGGATCTCCGAACGCTGGCACTGCCTGTAGGCACTGCCCCTGCAGCTCCCATTGCCCACAATTCCCAGCCCATGGCAGCTGCGGAGTCGACGTTCAGGCCAGGGACAGCGCATGGAGACCCCCAGGCCACAGGGACGGGCTGGCCGCTTCCAGGAATGGTGTGGTCCCAGGTTCCCCACTCCTCCCCCTCCCTCCCAGGGCCTCCTTCAGGCCAGGGAACAGCTAAGGGAGTCCCTGGGAGGGAGGGGGACGAGGGAAGGATGGGGGAGGAGTTGATCAGCAGGGGCTGCAGGCCCCCAGTTTCAGAAATGCTGGTATATTGAAAAGGGACCACACCTGGTCTGAGGTATCCGCCTCTTTCCTTTGTCTAGAGAAAACCTGTTTATCAACTCCTTCTGACATGTCTGATTTAAAGACCTTTTAGGACACAGACTTTAAAACACAGTACTAGTGAGCAGCCATACTTTTTCATGCAGCATTGCTACATATATTTTACAATGATATTACTGACCAGGGTGTTATCAGTTTTCAAATGATACCTCACAAGGCATATTCTGTACAAAATTATTGCAGTAGTGTGTGGGATGTGAATACAGGGTGACTTGGATCACAGATATACCTTAAACTATTCAACTTATATCATGGCAAAAAAATGAGAAAATACAGTAATGTACCTAATATACTTTTTTGTTGTTTAATCCAATTGAATAATGTGGGTTAAGTCCTAGAAGAGATTGTTTCCCACCCATTTTATCCATGTGTGAAAGGTGGACAGTTAGGCAGAAACCACCTAATTTTTAGAAAAGTAATAGCCATAAAGGATTAAGGGCCTAATTCTCATTTGCTCTAAAACCCTTTTACACTGATGATAGTGAAAAGGGGTCTTAAGGTGGGTGTAAATTAGTGGGGCCTTAGTGTAAATGATAACCAGTCCTTAAGTATTCTTCTGTGTCAGGATCTATGTATGAGCCCATCCCAAAGGACTGAATCCAGTACACAGAGGAGATGTGAAGATTCATCTATGATCCTCCTCTCCCCATGTGGAACTCGCACCTACATGTGAAAGGAGTCTGGACAACCCAGCTATGTCTAAACACTACCATACCCACATCCGCTCAGGATGTCTGGTGGGCGTATAAAGTGGTGGCGGGAATGCTGGAGTTGAGCCAGTTGACAGGAAGGATAATGAGAGACAGTGGGATTGTCAGTTCACTAGATAAAATTTATGAGGAGTTTGCTTGCAACTGGCAAATGGGCTTGTGCAGATATTGAAGGTTAGAAGAACAGGGACCAGATTTTAAGAGGAGACTGAAGCAGGGGCATAGAAAGGTGAAAGAGCACTGAGCAGGGGATGGAGAGTTCTGGGCCACTTCCACAAATCCTGATGGGGACCTAAATGGAGAGTATATTTCTGTATCATCATAGATAGGTAACTTGCATCTTAGTCCCTTGCATTTGTTCAGCATCTCATTTACTTAGATAATATGGTTACGGTGGTAAAATAAAAACCTAAACGGAAAGAATATTTTCTCCTTAATACATTGACAATCATTGCGCTGACTTTCCCAGTCTTGCATATCCCTTGCATGGCTCTTGCATTTTTCTCAGTATGAATAGTATAATTCACAGCTTTTTTACACTGCAAAGGAGACAATGACACCAGTGCATGGCCACTCCGCACAACCTGGACCTCTAGGCACTGCCTATGTCAGTTTAAAGTGATGAGGCATTCCTTGCAATGGCCCACAAATACCACAGGTTGATTACAGTCTGAATAAATGGCTGAATACAGAAATACACTAGGGCAGTGGCTCTCAAACTGTGGGTCAAGATCCCAAAGTGGGTCATGACCCCATTTTAATGGGATCACCAGGGCTGGCATCAGACTTGCGGGGGCCAATGGCCAAAGCAAAAGATTGAGCCCCACCACCTAGGGCTGAAGTTGAAGCCCTTGGGCTTCAGTCCTAGGCAGCGGGGCTCAGGCTTCAGCTTTGGCCCCCTACCCAAGGCGAGGAGGCTTGGATGGGCTCAGGCTTTGGTTCCCCCTCCTGGGGTTGTATAGTATTTTTTTGTTGTCAGAAGGGCGTTGCAGTGCAATGAAGTTTGAGAACCCCTGCACTAGGGTCTGCTTTTCAGAGGGGTCTCATGCCCAGTATTCCCCCCCGACACACTTTGAGAGCCATTTTACTGTCACAAAACCAGAGGTCATTTCTGAAATCAGGCCCTCAATGAAGAGGGAGTAGTTTCAGGTGTAAATGAAAGCCATAACCTAAGAAAAGCATCATGTAGGTCTGCTGCCTCATACCACGATGACCCTTTGCAATGCATTTAGCTTGGTATTTTTTTACAAGTTGTAATGGCAATATACATTTGCATGCATAATTATGATTAAAATGAGTTAGTAACATTTTTAGTTTTAATGCATATTTTCTGCCTATGCAAGTTAACAGTTTAGGGGAAGGGCAGTATTGAGAAATATTCGTTTACATGCATATTTTGGTTTAACTAATTGTTTTTAAATTTATAAATCTGTCATAACTAATCATAAGCATAAATTTTACATACTGGGGGAAAGACACCCATAGAACTGATCTGCAGGTATTGACTTCTGTGAACGTCCTCACTTGAGCAAACTTGGTTTTATGTGGATGTAAAACACTCAGATCAGAATGGTAGTTTTGCATCCACTTTTCACATGCATAAGTGACTTTTCAAGGTGCAGGCTGATAGATAATCCAGATGTTTATTTTAATTGTTTCAACACCACGTTTTTATGCCCTACCTATGTGCAGGTATCCTACGGTTCCCAGCAATCAAGATAACATCACAGAGTTGCTGTTGCTTCAAGTAGCTTTCCATCTTTCTGAAGGTTTGTTCAGCATGGTGTACTGCCTGATAGAACTCCTCAGAGCTACTGGAGTCCATATCACATTGAGGTGTCAGGGGATGGCCGACTGCTGACAACCTGTGAAACACAAAAGAAAGGCAGTGTTGAAATGCCACCAATTCTCTAGTCTTAATCAAAGACTTTTAGAGGGTGATAGGGAGAAATCAATACATCTTTTCCTATAATCACTGGAAACACAAGACAGCAAAATATTTTTTTCAGTTTAAAGAACCAACTCATTATGTAACAATGGTTTAGCAAAACCACTGTTGATCCTGGGACACTGAAAACGTATATACAGTAATTTCTTTCAGCTAAAATAAAATATTATTAAATCTGTAAAAGTCAAAGAATAAAAAGAGTTTAACGTACTTAGGCTAATGTTCATTGTAGAATACGGTCCCTAGGTTATTGAAAAATCAACTTTCATTATTTTGTTACTGTTTTTGCACTCTGGATTCTTATTATTTACAAAACTTTATAAGTTGCTATTTATACAGAATTTTTTGCAACAGAATACATGGAAAAGTGAGCTTTCACAGGAGAAATTAAGGAATAGAACATCTCTATACTTGTTATAAGTATGCCTAGTCTAGTGCAGATCTTTAAATCTTAAAATTGTTATGATCCACTTCAGAAGACAAAACTGACTTCACTGGAAATAGGATTGGGCCCTTAGTGTGGTAATAAATATCCAACACTGAGCCAGAACTTTAACAAATAGTTAATGATGCTAATCTTAATTTAGCCCATTATGGTAAGCTATTTGTGATACCAAAATTCAGAAAGCGGGTCTTAGAGATTAGGGAGAGATGTAAAATGCCTGTGAAGATGCAAAACCTTGGATTCCAAAGCTTGAAGAGTTTCAGATCTGAGTACAAGCCCTTTGCTAAAAGTAAAAATATCTGCCATCAGAATTCTTGATCTTTCACGTGAGTATGTGCTCCCAGTCATTCCTTGAGCAAAACAGAAGTATTGGTACAAAAACAATCCTCTCCTTTTACAAACATTTTGTGCGACTACTTCAAATTAAAACTGTGGGTTTTTTTCATATCTAGTGGTGTTAAAAATGATGTGTTTCACATGAATTTCATCAAATTCTTCCACTCAACCAAACCTATGCAAATCATCTAAATCAACAGGATGGTATCAGAGTAACTGAGGGCAGAATTTATCCCAATATATCACAGATATGCTCAATAAATAAAAAGCAATCACAATGTATAAATATTCTACCAAAATGAAAATGCTAAAGATAACATATGGTGATTATTGATCATTGATAACCATGATGCAGCCTTTTCAAAGCAAAAGTTGAATCCAGTAACAAGAATATGCCAGTGACATTATTGACAGTTCCGCAGCACCATACACAGGGCCTAACTATACATACCCAACACAGGCAAAATTCCCACTGAAGTCAATAAAGTAATTTCACAATTATATGTTAAAGCAGGAAAAACAGATGCTATAAATAATTTAAGAAAAAATCAAGACTGTTTACTTGTCTCTGGTTGCAATTTCTCCTTAAATGTACAAAATAGTTATTATAGTAACTATTTCTGTTTTTTCCATATACACTTACCAAAGATTTTATATTTTCAGATTCTAAATCTGGTCTGTATCCAAAGCTATTCCACTACTATATCCTGCTGTTATTGCCAGGTAAAAGAGGGCAAGACTAGGAAAACATCCCTATTCCACACTGATTCTTCGATGTCATGGCGTCCCCTTGAAGTGGTTGGCAGCAAGTATAATTCAGGACAGCCTGCAGACGATTCTAGGTTACAGAGCACAGACACAGTCACCTCTGCACTTCCCCTGCTGAGCCACACCGTGCCAAGTTTAACAATATATATGAACGTAAACCAATTATACTTCTTGATATAAAATAAGAATTGACAGAACTTTATTGAACATATTACTCAATGAATCAATTTATAATGTACTACCTATTTAATTTTGTTGTACCCAACCTCGAAAAAGAGAAAGCATACAAAAAATAATGAATGGAGAGAACCCACATGATGTGGAGTATGAGACAGGATATGGTTGAGTGGAGCTGCAGCCCTGTTGTTGTATTAACTTAGATGGAATATATAGGCCCGAAGAGTCAAAGGCATTAATATGATCCTGTCACACTGCCTAACATTAAATAGTTTTCAAAAAGGTTCTGAGTTTGGTATACAGAAACGTCAGCCTTCTTAGTACCATTGCAAACACACCATTAAAAGTTTCAGTATATTTCTGGGTATCAGGTAAGGTGTTTTCAAATGATTCCCAATTATCATTCACACTTTTCTGATCAAATTCTTCCTCCCAACTGATTTTGCTCATAACTGTTTTCAGCTTTGTGCAATTGTCCCTATTAAAGTACCATATTATATTAGGGGTGTCAAGTGATTACAAATTATTTGTGATTGTGTGATTTTAAAAAATCGTGATTAATCGTGTGATTAAAAAATAATTGTGCAATTAATCACACTGTTAATAACAGAATACCATTTATATAAATATTTTAGATGTTTTCTACATTTGCAAATATATTGATTTTAATTATAACACAGAATACAAAGCGTACACTCCTCACTTTATATTTTTTATGACAAATATTTGCAATGTAAAAAACAAAAGAAATAGTATTTTACAGTTCCCCCATTACAAGTACTGTAGTGCAATTTTTTTATCATGAAAGTTGAACTTACAAATGTAGAATTATGTACAAAAAATAAGAGCCTACAAGTCCACTCAGTACTATTTCTTGTTCAGCCAATCACTCAGACAAACAAGTTTGTTTACATTTTCAGGAGATAATGCTGCCCGTTTCTTCTTCACAATATCACCTGAAAGTGAGAACAGGTGTTCTTGTGGCACTGTTGTAGATGACGTTGCAAGATACTTGCATGCCAGATGCGCTAAAGATTCATATGTCCCCTCATGCTTCAACCACCATTCCAGAGGACATGAGTCCATGCTGATGGCGGGTTCTGCTCGATAACAATCCAAAGTAGTGTGACCGATGCATGTTCATTTTCATCATTTGAGTCAGATGCCACCAGTAGAAGGTTGATTTTCTTTTTTGGTGATTCAGTTTCGATAGTTTCCACATCTGAATGTTGCTCTTTTAAGACTTCTGAAAGCATGCTCCACACCTTATCCCTCTCAGATTTTGGAAGGCACTTCAGAGTCTTAAACCTTGGGTCAAGTGCTATAGCTATCTTTAGAAATCTCATATTGGTACCTTTTTGCGTTTTGCCATATCTGCAGCGAAAGTGTTCTTAAAATGAACATGTGCTGAGTCATCATCCGAGACTGCTATAATATGAAATACATGGCAGAATGTGAGTAAAACAGAGCAGAAGACATACAATTCTCCCCCAAGAAGTTCAGTCACAAGTTTAATTAACTCATTATTGCTTTAAGGAGCATCATCAGCAAGGAAGCACATCCTCTGGAATGGTGGTGGAAGCATGAAGGGGCATATGAATGTTTAGCATATCTGGCCCGTAAATACCTTGCAATGCTTGCTACAAAAGTCCCATGTGAATGCCTGTTCTTACTTTCTGGTGACACTGTAAATAAGAAGTTGGCAGCATTATGTCCCGCAAATGTAAACAAGCTTTTTTGTTTTAGCGATTGGCTGAACGAGAAGTAGGACTGAGTGGACTTATAGGCGCTAAAGTTTTGCACTGTTTTGTTTTTAGTGCAGTTATGTGAGAAAAACAAATCTACATTTGTAAGTTGCTCTTTCCCGATAAAGAGATTGAACTACAGTACTTTATGAAGTGAATTGAAAAATACTATTTCTTTTGTTTATCATTCTTACAGCACATGTATTTATAATAAAAAGTAATAATATAAAGTGAGAAGTGTACAGTTTTATTCTGTGTTGTAATTGAAATCAATATATTTGAAAATGTACAAAAACATCCAAAATATTGAATAAATTTCAGTTGGTACTCTATTGTTTAACAATGTAATTTAAACTGTGATTAATCTTGATTAATTTTTAATCACTATTAATTTTTGAGTTAATTGTGTGAGTTAACTATGATTAATCAACAGCTCCTTGCACAGACACCGACTCCGGGGCTGGAGCTACAGGTGCCAACTTTCCAATGCTCACTGTTCAACCCCTGCCTCTGCCACAGGCCTTGCCCCCACTTCACCCCTTCCCCCAAGGCCCTGCTTCTTCCTGCCCCCTCCCCTAAGCCTGCCACGCCCTCACTCTTCTCCTTACCCCCCAGAGCCTCCTGAATGCTGGGTGAGGCACAGGGTGGGAGGGAAGGCGCTGATGGGCAGGGCAGCTGGCAGGCAGGGCATGGGAGCAGATAGAGCTGCTGACATATTACTGTGGCTCTTCGGCACTGTACACTGGCAAATTCTGGCTCCTTCTCAGGCACAGGTTGGCCACCCCTGCTGTAGATGTACGTGGTAAAAAGACTGATAGTAGGGTGGAGCTAAAACAAAGGCAATAGGAAAGTGACTGGAGAGACATGCCCAGAGGATATGGAGAGAAGTGGAGGGCTATGTTGTCACCACTCACTGGTTCTCTCTTTCTCTATCTCTCTCGGGGAAAACTGAACAATTACATGGAGACACTGTAACCCTTGAGTTGCAGAGCCCCAAATACACAAATAGCAAACAATAACATTTGAAATGTATGACTCACAAAGGCTCAAAATGAATAGAAGAGAAAGAAATTTGAAGTAAAATGTGATGTGTATTGGTAGGGTCGGACACTCCACTGCCTGGCACTTTGTGTAGACACTTACACCTCTGCAAAATAGGTGCTCAGATTTTATAGCAATAGAGCCATAGAAAAGGAAGAATGTAAAATGCCACCACTTTACTCAGATATCCATGATTATTGTCTATTTTATCTACCTAATTTGAATGCACTTTTCCTTTTAACCACTGAAGTCCAGGCCTTAAATGAGAAACTCTTAAACTGGGATACATCAGAGGATTTCATTGTTATTGGAACACATAATTTGCCCTCTTGTATTTAACTTTTTTCAATTTAAAAAGGGATCAGCCATTCAGAAATCCAATTATCTGCCACCTGTTTCATTTAGTATAAAATATGTTGTACTTTAAGTATTTATGATAAATATTTTATAGAAACAAAATACCTACAGTTCCTTAATAATATATATATATTAATATTCTACTCTTTAAAACTGGCAAATGAACACAAGAAATATTCTACAAGCACAGACAACAAAAAACTTCAGATAATTTCTTCCCTAACCAGTTTTTATTGTGTGATTTGTGTTCATTAATCTGTGGGATTGCTGTTTCTAATCTAAAATAGTCTGTCAAGAGTCATCACCTATATCAGTGATCAACTGTTAAAATTCAAGAGAGAAAGAATTTTATAGCACTTCTAAACTCTTGTTTACAGTAACAGAACGATTGTGGTTTTTTTTCTAATCAAAGGTTTGCTTTCCAGTCTGCCACCAGCAATCAAAGGTGTAACTATAAGCGTTACCAGCAGTTTAAACAGATTACTTGTCTTCAATTTTTTAATCACAACTAATTTATCCAGAGTGCTAAATAAAAGTGAAATACTTTGAATTTTCCTCTCTGGAAAGTTATATCAATACTTATTTGCAGTTCAAAGATTGTGTTACATTTTTGTTATCTATTTCACAATTTTTTTTGTTATCTATTTCACAATATTTTTTCACAATTTTTTTAACACACACACACACACACACACACACAAATGAAGTCAAGTGTAGATCTATTTTTTAAGCTCACTGGTTGCACAAATCATCTGTTCCTTTCCTAGAGCTAAATCTGTATAATATATCATTGAAAATAGACTTTTGTCCAGGGACTAATTTGGGGCTCAAACTACTTGTAACCGAACTAATTTCTTAGTCACCACAAGGCACCATTCAAGCATTATAGCATCCAAATACCTATTCAAAATATACCTGATTGTCCAGCTATTCTGAAAGGACAGGAGACACTTGATATGGTTTTAATCAGGCTGTAATTTATTATTAGATGTCTGGGACTGCACAGCAGATAGAGGTGTACAGTGCAGGTAACCCCATGTTCATTCAATAACTACCTGGGGGACTTCCATCAGCCCCCACTCTTTTTCCATCCAGGTCCCACAGCCAATCCATTGCTGAGACCTTATCATCCACATTCCCTTGTAGGAGGATTTAGGTGGGATACAAGAATAGGGAGTTGGGTCCATGCTGTAACGGTCATAGGGTCCCCAAACCACCCACCTCCACATTCTGTTATTTTAACTGACACCTCATTTTTAAGTCCTTTACCAAGCCATCTATCCGGTCACTGTATACCTTCCCTACGGAGTACCTACACTGGCCATCAGCCCCACACTTACTTAATGAGTTGTGCCATATTAGCCTAACTCCCTTCACGCCTCACGTCAACAAAGTCCTCCCCAACCCACTGTGAGGAAGGCAAAAAAACCCAACAACAACAAAAAAACTCCACCTAAGGTAATCTGGTGGTGTGGGAAAAATCCCTTACCAGTCCCCCTAAAAAGGGGCAGTCAGCACAAAGCCCACAGCAGGTCCTGATCAAACCTAGTATTTTGTCCCCTAAAGGGGAGGGAAGGTGGGTGCTGCCTTGCCTGCTTGGTGGAAAAGGGCTTCTCTCACCAGGGTTACCTCTTTTCAACCTTCCTGCCCTTCTGGTCCCAGGGGATGAGTAAGCGTTGACACACTGACCCATTCCCCTATTTTGCAACAGCGTCTGACCTCTCTCCTGCCCGACACCCGTAGAGCACTGTTTCCTTTCCCTCAGCCAACTGGACAACATCCCCCCAGTTTAAAGGTGGAGTGTGGTCAATCTGATGTTCCATGTACAAAATTTTCTCTGAGATCAGGGGGAGCACCATATACAAAATAGCATCAGAATGTTATTAATCTAAATAAAGAACAATAAAATGCCACAAGACTTATGAACATTAGGAATACTCTCCCTTAAAAAGTTGCTAATGGGCATCTCAGAATAAAGCACTAAATCTGATGAGGAAAAAATCATAAAATTAACAGAATACTTAAATAAACATCATCTAATCACACTGCTTGCCAATGTTTCCCATTCCCATTTTTATATCTGTGACTGTCTATTGAGATCGTGAACTCTTCAGCGTGTAGATCTGACTTGCCTTCACATCTGTCTGTAAAGCATCTAACATACAGTTGGCAATATGGAAACAATAATAAAATTAGATAAAAGCAGAAATAACACCAGGAACAATGGACTTGTGGCTAAACCATTGGCCTGGGACCGTAGCAATCTGGGTCAATTCCCAGTTTGGATACAGATTTCCAGTGTGACCTTGAACAAGACACATGGTATGGATTTTCAAAAGAGTTTAGAGCCAGATTTTCATGTGCTCAGCACCCACAACTGGAGACACATTTTTAGAAGAGCTCATCTCCACTTCCAATGGCACTGGAACCTTTGTAAAAGTGTGGGGGCCAAAGCCAAAGTGCCCCCTTCCTCTCTGCAGCTGGCTGCTCCAGCAGTGAGCTAGCTGCCCTCTCTACTGGTGTCGCAAAAGCCACTGGTGGGGGAAAGGTGAAGTGAAGCACCTCCCCGGCAGAGTCTATTATTCTGAGGGGAGGGGAAGAATCTGCAGGGGACATTCCTGCTCTTACGTTTCTTTTGTTAAAAAGTGGATGACATGTTCCTCCCACTTTTAAAAGTGTGGGACCCATAGCCCCCTGGTGCCCTCCGGTTCTGGTGCCAGTGATGTAGACATCAAAAAGTGCTCTGATCTCAGTAGCTCCCATTGTGACACTTATGGAACATTTTTCAAAAGAGTTGAGCTTTTTTGCTTCAAAACTTCTGCCCCTTACTCTCTCCATGCCTTAATTCCTTATCAGTAAAATGGTAACAAGTATGCTTTATTTTCTCACATGAGCGGTAAAGGAGCAATTAATTAGCATTCATGAAGAGCTCAAATACCTTCACTCTGGTGAAAGGGGATGTTCACAGACAAAGTATAACACCTGTAATAGTGACAGGTTTCAGAGTAGCAGCCGTGTTAGTCTGTATTCGCAAAAAGAAAAGGAGTACTTGTGGCACCTTAGAGACTAACAAATTTATTTGAGCATAAGCTTTCATGAGCTACAGCTCACTTCATCGAATGCATCTGATGAAGTGAGCTGTAGCTCATGAAAGCTTATGCTCAAATAAATTTGTTAGTCTCTAAGGTGCCACAAGTACTCCTTTTCTTTTTACCTGTAATAGTGACTGCAGGATTTAAAGTCAGAAGTTCTGCTTTTTAATCATCTTCTTGTTTCTGGATTATCTAAATCTGTTTTTCTACGATAAGCTCATACATGTTCTATAAGACATGAGGTTCCCAATCTTGCAGCCAGTCCTGAAACGGAGCTTAGACAGTATAATTGTCTTTGAAAGGAATTAACACTTTCAGTAGAAACATTTCTAAAAGACGTTTTCTATATAAAATATTCTACAAAGTTAAGTTAAGAGCCATCTGCACAAGTAAGTATTATTTTATTTTAGACTTTATTATAATTAATGGCCAAAGCTCAGAAGCTTCATGGTGTGTTGCAGCTCAACAATTGAAGACACATAAAAACATCCCAAAAAAGAAGGACACTCATCTGAAACAGATGTACAGTGTTAATGAAGGTGGACCCACAGGAGAAGATGTCAGTGGGCAGCACCTTATCCAGTGTGAGGTATGGCTATTGTCTGGTTAACAACTGAGAAGTTACTGAATAGGTTGTTCAGTCCAAGAGTGTCCTGATTAACAGTTACAACAATGGAACTTTCAGCCAAACCTCAGCCACATAGCTCATTAGTAGGGCTGACTGGAAAACAAGGATTTTATTTTGTAAAAGATTTTTATGTTTCAATATTTGTTTTCATTCAGATGTGGAACAAAACTAAGACCTCTCCATTTTTTTTTTCGTGAAGAGAAAAAACACAGAGAGAGCATCCAAGAATACCCAATAGTCTGGTGGTTATGTCACTCACCTGAGTCACTAGAGACCCTGGCAGGCAAAACAGGTGAGAACCCTAGCCAATAGACTATTTCTGGGTGTGGGGTCTCGTTCTCTCCCACGCCCCAATGCTGGGGTGGAGAAACCTTCCCCTTGAAAGTTTAATCCAAAACTATACATTTCTGTTTGTACCATAGAATCTCTATGGATAGTAATTCCATGCCTGAATAATAAGAATTTATCAGTAGGGATATATTACCGATCACCTGGCCAGGATGGTGATAGTGACTGTTAAATGCTTAGGGAGATTAGAGAGGCTATTAAAATAAAAAAAACCTCAATAATAATGAGGGATTTCAACTATCCCCATATTGAATGGCTACATATTACCTGAGGACAGGATACAGAGATAAAGTTTCTTGATACCTGAAATGACTGCTTCTTGGAACAGCTAGTCTTGGAACCCCAAAAGGAGTGACAATTCTTCATTTAGTCCTAAATTGAGCACAGGATTAGGTAAAAGAGGTGAATTTAGCTGGACCACTTGGTAATAGTAACCACAGTATATTTCAATTTACCATCCCTGTGGTGGGGAAAACACCAAAGCAGCCCAACACTGCAGCATTTAATTTCAGAAAGAAAAACTACACAAAAATGAGGAGGTTAGTTAAACAGAAATTAAAAGGTACAGCACCAAAAGTAAAATCCTTGTAAGCTTTTTAAAGACACCATAATAGAGGCTCAACTTAAATGTATATCCAAAATTAAAAAAAAAAAAAAAAACATAGTAAGAAAACCAAAAAAGAGCCACTGTGGTTAAACAACAAAGTAAGAGAAGCAGTGAGAGGCAAAAAGACATCCTTTAAAAATTGGAAGTTAAATCCTAGTGAGGAAAACAGAAAGGAGTATAAACTCTGGCAAATGAAATATAAAAATATAATTAGGAAGGCCAAAAAAGAATCTGAAGAACAGCTAGCCAAAGACTCAAAAAGTAATAGCAAACAAAATTTTAAGTACATCAGAAGTAGGAAGTCTGCTAAACAACCAGTGGGGTCACTGGACCATCGAGACGCTAAAGGAGCATTCAAAGATGATAAGGCCAAAGATGACTGGTCACCAAAATGGCAGATGAAATTCAATGTTGATAAATGCAAAGGAATGCACATTGGAAAACATAATCCCAATTATACATATAAAATGATGGGGGTCTAAATTAGCTGTTACCACTAAAGAAAGAGATCTTGGAGTCATTGTAGATAGTTCTCTGAAAACTTCCACTCAAAAGGGCAGCAGCTGTCAAAAAAGCGAACAGAATGTTGGGAATCATTAAGAAACAGATAGATAATATGACAGAAAATATCATATTGCCTCTTTATAAATGCATGGTATGCTCACATCTTGAATACTGCATGTAGACGTGGTCCCCCCATCTCAAAAAAAAAGATATATTGGAATTGGAAAAGGTTCAGAAAAGGGCAAAAAATGCTTAGGGGTATGGAATTGCTTTCATATGGGGAGAAATTAATAAGACTAGGACTTCTCAGCTTGGAAAAGAGATGACTAGGGGGGATATGATAGAGGTCTATAATATCATGACAGGTGTGGAGAAAGTAAATAAGGAAGTGTTATTTATTCCTTCTCATAACGGAAGAACTGGGGGTCACCAAATGAAATTAGATTTAATTAGAAATTAGATTTTGATTTAAATTAATAGGCAGCAGATTTAAAACAAACAAAAGTTTGTTTTTTTTCACAGAATGCAGTCAACCTGTGGAATTCCTTGCCAGAAGACCTTGTGAAGGCCAAGACTATAACAGGGTTCAAAAAAGAACTAGATAAGTTCATGGAGGATAGGTCCATCAGTGGCTATTAGCTAGGATGGACAGGAACGGTGTCCCTAGACTCTGTTTGTCAGAAGCTGGGCGTGAGCAACAGAGGATGGCTCACTTGGTCATTACCTGTTCTGTTCATTCCCTCTGGGACACACGGCATTGGGCACTGTCAGAAGACAGGATACTGGGCTAGATGGACCCTTCGTAGGATCCAGTATCGTGGTTCTTATGTTTTTATACCTCAAATTCCATGGTGTTGTCATTGACTGAGTACCAGTTTCATATAACCCACATCAAATAATTTGGTATGAATTCTCTTGTTTAAATTAGGCAAAATTACATGATATCCATTTTTATTTTAGTCAATGAAAATGTTTAGACTGTCTGAAAACCCCCTGAATAATTTAAGTCAGAATGCAGAAACTGATTAACTAGACCTAATTTTAAAGGATGAGGCTTGCAAACTTGACTATGCTTGACTATGCTTGATATTGAAGAGTGGGCAAAACATATGTTATTCACACTGCTCATTTTCTTTGTAGAATTATAATGTTTGATATCATTTTGAATATTTCTTGAGACATCTGACTATCTATTGCTATAATGAGATGACTAGTTTGTATATTTAACATGCTTTTAGATGTTAATAGTTAATAATTTGGCAGTAATATTTTTCTTCTCCCCTGCCCGTGTTGATAGATGGTAACTGTTTGTTTAGTTAAAATTTTCTTATGTTTGTGTTCATGTGACCTTGTTATAGGAACACTTCTGGTAATGTACACATGCAACTAATATTCATGTAATGTCAGGCTGTAGGTTCACGATTTGTTTAAAATGAAATTACATTTAACTAAAAAAAGAGAGACAAAGAAACAATAAAAATATCAAAGAGATATAGTAGTTCTATGTAGTGGAAACTTATAATATGATCTATGTGGGCAAATCTAACCATTCATAGTAAAGTGATGAATATATTAAATCAAATATAACCTTCTCCTTGGTGGCCAGCATTGCAATGTGAATATTGCCATTGAATTAAAAGTAGCCGTGTTTCTGTCCCAGCTCAACCTAATATGATCTAGTCTGCAATGAAGAAAGCCAACATAGATCAGTGCTCCTCAATTTGGAAGGGTAAAATTCCCTTTAACTTGACCAGTGCAAGATCACTTAGTTGATAAGTGATCTCAGATGAAGTAAAGTTTCTTCTGACCAGAATAACTCTTAATATTAGGGTATCACTAAGACTTGGTTTATTATTTTTGTTCCCTTTATCTGACTCAGTTAGAGGTGGTATGTCTAATTATAATTTACTAGATCAGTTACAAGGAGTTATTTGTTATTTTATTTCATAATGCAATTTATAACTGTGGAGACAAATTCTACTCTTTTTTACACTGAGCATCTCCATTGACTTCAATGGGGCTATACAGGATAAACGTTAATATTGCCTATAATATCAATTTAGTACATAACTGTATGTAAGAAAGGTATTTGGCCAAGGGTTTCCATGCCAGGAAGAGGTTTTGGAGGTTTTTTTCCTCCCTAAATGTGACAAATCCAACTGCTCTCTGCTGGTACACTTTTACAACAGGTGGTCATGCGATCTATTCATCCAATAGAAGATCTCCAGTAACAATAGTAGCACATATTCTGGATAAACATTATAGGATATTTTCCAAATGTTCTATGGATTTCATTCTTCCCATTCACACTCAATTTAATCTTTAATAAGAACATTAGTTGGCACACCTGTTTTGCAGCAAGTACATACCCAAATCTTACATCTTCACATACACATCAGTCAAAAGCATAGTTTTATTATGATTAGAGAAGTTTGCCCCAGTTTATAACAGAAATTCTTGTTATTAATCCCTAAATGCATTACCTTGCACTTTTCACTGTTAAAATTAATCCTATTACTCCAGTTTACAAGATCATCCAGATCTTCCTGTATGAAATCCCAGCCCTTCTCTGTATTGGCAATACCTCCCAGCTTCGTGTTGTCCGCAAACTTTATTAGCATATTCCTGCTTTTTGTGCCAAGGTCAGTAATAAAAAGGTTAAATAAGACTGATCCCAAAACCGATCCCTGAGGACTCCACTAGTAACCTCCTTCTAGCCTGAAAGTTCACCTTTCAGTGTGACAACTGTAGTCTCCCCTTTAACCAGTTCCTTATTCACCTTTCAATTTTCATATTGATCCCCATCTTTTCCAATGTAGCTAATAATTCCCCATGTGGAACCGTATCAAATGCCTTACTGAAAGTGAGGTAAATTAGATCCACTATGTTTCCTTTGTCTAAAAAAATTGTTACCTTCTCAAAGAAGGAGATCAATTGGTTTGACACGATCTACCTTTTGTAAAACCATGTTGTATTTTGTCCCAATTACCGTTGACCTCAGTGTCCTTATCTACTTTCTCCTTCAATTTTTTTCCCCCCAAGATCTTGGATACTACACATATCAAACTAACAGGCCTGTAGTTACCCAGATCACTTTTTTTTTCCTTTCTTAAAAATAGGAACTATGTTAGCAATTCTCCAGTAATATGGTACAAACCCTGAGTTTACAGATTCATTAAAAAATTTTCCTAATGCGCTTGCAATTTCATCTGCCAGTTCCTTTAATATTCTTCAATGAAGATTATCTGCATCCCCCGATTTAGTCCCATTCAGCTGTTCAAGTTTGGCTTCTACCTCGGATGTGGCAATATCTACCTCCATATCTTCCTTCCCATTTGACGTTGTACCATTATCCCTAAACTCCTCATTAGCCTCATTAAAGACTGAGGCAAAGTATTTGTTTAGATATTGAGCCATGCCTAGGTTATCTTTAACCTCCACTCCATCCTCAGTGTTTAGTGGTCCCACTTGTTCTTTCTTTGTTTTCTTCTTATTTATGTGGCTATAGAACCTTTTACTATTGGTTTTAATTCCCTTTGCAAGGTCCAACTCTACATGGCTTTTGGCCTTTCTCACTTTATCCCTGTTCTGACCTCAATAAAGTAACTTTCCTTGCTAATCCCTCCCATCTTCCACTCCTTGTAGGCTTTCTGCTTTTTCCTTGTCCTACTCCTAAACAATCCTGTCTGCATTGCCATCGAGTGGTGTTCCTCAATGGGAAAGCATTGCAGAGTTTTCCTGTTGTGTTGCTCCTTCTCCCAGGCACTGCTGATAGAGGACCCATTGCTCTTTCAACCTTGTTTGGGGCATATTTTTCCCATTATTCCAAATGAACCTAATATGACAGGATCCTTGTCATCTGTTTTATAGCTAATCTTTCTGCCAATGGATCCACCATTGCACTCTGGTTATATTACACATGTAAACAAATTACTGTCACCTATCTTTACACCTTACTGTAACCTATGTTTACACTTAAATCAATTTCCTCATTAGCTTTCTCTAGTTCATTCACATTTTTATACAGATTTTTGTCTTGTCGGTTCTCACCTAATACATTACTTTGCAAACAAATGCATTTTAATTCCTGAAGGGTATACACAGCAGAAAACTTACTATAAAGCTTATTATAAAGCACATGATGCAGCTACAGACCAAAGTTAAACCCACATAATACACCAGCTATATGAAAAGAAAAAACAGGAGCTGGAGGAATATGAGTCATTTGTGTTGAAAATGAGGCACATAGCCAGAAAACAGCATCAGAAGTCACAGGAGACTTCACTGTTTAAAACTGCTGGCACCTGAAAAGCAACATAGGAGCACAGCCAAACTTCCAACTTAGAGAAGTGCCACCGGTAGATACTGAGGAGGAATTTCAACCCTTTAAGGGAAACCAGGAGGGGCTTCTTACAACAGAGAGAAACCGCGGGGAGCCCTCTTTTCCTGCCCTCTCCATGTCCTTTTACATTGGCAGGAGCAGTCAAAATTACACACACCCTTGAGACATCATGCTGTGCATGGGATGGGGAGCAGGGCTGCTACTTGAACCCCACAAAAGTGTTCCCCTCTGGTTACTTTTTCTTTTTGGACAATGAAGAATTTGGTCCCAAGTGAGTAAATAAATGTTGTACCACTACGTGAACACAATTCCCTTGTGTCTCTGCCAGGAATTGGCTTTCTTTTACTTCAGAAAACTGAAATTATTGAATTATGATCTCCTTAACCTCTAAGTGCAAGCAAGTATATAAAACAGTAAAATCATTACAACTGGAGTGAAGAGGTTTGTAATTCTTTTACAGTACATTAACATTGGGATTGTCGATTAATCACAGTTAACTCACGCAATTAACTAAAAAAAACATTGTGATTAAAAAAATTGTGATTAATCACAGTTTAAATTGCACTATTAAACAATAGAATACCAATTGAAATGTATTAAATATTTTGGATGTTTTTCTACATTTCCAAATATATTGATTTCAATTACAATACAGAATACAAAGTGTACAGTACTCATTTTATATTATTTTGATTACAAATATTTGCTGAAAAATTATAAACAAAATAAATAGTATTTTTCAATTCGCTTCATACAAGTACCATCATGCAATCTCCTTATCATGAAAGAGCAACATACAAATGTAGATTATTTTTGTTACATAACTGAAAACAAAACAATGTAAAACTTTAGAGCCTACAAGTTCACTCAGTCCTCCTCCTTGTTCAGCCAATCCCTAAGAGAAACAAGTTTATTTACATTTACAGGAGATAATGCTGCCCGCTTCTTATTTACAATGTCACCTGAAAGTGAGAACAGACATTTGCATGGCATTTTTGTAACCAGCATTGTAAGGTATTTACATGCCAGATATGCTAAACATTCATATGCCCCTTCATGCTTCCACCACCATTCCAGAGGATGTGCTTCCTTGCTGATGATGCTCCTTAAAGCAATAATGAGTTAATTAAATTTGTGACTGAACTTCTTGGGGGAGAATTGTATGTCTTCTGCTCTGTTTTACCATATTCTGCCATATATTTCATGGTATAGAAGTCTTGGATGATGACCCAGCATGTTCTTCGTTTTCAGAACACTTTCACTGCAGATTTGACAAAACACAAAGAAGGTACCAATGTGAGATTTCTAAAGGTTGCTACAGCACTTGACCCAACACTTAAGAATCTCAAGTGCCTTCCAAAATCTGATAGGGACGGGGTGTGGAGCATGCTTTCAGAAGTCTTAAAAGAACAACACTCTGATGCGGAAACTACAGAACCCAAACCACCAAAAGAGAAAGTCAATTGATATATTTGAAAATGTGGAAAAAATCCAAAAATATTTATGTAAATATTATTCTATTATTGTTTAACAGTGCTATTATTTTTTTTAATCACTTGACAGCCGTAATTAATATTTTAATTAACCAACTGATATTGCTGGAAAAACCCTTGCTTATTCACAAAACTGCCATCATAAAACACTTTTTTGATATATAAGTTAATTTTGCATTATATTTGGTACTGTGTTAATCCTATATAAAATGCTATGTTGAGAGAACAAGATTCAGGTGGCAGAGTTAGGAACTGAAAATTGAGGTTATGCCAAAACTCAGATTGAATTTATACCTCCAACTCCACTCAACTGTACATTTTAATAGTCTTAATGGCATGATCACCCAGGGACCATTTCTCAATTTTTATAGTATAAAATCCAGTCTTTCTACAGCCTTCACATACCCTGTACAAAAATGTATTGTTCTATTTTATTTAACAATAATGGTCCAATCTACCTTTATAGACTCGGAATTCTTACCTGTCAAATTCTACACTCTCTAAGGCAGTGCTGCTCAAGATGGTTTGTGAGGCAGTATCCAGTGGATTGCATGCACAGGCTGTAAAATGTTTCTGAAAGTAGAGTGAGGAATGGACTGCTGGTCTTGCTATGGGAGGGGTGGAGCCAGTGTTGCTTGGTGGAAAGTTTGTGGGGCAAAGGGACTAGTGATACTATGTGGAAGGTTGCTGGGTGGGAGGATTGGTATTGACAAGCAGGAGATTTGTGAGGAGGTACTGATGGGTGCTGAGCTGGAGGTATTCCTCCCTGCCTGACTCCACATGTACAGTATTTGGATCCAAGGGTGCATAGACTAAGAAGCTGCCCTGGCATTGGGTTGTGGGTAAGAGAAACACCGGGCTGGGACTGAGGCAACTGCAGCAACAAGAGGGAGAGGAGAGAACTCCTTCTCTAGCATACATTACCAGACTCCCAGTGGGCCCTACCAACACAAGGAATTCATGATACCAGGAGTCCACCATCAGCTGAGCTATGCTGATTTACACCAGATAAGGATCTGACCCCAAGCCTTTTTCATTTTCTGAGGAGGACTGACAAAACAGACTTAAAAGTTCTCCTACTGAACTGAAGTAATTCTCTTAACCTTGGTGCTTCCTATTAACCCAGTATGTTGGCACTTCCTGTATAATCAACCCTTATTTTTACAGGTTTGTAACTCAGCTATAACAATGGACTGAAAGTTTGAGCCTGAAGATAAGGATGAATGGATATTGTTATGCATGATCTGCCTTAGGACCCTTTGTTATAAGAAAAAGCTTGTGAGCCACTGACAAGCCTATCTTTCCAGCTACTAGAAAAAGATTCAGGTCATGCAGTTGGTACCTGACCTGCTTAGTAGAAATAAAATCACCACAGTGTCCAGTACAATATCCCCACTTCCACCCCACACTCATCATTCAGTGCCTGGACATATACTGAAACAAAGGAGGACATAAAGAGAGAACAATGAAAAGGATATTTATAAACAGTGCTGTGGAATTTCTCCCAACCAAACCTGATTTAAATAACGGACACATTAAAGATGCATCATTACAGATATAGTGTCAGCAGCTCGTATCTAATGGGTTCAGATATGTCCAGGTCCATATCTAATGCCCAGACCATATGGGTCTGTCAATGTAGGGATGCAAAAGGGTGCACCCTCCACCCACTCCTTACTCTAAGGATAGTCACTGGAGTCAGCATATTGACCCCTGCCATCTGATCAGAGTAAAGCCTTTTGCAAAGGCAAGAGAGTTTTCTGGGGAAATTACACTGAGGGGTTAGGGAGACAGTGGAGAGTTTCTGGAGGGAAGAGAGAGAGAAAGGGAAGAGAGAAAGGGAGATGGTAAGGTTGATTTTGTTTGTTTTTAAAGTTAATTAGGTGACAGAAGATTATAGATAGTACACACAATTCAGCGTGTTTTATTTTTGTATATCAACGTAAGTGTGATTCTGTGGAAACAAAAAATTCAGAAGCCTAGTAGTGTGGTCATGGAAGTCTAACGTACTTTGCATAGGATGGGGAATATCCTACTTTAGAAGGATTTTTGTTATTGTTGCAATTATCTTCTTCACACTATGCATTTAAGATATAAGTGGGAACAAGGGTAAGAATCACCCTATGAGAATAATTTGCCAGAGTAGCAGATTTCATGTTTGTAATAATGCAGGACTACAGGGAGGCCAAATGCCGTTGTGTATTCCCCAGACATGCACACAAACATATGCTTGTATTTACTATTGTGAAACAACCAGTTTTGTGTGTTTGTTTGTTTGTTTTAAATACGGGAGACATAGTCAGGATCACTCAAAGTTATGTAAATGTAAGGGGAGAAAAAGGAGTCTGTTCACTGGCATTATTCCTTAATAGCTTTAGAATTGGATAATACTGTCACATCTGTGCAACTGGCTTCCAAACAGAATGAAACATGAAGCATAGGTAAGGCCATCTGCTGGCTTTTGTGACACTACAGCAGATGTTGATCCTTTATAAACTCATTCAACGGAAGAGGAATGGATAGGGATCCTGTCTCAGGATTGACAGTTTCAACAGCATGAACTTCAGGGTTTGGTAGCTAGTACTAACAGTATGTTCTTCAGGAACTATTCTTTTGATGGATGGGGTTAACATTTTACTGACACTAGTAACGTAAGAAATAGCATTAGTAGGTACAACTAATTTGGATTTGGCTAATGAATCAGAGAGCCTGTTAAATATGCAAAAATTAGCTCTCCAAAAGCACGCTTTGTCCAGTATTTTTATTTTTATGATTGTCCTTGTTCAAATGTCTTTAGAATTCCAGACTCAAAAAATGTCAGTCCATAGCAGGTGAGAGAATAAAGAGGATATACACAAATTAAAATCACAAGCTTCCCTGCTAAAATAGTTGTGGAAAACATTTTGAAGGATGCATGTTAAGACTGGGAAAGCTAAATTAATGCACAAAAGTAGCTACATAATGTTGCAGTTGCAGCCATTCTCCCTATAAAATTCCCTTTGGACTTTAATGTGTGTCTTTACATACAGCAGCTATGAGATTGGGCCAATAGCATAAAATATTCAAATACTGTTTTTCTTTTCTTTTCTGTCTTATTTGCACCAACAATTTGATATAATTGAGCTCTGCATTACAGTGAAAAGCAGTGGCAGCTTGCATCCAATGTGCTATATACAAATGTACTTTTCTACCTGCCTAAATTCAGACCTAATGGAACTTTGAATAAAGAATTTCTTGTCCTTTTCTTTCATATTAATTGACCTTGTTGCCATAGCCTGTCTATGCAGTGCAATTAAATAAAATCCATGGTAGATCCCAAAATATTCTATTCAGCTAGTCCAATATAATGTACAACTTCCAAAAATGAAAAAGGAAAATTTTCCCTAATATTTTAAAGAATAGCAATTTGATCTATGAAACTCCAAATATTTTGCCATCTATTCCAAGAACATGATTGCTTGACATTTACAATAATACTTAACTGAGATGGTATCTCAAAAACACTCCAAAAATTAGAGTATCAACCTACTGCCAGAAAATCACTTTATTTTCAAGATCAATTTCTGGTTTTCTTTTCTGTCATTTGTTTGGTCCTTCATGCAGCATTTACACTGCCTCTTCTGTTGCCCTTTCAGAGTAGATTATTCACTACAACTCAGAAAGAGACCTTTCTCTCTTATACATCTTTACACACACAAATAAAGAGCCTGGGAGGCAAGACAGCTCAAGGGAGTGGTAATGCACTGTAGAGCCTTTCACCTCTAGGTCATTTTTTCCAATCCAAATCACAGAAGTGCTGACTGGAAATCACTACCAATGGCTGTTTGGCAGCCTACGGTAAGTCTATTGTCTCAGAACAATTTATAGACAAATAGATTGTCCATATAACAAAAATCACCACTACTATTGATGCTACTATGTATCCTTTTTGAGGTGCCTGCAGTAAGGATAAGTACTGAATGGGCAGGAAAAATTAAACTTTGATTACATCAAGTCATGTAGGTACAAGGGGTAGCTTTCACTCATCACTTGTGCTCTCCCTCTTTTGTGGATAAACAGCGGACTTCAGAAAACAGGTTTGTAAATCTAGCAACTTTCACAAGTCTTACAGTTAAAGAAGGAATCATTTAGTGATTCCACAGAATTTCCTAAAAACTGTACAAACACCATTTCTGAACAAAGAAATCCCTATACTTACACCCAAAGTTTGAGCATTTGCATGTGTAGACAAAAGTTTCATACTGACATTGCACAGAAAAGAGGGTGGGAAGGTCAGTTGCTAAGCAGTTATGCAGCAAAACCTGTGCACTACTGTAAGCCGCACAACTGGTCTGCATGCCATTCTGTAAAACGATAATTTGGTTCTGGTCCAGGGGCTAAGACATGAGTCCATATTTACTTAAGTGCTATGCAGCTGGAGTGAATTTCACCCAGAATAAGTTTCACACCAGGAGGAAACCTCCCAAAAAACACATTGTGATAGAAATGGCAATTTCCTGCAACATCCTGGACAAACCTTATTAAATTAAGTTGAAGTATTTTAGGAGCTCATTGCTTTAAAAATGAAAATGTTTGTGTGTTATTCGGGGATTGTATGTAACTTATCTTGAAGACATGTAAATCTTGGGAAGCGTTATGAGTTTCAAATAACTCTCTTAAAACAATGGGCTAACACCAGAATAAACTATTAATTGATTAGGTTCCCTAGGAAATTCCTAGGAGTAGGGGAATGCAAATGCCCATTTATGGACCTGATATTTTGAAGCTTTGCTCTGGGGAAGGCACCTTTATCAACAAATTACCTAGACCAAGGATCAAAAAGCCTTAAAGGCATAAAGAAGCAACGCCCAGATTCATGAGGTTCTTGCTCTTATCAAAAGAGGTCATGAACTTGTAATTGCAGAAAAATCTCTTGTTGTTGTATGACAGACTGTTCACCAGTTAGAGCTTTGGTGAAGATGGGGTGATCTCTGGTAAGTCTACTAGTATGTGTATAGGTGTTATTGTTTTAATATGTTTTCTCTGTATTACTTTTACCTTTAGAAAAGTGTGCTTGTTTAGAAAAGGCTGTGGAAACTTAACAGTGGTGATTACACTGTTTACTGTCTCTGAGGAGAAAAGTAAAACAGGCCTGACTTTGCAGTCTGACTTTGCTGGGCAATTCACAGTGTAGACATGGAACTATTCAGCCTGAAAATACCCTGGTCAGGAGGGAAAGGGATGCATATCTCTACCCAAGAGAGGTGATGGCTGGGGAGCAGGAAGCCCAAGCATTGGTGCCCTTGCTGGACCATAGAGGAGACTACAGGCGCAGTTCCCCTCAATTGTAGCAGGCATTCACTCCATCCAACACCGAGCACAGCATAAGACCTCCAATGGATTTTCTGGTGACAGTCTGTGGTTCTTCCAAAGATTTAGTCAGGATAATATAACAGGCTGGATCATCATCTAAAGGATTTTTTGATTTAAGTATATTGTGAGATCTGCAAGGTGACTCTTGTCCTAATTGTTACTGTGTTACTTTAAATCCTGCCACAGAAAAAAGGTGATTTGGGTTTGCTACTTTGCTGTACTAAAAAGCAAACCTAAATGCACTGTTTCAACATTTGACCTCGGGGCCTGATTCTGACACTCCTGATTTGAAACGCTTCTTCAGTTGAACTGGAGAAGAACTGATTATTGTTTTTGTAACTATAGATAACTGCCCCCATAACTACACTTTTAATTAAAATGACTAAAAATGCCATTATATTTTATTGCTGTGTAATTTATGAATGTCATTATTAAATATGGAATGCTGTAATTTGAAATGTTATTGTGTGTGTATAAAGTTAAAGGTTAAATTTAAAGCAGAATTCTGAACTGATGTTGATTTATATACCTCTCAAAGTAGAACCATTTCAGTGGTTATGTCACAAAACTGGCTGTAACAAAATACCTTTGTGCTCTAAAAGTCATGTTGATAAAAGAAAGATGTGATTACAGACCTATGCATCACTTACTCACATACTTCCAGGGAAAACAACAGTGCTGCATTTCATAAGCTGAGATATTTTAGGTACTACGTTTGCTGAAACAAACAACATAAAGGAGCCTTCTCAGACACAAAGCACTGGGAAAAATCCCTGTCACCTTGTGATGTTACTCATCTTTTGGCTAATTCATCCATCTAAATATAAAACCCAGCAATTAGGGGCATTGGTGGATCTGTGACAGTCTAAAGATTGTGAGTTCACCGAACAAAGTACAGATTCCTTTTATTCCTTTATGGTACCTATTGATTTTTTCATCCAGATATAGTAGTAGTAGATTCCTAGATTCCAAATTCAGAAGAAATTATTGTGAATATCTAGTCTGACCTTCTGTATAACACAGGAAATAGAACGTCTCAAAAACAATTCCTAGAGCATAGCTTTTACAAAAACAACAAATCTTGTTTTAAAAGCTCAGTGAAGAAAAACCCACTACAACCCTTAGTAAATTATTCCAATGGCTAATTACTCTAACTGTTAAAAATTTCCAGTCTTAATTTTTCTAGCTTCAACTTTCAGCCAGTATAATTCATTCAGTATCTTACCCAGGTATAATGCAATGCAAGATACTAAAACACTACCACATTTTCAAAGGGAGAGGTCTACTTGTGCACTCAAAAGATTGTGTTGGTGGCATGTAAATTACTAAAATTGCATATGCAAACTGAACACATTTGCTGGCATAGTTACCAAATTTGTCCCTCAGTAACCCATGCTTCTGTTGCTATTCCTTTAAAGAGTAGTAGTCAATTGTTTGTTGGGTTTTTATGTTGTTTTGTTTATTTGTTTTTGTTTGTTTTCCAGAAGAGTGGAGCAGCTGTTCATTGACTCCAGCAAGTCTGGGAGTATCAGAAAAAAAAAAGTTTATGAACCCTCGGACTTCATGCTCAGTAGGGCATCTCCGGGGTGCGGTGGGGTGGGGGGGTGGAGCAATCCCCCTCCAACATTAAAAACAAAGAAGTGTCAAACTTCCATGATTTCAGCCAGACCCAGAGGCAGAAAGCCATACCAAAGAGGGAGAAGATCTCTGCCCTGAGGGCTGATGTTCAAAGGCCTGCATTTACTTAATGCATCAAGAAGATAACCACAAGGAGAAGGATATCAGTCTATTCAAAGAACTGGGAGTTTGCTGTCTTTTCAGCTCAAGATGGTGTGGTAACAAAAATTCCAAATAACAGACACGTTTTACATGCATAGGATTTGTGACCTGTGTATCTTTTGGCACTGAAGAAATCTGTATATTTGATATTATTATTTTTGTTGGCATAGTATTTGCTGTACTGCTGTAATGATAAGCTTATGTTTAGATTTATGAAGAATTTAATTAACACTCAAATTGTTTTCTTATAAACTGAAAGATTTTATAAAAAGACTGAAAGATCTTATAAACTGAAAGTGTGTGTTTGTGTGTGTGTGTGTGTGTTTTTTTTTTCTCTGAGTAGCTTTACTACATTGTGGTGTCTATTTCAAACTGCAGCAACTCAGATTACAGGCATCCCATGACTGTCCACATTTTCATATTAATCTTATGTGTTATTTTCTGCAGGTGGGAGTTCTGCTCTCACAATAGACTGAACCTGCTCACTATTCCTGCAGTAAAATGGAATTATAGTGCGACCAGTATGTCAAAATTTAGTGGGTTACATATGCATTCAAAATAATGCGGGTATATATGCATGATTGTATTTTGTGCAAGTCTCTATGTTCCACTTTAAAAATGGGGCCTGTTCTATTATCTATAGATAGAATAAATCAATTTAATCCTTTCTTTGTATATACATGTATATCTTTACAAAAAGATGAGTATTCTGTTATATATGGCATGCCTCAGTAAAATTAGAACTTTGTCACAGGATTCCCCATGCAGCATGTCACAATGTTGGTAGCACAGAATCACAGAAGATTAGGGTTGGAAGAGACCTCAGGAGGTCATCTAGTCCAACCCCCTGCTCAAAGCAGGACCAACCCCAACTAAATCATCCCAGCCAGGGCTTTGTCAAGCTGGGTCTTAAAACCCTCTAAGAATGGAGATTCCACCACCTCCCTAGGTAACCCATTTCAGTGCTTCACCACTCTCCTAGTAAAATAGTTCTGTCCTAATATCCAACCTAGACGTCCCCCGTTGCTACTTGAGACCATTGCTCCTTGTTCTGTCATCTACCACCACTGAAAAGAGCCTAGCTCCATCCTCTTTGGAACCCTCTTCAGATAGTTGAAGGCTGCTATCAAATCCCTCCTCACTCTTCTCTTCTGCAGACTAAATAAGCCCAGTACCCTCAGCCTCTCCTCGTAAGTCATGTGCCGCACCACTCTAATCATTTTCACTGCCCTCTGCTGGACTCTCTCCAACTTGTCCCCATCCCTTCTGTAGTGGGAGGCCCAAAACTGGATGCAATACTCCAGGTGTGGTCTCACCAATGCCAAATAGACGGGAATAATCACTTCCCTTGATCTGCTGGTAATGCTCCTACTAATGCAGCCCAATATACTGTTAGCCTTCTTGGCAACAAGGCACACTGTTGACTCATATCCAGCTTCTTGTCCACTGTAATCACCAGGTCCTTTTCTGCAGAACAGCCACTTAGCCAGTCAGTCCCCAGTCTGTAGCAGTGCATGGGATTCTTCCGTCCTAAGTGCAGGACTCTGCACTTGTCCTTGTTGAACCTCATCAGATTTCTTTTGACACAATTCTCCAATTTGTCTAGGTCACTCTGGAACATATCCCTACCCTCCAAGGTATCTACTTCTCTCTCCAGCTTAGTGTCATCCACAATCTTTCTGAGAAAAAAGAAAAGGAGTACTTGTGGCACCTTAGAGACTAACAAATTTATTTGAGCATAAGCTTTCGTGAGCTACAACTCACTGTAGCTCACGAAAGCTTATGCTCAAATAAATTTGTTAGTCTCTAAGGTGCCACAAGTACTCCTTTTCTTTTTGCAGATACAGACTAACACGGCTGCTACTCTGAAACCAATCTTTCTGAGGGGGCAATCCATCCCATCATTCAGATCATAAATAAAGATGTTGAACAAAAATGGCCCCAGGACCAACCCCTAGGGCACTCTGCTTGATACCGGCTGCCAACTAGATATCAAGACATTGATCACTACCCATTGAGCCCAACAATCTAACCAGCTTTCTAGCCACCTTATAGCCCATTCATCCAATCCATACATTTTTAACTTGCTGGCAAAAATACTGTGGGAGACCATATCAAAAACTTTATTAAAGTCAAGGTATATCACATCCACTGCTTTCCCCATATTCTCAGAGCCAGTTATCTCATCAATGAAGGCAATCAGGTTGGTCAGGCATGATTTGCCATTGGTGAATCCATGTTGACTATTCTTGATCACCTCCCTCTCCTCCAACTGCTTCAAAATGGATATCTTGAGGACCTGATCCATGATTTTTCCAGGGACTGAGGTGAGGCTGACTGATCTTTAGTTCCCCAGATTCTCCTTCTTTCCTCTTTTAAAGATGGGCACTATATTTGCTTTTTTCTAATCATCCGGGACCTCCCCTGATCACCACGAGTTTTCAAAGATAATGGCTAATGGCTCTGAAATCACATCAGCCAACACAACCTAAAAAAAAGCTTGCGACTCCAATGTTAATTATGCCTGTGAGGGGTTACGCCACACTCTGGGGTGTCACTTGATGTACTGGGGTACCACTGAGCGCACCTATTCCACCAGCATGGATCACTTACACTGCCCTGCTGAGCCAAGCCCTCAAGTCTCTTCCAGCACACACACAGGTAGAGACACACCCAGCTGCAAAAAGACACAGCTATGCCTGGAAAGACTCCGCTAGGGAATTGCCCTAGGAGCTGATCTCAATCACACCCACCCCTGATAGCAGACTGTTTTCCACTGCTGCAGAGGAATTAAAGAGACATGGCAGAGGGGTATTGCTGGCACATGATGGCATATATCACATTGGTAGATGTGCAGGTGAACAAGCCCCTGATGGTGTGGCTAATGTGTTTAGGTCCTATGATGGTGTCACTTGAATAAATATGTGGACAGAGTTGGCATTATGTGCCAACAATGCCCCTCTGCCATGTACATTGGCCAAACCGGACAGTCTCTATGCAAAAGAATAAATGGACACAAATCTGGCATCAGGAATCATAACATTCAAAAACCAGTAGGAAAACACTTCAACCCCTCTGGCCACTCAGTAAAAGATTTAAAGGTGGCAATTTTGCAACAGAAAAGCTTCAAAAACTGACTCCAATGAGAAACTGCTGAGCTTGAATTAATATGCAAACTAGAAACCATTAACTTGAGTTTGAATAGAGACTGGGAGTGGCTGGGTCATTACACATATTGAATCTATTTCCCTAAGTTAAGTATCCTCACACCTTCTTGTCAACTGTCTAAATGGGCCATCTTGAATATCACTACAAAAGTTTTTTTTTTCTCCTGCTGATAATAGCTCATCTTACTTAATTAGCCTCTTATAGTTTGTATGGCAACTTCCACCTTCTCTGTATGTATATATATCTTCTTACTATATGTTCCATTCTATGCATCCGATGAAGTGGGCTGTAGCCCATAAAAGCTTATGCTCTAATAAATTTGCTAGTCTCTAAGGTGCCACAAGTACCTCTGTTCTTTTTGCAGATACAGACTAAGATGGCTGCTACTCTGAAATCTGCATAAGTGGCAATTGCCTGAGGTGTCTCTGTGCTCTGGGTAGCAGCACTTCCATGAGTTGCTTGCCACTCAGCACAGGGCATTTATTCCTCAGATGCTCAGTGGAATTACAATGATAGCACCTTCTGGGCTCTTCTGTGTCTACAGGAGATTTGGGATGAGGGCTGGAGAAATGAACAGGGGGATAAGAGCATCCAGCCCCCCATCCACCCTTCTTCTTCCAAGGGGTGAAATGGGAACCCTGCTTCCCACCAAACTTAACCCCCTCTGCCTGTGATTTATTTCTAATAGATGCCAGAGACTGTTCACATTCCTCAGCAAAAGTAGCAAGTTTTTCAAGTTTTCATTTTTTTTTGTCCCATAGACACTTTTCCACATCATTATTACACATATTCAGGAAATGCTCCTGAGTAACAAGAACACATGTTTCTTCAAAAGCCTGTAATTCCCTTACCCACTTATGCAGTAAATCTATCAGTTGGTTCACATATGCCACATTACTCATTCCAGCCCCTCTCTTAAGGCTTCTAAATTTCACTCCAAATGTTTCAGGTATAATCTGAAACTGTTCTAAAACCATTTCCTTGAATTTACCATAATTTGAAGCATCATCAATTGGCATCTTATTGAATATATCCAGAGCTCTCCCAGACAACTTTGCAAACAAAGTGATCATCTTTTGATCCTCAGGAATCTCATGTTGCCCACACAGCCTCTCAAAGGTGATGAAATATTCAGCAATGTCCCCTGTCTCACTATATGCAGGACACAACCACTCCCATTTGTGGATTTTTGGAGAGGTGGGGCCCTCTAGCATGGGGTTCTGTTTCTGCCTCTCAATCAAGGCCAATTCATGATGTCTCTCTTTTTCCTTCTCCTCCATGGCTAGCTTGGATTTCATGGCTAGCATGGGCTTCAATTTCTTTGTCCTTCAGTTCTAGAGCTTGCTTCTGGGCTTCCATGGCCCTCTAGTGTACTGTGTCTCGTTTGGTATTTTCTGCTTCTTGTCTGGCACGCTCTGCTTCCAGTAATTCCATAAGTCTTTTGTGTTCTTTTTCATTTCTTGCTCCCTGTAACCTGCGGAGCTCCAATTTCCTGATGTACGGGGGTACCACTGAGCCCACCTATTCCACCAGCCTGGGCTCTCTTACACTGTGCTGCTGAGCCAGACCCTCAAACCTCTGCTAGCACACATACAGGTACCGACCCATCCAGCTGCAGAAAGACACAGACACTAACATCAGTTCTGAATGGGAAGACTCAGCTAGGGAATTGCCCGGAACTCAAGTGCACACCACCTCTGGAGTGCAAACACAAAATTGTATCGTCTTGTGTTGCACAAAGAACTGTTCAGTGTAAGCTTATTGGAATTTGCCTCCTCCCTCAATGTGGAGGAAGATATACACAGCTCTTGTGGGAAGCCACAGCCAGCATGTCCCAGCAGCCTGCGCTGCTTCCTGCAGCTCCCATTGGATGGGAACGGCAAACCGCGGCCAGTGGAAGCTGCAGGCAGCCGTGCCTGCAGATGGTCGATGTAAACACTGTCTCATGGCCTGCCAGTGAATTACCCTGATGGGCCACAAGGTGCCCACCACTGCACTAACCTATACATTTTAAATGGGAAACCCTCAAGTACTGTTGCCCTGTGTATGCAGTGTTGTTGTAGCTGTATTGATATTAGAGAGACAAGGTGAGTGAGGTAATGTCTTTTATTGGACCAACAAGCTTTTGAACTTTCCCAGAGCTCTTCTGACCTGAACAAGAGCTCTGGGTAAGCTCAAAAGCATGTCTCTCTCACAAACAGAAGCTGGTCCAATAAAAGATATTACCTCACCCACCTTGTTTCTCTTCTTTTGCTGCAACTGGTGCTCTAATATTTAGAAAATAGCTGCAAAGAAAAGAGGGGGGAAACAGCATATTGCACTATTTCATAAATTTTGAGAGCACAGGAAGAAATTCTGCAGTGGACGTTTACTCCCTGGATTAAGAACAGTGTGAAATTCTAAGTAAAAGCTCTCTCCATTCAGATTTAACCCAGAGTTTATGGGCAGCTATTCTGTAAGTAGGCCCGTAGGTGTATCACTGCTTGACAGCAAGATAAAATCATTAATTAAACAATAGTGTCAGTAATGTAAGCATTACATGTTATTGTTAAAGCATAAGCTTTCATGGGCTATGCGCTAATAAATTTGTTAGTCTCTAAGGTGCCACAAGTACTCCTGTTCTTTTTGCGGATACAGACTAACACAGCTGCTACTCTGAAACATGTTATTGTTATATACGCACATCACAAGTTCACTCTCACACTCCTGACTTTACATTATTGGTTGTCAATTGGGAATCGTAGTTCCAAACCTTCTTAAACTTATCGAATAGCTGCAGTATTCACAGATATTTTGGTAGGAACTTTAAAATACATTTTTATTTTAGATTTAAAGGAAGAGTGATTCTGAAAGTATACTCTGAGTCCTTGAAAAATAATTGAGAAATACTTTGATTTGGAAGAAAGGAAAACCTAGTTTTCATCATGAAATTCATGTGGGATATTGCACAGCAGAAAAGTATATTATTTAACCCTTTTCACTATAAAAACTTGCTAAAATTACAAATTGTAAACCAACAAATAGCACCCAATTCACTGTTGTGAGAAATCTAATTTGTAAATAGGTAGGAATGAAGAATTTAATTTTCATGGCAAGAAACTGCTGCCATCTGAATACTTATGATAAAAAACAGTAACAAGTTTACTTGTCCACGGGCGACAATTTATTAAGAATGCGATAATGATAAGCTAGTTCAAAGGCCTTTGAAAGATCTATTGATTTTGCCCATCAGACATCTTCTCCCCATGTTGTGAAGCGTATATTTTGACTACTTTGCAATGCAGTGCTAGTAAAAACAGTAACCTACAGGGTTGATTGATAAGCTCGTAATACACACTGTTATCAAGATTAGTCAGCAGCTGACAGGAAACACTATATTGCTGTATTTTACATATTTATGAAATAAAGAATATTAATAGTGAATTCTGTTTTATCTGCTCTCATTAACAGCACAATTGAACAGTACTATGCAAAGATCAGATGCCCAGAGGTTACTGACAATATCTTTTGATTAAAAATAAATTAAGAAAATATTATATTGTATCTCAGAGATTTAGCTGGAGATACCATTAAAAGTGTTTGGTTTGGTGATCCTCCTCTTTCTCCCCACTTACAAGATATAGGATTCAGTTATTACTATTATTTAAGCTTACTGAGTGATACTGTACTTGTTCAGCATATGTACAGTCATTGAAACCTCATTTGTGAGGTTCACAGATTATCAAATTCAACGAACATCATTACCAAATAGTTATTTACCATATTCTGGTATTTAACTTTACTGCAGTTTTGCAATTTTCTCTCTACTCAGAATGGGAAATACTGAGGTAAATGTCCCATTTTTAACAATGCAAATAAGCACCAGCTGTTTTCAAAGGCTCAGTTACAACATAATAATTGGAAACTATACATAAATAGACAGTTATTTTAAAATCCCAACTGTATTTTATTGAAAGGAGGTTGGTAAACTTTGATTCTTGGTCATAGAATCATAGAATCATAGAATATCAGGGTTGGAAGGGACGCCAGAAGGTCATCTAGTCCAACCCCCTGTTAAATTCCCAATTCCCAGTTAAATTCCAGGTCGTTTGGAATAGAATTGTATGCTTAATTTTAAATGTATCCATCTCAGTTTTATCCTTAATCCTTAATTTTAAATGTATCCATCTCGTGGCGAACGAGGGAAGTCCCAGATGACTGGAAAAAGGCTAATGTGGTGCCAATCTTTAAAAAAGGGAAGAAGGAGGATCCTGGGAACTACAGGCCAGTCAGCCTCACCTCAGTCCCTGGAAAAATCATGGAGCAGGTCCTCAAAGAATCAATCCTGAAGCACTTGCATGAGAGGAAAGTGATCAGGAACAGCCAGCATGGATTCACCAAGGGAAGGTCATGCCTGACTAATCTAATCGCTTTTTATGATGAGATTACTGGTTCTGTGGATGAAGGGAAAGCAGGGGATGTATTGTTTCTTGACTTTAGCAAAGCTTTTGACACAGTCTCCCACAGTATTCTTGTCAGCAAGTTAAAGAAGTATGGGCTGGATGAATGCACTATACGGTGGGTAGAAAGCTGGCTAGATTGTCGGGCTCAACGGGTAGTGATCAATGGCTCCATGTCTAGTTGGCAGCCGGTGTCAAGTGGAGTGCCCCAGGGGTCAGTCCTGGGGCCGGTTTTGTTCAATATCTTCATAAATGATCTGGAGGATGGTGTAGATTGCACTCTCAGCAAATTTGCGGGTGATACTAAACTGGGAGGAGTGGTAGATACGCTGGAGGGGAGGGATAGGATACAGAAGGACCTAGACAAATTGGAGGATTGGGCCAAAAGAAATCTGATGAGGTTCAATAAGGATAAGTGCAGGGTCCTGCACTTAGGACAGAAGTATCCAATGCACCGCTACAGACTAGGGGCCGAATGGCTAGGCAGCAGTTCTGCGGAAAAGGACCTAGGGGTGACAGTGCATGAGAAGCTGGATATGAGTCAGCAGTGTGCCCTTGTTGCCAAGAAGGCCAATAGCATTTTGGGATGTATAAGTAGGGGCATAGCGAGCAGATCGAGGGACGTGATCGTCCCCCTCTATCCGACATTGGTGAGGCCTCATCTGGAGTACTGTGTCCAGTTTTGGGCCCCACACTACAAGAAGGATGTGGAAAAATTGGAGAGAGTCCAGCGAAGGGCAACAAAAATGATTAGGGGTCTGGAATACATGATTTATGAGGAGAGGCTGAGGGAACTGGGATTGTTTAGTCTGCAGAAGAGAAGAATGAGGGGGGATTTGATAGCTGCTTTCAACTACCTGAAAGGGGGTTCCAAAGAGGATGGCTCTAGACTGTTCTCAATGGTAGCAGATGACAGAACGAGGAGTAATGGACTCAAGTTGCAGTGGGGGAGGTTTAGATTGGATATTAGGAAAAACTTTTTCACTGTGAGGGTGGTGAAACACTGGAATGCGTTACCTAGGGAGGTGGTAGAATCTCCTTCCTTAGAGGTTTTTAAGGTCAGGCTTGACAAAGCCCTGGCTGGAATGATTTAACTGGGAATTGGTCCTGCTTCGAGCAGGGGTTGGACTAGATGACCTTCTGGGGTCCCTTCCAACCCTGATATTCTATGATTCTATGGTTCAGTTAAGTCTCAAAAAATTCATAGAATCATAGAATATCAGGTTGGAAGGGACCTCAGGAGGTCATCTAGTCCAAAACCCTGCTCAAAGCAGGACCAATCCCCAGCTAAATCATCCCAGCCAGGGCTTTGTCAAGCCTGAACTTAAAAACTTATAAGGAAGGAAATTCCACCACGTCCCTAGGTAACGCATTCCAGTGTTTCACCACCCTCCTTGTGAAAAAGGTTTTCCTAATATCCAACCTAAACTTCCCCCACTGCAACTTGAGACCATTACTCCTCGTTCTGTCATCTGCTACCACTGAGAACAGTCTAGATCCATCCTCTTTGGAACCCCCTTTCAGGTAGTTGAAAGCAGCTATCAAATCCCCCCTCATTCTTCTCTTCCGCAGACTAAACAATCCCAGTTCATAGAATCATAGAATCATAGAATATGAGGGTTGGAAGGGACCTCAGGAGGTCATCTAGTCCAACCCCCTGCTCAAAGCAGGACCAATCCCCAATCAAATCATCCCAGCCAGGGCTTTGTCAAGCCTGACCTTAAAAACTTCTAAGGAAGGAAATTCCACCACCTCTCTAGGTAAGCATTCCAGTGTTTCACCACCCTCCTAGTGAAAAAGTGTTTCCTAATGTCCAACCTAAGCCTCCCCCACTGCAACTTGAGACCATTACTCCTTGTCCTGTCATCTTCTACCACTGAGAATAGTCTAGAACCATCCTCTTTGGAACCACCTCTCAGGTAGTTGAAAGCAGCTATCAAATCCCCCTTCATTCTTCTTTTCTGCAAACTAAACAATCCCAGTTCCCTCAGCCTCTCCTCATAAGTCATGTGTTCCAGACCCCTAATCATTTCTGTTGCCATGAGCTGGACGTTTTCCAATTTTTCCACATCCTTCTTGTAGTGTGGGGCCCAAAACTGGACACAGTACTCCAGATGAGGCCTCACCAATGTCGAATAGAGAAGAATGATCACGTCGCTCGATCTGCTGGCTATGCCCCTACGTATACATCCCAAAATGTCATTGGCATTCTTGGCAACAATGGCACACTGTTGACTCATATCCAGCTTCTCGTCCACTGTAACCCCTAGGTCTCTTTCCACAGAACTGCTGCCTAGCCATTCGGTCCCTAGTCTGTAGTGGTGCATTGGATTCTTCCGTCCTAAGTGCAGGACCCTTCACTTATCCTTGTTGAACCTCATCAGATTTTTTTTGGCCCAATCCTCCAATTTGTCTAGGTCCCTCTGTATCCTAAGCCTACCTGCCACCGTATCTACCACTCCTCCTAGTTTAGTATCATCCGCAAATTTGCTGAGAGTGCAATCCACACCATCCTCCAGATCATTTATGAAGATATTGAACAAAACTGGCCCCAGGACTGACCCTTGGGGCACTCCACTTGATACCGGCTGCCAACTAGACATCGAGCCATTGATCACTACCCGTTGAGCCCAACAATCTAGCGAACTTTCTACCCACCTTATAGTGCATTCATCCAGCCCATACTTATTTAACTTGCTGACAAGAATACTGTGGGAGACCATGTCAAAAGCTTTGCTCAAGTCAAGAAACAATACATCCACTGCTTTCCCTTCATCCACAGAACCAGTAACCTCGTCATAGAAGGCGATTAGATTAGTCAGGCATGACCTTCCCTTGGTGAATCCATGCTGACTGTTCTTGATCACTTTCCTCTCCTCTAAATGTTTCAGAACTGATTCCTTGAGGACCTGCTCCATGATTTTTCCAGGGACTGAGGTGAGGCTGACTGGCCTTCTTCCCTTTTTTAAAGATGGGCATTACATTAGCCTTTTTCCAGTCGTCCGGGACTTCCCCCTATCGCCATGAGTTTTCAAAGATAATGGCCAATGGCTCTGCAATCACAGCCGCCAACTCCTTTAGCACTCTCGGATGCAATGCATCCGGCCCCATGGACTTGTGCACATCCAGCTTTTCTAAATAGTCCTGAACCACTTCTTTCTCCACAGAGGGCTGGCCACCTACTCCCCATGGTGTGTTGCCAAGTGCAGCAGTCTGGGAGCTGACCATGTTTGTGAAGACAGAGGCAAAAAAAGCATTGAGAACATAAGCTTTTTCCACATACTCTGTCACTAGGTTGCCTCCCTCATTCAGTAAGGGGCCCACACTTTCCTTGGCTTTCTTCTTGTTGCCAACATACCTGAAGAAACCCTTCTTGTTACTCTTAACATCTCTTGCTAGCTGCAGCTCCAGGTGCGATTTGGCCCTCCTGATTTCATTCTTACATGCCCGAGCAATATTTTTATACTCTTCCCTCGTCATTTGTCCAATCTTCCACTTCTTGTAAGCTTCTTTTTTCTGTTTAAGATCCACAAGGACTTCACTGTGAAGCCAAGCTGGTCGCCTGCCATATTTACTATTCTTTCGACACATCGGGATGGTTTGTCCCTGTAACCTCAATAGGGATTCTTTGAAATACAGCCAGCTCTCCTGGACTCCTTTCCCCCTCATGATATTCCCCCATGGGATCCTACCCATCAGTTCCCTGAGGGAGTCGAAGTCTGCTTTCCTGAAGTCCAGGGTCCGTATTCTGCTGCTTACCTTTCTTCCCTGTGTCAGGATCCTGAACTCAACCAACTCATGGTCACTGCCTCCCAGATTCCCATCCACTTTTACTTCCCCTACTAATTCTTTCCATTTGTGAGCAGCAGGTCAAGAAAAGCTCTCCCCTTAGTTGGCTCCTCCAGCACTTGCAACAGGAAATTGTCCCCTACATTTTACAAAATATTCCTGGAATGTCTGTGCACCGCTGTAGTGCTCTCCCAGCAGATATCAGGATGATTAAAGTCGCCCATGAGAACCAGGAAGTGCGATCTAGTAGCTTCTGCGAGTTGCCGGAAGAAAGCCTCATCTACCTCATCCCCTGGTCCGGTGGTCTATAGCAGACTCCCACCACTACATCACTCTTGTTGCTCACACTTCTAAACTTAATCCAGAGACACTCAGGTTTTTCTGCAGTTTCATACCGGAGCTCTGAGCAGTCATACTGCTCCCTTACATAAAGTGCTACTCCCCCACCTTTTCTCTCAGTTCCCTCAGCCTCTCCTCATAAGTCATGTGTTCCAATCCCCTAATCATTTCTGTTGCCATGAGCTGGAAGTTTTCCAATTTTTCCACATCCTTCTTGTAGTGTGGGGCCCAAAACTGGACACAGTACTCCAGAAGAGGCCTCACCAATGTCGAATAGAGGAGAACAATCACGTCCCTCAATCTGCTGGCAATGCCCCTACTTATACATCCCAAAATGCCATTGGCATTCTTGGCAACAACGGCACACTGTTGACTCATATCCAGCTTCTCGTCCACTGTAACCCCTAGGTCCTTTTCTGCACAACTGCTGCCTAGCCATTCGGTCCCTAGTCTGTAGCGGTGCATTGGATTCTTCCGTCCTAAATGCAGGACTCTGCACTTCTCCTTGTTGAACCTCATCAGATTTCTTTTGGCCCAATCCTCCAATTTGTCTAGGTCCCTCTGTATTCTATCCCTACCCTCCAGCATATCTACCTCTCCTCCCAGTTTAGTGTCATGTGCAAACTTGCTGAGGGTGTAATCCACACCATCCTCCAGATCATTTGTGAAGATATTGAACAAAACTGACCCCAGGACCGAACAATGGGGCACTCCACTTGATACCGCCTGCCAACTAGACATCGAGCCATTGATCATGACCCGTTGAGCCCGAAAATCTAGCCAGCTTTCTATCCACCTTATAGTCCATTCATCCAGCCCATACTTCTTTAACTTACTGGCAAGAATACTGTGAGAGACCATGTCAAAAGCTTTGCTAAAGTCAAGGAACAACACGTCCACTGCTTTCCCCTCATCCACAGAGCCAGTTATCTCATCATAGAAGGCAATTAGGTTAGTCAGGCATGACTTGCCCTTGGTGAATCCATGCTGACTGTTCCTGATCACTTTCCTCTCCTCTGATCACTTCTGATCACTTTCCTCTCCTCTAAATGCTTCAGAATTGATTCCTTGAGGACCTGCTCCATGATTTTTCCAGGGACTGAGGTGAGGTTGACTGGCCTGTAGTTCCCCGGATCCTCCTTCTTCCCTTTTTTAAAGATGGGCATTACATTAGCCTTTTTCCAGTCATCCGGGACTTCCCCTGATTGCCATGAGTTTTCAAAGATAATGGCCAATGGTTCTGCAATTACATCCGCCAATTCTTTTCGCACTCTCGGATGCTGTGCATCCTGCCCCATGGACTTGTGCTCTTCCAGCTTTTCTAAATAGTCCCGAACCACTTCTTTCTTCACAGAGGGCTGGTCACCTCCTCCCCATGCTGTGCTGCCCAGTGCAGCAGTCTGGGAGCTGGCCTTGTTCGTGAAGACAGAGGCAAAAAAAGCATTGAGTACATTAACTTTTTCCACATCCTCTGTCACTAGGTTGCCTCCCTCATTCAGTAAGGGGCCCACACTTTCCTTGGCTTTCTTCTTGTTGCCAACATACCTGAAGAAACCCTTCTTGTTACTCTTAACATCTCTTGCTAGCTGCAGCTCCAGGTGCGATTTGGCCCTCCTGATTTCATTCTTACATGCCCGAGCAATATTTTTATACTCTTCCCTCGTCATTTGTCCAATCTTCCACTTCTTGTAAGCTTCTTTTTTCTGTTTAAGATCCACAAGGACTTCACTGTGAAGCCAAGCTGGTCGCCTGCCATATTTACTATTCTTTCGACACATCGGGATGGTTTGTCCCTGTAACCTCAATAAGGATTCTTTAAAATACAGCCAGCTCTCCTGGACTCCTTTCCCCCTCATGTTATTCTCCCAAGGGATCCTGTCCATCAGTTCCCTCAGGGAGTCAAAGTCTGCTTTTCTGAAGTCCAGGGTCTGTATTCTGCTGCTCTCCTTTCTTCCCTTTGTCAGGATCCTGAACTCGACCATCTCATGGTCACTGCCTCCCAGGTTCCCATCCACTTTAGCTTCCCCTACTAATTCTTTCCAGTTTGTGAGCAGCAGGTCAAGAAGAGCTCTGCCCCTACCTGGTTCTTCCATCACTTGCACCAGAAAATTGGCCCCTACACTTTCCAAAAACTTCCTGGATTGTCTGTGCACCGCTGTATTGCTCTCCCAGCAGATATCAGGGTGATTGAAGTCTCCCATGAGAACCAGGGCCTGCGATCAAGTAATTTCCGTTAATTGCAGGAAGAAAGCCTCGTCCACCTCATCCCCCTGATCCTGTGGTCTATAGCAGACTCCTACCACAACATCAGCCTTGTTGCTCACACTTCTAAACTTAATCCAGAGATACTCAGGTTTTTCTGCAGTTTCATACTTGATCTCTGAGCAGTCATACTACTCCCTTACATACAGTGCAACTCCTCCACCTTTTCTGCCCTGCCTGTCCTTCCTGAACAGTTGATATCCATCCATGACAGTACTCCAGTCATGTGAGTTATCCCACCAAGTCTCTGTTATTCCAATCACATCATAATTCCTTGACTGTGCCAGGACTTCCAGTTCTCCCTGCTTGTTTCCCAGGCTTCTTGCATTTGTGTATAGGCACTTGAGATAACTTGCTGTTTGTCCCTCTTTCTTAGTAAGAGATAGGAGCCCTCCCCTATCTCATTCTCGTGCTTCCTCCTAGTATCCCACATCCTCACTTATCTCAGGGCTTTGGTCTCCTTCCCCCAGTGAACCTAGTTTAAAGCCCTCCTCGCTCGGTTAGCCAGCCTGCTTCCAAAGATACTCTTCCCTCTCTTTGTTACGTGGAGCCCGTCTCTGCCTACCACTCCGCCTTCTTGGAACATCATCCCATGGTCAAAGAATCCAAAGCCTTCTCTCCAACCTCACCTGTGTAGCCATTCATTGACTTCCACGATTTGATGGGCTCTACCCAGGCCTTTTCCTTCCATGGGGAGGATGGACGAGAACACCACTTGCACCTCAAACTCCTTTATATTTCTTCCCAGAGCCACATTGTAATTTGGCCTAAACTTCCCTACAACCCACATGACAAAGAGGGAGTTTAGCCATTCCAAGGCAATCACTCCAGCCTAATGGCTAAGTGGGCTCTGCAGCCTTCGTAACAACCCTATGGAGTCAGAAGCAGAGGACAGGCAGGCCAGCATGTCAGAGGATCACCAAAGCCTTGTACCTATCCCCAAAGAATTTCTAGACTCAGCTGGGCCATGCTGTGTGACACTCACAAAAGGGATCATCTCACCTCATGCATGAGCTCCCTGCATCCTGACCTACCTACAACACAACTACAGTGACTCCATAGCAGGCTTTAAAAGAACAAGATTTGGGTCTGTTTTATCAAACATATATGTACCCTAAACCCTGATATTATTTTTGGGAGCTTGCATAAGTAAAAACTGTGTATTAAATAGCAAAATAAGAAAGTGCTTGTAGCAGTCCCTCTGACATAAGAGAGGGAGAAACAGGGGAGAAAATATAACTTACTAGTTAATACTTACCAGCTGAAGGAAGAGGAGATACAACAAACAACAGTTAGCTGCAAAATGGTCACATAAGGGCCATAGTTACTTGGCTGTGTCAAATTTAAAGGGCCAGTCCCAGGAAAGGCGTGCTAGGAGAAATGTTCTTATAATGATACAAAGTCTTAGTGAGAAGTAAGTTATAAAGGAAGGTATGCTTGTTACCAGACTCTTCAGTCAGTAGTTAGCAATTGATATGTATGTATTTTACATATGTATTTGTGTGTATTTTATATACACATTTAAATAAAAGGAATTCAAAATCTACGTATTTTAATTCATGTACATGAAATAGTTAAAAGAAATAAATATAATCATAAACCAGTACACTTTTCCAGGACAATGCACATTTTGTTCTGATTTTTCAAATGAAGATTTTAGAGTCCAAATAAATGTTGATCAAAGCCTACTACAATAATGGAAACACATACTTAGACATAAGCATGGGCAGTGGTTGGACCCCCACCCACTTCGGCAAGTTTAGCCTCGCCCCTTCTACAGGAGGCCCTACCCGCTGTGGCTGGAGCTCTGAGGCCCCCCACTCTCCTTCCACAGCTGGAGAAGCCCCTGGCCAGCCAGAACACTAAGCTGCCCCTCCTCCCCTGCCGCCAGAGGAGCCCAGGGCTGGTCCCAGCCAGCCAACTGACCTGAGCCCCAGCCCGAGCAGCCCCAGATGCACCAGCAGGCCCAGGGCTGGAACAGCAGCAGTCGACCAGCCTGGGGTTTGAGCAGCCCCAGCACAGTGTCCCATGGCAGCAGCTGCAGCCAGGGAAAGCAGAGCCTTCCCTGGTCTATTATATCCACTACCCATGGACATAAGAAACAATTTAAAACAAAAACTATTCCCGTAGTTTTACACGGAAGGTATCGATATGAGATAAGACAGTGTTTTCTAATGGTTACATAAAAAGATAAGGAAGAGGAGGTTACTCACCCTGTGCAGTAACTGACATTCTTCAAGATGAATGTCCCTGTGGGTGCTCCATTTCAGGTCTAGGTGTGTCCCAGCACCTTTGATCAGAGATTTCTACAGCAGTACCCCCATGGGCTGTGCACGTGCTGTGCCTGCCTCTTGAGCTGTCAGTGTTCTAATAGTGCATGCACTGCCCGGGCTCCTCAGTTCCTTCTCTACAACGGAGTGCATTACAAATTCCGAAGTAGAGGGGAGGAGGGCGAGTAGTGGAGCACCCCAAGGGACATGCATCTTGAACATCGTCAGTTACTGCACAGGGTGAGTAACCTCCTCCTCTTCTTCGAGAGATGTCCCTGTGGGTGCTCCATTTCAGGTGACTGAAAAGCAGTATCCCTTAGGATGGTTGGGACTTCGGATGAGGCAAGAAGGCTGTTGACAAGAAAACTCTGCCCAGTCTGGTGTCAGACACTGCAGAGTGGCTGAGAGCATAGTGATTCGCAAAGGTAAGGTTTCCAGGTAGCTGCCTTGCATATGTCAGAGAGTGGGACATTGCAGAGAAAGGCCACAGAAGTAGAGACAGCTCTGGTAGAGTGTGTTCTAATTGTAGGAGGTTGTATTTGTCTGAGTTGGTAACAAAGGCATATGCAGTCAGCAATCCACTTGGAAAGTCTCTGTGTAGAGACAGCATTTCCTTGTGAATGCTGAGTAATAGAGACAAAAAGTCTGGGGGGGTTTCTTAAACTGTTTTGTTCTATCCAGGTAAAAGGATAATGCTCTGAGGACATCAAGAGTGTGCACTGTCATTTCAAAGGTGTTAGCATGAGGGTTTGGGAAAAATGTTGAAAGGTGTATAGGTTAATTGAGGTGAAAGGAAGAGTGTATCTTAGGTAAGAACCTTGGATGCATGTGTAGTGTGACCTTATCATGGAAGAACGTTGTATACGGAGGGTCCACCATTAACACCCCCATTTCTCCTACTCATCTGGCAGACATGATTGCTATGAGGAAGACAGTCTTCACGGATAGGTGGAGAAGGGAGCAGGTAGCCATTGGTTCAAAGGGTGTATCCATCAGGGCTTTGAGGACTAGGTGTAAATCCCAGGGTGCAGTAGGCAGTTTCACATCTGGGTATAACATCTGGATGCCCTTCAGGAACCTTTTGGTGATTGGATGGGCAAAAACCGTTATGTTGTCAACCTTATGGTGGAAGGCAGTGATTGCCGCGAGGTGGACCTTGAGTGAGCTCGCAGAAAGGCCAGATGTTTTAAGGTGTAATAGGTAATCCAGTATCAGTGGGAGTGAAGCAGGAATTGGAGAGGTCTGTTTGGCAGCGCACCAAGATGTGAACCGTTTCCATTTATGCAGGTAGGTAGTGCGCGTGTTGTGTGTTCTGCTGTGTAGCAAGACAGTGAGTACTTGGTCCGAACATGCTAACTCCACATTAGAGAACCATTAATCAGCAAGGCCCTCAGGTGGAGACATTGTATGTCAGGGTGAAATAGTTGTTTCCTGCATTGTGATAGGAGGTTGCTGAGTGGTGGAAGGGGAATGGGTGGCTTGACCAACATGTGCAGGAGAAAGGGGTACCACAGTTGTCTGGCCCATACTGGGGCTATGATAATAATGTTGGCTCTGTCTGTTCGTATCTTATGAATTACTATGTGCAATAGAGGCATTGGTGGGAACGCGTACATGAGAGTCTCGGTTCAAGGGAGCAAAAAGGCATCCCCCCGTGAGTGTTTCCCCAGGCCTGTTCTGAAGCAGAATGTCAGACATTTTTCATTTGTTGCTGTGGCAAATAGACCCAGTTAGGGATAACCCCAGGTCTGGAAAATGTTGGAAAGAATGGTGTCATTGAGTTTCCACTCATGCTGTAAGGGGAATCATTAGCTGAGCTCGTCTGTGGTGGTATTCTGAGAACCTGACAGGTATGAGGTGGAGATATGGATGTTGTGCTGAAGACACCAGTTCCAACGTTTTACCACCTTTGTGCAAAGGGAGTGTGACCGTAGTGTGTCTGTTGACATAAAACATGCATGCAATATTGTCGGTCATGATTCGAATTCGGCGGTTTTGGATGATGGGAAGGAAATGGAGGCAAGTATTGCGTACGGCCCAGAGCTCTAGCAAATTTATGTGAAGCCTGGTTTCTGAAGTGGTCCAGAGACCCTGAGAGGTGAGGCAGATGTGTGCTCCCCATCCTGTGAGTGATGCATCTGTGGTGATGGTAATTGAAGGGGGATATTGTCAAAGGGAATCCTGGTGCAGAGATTGATGGGAGAAGTCCACCAGAGGAATGAGTCCTTGACTTTCTGGGGCATAGTTAGTAACCTGTTTAGCTTGTGCTTGTTTGGTTTGTGTACTGTGGTTAGCCAGCTCTGAAGGCATCACATGTGCAGGCAAGCATTTGCAACCACAAATGTGGAAGTAGCCGTATGTCCTAAGAGCTGCAGGGAGTCTCAGACTAAAGTCTGTGGGCTGGCACGTATCTGGGTAATAAGGATGCCCATTGTGTGGGATCTGTCCTGGGGGAAAGATTCAAGACTGGTGGTGGAATCGACGTGGGCGCCGATGAAGTTGATTTGTTGTGTAGGTTGTAAAGTAGATTTGTTTTTGTTTATTTGCAGGCCCAAGGTGTGGAAGAAGTGAAGGGCTACAAGAGTTGCATGGTTCACTTCTAACTGCGTGGAAGACTTGAGGAGACAATGTAAGGAAATATGTAAATGTAAGGAGACCAAATGAAAGGAAATATGAGGATTCCTTTTTTTTTCTGAGATGTGCTATTATAACTGCTAGCACCTTGGAGAAGACATGTGGTAGAGTGGAAAGGCCAAAAGGGAGGACCCTGTACTGGTAGTGTTGCACTCCCACAGCAAACCTGAGGAAACATCGATGGGAAGGGTGGACAGAGACATGCAAATATGTGTCTTGGAAGTTGAGGGTTGAAAACGAATCTTCTTGCTCCAGTGTCAGAATTATCACTGGGAGAGTAACCATCCGGAATTTCTGTTTCTTGATGAACTTGTTCAAATGTCGAAGATTGAGGATAGGGCACCAACCGCTGCTTTTCTTTTTCGTCAAGAAGTAGTGGGAGTAAAGCCCTTTCCCTCTGTGTTGAGGGGGTATCTCCTCTATTGCTCCGAGATGTATGAGATGTTGTACCTCCTGACAGAGCAATTGTTTGTGAGAGGGGTCCTTGAAGAGAGATGGGATGGGAGGGTGGGTGGGCGGTAAGGAGAGGAAAGGGATCATTTCCAGGACCCATCTGTCCATAGTGATGGCTTGCCAGTTAGCCAGGAAAGGATGCAAACAGTGTCCAAAAAAAAGGTTGGTTGAAGTTGGCGCTGGAGAGGGTGTGAGGTTTTCTATACCCTCAACCAAGACTTCAAATTTGTTTATTTGGGTTAGGAGGGTGGGTCACCATTGTATGCGGAGGGCGTTGTTGGTTTCTGGGCCTATGTCATTGTTGTTGTGTATCATATTGTCTGAAAGGTGGATGCTGTGCAAAGGCATGAGAAGAGGTGGATGTTGTGCAAAGAAGAGAAAATATAGATATTAGCCATACCAACGACCAGCAGTGGTTGGTATGGCTAATATCTATATTTTCTCTTCTTTGAGGCAGGTGTTTGGATGCCTAAGGATTGGAGAGTGGCATGGGAGTCCTTCATAGAGTGAAGGACCTCATTGGTTGTAGCTTAGAAGAGCCTGTCTCCATCAAAAGGGAGATCTTTCACTGTATTCTGTATCTCCTTCGGAAAGGAGGAAGAAGCAAGCCATGAGGACCGCCATATGACAACGGCCATGGCTGTGGATCTGGCCACTGCATCCACAGCATCGAGGGCGGCTTGAAGAGCTGTGCAGAAGATCAATTGGTCCTTGGACACCACTGCTTGAAATTGTTGTCGTTTATCCTCTGACACATCATCAATAAATTGCATTACCTTAGCATAATTTTTATGTCATATTTTGCGAAGAGCACCACATAGTTCGCTACTCTAAATTGCAAAGTGGAAGAAGAATACACTTTGCGGCCGAAGGAGTCCAGTCTCTTGTTATCTTTGTCTGATGTAGTGGAGTGGAAGTGCTGGTATTTGTTTTTCTGATTGGCAGCATCGACCACTAGCGAATTAGGTGAGGGGTGTGTAAATAGAAACTGAGAAGCCTTAGATGGAACAAAATATTCTCAGTCCAATCTCTTGATAGTGGGTGTTACAGTAACTGGGGTCTGCCAAATAGCTTTAGCAGGTTCCATAATGGCCCCATTAATTGGTAGGGCTATTTTGGAGGAGGTCGTAGCTTGCAGGATGTCTGTAAGCTTGTGGTGTGTTTCAGGTACCTCCTCCAGGGTACTCGTGAGCTCTTCTGCTACTCTGTGAAACAACTCTTGAAAGTGAGCAAGTTCATCAGTAGGGGGAGGTGGTGGGGGTACCACAGCATCTTGTGGTGTTATTGCTATAGAAGAGGGGTGTGGGGCAGTGTCCTCTGTAGGGGTGGTGGCCACTTCAGGTCTTATCTGGGTTTCAGTGTAAGCAGGCAGTGGGGTGGGTCTTACAGCTTTCCTCTGGGAAGCCCGGGGAAGACCTGACTGTGGTGCAGTGTAGGTCTATGGACTCCAGTGTGACCACTGCCCGGGGGTGGAGGGACAAAAGTGATCCCATCCAGGGATTGCCATACCAGTGTGGATAGCCTTGAGGATATGGAGATCATGCTGAAATGCATCTCCCAGTTGTGGGTAACCGACTCTGGGGAGAGTTTTGAGAGGAAAACTTCTGGTTATCATATTCCTCTTCCTCTTCTCCTCCTCCTCCTCCCACAATTTATTGGAGGGGCTTGAAGCGGTAGGGGAGTACTGCAGGTAGGGTGCTAAAAGTCTTGGCGATAAGCTGGTGCTGAGAAGAGGAGAGTCAGGAGCATAGGACACCCTTAAGTCCTCTGACTGTAAAGCTGCAGTGGAGCTGAGTGACCAGGAGTCGGTGCCAGTGTAGCTGGTAGAGGCAGAGTCTGCTGGGGCATCTGCTGGCGCACCAACGATGTCCCGGGGGCACAAGCTGGCTCCACGGAGTAGGATCCCCTGAGGTAGGCACTGCAAGTGAGGCAGGAGACCCCAGGAGGCTCAGTGCTGAGAGTGGCAGCTGTAAAAGAGACGCCACAGAATCAAAGGATGGTGCCGCAGCCACCACTTGTGCTGTCGGCACTGTAGCAGCTCTCGGTACCATAGTAGTAAAGGTGGACATAGGAGAGCTGAAAGTGGTGGGCAACTGGAAGCCCTGAGCCTCAGCACTGTGCAGTGGGGCAGCTGACTCATGGTCGGTGCCCGAGGTGCCTGCCGCGTGAAAAGTGCTCAGTCACGGATCCGGAGTCAGCAGAGACCAGAGAGCCGCTTTTAACTTTTTCCCTGATGAATGACTCCTGAGGGGAGAGGAAGCTGGCCATTTTTTTGTTTTTGCTTTACCTCTGAAGTGTGTCACAGAGGTTTGCTGGCCAGGGTCAGAGGCAGCTCTGAGGGAGTTTTCCAGGAGCAGCATCTTAAGCCTGAGCTCCCAGTCCTTGCGGGTCTGCACTTTTAATTTGTTACAGTGGACGTATTTTTGGGGTACACGAGACTCCCCCAAACAGCATATGCACTGTCATAGTGCCAGTTTTTAACTAAGGGAAACATGGAATTATAGGCCTGAAAGTCAGATTTCAATTACAAAACCTTTTTTTAGAATTATTTAAAAGACATGAGTGGGAGATTTTCCTAATGAAGAGTGGTATTCTAAGCAATGGCTAACATGGGTATGAGGGAAAAAATCATGTCCAAATGATCTAATAAATGTCTTTGAACAGAACATACAAAACTGAAGAAGGAAAGGGGATGGATATCTTCAAATCAATTAAAAAACTATTCCACAAGAAAATACATAGCATTAGGGATTTGGGGATAAATGATAAATTCACAAACTGGATAGTAATTTACAAATGCAGATATTGTGATGATGTTTGCGACAGACTGAGAATATCCTGCAATATCCGGGAAAAAATCTTATGGAATTAAATTAAACTTCAATGAATTAAGTTTAAGTGCTTGAGGAGTCCCTTGTATTGAAAATGCAAATGCTTGTATACTACTTGTATAGAACTTCAAGAGGAAGACAGGATTATTGCAATATCTGGAAGATATTAGGAACTTCAATGGACTTTGGGAACAATACATGTGAAGTGGACTTCCTTGGAAACAACTGGTGATGAGCAGAATACAAAGGACCCACCTCACATCCAACCTTTTTAACTTTCACTTTGAGCAGAGACCTATTATCTGGATGATTACCTATTCACTCAAAGAGTCAAACTGGATAAAAGAATGACTCTTACTCATGAGTGTTCTTCAGAACAAAGGGCGTGAAGAACTTGAAAGCACATGAAAACCCTGGGTGAGGTTTGAAGGACTGGTCCTGCCACAGCCCATATTGCAGATTGGTTGATCTCTGGTAAGCTTCTATTAGCATATGTAGGTTCTTTTATTATTTTTAGTATGTTTTCTCTACACTTTACCTTAAGAATAAAATATTCTTGCTTAGAAAGAACTATGTGGTAACTTATAACTGGGGCAATTACACTGTGACCATCTCTGAGGAGAGAAGCAAAGCAGGCCTGCTTAGGCAGACTGTCCTTTGCTTGGAAAAACATAGTAAGGGCAAGGAATTGTTCAGCCTTGAAATATCCCAGAAGGGAGAAAGATGCAGGTCTCCATTCAAGAGAGGCAACTTCTGGAGGCCTAGCCAGGGGGAATTTGTTGGACCATAGAAGTAGAGCACAGATGCAGCTATCCTGAACTGTGACAATGGGAACTACAGAAAATCCTAAAAATGATAGATAACCCCTTTATGGGCCAAATGAGTGTTGGGCATGTACATTCTGCCATAGGACAACTCAGAATCTGATACAGAGACTCATCCTGTTTAATGAGTATAAATCCTATATCAATGCAAGAAATATATTAATGTAGAAATCAGAATTGAAATACACAACATTCAGGAATTTTAAATGTTAATGACAATCTGATTTCTGACTGTCACATTGCAACAGAACTTAGATACTTTTATAAATGTAAAATAAGAAGGAAAGAATCAAGGGTGTGACCAAGACTGCAAGCCTGGTTGATAGAGAAAGTTGTGAGAAAAGTAGAGCAGTTTTATGTTTTATAGTTTTTGTGCTTTTGTTAACCATTTCTGCATTCTGGTTTAAATATTCACCAAGATAAAATCAGCATCAGTCTATTAATCAATTAATTAATTTAATTAATTACTGTTGTGTTATGGTATTGCCCAAAGGCCCTAATCAGGGAGAAGAGCCCCATTATGCCCACTGTACACACATAATGAAAAGATGGTCTGTGTCCTTGCCATACATAATTATCTTTGTACACTGAGAGTAGTCCTATTGACATCAATGGGACTACTCACAGAGGGCTTGATCCTGCTGCTGCATGGATCGCAGGGTACCAATGAAGTACATGGTGAGCACACTGTAGAATTGCATATGATCCAAAGGCTGCCCATGAAGCAAGGAATAGGTTCCTGTGACGAGGCAGTGCACATGCTGAGGAGGAGCACATGACTCTGTAACAGTGCGCAGAAAGGTCACCTCTCTCAAGGGTCACCTCTCTGGCTTGCTCAATGCTGGCCATCATTCAGACATGAGTCTTTTCCAGCAGGTCTGCCTGTGCTCAAGACCATGGAGCTTATGGTGCAGCCACCAGGTCCCTGCAGCTTCCTGTTTGGTGCTCCTGTCTGTGCAGATGGCCCCTATGCCTGACGCCAGTAGGCTTAGGGCAATTTGATGTGTATGTGTGTGGTGGGGACGGGACATCTTCTGAACACATCCACTGTCTTCTGGATCCCCTGTCTGCAGAGGGTGTGACATGCCAGGACTCTACCCATCAACAGACCCATTTTGCCATCTGTGCAATTCTGTGAAGCTCGGTGTGTGCAGACCATCTCTTCTATGTGGCAGCATGTGTGCATAACTCTCAGCACTGGGAGCAACTGAGGACTGGCACCAGTGCACTGACCATGCTGTGCCCGGCACTGATGCAGATCCCATCTGTTGTGATAATTGGGCCTATTAATTTACCTTAACTGTGAGCTCAACTGTAAAAAAGGAGTATAAGTTTATAAGATATAAGAATAACCAGTAACAATAAATGTTGATGGGAACATGTGCAAAAGGGAGACAGACTGAATTAGTCCATACTAAAAGCCCTACTGATATAACTCAAGGTCTTTGTTAAGAACATGCCCAGTAAACAAAGAATGCAAGTCCAAAAATCAATGAACCAAAACCGGATTGCTGGAAATTAGACCTATTACTCCCTTCACTCCCTTTTGGGGTCCCTAAAGAAAGAGACTTTGGGAAGAAAAACTGGTCACTGAAGTGAGCTCCACCACCATAACTACCACTCCTACCACCTCCTGGGACCCTGGACCTTCTTCATCCTAATCGTGAGACCAGAGCAGCACAGAGAGAGGGACCCAGATGATTCCACCATTTACATTGGCTCTACCTAAATCCAAAATACCAGCTGGGATGTGAGATATTGCCTTCCCCATCCTCAATGTGTCCTTTTCCATCCCCACATTATTTCTTCTCTTTTCTACCCTCTCTTTTTTCCTTCTGTCTAATAAGTATCTGGCTTAGCCAGCCAGGACTGTATATTTTGTACCACTGCTGTTAGTCTGTGACCAGAAAAAGGTAACTAAAAGCAATGTCCTAAACAGCACCTGCTATACCAGTTTTCCGGGTATTGACTGGCTGATAAGACCTGGGCCTGTTTTTCTCCAGCAGTGAGGTGTAAGTGAAAGTCAACACCAGAGACTGAACTTTCTATCTTCGCTATTCTTTTTCTCTTCCCTTTTGTGTATGTTTGTCTTGTTTTGTCTTCTAGAAAACAGGTTCAGACTTTTAACAATAACAAGAACGACAGGTCCAACCCATCTCAAGCAACATCATCTCTTTTTTTCAAAAGGATAGTTATTACCATCTTTGATACTATCGAAAAGACTGTCAAACAAGGTTCCTCCTTACCCACCCCTTCTAAAAACTTTCTTCAGTTAAAAGGAAAGGAAACATGGGATAAGGTTAAAATGAAAGCTTTACTTAATACTTCACATTTCATATGCTTTAACTGTTTTTCCTTCTTTTCTGTATCTTTAATGAAAGGTTTAAAAGGATTTTCACTAGTATGTTCACCATGGTACTCTGCAGGAAGAGTCTCTGTACACCAGACCCCAAACCTTAAGTGATGTACTGCCTGTATTAATTAATAACTGAAACATCCAAGGAAAAAGGGACCAAATATTATGAACTGATTAAAAAGTTAATACCACTTTTACACAAACTGTCTGGGGGCATTGTGATGGGATCCCCAGGGTGCAACCTGGAACTGGGGTACTGCTGTTCCCCCTTAATTCTCCAACCTGACAAGCACCAAACCCCTCCAGGCACTGTTATCACTCAGTACAACAGCATATGTAGCCTTACACCCAGTTAAATTGCATGAATGCTCCCGAAGCCACTCACAAATCACACAGAGAAAGGCACCAGCAAATCTCCCAAGCCCAGAGCCTTGTACCCCCGGAATATACCGTCTTGTCCCGGTCAAAAGCCTGACCAGCATAAATTCATTAGCCAGTCCTCCCCTCCCTCAATGTGGAGAGGGCACACATTATCCTTTATAAACAGAACTGATATTTCCCAAGCACTTCAACCCAAACACACTGTTTTAGGTAAAATATAAAAAGATATGTATTAACTACAGAAAGATAGATTTTAAGTGATTATAAGTGGTGAGCGCAAAAGGTCAGAGAAGGTTACCAAAGTAAATAAAAGCTAATCATGCAGTCTAAATCTTAAACCTTATTAGATTAGGCAGTATTTGGATCAAGCCGTTCTTCTCATCCCACTGGATGTTATAAGTAGGTCATAGTCCTTAATACACAGGCTTCCCCTTTAAGCTTGGGACCAGTCTCCTCAGTTGAAATCTTTGTCTTCTGAGCATTCTTGTTGCTTCCAGTGTAGGTGGGGGAGGAGAAAGGTAAAAGCTTGTTGCCACTGTCTCCTGTTTTATATTCTCAGTCCAGGTCCCTGGAAAACACTAACCCAGAGATATCCTGGTGGGCTTTGCTGAGTCAGAGTTGAGCAATCCCCCATGGTGTGGTGCTTCCACAACTCTAGTGCAGAATTGTAGATCCCTTATTTACATCTCCCCTGCTGATTAATGGTTGTTTAACACCTGTCTGGGTGTGGATCAACACCTTTGTTGTTACTGGAGAAGGAGCAGTGGGCAACTCCCAAATCTACAACATATTTCAATAACAACCATACAGCAAAATCTCATAACTTCATACATACTAACAATATACATATTTTGACAGAATAATAGCAGATCATGGTCTTTCATATGATATCTTACAGGCATTACATGGCATGCATTGTATGAAATATCACAACCAAATGAATTATGAATATGGGGGTTACAGGTACAGTATGTCACACCTCCCCACTTTCTTTGCTGCAGGAATGTTAGTCACAGACTAATGCAGAGGGAGTGGGCCCAGCATCCTTTTTTCGGTTTTGACCAGATAACTCCCAAGTGTTGCTAAACATTGTAGTGCTACCCACACATGTGCTTTCAAAGTTTTGTGTACCTCTTAATACTTTGTGGATCAGTCAGATAATTTCAAAAGTTAGTAAGTATGTCTTTTCTGGGTTGCTAGAAAACTTCTCTTTGTACCTGTGCAGCATTGTTAACCCTTTTGCTTTTCCACTGGTGTTAACTCAATGTAGATATTAATGTTTTCTAGAGTTTAGGTATCTTGTTATTTAGTCATCAATGCCATGAGGTGGTGTTCCTCACTTTCCACTTCCACGCAGCAGATCAGGTTTATTATGGTTTCTCTGTTGTGCCAAGCTTCAATCCTGATATAGGTATTAGCTGAGAAGCAGCATCACCATAGGGTTTCTTAACACAGGGTGTGTTCTTAGTTACCACTCATAACATGTGCAAAAGTTTTTTTTCCCAAAAATTGTGTATATTGTCCTTTTCAAAGGATTTACCATCAGTACAGAATTCTTTGTCATGAGGTTTACCATTAGCACCAAAGTCTTTATCATGAGACCCAACAATAACACCAAATCTTCCTCACAAATAACAATAACAGAAAATGTGGAAATCACAGAAGTGCTAAATGACCTTTTTTTTTCCAGTTTTCACCAAACAGGTTAGTAGAGATCATAGAATCATAGAATCATAGAATATCAGGGTTGGAAGGGACCCCAGAAGCTCATCTAGTCCAACCCCCTGCTCAAAGCAGGACCAATTCCCAGTTAAATCATCCCAGTTAGATTGGACATCTAACATAGAGAATGCCAATGAAAATGAGGTAGATCAGAGGTTAAAATAGGGAAAGAACAAGTTGAAAATTACTTATATAAGTTAGATCCCTTCAAGTCACCAGGGCCTGAGGAAATACATCCTAGAATACTCAAAGAGCTGAATAAGGAGATATCTGAGCCATTAGCAATTATCTTTGAAAAGTTATGGAATATGGGAGAGAATCTAGAGGACTGGAAAAGAACAAATATAGTGTCAATCTATAAAAGAGAAATAAGGACAACCCACGGAATTACAGACCAGTCATCTTAACTTCAGTACCCAGAAAAATAATGGAGCAAATAATTAAGCAGTAAATTTGCAGACACCTAGAAGATAATAAGGTGATAAGAAACCATCAGCATGGATTTGTCAAGAACTAATCAGATCATACCAACCTAATAACTTTCTTTGACAGGGTCACATGCCTTGTGTATAGAAGGGAAGCAGTAGATGTGTTATATCTTGACTTTAGTATGGCTTTTGATACTGTCTCACATGACCTCCTCATAAACAGGAAATACAACCTAGATGGAGCTTCTATAAGATGGGTGCATAGCTGGTTGGAAATCCATTCCCAGAAAGTAGTTACCTATGTTTCACAATCAAGCTGGAAGGACATATCTATTGGGGTCCCGCAGGTATCAGTTCTGGATCTGGTTCCATTCAATATCTTCATCAATTATTTAGATAATGGCATAGAGAGTACACTGATAAATGTTGTGGATGATGCCAAGCTGGGAGGCATTGCAAGTGTTTTGAAGAATAGGGTTAAAATTCAAAATTATCTGGAGAAACTGGAGAAATGGTCTGAAGTAAATAGGATGAAATTGAAGAAGGATGAATGCAAAGTATTCCATTTAGGAAAGAACGATCAGTTGCACACACAGAAAATGGGAAATGACTGCCTCAGAAGGAGTACTGCGGAAAGGGATCGGGGGGGGGGGGGTGAAAATCGATCACAAACTAAATATGAGTCAACAGTGTAACACTGTTGCAAAAAAAGCAAACATAATTCTGGGATGTATTAGCAAGAGTAAGCAATATACAAGAAGTAATTCTTCTGCTCTACTCCACTCTGATTAGGCCTCAACTGGAGTATTGTGTCGAGTTCTGGGTGCCACATTTCAGAGAAAAGCAACAAAAATGATTAATGTTCTAGAAAACATGACATATGCAGGAAGACTGAAAAAAATGGGCTTGTTTAGTCTGGAGAAGAGAAGACTGAGAGGGGACATGATAACAGTTTTCAAATACATAAAAGATTGTTACAAGGAGGAGGGAGAAAAATTGTTCTCCTTATCTTCTGAGGATATGACAAGAAGCAATAAGCTTAAATTGCAGCAAGGGTGGTTTAGGTTGGACATTCGGTAAAACTCCCTAATTGTCAGGGTGGTTAAGCAGAATAAATTGTCACAGTGCTTAACTAGAATTAATTACCCAGGGAGGTTGAAGAATTTCCATCATTGGAGATTTTTAAGAGCAGATTAGACAAACACCTGTTAGGGATGGTCTAGGTAATACTTAGTCCTGCCTTGAGTGCAGGGGACTGGACTAAATGACCTCTCGAGGTCCCTTCCAGGCCTATGATTCTAAGATTCTATGTTAAAGTTTTGACCCAGTGTCTGCAAATGTAAACAAACGTGTTTGTCTGAGCAATTGGCTGAACAAGAAGAAGGACTGCTTGGACTTGTAGACTCTAAAGTTTTACATTATTTTATTTTTGAATGCATTTATTTATTTATTTCTACATAATTCCACATTTTTAAATTCAACTTTCATGATAAAGTGATTACATGATAAAGAGATTGTACTTGTATTAGGTGAATTTGTTTTTTACACTGCAAATATTTATAATCAAAAATAAATATAGAGTGAGCACTGTACACTTTGTATTCTGTGTTATAACTGAAATCAATATATTTGAAAATGTAGAAAACATCCAAAAATATTTAAATAAATGGTATTCTATTATTGTTTAACAGCGTGATTAATTACATAATTAATCACAATTTTTAATCGCACTATTAATCATGATTAATTTTTTTATTCGCTTGACAGCCCTAGTACAAACCCAAAGGAGCATAGCAGAAGCTTACCCAAACCCAGGGGTGCCTTCACTACAGCTCCTCCTGGGACCCTTCTTTGTAACAGTGTTATGATAATGTGAGATATGTCTGTTATGAAAGGCAGCCATTGTCATGACAACCAAGGTCTCCACAACCATGCAAATGAACTGAAGGGAGTGATTGATGGGTGGCTTGATTATCTTAATGTCACAATGATACTGCTCAGGAAGCAACAGGAGCGAGCAAACGTGCAGTATGTGGGGAAAAGAATCAGGCTTTCTAAGGTTCCTATTCTCCTACATTTCCTAAAAACGCTGATGACATACAAACACAAAGGACATATTGGAGATCATTACACACTATATTAATTCTTTGTTGAAATTTGGTTCAAATTCTGTATGGCATGTTTACAAAAAAGGGTTCTGAAAAAAGGACATACAGTCTCTGTAAAACAGAAAAGTCTGACACAACTTAACCATGGTGTTGCTGCTGCCAGACCATGATAATTTAATAGAAAAATTTCTTAAGATTCTGCAAACTTTTAGAAAGACAGGGAGAGATGGAAAAAGTTTTTTCTGGTAAGTTGGAAAAAGAGCATAAGAAAATAATGAAGGCTACCAGGGAAGTTGTATGTACTGTTCAGAACTGCCTAGAGATTAGTTTCATGTTGTAACAAAGTTGCTTTATAAGAATATACTCAATATGAACATTAACTTTCCATTTTTTTAAATTTGCATATTAACCAATAATAGTCTCCATAAAACTATAGAGGGTGAAGATGGATGTCCTGCTATATAATGTGCAGATTTGCAACGGTTAATTGTTCCATTTAAACAGAGAGACCTGCCAAGCTAAAGGGCATACTAAAACCTGACTTTCAATAGATGAAATTTCCTCTAATATATTTTATCCCATATTTTAGGACCTAACCAACAAGCATACATACACAAAAGCTATTTAAATTAAAATAACAACAAATACTTTTGTGACATACCAGGGTTTCAATCTAGACTAATGAGCAGGTGTGCCACACTTGCCCTGCAACCTTGGGCACCTTATGAAGCAATGTCTTCTCACTGTATTCAGCAGTCATACTTACCAACCTTCTTCGGTCAGGACCCCTTCTCCCCAGAAGCCAGTGAATGCCTTCTTTGTAGCTTCAGGTGCCATCAATTCAATGGGCCAGGAGAGAGCGGTTTGCTTGGGATGTTTGACCCTCCTGTACACTTTGTATTCTATGTTCTAATTGAAATTGATATATTTGATAATGTAGAAAACATCAAAATATTTAATAAATTTCAATTGGTATTCTATTGCTTAATGGTGTGATTAATCATGACTAATTTTTTAATCGTGATTAATTTTTCTGAGTTAAGCGCGTGAGTTAACTGCGATTAATCGACAGCCCTAGTTTCTGCTAATGTAAGTTGCACTGTTTCTATTCAAAGGGTAAATGTTACTTTCCTCAAAAAGGGTTAAATTAAAATAGGATACAGAATTTATGTACATTGTTTATAGGCTTTTTACAAATTGGAGGCTATGACTTTCTGCATATTGACTTTTTTTTAGAAAGGTGGTCAATAACAGAGCTGAGTCCCTCCTCAGTTTCTGTTACACACTTTGTAATTTCGAAGTTGCAGTCAAACTGAAGTTTCATTTAAATAAAAAGAAACACCCCACCTTTTGTAGGAATGCAGCTTAATTTAATTACTTTCAATATATAGGTCAACATTGCACTGAATACTGAAATATGGAGCTTCATGAAGATAACATTGGCAATAAAATATACATGAAAAATAGGGAATATGTAAGTGCTTTATTATTTAAATAGCACAAATATAAAATATTTTCTTTCTATTAAGAATGAAGCTGGGTGCCCTAACATACGTGCAATAGAGTCATCCCCATATTCTCTCTGGCCCAATACAGTTAAATTATTTATACTTAAGCAAGAAAGCTTGGGAATATCTCATAGCTCCAGCCCTCACTTGGGAGGTAGAAACTTTATGTTTAAATCCCTTCTAAGCAAGCAGAAGGAGTAAGTGAAGTGGGGGAGGGAAGGATGCTCTTTCATATTTTGGGTGAGTTCCCTAACCACTGCTCTAATACTGCTAAGGGAAGCTATTAGCTCTTATGCCTTTCCTCCTAGCTCGTTTGTGTGGAGTCAGACCTGTACCACGGTTATTCTGATAAGAAATGGCTTAGACACCATTTCCAGGCAAATATTCATGACTGTGAATCCAAGCTGAAAGGCTGGCTTCCCTCCTGCGTGCATTTAGGTGCCTAATTTCCTGAGAGGGGCAGGAGTTAGAACACACCCTTCTTCTCAGCTTCAGTTATTGGGTAGGTTAAGAGGATTCCAGCCTAGCATCCTAGCTTTTGTGGATTCCATTTGTAGGCTCCCAAGCATTGAGAATTCCACTGGGTGGCCATATAACTAAAAGTTAGGTGTTGCAATGCCTAAGTCCCTTTGTGGATTTGGGCCAATGTATCTAAATAAAGAATATATATTTGTATACAATGTCATAGAATCATAGGGTTAGGAGTGACTGCAAGGATCATCTAGTCTTGATTGGTGATCCCTTGATTTGAGGATGATCTCTACCACGGATTTACATATGGGTCCTGAGATGACTCAGGAGTCCAATCCTGGGACTGCAAATCCACCTGCAGTACGTTCAGACATTTTGTAGCAGGCCAGCGCCTGCTGGGAGAAAATTATTTCTTTTTCCTTCCTCCTCTCTCTCGTCAGCTTTGAGGGAAAGGTGCTCCTCCTTGAAGCGGGGCACTGCCTGATGGAGGATATGGCGCCACTGGAGTCATTTTGTGGCTTGCTCTACCCAGCTTCTGATGTCCACATCAGTTTTCTTAAGATACACTTTCAGTGTTTCTTTGTAGCGTTTCCTCTGACTACCACAGGATCTCTAATCATGGGTGAGCTAAAAGTAGAGGACTTGTTTTGGGAGGCGAGAGTCTGGCATCTGCACACAATGTACAGCCCAGCGAAGTTGGTGCATGAGGATCATTGATTCAATGCTGGTGACATTGACTTCAATGAGGATGCTGGCATTAGTGGGGCAATCTTGCCACTTGATGCAAAGGATCTTCTGGAGGTATCACTGGTGATGCCTTTCCAAACTCTTGAGGTGCTCTTGATAGGTCACCCAGGTTTCGCTTCCATAGAGGAGTGTAGGAACAACAATTGTTTTATAGATCTGGATCTTGGTGTCCTGCCCCAGGTCATGGTCTGTGAAAATGCATCGGAGCAATTTCTCAAAGGAAAAATCTCAAGAGCAAAATCATGACCTGTACATGGCTTTCATCGATTTGACAAAGGTCTTTGACTCTGTCAGTCTTGAAGCCCTGTGGAAGGTGCTGGCCAGATTTGGCTGCTCTCCAAAATTTGTTACAGTTCTAAGGCTTCTCCATGATCAGATGACTGCCACAATTCTCCATAATGGCCTTGAAACAGAACCTTTTGTCATCAAAACTGAAGTTAAGCAAGGATGCATTGTTTTATACATTGCTCTAGTAGCTTCCTAGGTATCAAGGTCAGATTGACTGGTCTATAGTTTCCCGGCTTCCCCTTTTCCCCGTTTTTAAATATGGGCACTACATTAGCCCTTCTCCAAGCTTTCAGAGCCTCTCCTGTCATCCATGAGGTAGAAAATATCATTGCCAGTGGCTCCAAGTTTTCTTCAGCTATTTCCTTCCATATCCTTGGGTGAATAGCATCAGACCCTGCTGATCTGAATTCACTCAAGTTCATCAGAAGATCTCTGATATGTTCTTTAGTTATCTCAATCTGTATCCCCTCCCCTTTATTGGTAACTTTGCTCGTCATCCAGCCACATATTATTTTTTGTGAGAAGACTAAAGCAAAGTAGGTATGGAGCAGCTCTGCCTTTCTATCATCTTCCGTTACCAACTCAGCTTCTCCATTGAACAGTGGACCCACACTGTCCTTGATCTTTTTTTTGTCTGAAATATCTGAAGAATCCTATCTTGTTATCTCTAACATTCCTTGCCAGCTGAAACTCATTCTTTCCTTGGCTTTCCTGATTTTGTCCCTAGACGCTTGTGCTGTTCCCATGTATACTTCCTTGGTGACAGCCTCCTTCCATTTCCTGTATATAACCTTTCAGTTTTTAGATAGCTAAAAAGCTCCTTGTGAAGCCACATTGGCATTCTATGGCTCTTCATATATTTTCTCTGCATTGGGATACCTTGATGTTGAGCCTCTAAGATTACATCTTTTAGGAACTGCTAGGCCCCTTTGACTCCTTTTCTTCCTAATCGGTCTTTCCATGGGACCTTGCCTACTATTTCTCTAAGCTGGTTGAAATCTGCCTTTCTGAAGTCCAGTGTCCTCGTTTTGCTGTTCTCATGCCCTTCTTTTCATAGGATTTGAATTCTATCACATGATGATTACTTCCTCTCAAGTTCCCAACCACGCGCATGTTCACAACCCTGTTGGTCAAAACCAGAACCAAAATGGATGTCCCCTAGTTGTTTCTTCAACTTTCTGAATCAAAAAGTTGCCCTCTGCACATGCTAAGAACTTGAAGGACATATTATGTTTTGCTGTAATAGTCTTCCAGCAGATACAGGAAAGTTAAAATCCACCATTAATACTAGCTCATGTGTGTTAGCTAATCATGTTACCAGCTTTTAGAATGACTCACTCATTTCCTCTTCCTGATTTGGTTGTTAAACCCCCACCATAACATCACTACTGTTCTTTTCCCTTTCTATCCTCTCCCAGTAGGTCGTCACTCACTTCCTCTTGGACTTCGGAGCAAGTATATGCATTCTTGATGAACAGTGAAAAACCTCCTTTTTTCCAATACCCATCCTATTGGAACAAGCTACATCCCTCAATACTGCTACTCCAATCATGTGAGTTCTCCCACCAAATCTGTGTAATGCCAGTTAAGTCATAATTTTCTTCATATATCATGGACTTCCAGTGTATCCTACTTGTTTCCATACACGTTGCATTTGTATATGTATATAGGCATTGAAGATATTTTGCAGAATGCCTTGTTGCTTTTCTTCTTGCCTTTTTAATGCAGTTGTATAATCTCTTGAAAAATAATTTGTTCAAGAATAAAACAAGGAACAGTATTTGCTTTGACTGTATAATTTTTTTCTTACTATAATTTTATGAATTAATCTAGCAATTGCTATTTGAACTTTAACACACCATAAATGCATTAGTGACTTTTGAACAATATATTCATTTTCCTTTCTAAAAATGTGTAGTAGTCAATAATGCAACCATGACATAGAAATACAATACCACTACCAATACTAATTGAAATTTTAGTTGTTTGGGAACTATTTTAGATTGCCCTGTCTGGTAAAGCTGTACTATAATCAGATAGAAGGTAAAAAGAGAGATGGGAAATGGGTAAAAGATAGTGGTGATGGGAGGAACATGGTTGAATAGCAGGAATCATAGGTTCACATCACAAGATTTGCTCAGGATACAGCAATGGAGATAGTTACTGTCATAAATATAAAGGGAAGGGTAAACCCCTTTAAAATCCCTCCTGGCCAGAGGAAAAATCCTCTCACCTGTAAAGGGTTAAGAAGCTAAAGGTAACCTCACTGGCACCTGACCAAAATGACCAATGAGGAGACAAGATAAAATTCAAAAGCTGGGAGGAGGGAGAGAAACAAAGGGTCTGTGTCTGTCTGTTCGCTGCTTTTGCCGGGGACAGAACAGGAATGGAGTCTTAGAACTTTTAGTAAGTAATCTAGCTAGGTATGTGTTAGATTATGATTTATTTAAATGGCTGAGGAAAGAACTGTGCTGAATAGAATGACTATCCCCATCTGTGTGTCTTTTTTGTAACTTAAGGTTTTGCCTAGAGGGATTCTCTACGTTTTGAATCTAATTACCCTGTAAGGTATCTACCATCCTGATATTACAGAGGTGATTCCTTTACTTCTATTAAAAGTCTTCTTGTAAGAAAACTGAATGCTTTTTCATTGTTCTCAGATCCAAGGGTTTGGGTCTGTGGTCACCTATGCAAATTGGTGAGGATTTTTACCAAACCTTCCCCAGGAAGTGGGCTGCAAGGGTTGGGAGGATTTTGGGGGGAAAGACGTATCTAAACTACGTTTCCCAGTAAACCCAGATAAAGTTTGGTGGTGGTAGTGGAAATCCAGGGGAAAAGGATAAAATTAATTTGTACCTTGGGGAAGTTTTAACCTAAGCTGGTGAAAGTAAGCTTAGGAGGTTTTCATGCAAGTCCCCACATCTGTACCCTAGAGTTCAGAGTGGGGAAGGAACCTTGACAGTTACTCATTCTGATTCCCTCTCATGTAGGATCTTCAAAATATATTACAATACTGGCAAAAGTTAGTTTCAGTTATATGATGGTCTACATATCATCCTCATACAGTATTGGTGACTGTGTTTGTGATGTTGGTAATGGCTAACCATTGTGATGCTGCTCTAAAGATCTCTATTTAAATTGCTGAGTACTCCCCAAAATAGAAATGCCCAGTGCTTAATGTGTAATGAAAGAGATGTTGGGGCTCTTGTAATTTTCTTTTACTTTCATAACTGATATGGCAAGAGGAGAGATACCGGGGCTATGGACTGCCATGCCTTGAGGTGCCGGGGCTCAGCCCTGGGAAGCCATGCATTAATTTAAGCACTGGAAATGTCCAAAATGTCCAGCTAAAATTGACCAATCTGTATAAATATCTAGTAGTCTCTATAAATTCCCCCTTTCTAACCTTAAGAAGATTTTGGTCTATTGCTATAGCTATTTTATAACCACCACATCAGAAGTTTTAAAAATCTGTAATCACGCATTCTTTTACTCCAAATAAACTAATTCCCACCATTTCTTTGACTTCTGTTTGTGGTTTTTGAACAACAATATTACACCATGCATTTCTAAGTTAAAATGACATTCTGCCACATTTCACCATCTTTAGGATTGAATCACAGACAGCAACACAACACACAGAACTTCATGTAATGCTACATAAAAATGGCTAGTTACACTAATCCAGTCACCACTGTTACCAAGTTGCAATAACTCTTGTACAATGTGTATCATGTAAGATGTCAATGGGAAAGTTACAATCTGTTAGATGATTATCCTGATTAAATACATGTATCTTCTTTGTATTTAAAGTTGTGAATATTGGCTAGATATAGCCAAATCTATCTGAGGTAGTGTCATATATATATATATATATATATATATATATATATATATATGTTATGTTCCTGGATGACACTACCTCAGATAGATTTGTGTCAGGGCTAGACAGCTATGTGTTAATGGCCATTTAAGGACACTCAGCTCACAATGGGCCAGCAAGTCTTTCCTGTGGACAGCTCTGAAAGAATATGGGCAATGGCTGCCTCTGAGTCAGGAAAGCATGTAAGGATGTATGATATTGACATGTGATCCTAGAATCCATCTTGGACCAATAATTTTCCATGCACATGGCAGAGGATATAATCTGCAGTTTCAACATCTCCATTTTGCCTCTTTCCTGCTCTAATTCTCTGAACTGTGGATTTATAACTAAATGGGGCATCTTACACTATGGACTGAGGACCTTCCAATCCTTTGGAAGCTACTAGAGAGACTTTCGCAAGCCAGCAGTCTATTCTCCCACTGGTACAAACGTGATATAGGGATTTAGCAACCATTTGTATGTATATGATCTATTAGCCATTTTAACTCTTCTTTTCTTTATTAATAAATCTTTAGTTAGTTAGTAAGGATTGGCTGACAGCATGATATTTGGTAAGATCTAAGATTCATATTGACTTGGGAATATGTGTCTGATCCTTTAGGATTAGAAAGAACCTCACATATGGTGAAATGGGTTTTCAATTACCCCTCATTATATTAGATTGGGTTGTCTGGATGGGAGCCAAGGACTGGAATGCCTAAAGGAGACTGTGTTTGGCTTCAGGTTAATCGGTGTAGTACCACATGAGCTCTTTTATTACTTGCTTAATCCTAATTATAGACTAAACCACTAGTTTTGGGGGATTGTCTGCCCTATTTCTTGCAGTCTGCCTTGAGTGTGGCATTCTGAGTATGGTGTAGCCCAGGCATCTAGTTATACATCACTTGAAAATATACAATATATAGATCAAACAATAGGATATAATATTGTTTAGACATGAAAAAGACTGGGAGTCTGATGCAGCTATGATTGAGGTCAATTGTTAAATTCTCTGTGATGGAATTGGACCTGCTCTGAAATAATTTATGAGTACTGTATTTTGACCTAGTTGTTGGGATATTTACAGTATGAATATATTGATTTAATTTAATAGAGGACTTTAAGGAAAAATAAGCAGGTAAGGAAAGAATGGCTCAAGATAATCCACTTCTCCGCAAATACTTGAGACAATGTCAAGACAGGAAGAGACCCACAAATGGAGACCAAAAGAACTGTGAGAGGTTTAAAAAGTCACAGTGTCTCAATGGAGGTTTTACAGAATTGTTTGGGGGCCCCAGACTGAGACACAGCTCCCTGCTGAGGGTGTCTGAAGAGACTAGGCGTCCCTGGGACACCTGAAAGGGATGGTAAGACTTAAGATAGATATGTGCATAGACTGTTGTTTTAAAATCCCTTTTCTCTAATTGTTTTGTTCTTCCTGTTAGAAGAAACAATACTTTGGTTTAAGAAGGCTGTCTGGTCACTGTATAGAAGTGGTCACAGATTTCTGAACTCAGTCAGACCTACTGGGTAAGAATGATTGCTACAAAGAGCCTGGTCAGAGAGTAGGATAGCTGCAGAATTCCAACCTGAGATAGATAAAGGCTTGACACGAAGAGTGGGGTGGCGGGGTAGCACTCAAAGAGACTACGAAGTGGACAGAGGAGAAGTTAGCCTTGTAACCATGGTATTCCCACTGACTTTTTTAGACTTACTCTGGCCACAGATCACATGTTGGTGTTAATGTGATGCTATCCTGTGTTCATAACCTACAATAGTAATCTATTTTATTCTTTCCCATAACATCTATTATTGTAATATATAAGTACTATGAAGTTTTTTTCACTGTGTTCTCTACATCTTAAGTTTTTGAAATGGCTAATTACCAGTAACAATCACTTTTTAATTTAGGGCACTTTTTAAAAATACAATTCAAGTGGCAGCTGCGCAATTAAACACTAAAGTTACATCTGTTATGTGGCCTAAATCACTGAAGAAAAGTAATGGAAATATACGTCTATGGTTAAAAGAGATTAAAGAATGTTTAAATACGTGCATTACATTTAACAATAAATGTGTCTTTCCTAAGCGAAGTTTGATTAATTGGTTTATTCAATGATTCTTATTGACGAGATGTTACTAAACAGTTTAAAGAGCTTTATGAGAGTAATTGTGAATACGGGCCTGAATCTCTTAACACATACAACTCATCAATATATGTAAAATGAACATCCAAGAAAAACATCTATTAAAAATCTCGAGAGGAGTAAGCTTTCGAGCTACACAGAGCTCTTCTTCAGGTCAGCTTGAAAGCTTGTCTCTGACCAACAAAAGCTGGTCCAATAAAAGATATTACATTTCCCAGCTTGTCTCTCTAATGTCCTGGAACTGACGTGGCTACAACACCACCTCATGCAAGCATCAGAAAAATACATTTTCATATCCTTTGTTATTCTTTTCTCTCTTCCACTTTGTGTGTTTGTCTTGTTTTGTCTTAAGACAAAATAGAATCAGACTATACTAACAGACCTGAGAGTTACTATATGAACCTTCTTCTTTCTCAACAAGGGTTTCTGATGTAATTTAAGAGACTTCCAAGCAAAGCATTCCTTTCAGACTGTACACCAATAGAGAGTGATGCAATATGATAATTCATTACAAATGAAGATGTATATGATATTTTTTAGCCTTAAAAGTTGTTTAGTCCCCAATTTTCTTTACCTTCAATTGGTATTTAACAAACATTTTAAAGCACTTCTTGTCTGGCAGTGTACAATAAATTAAATTAATTCCCTGGTAGCAGAACCATAAACAAAAGTTACTATTATCATTGCCACAATAAGAAAAGAAACAGAGTAATTTTTAAAATTATAACATTTTATAAACCCTACCCAATGCATACCACAATGCATGCTCATTAAGAGCCTCTGAACTAGTGCAGCCCAGATTCAGCATGGCACAAGCTAAGAATGTGCTTAAACATAAGTCTGAAAGTAGTTGCCTTCACTTTAAAGATATGTAGGTAATATGTAAATCAGCTTTTAACAGCAGCTTTATTCAAAAAAGAGTTTTTTGCCAATCACACCCTGCAATTATTCCAGAGGGAAGATAAAAAAGATAAATTTCTGCTGTCTTGCAGTTTCCTTTTTGATTTATAGTATTACTGACTTGAAATGTTTACTTTAATTTATTCTGTTATTAGGGTAACAGTTAAGATGTTGTAATATCAAAGGAGCAAAACTGGAGATTAGTAAATATACAGTTGATATAATGGTATCAGGATCATGATAGTTTACATGTGTGCAAATAGAAATACATCACTGTCTGCATGATCTTTGCTTTACTGGATGTATTAGAATTAAAGCTGTGCTCACATCAGTGGGAGCACTATCTTGAATAAAAGTAACCGGGGTGGGAGGGGGAGGGGTATACAGATGAGAACAAAAATTAAATTATCAGAAGACAATAAGTAAGAGTTCTTGGAACAAAAGAGAATATGTGAAAATTATCAGAGGGGAACAAGACCATTGGCTGAATACTAATAGCAAATACACTGAAGTCACTGAATAAGAAGACAGTTGTCATGGACAGCAGCAGAATAACTCAAATGAAAGGGGTGTGTTTGTGAGAGAGAGAGAGAGAGAGAGAGAGAGAGAGACAAGAACAAACAGCAGGATGTACACAGGCAGATGGTATTCAGAATGGGGTGACCTGAACTTCCTAAATTGCCATTAATTTAGCAGGGATGAGAAGGGAAAAGTATATTAACGCTAAAAGGCACAAGGTAAAATGTACAAATTTGGCTCTGTTAAAGGAAAACATCAGTTTTGGGTTTTTTTTTTTTATAAAATGAAATTTTGTATCAAACTGCATCCTGTCTAGGTAATTGGATAAAGGTTTATAGTATGACACACATAAATAAATAAATAAATAAATAAATAAATAAATACTATCCATTTTGACATTTGTATGGCAGTAAATGTCTCTGAACTTATTTCATGGTCCCTACAAACTCCCTCTGTCAACAGATTAACTCATGGAAAGAATCTTCATGTTGACTTTGGTGGGAAAAGCACTTGCCTTTCAGTACTACAGTATTAGGAATTGTCAGCACACGCTCAATGTTGTTGATAACTGCTGCTCTTTATTTCAAATAAACTGTTACTTTCAGAAAACAGAAGTTGTGCATATTTTTCATCAGTTGTTTTCTCCCCCCCCCTTTTCATTTCTGCAGGTTTTACCTTCCATTATTTATTTACTACTTTTGGTTTCTATTTTGTTTTTCTCTCCCACATTTCCCTCTGTTCTTGACTCACTTTCTCTTTCTCTCTCTCCTTTCCTCCTCTCCCATTATACATCCCTCTGTTCCTCCCAGATTCCTCTCTACCTCTTTTTCTTTCTTTTAACTTCTGTCTCTCAGTTCCCTCCACAGTCTCTTTTTCTGTTCCCTTCCTCTGTCTCTCCCCATTTCAGATCTCTGCTGCTTTTATTCTTTTCTCTTTTCCTCTTTTTCTGGCAGATTCTCTGCTTCCCTTTTCACCAGAAGGGTTCATGCTGAGAGGAGGGGAGGAACATATTATTTCACATAATTGTGCTGCCTGTGAGTTGTACTGGGAGCATAAAAGAGACACTTTGGGCATTGAAGAGAGTATGAAGAGAAGTCAGGTGAATATATTAAAACGAGCCAGCAGCTGCTCTCTACTTCCTACCTTCATCCCCAGACAGGAAGTGATCCTGCAGTGGGTATAATTCTGCAGATGTTGGCAACTTTCCCACATCCACTGCTCCTTTCTCTCTGCTGGCATCTCTTGCTGCTTTGCCCTCCCTGGCTTCTGTCTCACAGGGAGCATTCAAAGAAAGCGACAGTCTTTGGAGTTCAAGGGCTCCTTTTGCCCCCCTTCTCTATATAGATGGAATAATTTACTTATCTCCCCACTGGATGGATTCCCCAAGGTAGAAACCACACAAAATAAGCTTGTTTGATGGTTTCAGTGAGATCTCTGAGAAACACTAAATGAAGAAAGCTCTGCCTGCCAGATAAACCTTTCCCACTCCTATTTGTAGGCATAACAAATATGACAATAGAGATAGACACACACGTTTGAAGTCACTTTGGTGAGTCTGAATTAATACAGACCTTACCTGGAGTAAACTGCCCTTAAGCCATGTCAGCAATACACATATCCAACAGGGAGCTGAGATGTCTAACTAATATGATTATTTACACCCAACAGCAGATTAGGGCCTGTTTTCACTTGCCCCACCACCATATTTTCAGAGATTCTTTAAACACATTTAATGGAAATTAGGTAGGTTCTAAGATAGGTTCTAATTACAGTGAGTATTTTTTTTCCAAATTTGAAATTTCAAAAACTTTTGAAATCAACCTTTGAAAAAATATGCAGAACAACATTGACAAAATTCTCCTGGAGAATTTTTCCTTGTTTTTTCACCAGCTATATATCTAGTCAAAAATGTATGAATTTCAAAACAGGAAGAAGAAAATTTAAAAAATATCAATTCTCCTGATTTTTTTTATCAGCTGCAGTTCTAGTACTGTTTCTCTGACCAGCCTAGATAAGGATGAACTATTATATAAACTCCTTTAAAAAAATGCTTTAACTATAGGCTACAAACTATATCAGTTTTGCAAAACACAAGTTCTTCTCTGTCTACACAGGGTAAAACCCTGTGGCACTTAGCAGATAGGGATTAAAATAGCCAACAGCATAATTTAGTTTTGAGACACTCTGTAGCATCTGGAATTCAGAAATAAATAATTGGATAACTATGATCAGCATTTTTTCTTCTGGGGAAGATACTGTACGGTAAGTATTCTTATTATGTAAGGTTTCAGAGTAACAGCCGTGTTAGTCTGTATTCGCAAAAATACAGTTATTAAATACTCTTATTATGTAAGAGTCTCAGAACTTATAATCATGGTTCTGCTGAACATTAGAAACCACGAAGTTAACAAATACACTGCTTTTATGGCTCATTACAATGATTTGTAACACCTTTTAGTGCCTGCTAACCCTTCACTTGCCGCTTCATTTTAAGTGGTCTCCTATACCACATGTCCAATCCTTATGCTTACCAGTTTGTCCAAACTTGTATTTAGCTCAGACACTCTGGTTACTTTCTCCAGACCCGAGGAAGAGCTCTATGATTCTTAAAGGTCTGTCCTTTGCATCAGCAGAAGTTGGTCCAATAAAAAATAATGCCTCACCCCCCTTGTCTTTCTCCTATCCTGCAGCCGACACAGCTGCAACAACCTGCGATCAGAAATCTGTGAGAGAGAAGGGGAAAAAGGAATGGAAATTGCTCATACACAATTAAAGAAGGGATTCTTTAACTAATCTATATATGGTATTTATAATGCCCCCTTCACTATAGTATCTAGGCATTGAATAAATAACTAAACTTCATACAAAGTTTTTTTGTTTACACAATTTGCAGATTTGGAGCAAAAACGAAGAAAAAATATTATTACATTCCAAATTGCAAAAATAGCAGCAAGACAATATGTAGAGTAAGAGTTGATACAGAAGTAGAATTTTAATATCTTCCAAATCCATTAATTCCATGATTTGCTGCTAGAGAGATTGAAGACTATGTTTTGTATAGCAAGGCCTTAATAGTTGGGACCTCAAAGAACAAGGGGCTTGATTCTCTTTTTAAATATAGTGTCCACATTTCCTAACCTGCCTGTTTGTGTGTTTAGACTGAAGCCCCTAAAGGAGCAGAATGTCTCCTTTGTTTGTTTGTATATTACCCAGCATAATGCAGGCTTTTGTGCACTATGATAATATATTTATTTATTACTACTACTAAATAATAGTAACAAATACTCATTTTACACAAAGCTGTAACTCCATTGACTTCAGTGAAGTTACTTCTGATAAGTAAGTAAAGAATGAGGACCATGTCCTTTAATGCCAGATTTTCCTTTTTTTATTTCACTGCAGGTTACAGCATTTTCTGACATTCAAAGAGAACGACACACAACACCTTTCCCTCACCCAAATAACTGAAAAGCATGTCCTCCATTCAGATTGCACAAAAATCAGAACACTGAATCTGTTAAATGTTCCAAAGCTCTTATATTCTATGATTCACATAGGTTCTCCAAAATGTCCACCCTAAAGTGTCCTTTTACTTCCATAGAGGAAAAAAAATGATTATAAGTGGAAAACAAATCAGATTAAAAGAAATCTGAATAATTTTGTCCCCTAAAATAATACCTTGTTTCCTTAAGAGGCTGGATTTGTTCTAGTACAAAATCATACAAACTTTCCACTGCAAGGTGCTTAAGTATTTCAAGTAATAAATTCCACTTCTGTTTAAGTTTTTCCAGCATTAGCTAAAACTGATATATATATATATATATCAGTTTTAGCCAAATATGCATTTAATTATAAGTGAAAACTATTTTCTGAGTAATCTGTATATTTTTACTCTCCCATTTTCTTTTGTTAGATGAAAGCAGTATCCATTCTTTTTTTCCATATTCCTCTGTGATTTTATCTACAGTCTGCTACACTCAAATGACTCTTAACAGTTAGTCATAAATGGGCACACTGGTAACTTTAGTGTTTCAAATTATAACTGGAGTGGCTTGTTTCAGGTAAAGCTGCTAGAAGATATAAGCAGAGCCTCTTCTAAAGAAAGAACTCACTGGTGAGATGAACAGATTGAGCACTGAACTTCAGAGGAAATTTGACAGTTTAGGCAAAATCATGTAAAATTTCACAAGAAAACAATTTGTTAAAAGAGAGGATATGAAAACTGAAATTTAATCTGTACTGAGAATTATTTTATATAAAATAGTCTGGGATTTTTACAATATTCATGTTTGCATTAAGGAATAATATTCTTTATTAAAAGAGTAGACCTAATTCTTCTACCTCTTAAAATGGGGTTTAATGACTATATTGTTGTGAAATGAGTTTGGCCCAGCTACTGTATTCAAAATGCCTACACTATAATAAAGTTTAGCCTCCCTTTGATATGCCTATGGGACTCCCATTAGCATCAGTGGTCACTGTGTAAATAAAAGGGCCATTGCATCATTAAATTTGTGTTATAGGATGAGTGAAAATTTTAACATAGAAATGAATAAAACATGTAGTGCTACATTTTGCATTATGAAATTATCTTTTTCTACAAAACACTCATGAACACTGCTTTGAAGATGCTAACCATCATTTTCAAGTTAGCCGTGTTACAGCAGCCACCATTAAAAAAGGTCAATTCTTAACTGCAGTTGTTGCACAGTGGTAACTGAGATAACTTATCTACTATAACAAGCATATGGAAATAATGTGGTCTCTTGCACATCACCGTGTGGACTCTGGATAAATGTTGACCTTTTAAGCACCATTGTATTAGAGGTTCAGCACTGATGCTCTTTGGTTGACAAGTGACAACACTAAGTCCTACTAGGGTGGCAATATACTTTGCATATTTAATTCCATTAAATAAAAGACTAGTGAAGTTATTCTTTCTCAAAGCTTCCTAGTGGAGCTGTAACAACAAGAAGACACCTAGATATATTCATGTTTGGCTGTCAGACGGATCTTGTAGACTGTATAGTTGATTAAGCACCATAGCATACCTTTCTGAGCTCATGCTTAAGGATATGGTTCATATGTCCAACAGTTAAAAACCTTATGCTCACAAGCTTTCCTTGCTATTCTCCCATAGAAACTATTGCTGCTTAAGGCCCACAGGAGGGGGGGCAGGGGAAGAAAGGAAATATATACCCATTTGTCATAAATATAAAGGGAAGGGTAACCACCTTTCTCTATATAGTGCTATAAAATCCCTCCTGGCCACAGGCAAAACCCTTTCACCTGTAAAGGGTTAAGAAGCTGAGGTAACCCCGCTGGCACCTGACCCAAAATGGCTAACGAGGGGACAAGATTCTTTCAAATCTGGAGGGAGGGGAAACAAAGGATTTGGGTTGTCTGTGTGATGCTTTTGCCGGGAACAGATCAGGAATGCAAGCCTTACAACTCCTGTAAAGTTAGTAAGTAATCTAGCTAGAAAATGCATTAGATTTTCTTTTGTTTAATGGCTTGTAAAATAAGCTGTGCTGGAGGGAATGTATATTCCTTTTTTTGTGTCTTTTTGTAACTTACGGTTTTGCCAAGTAGGATTCTCTATGTTTTGAAACAGATTACCCTGTAAGATATTTACCATCCTGATTTTACAGAGGTGATTCTTTTACCTTTTCTTTAAATAAAATTCTTCTTTCAAGAACCTGATTGATTTTTCATTTTTCTTTAGATCATAGAATCATAGAATCATAGAATATCAGGGTTGGAAGGGACCTCAGGAGGTCATCTAGTCCAACCCCCTGCTCAAAGCAGGACCAATCCCCAATTAAATCATCCCAGCCAGGGCTTTGTCAAGCCTGACCTTAAAAACTTCTAAGGAAAGAGATTCTACCACCTCCATAGGTAACGCATTCCAGTGTTTCACCAACCTCCTAGTGAAAACGTTTTTCTAATATCCAACCTAAACCTCCCCCACTGCAACTTGAGACCATTACTCCTTGTCCTGTCCTCTTCTACCACTGAGAGTAGTCTGAAACCATCCTCTTTGGAACCACCTCTCAGGTAGTTGAAAGCAGCTATCAAATCCCCCCTCATTCTTCTCTTCTGCAGACTAAACAATCCCAGTTCCCTCAGCCTCTCCTCATAAATCATGTATTCCAGACCCCTAATCATTTTTGTTGCCCTTCGCTGGACTCTATCCAATTTATCCACATCCTTCTTGTAGTGTGGGGCCCAAAACTGGACACAGTACTCCAGATGAGGCCTCACCAATGTCAAATAGAGGGGGACGATCACGTCCCTCGATCTGCTCGCTATGCCCCTACGTATACATCCCAAAATGCCATTGGCCTTCTTGGCAACAAGGGCACACTGCTGACTCATATCCAGCTTCTTGTCCACTGTCACCCCTAGGTCCTTTTCTGCACAACTGCTGCCTAGCCTTTCGGTCCCTAGTCTGTAGATGTGCATTGGGTTCTTCCGTCCTAAGTGCAGGACCCTGCACTTATCCTTATTGAACTTCATCAGATTTATTTTGGCTCAATCCTCCAATTTGTCTAGGTCCCTCTGTATCCTATCCCTACCCTACAGCGTATCTACCACTCCTCCCAGTTTAGTATAATCCGCAAATTTGCTGAGAGTGCAATCCACACCATCCTCCAGATCATTTATGAAGATATTGAACAAAACCGGCCCCAGGACCGAACCCTGGGGCACTCCACTTGACACCAGCTGCCAACTAGACCTGGAGCCATTGATCACTACCCGTTGAGCCCCACAATCTAACCAACTTTCTACCCACCTTATAGTGCATTCATCCAGCCCATACTTCTTTAACTTGCTGACAAGAATACTGTGGGAGACGGTGTCAAAACCTTTGCTAAAGTCAAGAAACAATACATCCACTGCTTTCCCTTCATCCACAGAACCAGTAATCTCATCATAGAAGGCAATTAGATTAGTCAGGCATGACCTTCCCTTGGTGAATCCATGCTGACTGTTCCTGATCACTTTCCTCTCATGCAAGTGCTTCAGGATTGATTCTTTGAGGACCTGCTCCATGATTTTTCTGGGGACTGGGGTGATGCTGACTGGCATGTAGTTCCCAGGATCCTCCTTCTTCCCTTTTTTAAAGATTGGCACTACATTAGCCTTTTTCCAGTCATCCGGGACTTCCCCCGTTCGCCACGAGTTTTCAAAGATAATGGCCAATGGCTCTGCAATCACAGCTGCCAATTCCTTTAGCACTCTCGGATGCAACTCGTCCAGCCCCATGGACTTGTGCACGTCCAGCTTTTCTAAATAGTCCTAACCACCTCTTTCTCCACAGGGGGCTGGCCATCTATTCCCCATGTTGTGATGCCCAGCGCAGCAGTCTGGGAGCTGACCTTGTTTGTGAACACAGAGGCAAAAAAAGCATTGAGTACATTAGCTTTTTCCACATCCTCTGTCACTAGGTTGCCTCCCTCATTCAGTAAGGGGCCCACACTTTCCTTGGCTTTCTTCTTGTTGCCAACATACCTGAAGAAACCCTTCTTGTTACTCTTGACATCTCTCGCTAGCTGCAGCTCCAGGTGCAATTTGGCCCTCCTGATTTCATTCCTACATGCCCGAGCAATATTTTTATACTCTTCCCTGGTCATATGTCCAACCTTCCACTTCTTGTAAGCTTCTTTTTTATGTTTAAGATCCGCTAGGATTTCACCGTTAAGCCAAGCTGGTTGCCTGCTATATTTACTATTCTTTCGACACATCGGGATGGTTTGTCCCTGTAACCTCAACAGGGATTCCTTGAAATACAGCCAGCTCTCCCGGACTCCTTTCCCCTTCATGTTAGTCCCCCAGGGGATCCTACCCATCTGTTCCCTGAGGGAGTCGAAGACTGCTTTCCTGAAGTCCAGGGTCCATATCCTGCTGCTTACCTTTCTTTCGACACATCAGGATGGTTTGTCCCTGTAACCTCAACAGGGATTCCTTGAAATACAGCCAGCTCTCCTACCCATCTGTTCCCTGAGGGAGTCGAAGTCTGCTTTCCTGAAGTCCATGGTCCGTATCCTGCTGCTTACCTTTCTTTCGACACATCAGGATGGTTTGTCCCTGTAACCTCAACAGGGATTCCTTGAAATACAGCCAGCTCTCCTGGACTCCTTTCCCCTTCATGTTAGTCCCCCAGGGGATCCTACCCATCTGTCCCCTGAGGGAGTCGAAGTCTGCTTTCCTGAGGGAGTCGAAGTCTGCTTTCCTGAAGTCCAGGGTCTGTATTCTGCTGCTTACCTTTCTTCCCTGTGTCAGGATCCTGAACTCAACCAACTCATGGTCACTGCCTCCCAGATTCCCATCCACTTTTACTTCCCCCACTAATTCTTCCCGGTTTGTGAGCAGCAGGTCAAGAAAAGCTCCCCCCCTAGTTGGCTCCTCTAGCACTTGCAACAGGAAATTGTCCCCTACGCTTTCCAAAAACTTCCTGGATTGTCTATGCACCGCTGTATTGCTCTCCCAGCAGATATCAGGAAAATTAAAGTCACCCATGAGAACCAGGGCGTGCGATCTAGTAGCTTCTGCGAGGTGCCGGAAGAAAGCCTCATCCACCTCATCCCCCTGGTCCGGTGGTCTATAGCAGACTCCCACCACTACATCACTCTTGTTGCTCACACTTCTAAACTTAATCCAGAGACACTCAGGTTTTTCTGCAGTTTCGTACCGGAGCGCTGAGCAGTCATACTGCTCCCTTACATACAGTGCTACTCCCCCACCTTTTCTACCCTGCCTGTCCTTCCTGAACAGTTTATAACCATCCATGACAGTATTCTAGTCATGTGAGTTATCCCACCAAGTCTCTGTTATTCCAATCACGTCATAATTCATCCATTTTGGGTTTGGGTCTGTGTTCACCTGTACCAATTCATGAGGATTATTATCAAGCCTTCCCCAGGAAAGGGGGTGTAGGGCTTGGGGGGGTATTTTGGGGGAAGACGTCTCCAAGTGGTCTCTTTCCCTGTTCTTTGTTTAAAACGCTGAGTGGTGGCAGCATACTGTTCAAGGACAAGGGAAAGTTTGTACCTTGGGGAACTTTTTAAACTAAGCTGGTAAGAATAAGCTTAGGCGGTCTTTGTACCCTAGAGTTCAGAGTGGGGAAGGAACCTTGACACCATTGATGAATAAACTATGGGATTCTATAGAAGGGAAATGGGATAAGATTAGTCCAGAGTTTTCAGCATGTGGAAGCTAACATTTTAGATTTACTGTCCTATTTCTAAATCAATAATTCAAAACCATAAATAAACCTCTTATAAATACTTAATTGTTTTCTGAACTGTATTTAACCACATATTGGCAATAGTAATGATTAAAACATTTCTCATAGGCCTATGATAGCACCTTCTACTTTTTTTAAAAAGTTACATTTTAGAATGCTTTATTCATTCTGTTTCTCACACATATGCCTACTTCTTCATCTTCACATAAATTCTCTTGATATCAAGACACATGGACAAAGTATATTTTAATACTATCACAATAATAAATGGCACAATAGAAGGCAACACAACCAGACTCAACTCAGAAGTATGCAGTACATTCTCATTTAATTGAAGAGGGGAGGGGGATGTCATAAAATTAATTCAGACCAAAACCTGGAAAGATGATTCCAATGAAAATTAATGAGATAACATCCTTTTCCAGTTTTATGGGGATGTTTTTCTTGCTTATTAAATAATTTTGGGTGGGTTTTTTAAGTGTTTGGGAGTCTTAGGAGCACAATTCACATTGAAAAGCAATACAACTTATGCTCCTAAATAACTCAGAGGAACCTGTAGGAAATTCACCTACAATGGTTTATCTAATTATATTTTTTTGTTTTAACCTTTGTCCTTCTCCCTTTGTCTGGCATTCCATACTGTGTCATGTCTTAGGGCCAGATTATATGGTGAAGGGGCTGTCCTGTCCTGGCCACAGTGGCCCAGGAGGGATTGTGCTTAGTTCCTCCATAGCTCCACAGAACTTGTGTGTGTACTTTTTACATGTTTTAGGATAGTGCAATGTGTTCACCTTTCTGTTGACCACTATGGTGATGGTGTGATGCAATGGTCTTACATCCTCCCTCTTTTCCATCACTTTGAGGTAGTTTGCATGCCTGCTGTGCGAGTGACGAGTGCAGTGTGAGACAAACACAAAGAGCTATGTTTAAGCAGCAACTACAGAACTTCCCGACCTGTATTAAGCTGCCTTCTGCAAAACATCCTGGACCTTTGGTACATGTGGAGGACCAGGAATTCTGAGCACTCACCAAAGAGTCCACAGGGAGCTGCTATTCCCTCTGATCTTTGTTGGGATGTATTAAGGGAGTGACACTTGCATCCTCCACATCTTTGAATACCAGAATGACCAACCTCAATTTAGCACTTAGGTCCCAAATCCACAAAAACATATGCATTTTCTTAGCTTTACATATTGCCTTCAAGGCCTTAGGCTGTAAGTTAATTGTGGCAGGAACTTCTCTTTTATTTGTCCATAAAACACTATGCACATTTAAGTGGCTGTACGAATGTTACCAACAATCTAAATAATCCATTATTTGTTAGCTGCTTTTTTACATTGCTGTTCTGTAGAGATTTCACGCAGAAGTACAATTGGCACTTTTGATTCTCCTTGGTTCTCTGGATGTCCACTACAAGTAATATTTTACTGGCTATTGTTGGTAGAAAAGATGGAATTGATTGTATTAATGTGCAGAAGATATACTTTGGAAGTAACATCAGAGCTTTTGTTATTCAGGTTCGTGAAGACAAGTTGAAATGAAAAAGTTATTTATTTAGCCCTGAATTCACCAAAGCATTTAAATAAATCCTTTCTAAATCAATAGGATTCAAGCACATGCTTACATTTTGGCATGTATTTTCTTGAATTGGGGCCTCAGCTTTTAATAGGACACACACACCAATGTTGTTTGCTTAGTGACTTAGGGAGAAGCATAAACAGTGAACATACATAGTAAAGCTAGGCATCTATACTTGAGGAGAGAGGGGAAATAGAGATTACTACCTGAGTTGGATCAGGGATTTGTGCAAGGTCTCTCACCATTAAAAGGTAGCCTATAGCCACATTTAAATAACTAGACAGGTAATAAATATGATTTATTCTAATTCATTTTTTTAAAAAAAAGATCTACCTATTCAGGGTTCTATGCACATTGAGATTTTCTTTTAAAAAGAAAAATGCATCTTAAAAATAATTGAATGAGATTAATATAATCGTTAAGATGCTTCCAACTACGCAAAACTAAATCTCTTCACCCTCCATCCAAAGTGGTCCACTTTAGACATCCCTTCAAGATTATCAATCTTAATCATGCAAAAAAGGATGAGAGAAAGGCAACTTCCAGGGATATTCCTGTGTACATGTCACAGACTCCAGACAAAAACAGAACAAGAGAATCCAAAAAGGGTGTGGGAAGGAAACAGTCAGTCTACACGTTCTTATCCCCTATATGTAAACTAATAATTAAAATTGAGGGCGGGATTTGGCTATATTGTTAAGACAATAATTCAGCAGGAATGAATTTGGATAGAGTGACAGGGCCATTCAACCAATTGCCTGTGGAGACCTTGTGGATATTCCCCCCTCAGGCTTGGCCTTCCCATGTCTATCAGCTAGAGTGTAATTTTCACTCCCCAGAGAAGAGCTACTTCACCCATGACTGCTGTAAATCCAGAACTCCACTGATTTCAGAATTGAACCAGTGCCTTTAAAATATTCCATGGCTGAATCATGTATGACTAGGGAAAGATCAGATTATATATTAAAATATGAAGGGGGTGGGAGGGAATGAGCAAGCTCATTTCTTCCTCCAACATCATTCCCATGAGTCTGCCTGCTATGTATGGCTATTGAAGTTTTATTGCACTTCTCAAAAAGCTGTGTCCTCAGCTGGTCTGAATTGGCATTGTGCACCTGGCACAGAGGAGTGTCATTTTAAAATAATAAGTATTCACAAGACAAGATTTAGTCTTTTGGTATTAAAATAGCAATATAGTACTATGTGCAAAGACAAAATATTTTAAAATAGTAATATCTCAGAATAAGGGGACTTCAAATTTTTAATAAAGTAGAAATATGGAAGCATCACATACATTGAGCTGTGCATCATACTTCCCTGCCCCCACTGCTTTTTAAGCATATCCATTTGATTACACTTAGATACACATCAGCATAAAAATAGTAGGATATTCTACAATAATAGGGGATATAAACCTGCTCTCAATGAACTCACTCTGCTAATTTTAACAATAGTAGTATTTTGGTCCACTGATGTAAAATAGAATAATATTTTAATGAAGATAGGAACAGCTGACTAGTTATGTCTAGATATTTTACCTTATTCTGTAATCTAAAATGGTGCAAATACAGGTATTCTTAGACCTGAAATTTTGAAAGTGTTTTGTTATGTACAACTGAATCATTCTATTTTAGATTATGCATTATGAAACGTATTTATTTATTTTTATTTTAGCAAACAGAAATGTAGAAACAAACATATACGTTCCACAACACATATTTCTAGTATTGCATACTATAAGGCAGGAACTGAAAAATGACAAATTTCCAGGCTTGTACTTGTTCATGATTTTACACTATTTTTGAAGACAAATAATTCAAAAAAGAAACCAATGATTTTAATTTGATTTTAAAAATTGCATTTTATATGCAGCACTTCAAAAAAAATAAAGATATATAATGATGTATTCTTCATTCGCTGTGCATGTTTAACTCCCATTAATGTAAATGAGCCTGATGCATGGGACTTTCTCCACTGACTTCAATGGGCTTTGGATCAGACCTCAATGTGTATGACAAAAAGTATGAGTATGTTTCATACTTTGCAAAAATTGCTCTAGCTATAGTTTAGATTTTTTCATAAAATATATAGGCTAGATTGTCCCCTTCCACTTCTTGTAAAAAAATTCCTCACAGAGACAGTCCCAGTTCCTCATGGAAAAACCACATCCAAACCCAGCTAAAGCTCAGGAGGCCAGGACCATCGGCATGGCATGTGTGTGTTCCCACTCTGTCTTTCCTTCACACCCTGGTAGGTACCCTGTTGGGGGTATGCAGGAAAGTCAGTACAGCCTAAGACTGTATTCATATTTTCAGGTATCTCAGAGTCATAGACTTTAAGGTCAGAAGGGACCATCATGATCATCTAGTCCAGTGTTTCCCAAACTTGGGACACCACTTGTTCAGGGAAAGCCCCGGCGGACCAGGCCAGTTTGTTCACCTGCCGCATCCGCAGGTTCGGCCAATTGCGGCTCCCACTGGCCGTGGTTCGCCACTCCAGGACAATGGGGGCTGAGGGAAGTGGCGGCTGGTATGTCCCTCAGCCCGCGCCAATTCCCGCAGCCCCCAGTGGCCGGGCACAGCAAACCGCGGACAGTGGGAGCTGCAATCGGCTGAACCTGCGGACACGGCAGGTATACAAACTGGCCCAGCCCGCCAGGGGCTTTCCCTGAAAAAGCGGCGTCCCAAGTTTGGGAAACACTGATCTAGTCCACTGGTGGACAACTTGCGGCCTGCGGGTTGCACGCAGCCCATCAGGGTAATCAGCTGGCTGCCCAGGAGACAGTTTACATTGACCATCCACAGGAACAACCACCTGCAGCTCCCTGTGGCTGCGGTTTGCCATTTCTGGCCAATGGGAGCTGCGGGAAGTGGCAGCCAGCATCTCCCTTTGGCCCGCGTCACTTCCTGCAGCTCCCATTGGCTGTGAAGGGCAAACTGTGGCCACTGGGAGCTGCGGGCGGCCATGCCTGAAGACAGACAATGTAAACACTGTTTTGCGGCCCGCTAGCGGATTATGGATTACATGGGTCCCAGATTGCCCATCTCTGATCTAGTCTGACCTCCTGCTCATTGCAGACAACAGAACCTCACCCGACCCACTCCTGTAATAGACCCATAACCACTGGCTGAGTTTGAAGTCCTCAAATCATGATTTAAAGACATTAAGTTACAGGGAATCCACCATTTACACTAGTTTAAACCTGCAAGTGACCTGTGCCCCATTCTGCAGAGGAAGGTGAAGACCCCCAGCCAGGGTCTCTGCCAATCTGACCCAGGGGAAAATTCCTTCCTGACTCCAAATATGGCCATCAGTTAGACCCTGAGTATGTGGGCAAGACCCACCAGCCAGACACCGGGGAAAGAATTCTCCATAATAACTCAGAGCCCTCTGTGATGTTCCCTTGGTGTTATCTGGACCGGTGATCTGCTAGGTCACGCCAATCCTCAACTCTGGGAGCCAGACTGGCCCTGCTCTGCTTTGACAACCCCCACTCCCGGGCTGTTCACGCACAGCATCTAGCATGTAAGCTGCTCCCTGCTACGTGAGTGAGCACTTTTGGCCAGCCGCTGCTTGGATTGTGCAACTGAATGACACTAGCCAATATCTCTGGTCCCAGATACAACCCTAGGAACCTCTGTCTTGCAGTATCCAGTTATGTCCACTGGACGCTGCAAGCTTATATGAGTTCGTCAATTTAACAAAGAAATTGATATGTACCAGGCTTGTTATCCCAAGGGGAGTCTCTGACACACTTCAAACCAAATGCATTGCTTCAGGTAGAATAAACAAACACATTTTTAACTACAAAAGATAGATTTTAAGTGATTATAAGTCAAAGCACAACAAGTCAAATTTGATCAAATGAAGTAAAAGTAAAATGCATTCTAAGCTAATCTTAACACTTTCAATGCCATTACAAACTTAGATGCTTCTCACCACAGGCTGGCTGGTTGCCCTTCAGCCAGGCTCTCCTCTTTGATCAGTGCTTTAGTCGCTTGGTGCTGGTGTCTGTAGATGAAGGTGGAAGAGAGAGAGCATGGCAAACGTCTCTTCCTTTTATCATGTTCTTTCTTCCCCCTTGGTTTTGCTCCCCCACCCCCCACTTCAGAGTCAGGTGAGCACTACCACATCACAGTCCCAAAGTGACCAAGGGAAGGGAGGTGACTCACTCGAGAGTGCAACAGATCTTTTGTTGTTGACTAGGCCAGTGTCCTTTGTTCCTGTGAGGATGGGCTGGGTTTGTCCCATACGTGCCCTAATGAGGTGTGAACTGCCCCTCTGCTCCTGGAGAGTTTTGCCTGGGCTTGTTTTAAGCCATGAGGACACATTTTCAGCCTCATAACTATGTACATGAAAATACAACCTATAGTATTACTATAACAACAAAGCTCAATGCATCATGAGCCTTCCAAAGACACCGACAAGACAAACTTTGCATTGGATACCACACACTCATATTATATGGATGAACATGGGGGTGCAGGATGTTCCACCAAGGTAGAGAGTGTCACACCTCCCAATCTAGTGTCCAATCACCGGCTGCTGGAGATATTCGCTGCTAGCAGTTGCAGATTGGCTACATGGCATTTTAGGCATTCCCATCATACTAGCCCTTCCATAAACTTATCCAGCTCAGTCTTGAAGCCAGTTAGGATTTTTGCTCTCACAGCTCCCCTTGGAAGGCTGTTCCATAACTTCACTCTTCTGACAGTTAGAAACCTTTGTCTACTTTCAAGCCTAACTCGATAGGCAGTTTATATCCACTTGTTCCTATGGCCACATTGGTGCTTAACTTAATAACTCCGCTCCTTTTCTGGTATTTATTCCTCTCCTGTATTTATTGAGAGCAATCATATCTTCCCCTCAGCCTTCTTTTGGTTAGGCTAAACAAACCAAGCTCTTTGAGTCTTGTCTCATCATTGAAAAAGGTAGGCTTTCCATTCTTCTGCTCATTCTAGTAACAATTCTCGGCTCCTGTTCCAGTTTGAATTAATCTTTCTTAAACATGGGAAACCAGAACTGCACACAGTGTCTCCTACAGGGTGAAGGGGATGATGTGTGTCCTCAGCAGCCACCAGCCTGCCCACTAGTCCCATAGTTTATCTGCCTCCCTCGCTTGTCCTGAGAGCTCCACTGAATTGGGGTACAGTGCTGTGGAAGCTTGTGAGCCGACTCCCACATGGAGAGTAGGAGATCAACACCAGTAGGACACTTTTTCATGCAACTTTGAGAAAGCATGATCTAATGACAGACATTTTTAAATGAAAAAAAATAGATTATCTATGCTCAAGAAGAGTTCATATGATTTTCCTTATGACTTAATACATGTACCATACAAGTTATTTAATATAAAACCACTCTGGATTTTTCATACTAGGTAGTTTTCTTACTAATGAACTTTTTGTTTTTTGTTTTTATGAGCAGGAAATTAGATCTGATTACATAATCCTCTAGCTAGTACTTTAAAACTGGTCTATTATGTTTATGAAGTCTCTTTTATTCCCTTTAGTCAAAATAAAAAAAACAAAAACAATCAATATAAGCAGGGAAGAATACAAGGAGATTACATCAATAAACATTCCCACACACTTCAGGGATTTCTTCAGACTGTCTTAAAGCAGATTTGAAAAGACAATATGTGTGGTTTTGATCTCGGGTGGAAAAGCTCTTTTACTAAATGAAAACAGGGAAATCTTAGTCAGAGAACTGTTTATTTCCTCAGCTAGTAATTACACAAAAGAACAATTCCTAAAATTCATAGCATTTCTAACCAGAGTTAATTTATGAATTATTTTTTAAAAAACTATACTAAAATATAAAAGTTAATATTGAAAAATAGTCTGATGCATATGAAATTTGATTCATTTGAAACATACTCTTTCTCTCTCTGTTTCTCGTGATATCCTTCTTCATGTTTCTTATTCTTTCCCTTAATTTTCACTTCATAGAGACCACTATGGTATTAAGCTTATATTGTTAACCTAGACTCCAATAGGAAGACTTTTTTTATTTAGTTGCTTTCTCCTTATTAATTCTACAAAGTATGTTTCAAAGACTATGAAACAAACTGAACTGTCAAACGTCTCCCTTTAAATTTTTCTGTCATTGTTCCTTCTTTCTACTGAACATTTTTGTACCTACTTTGTACTAGGTTTGTATAATATTGTATATTTATGAAAAATATTAAAATATTATTTATGGCATAAAACACAGAAGCTTCCTGAACACTAAAGAGCCAACCACATCAAAATAATTTGGATAAATTGTGTACTGAATATGCTCTTAAGGGTCAGCCCCTACACTGAAGGCAATGTGGAAACAAACCAAGATGGGAGGAAGGATAGCCTGGTTCAGTGGCTTTCAACTTGTGGTCTTTAGACCCCCAGGGATCTGCAGACTATGTCTAAGATTTCCAAAGGGATCTGCACCTCCATTTGAAATTTCTGAGGGAGTCCAAAATGAAAAAAGGTTGAAACCCACTTGTACAGTTGTTAAAACTTTGAACAGGGACTCAAAAGGACTGAGAACAATTATAGATTTTGTCTCAAGCTTCTTGCATTACCTTGGACAAGTCACTAAATCTCACTTTCTCATTTGTAAAAGGGAACAATACTATTTCCCCACTTCTTAGGGCTGTTTTCAGGCTAAAAACACTAATGTTTGTGGGATCTTCAGACACATAATAATTGGGGCCAGACAAGTGGTGGTGGGCAGGCATGATGTCCTCTGGGACTGTTGGGAACAAAGAAGGAGCACAGTTGCTGTACTGACCTGTCACAGAGAATAACACAGCCTTCCCTCATGTGTGATGATGGTGAATATGTGTGGGGAGTGGAGGCATAGGTTACGTCTATACTTCAATGTAAACCCAGGGTTCAAACTCAGGCTCAAGCCTACCCCCTTATCATCTACATCCAAATGGCACTAGGGTATGAGGACTTGACAGGGGTAGAGGATTCAAGCTTGAGCCAAGCCAGGACCCAGGTTTCAAGCCCTACTGCTTTGCAGTGTAGGCACAGCCCCACTGGACTCGTGCTCAGGGAGTCTGCCAAAGGCATCACACAATCCCATGGGCTGACTTTCTTTGTCCTCTGCACACTGTAGTTTGGGGGACAATCAAGTTTTCCAACCTTGCACCATAAACAAAATGTGGCTAAAGCAGCCACATTTTGGGAAGGTATTAGGAAATCTGGGATATAGGTGGTTGGACTCAGGCCGCATAATGCAGTACAGATGCTAGAATCCCAGTTGGGACCCAGGGTTCAACAATTCCTAAGTTGGGGTTACAAATGAGCATAGATGCTCAAATCCTAAATTAACAAACCCAGGGACTAGTGACTTGAGTTCCACTAACCCTGGTCTTACATTGCAGTCTAGAAATAACCATAGGGGTTAATCCTCCTCCTGTTTAAATCAACAGCAAAACTGTCATTGACTTCACTGGGACAGGAGGCAGCCCTCAGTATCTGAGATGTCACAGTATTTCACTGTTCTTACCACAGATAATAATTGTGGTTTTGTAACTACTACTGTGTAATAATTGAGTAACTGTTGACTTTTTAATGGAAACTACTGTACATCTTAGAATAGAAATTAATCTTCAGTAAGTACAGATACAGATGAATGTTACACAAAAATTATTTAGTTTCATAATTATTGCCATTGGTTTCAACGAAAAATATAGGGTCAGATTTTTGGAGCTCTGCTGATTTAAACCAACTGAGAATCCAGCCCTCATATTTGTTTATCTCTGTTATGAAAAAGATCAGTTTATGAGACAATGCACAACTGTTCTCAATATGTATGCTGTCCGTCCTCTCACTTCATCTTGGCAAAACCAGTGTTGTGTAAAAAAACCCCAAACATAAGTAGTTTGCTCTTCATTAACTGTTTTCTGCATTATAATAAAAAAACAGAAGTATCTAACAAGTATTAGATAATTAATTGCAGATATTTTGTGCTAAGTTCCAAAACCTCTTCTATATTTTGAGTAAGTTTTGGGCACTACACCATCTTACAATGATATATTTTTTGCACTTCCTTATAAATTAAATGTTTTATGACTTCTGGAGATCATAGAATATCAGGGTTGGAAGGGACCTCAGGAGGTCATCTAGACTAACCCCCTGCTCAAAGCAGGATCAATCCCCAATTTTTGGCCCAGATCCCAAATGGCCCCCTCAAGGATTGAACTCACAACCCTGAGCTATCCCTCCCCCCATATTTATATTTGAAGTAAAGTAGGTTCTGCCAACAAAGATTAAAAAATTGATAGCAAAAATATTCTTAGTGCTACACCGAAAACAATGAAGCATGACCAATAAATTAAATGAAAATGTCTATTTGTCCAGATTTCTAAAATCTTTTGAAAACTTCTATGTTGCATCCTATTATTTTTTCATATACATTCCTTTTATTTTCCTTTTAAAGGTACAGCAATCACAGTTACTTTTTGAACATATTAAGTAAGATTCTGGTCTCAATTACGGTGAGTTATTCTGGGTTGACCTTGTTGTTACTGAGATTAAAATGTGATCATGTAGCCCAAATCCTGACCTCCTTTTCCAAGTAAAATTTCTACTTCTGCCAGGCTTAGGGCATGCGTGTTTTTCACAGGATTTCAGAGACAGTTAACAAGCTTTTGGTTTTCCTTTTAATGAAAGGCTAGTGAGTGTACACACAAGAGATGGTCAAAAAAAGATGTGCAGGGGGGAGGGGGAGGCAAGAAATGTTCATGAAAGTGTCTGCATTTTTTTACTAAAAAAATTACTGTGACAGAAATGTCCTGAGCTAGCTCTAGTTTATGAATTACAGCAGCTTTGATTTGATTTCCTCAACTTTCCACTGAAGTTGAGATTGTCCATCATCTTTATTTTCATTCTTATGCAACAGTCAAATATGTCTCAAATTTTCATAAAAATAAGTTAAATTCACAATGGGTAATAAGTCAATTCTATTAGAGTGGAAAAGTGTTGTGTCTTATCTTTTATGATATTTTAGAACACATCATGAACCAAAAGCAGCATCACTTGCCCCATAACCTAAGCCGTGCAGAACACAATGCCATCCACAGCCTCAGAAACAACTCGGACATCATAATCAAAAAGGCTGACAAAGGAGGTGCTGTCATCATCAGCAATAGGCTGGAATATGAACAAGAGGCTGCTAGGCAGCTCTCTAACACCACATTTTACAAGCCATTACCCTCTGATCCCACTGAGGGGTACCAAAAGAAACTACACCATCTGCTCAAGAAACTCCCTGAAAAAGCACAAGAACAAATCTGCACAGACACACCCCTAGAACCCCGACCAGGGGTATTCTATCTGCTACCCAAGATCCACAAACCTGGAAATCCTGGACGCCCCATCATCTCAGGCATTGGCACCCTGACAGCAGGATTGTCTGGCTACGTAGACTCCCTCCTCAGGCCCTACACTACCAGCACTCCTAGCTATCTTCGAGACACCACTGACTTCCTGAGGAAACTACAATCCATTGGTGATCTTCCAGAAAACACCATCCTAGCCACTATGGATGTAGAAGCCCTCTACACCAACATTCCACTCAAAGATGGACTACAAGCCATCACTATCCCCGATAATGTCACGGCAAACCTGGTGGCTGAACTTTGTGACTTTGTCCTCACTCATAACTATTTCACATTTGGGGCAATGTATACCTTCATGTCAGCGGCACTGCTATGTGTACTCGCATGGCCCCACAGCATGCCAACATTTTTATGGCTGACTTACAACAACGCTTCTTCAGCCCTTGTCCCCTAACACCCCTATTCTACTTGTGCTACATTGATGACATCTTCATCATCTGAAGGGAAAAGAAGCCCTTGAGGAATTCCACCATGATTTCAACAATGTCCATCCCACCATCAACCTCAGCCTGGACCGGTCCACAAAGCAGATCCACTTCCTGGACACTACAGTGCTAATAAGCGAGGGTCACATAAATACCACCCTATATCGGAAACCTACTGACCGTTATACTTACTTACATGCCTCCAGCTTTCATCCAGACCACACCACACAATCCATTGTCTGCAGCCAAGCTCTACGATACAACCGCATTTGCTCCAACCCCTCAGACAGAAACAAACACATAAAAGAGCTCTATCAAGCATTCTTAAAACTACAATACCCACCTGCTGAAGTGAAGAAACAGACTGACAGAGCCAGAAGAGTACCCAGAAGTCAGCTACTACAGGACAGACCCAACAAAGAAAGTAACAGAACACCACTAGCTGCCACCTTCAGCCCCCAACTAAAACCTCTCCAGCACATCATCAGGGATCTACAACCTATCCTGAAGCACTCTCACAGATCTTGGAAGACAGGCCAGTCCTCGCTTACAGACAGCCCCACAAACTGAAGCAAATACTCACCAGCAACCACACACCACGGAACAAAAATACTAACCCAGAAACCTATCCTTGCAACAAAGCCCGTTGCCAACTGTGTCCACATATCTATTCAGGGGACACCATCATAGGACGTAATCACATCAGCCACACTATCAGAGGCTCGTTCACCTGCACATCTACCAATGTGATATATGCCAACATGTGCCAGCAATGCACCTCTGCCATGTACACTGGCCAAACTGGACAGTCTCTACGTAAAAGAATAAATGGACACAAATCAGATGTCAAGAATTACAACGTTCAGAAACCAGTCGGAGAACACTTCAATCTCCCTGGTCACTCGATTACAGACCTAAAAATAGCAATACTGCAACCAAAAAACTTCAAAAACAGACTCCAATGAGAAACTGCTGAATTGGAATTAATTTGCAAACTGGACATCATTAAATTCGGCCTGAATAAAGACTGGGAGTGGATGGGTCATTACACTAAGTAAAACTATTTCTCCATGTTTATTCCCCCCCTACTGTTACTCACACCTTCTTGTCAACTGTTGGAAATGGGCCATCCTGATTATCACTACAAAAGGTTATTGTGTTTTTTTTCCCTCCTGCTGATAATAGCTCACCTTAACTGATCACTCTCGTTATAGTGGGTATGGCAACACCCATTTTTCACGTTCTCTGTGTATATATATATATATATATATTGTCCTACTGTATTTTCCACTGCATGCATCCGATGAAGTGGGTTTTAGCCCATGAAAGCTTATGCTCAAATAAATTTGTTAGTCTCTAAGGTGCCACAAGTACTCCTTGTTCTTTTTGCTGATACAGACTAAACACAGCTATCACTCTGAAACCTGTCATTATTTTGATGGGATTTAAGTGATCTGGTGGGTTCTCCTCCTGACCTGTGTTCTATCCCCAGCTCTCACTTTGATTCACTGTGTATTCTCTGATAAGTCAGTTACTGGTAACTTCTCTGAATCCCAATCTATCCAGCCTTAAAATGGAGCTCCATTATTATGTCTGAATATGGTGAAGCTAGAGAGGTTCCACTTTGTGACGAGGAGCAGCCTGAACAGCTTCTACACATAGGGTGTCTGCACTCTATAGAGTACAACTTTTCGGTGATCTCCAGAGCACACTCACAGAAAAGACTTTGGGAACAGGAAGAAAAAGAATAGGGCTACTGAGTTCAAATGTTTGGAGGGACTGGTGTAGCCTCTGCACATGTTTACTTCAAACCATTTATTTGGGTGTTGGGGTCATTGTCATGACTGCATATAATAACTTAAATATAATCTTAATGAAATCATAATATAATATGGTGTAGAAAAGAAGGAAAAATCAGGGTATTATTTTAAAAACATCATTTTCTTTCTTGTACATGCTAAACTGGAGGCTTAGTGGACAGTTGCCTGCTATGTCCTGTATCGTGCTTTGTTGTAAACTCATCATAAATTTACAATTTGTTGAATATAGCAGAAACAAGCTATTCCAATTTCTGACAGAGAATTGACCCATTGTTCAACATCAGGCATGGTCTTAGCCTTTCTACATGTCAGATCTTATGGTGCTAAACTAGCTTTAAAAGAGCAAGGTTACATTCACGGTGAGAAGATGGAAATATTGAGCTATATTTCAAAATAGACATGTAGAGCAGAAAGGAGTTAGAATTCACTTCAAATAATTTGTCCTTTCTAGGACCCTTTCCCAGAAATGTGCATAGTAACTGCTTGTGTCCAATACAGATCAATTAAAGAAAGTTATCCTTTTCTACAAAGGAAATTCCTTTTAGCTCACATTCAATAAAACCTCTGCCCATCTTCATAAGGGCTCTGTTGTGCCTTTCAGTGGCAGCCCAGAATTGGAAACAATTTGGAGTAACCCCACCATTCAACCTTAATGAGACATAATCACTCCAGGAGCTCTCTGGCAGATGGTGTGACTGCTGCAACACCTCCTAAGGGTCTCTGATTGGCCAAGTGAATGGAGGGGAAGACCCATGTTCTTGCTCAGAAAACATTGCAGAGTGCAATACCAGGAATGTAAGCATGTCCTCATAAATTGTATTTATAATAAGATCTGTGTGACACAGAGCAGTGGTTCAGGAGACCTCTCTTTCTATTTTAATTTTGTGTGGGCAAATTCTGACTGCACTACAGATATAACTTTATTTGATACCCCCATTCACATCTCAGTTAAGAAAGGTGTGAAACAAGGAGACACAGTTTCACTGAAACTCTTCACAGCCTGCCTTGAAATGGTAATGAGACAGATTAATTGGAAGGGTGGAATCAACATCAATGGAGAACTGTTAAACCATCTCAGATTCACAGACGATAGTGTGTTGATTGCCAAAAATACTAACAAACTATAGAAAATGCTGTGAGAATTCAACACAAAAAGCAGCTAAGTCAGACTGAAAATTAACCACTCCAAAACAAAATTTATGAGGTCTGTTACCTTGCCAAAACCCCAGATAATAATCAAGGGAGAACAAATAGAAGAAGTTGAGCAATATGTCTATTTGGGCCAAGAAATTAACATGTGCTATGATCAGGAAGGTGAACTCTCGCAAAGAAAGAAAGCACGTTGGTGTGCATTCAATTCTATCAAGGATGTCCTCCAAAGAAAAATCAACAAAGCAACATGCGCCAGCCTCAACTCAACAGTTCTGCCAGCAATGTTGTACGGCAGCGAACCATGAGCACTGATGAAGACAGAGAGCAGCAACTGTCTGTCATGGAGAGGGCAATGGAAAGAAGAATTCTGGGAATTTCAATCCGTGACCGAGTCCCCAGTGAAGTGATCAGACAGCAGAGTGGAGTGCAGGACACTTTTGTTGAGAGTAGGCATAGTAAAATGTGATGGACTGGAAATATAACGAGGCTCACTGACAACCAATGGAGTGCAGCTGTCGCCGAGCGGTACCCACGGGAATTGAAACTACCACTCAGCCGACCTCCAAAGAGATGGGAAGATTTTATCAAGAAAAGACATGGCCACATATGGAGAAGAAAGGCCAGGATACGAGAAGAATGGAAAATGTGTTGTGATTGATACAATCTATATGAGGGGTGAAGGACCAACCGATCAAGTTGATGAAGGTGAGCTTATACTCAATGAGTTCTGCCAAAAACAAACTAAAACCCTGTGAAAACCACAGGTTTAACCCTTGTCCATTATAAAATGTCCATGCAACTATAATAAATACTGTAAAGGCTGAAATCTCCTCCATGAATAGTAGCAGGCTTGGTCACTAGTATAAGAACAAAAATGAAAAGAAAAAGTAAAGGTCATGACCTATTTTTTTGCAAATATCATTCTAGATAATAAAAATATTTAATCATAGAGGTCAACATGCTTTACAATGGGAAGTAAACATCATTATCCTGATTTTACACATGGGAAAACTGGGGCACAGTCTGTTTGAGGTCAGTGGTAGGGCTGGGAACAGAACTGACTCCTCACTCCACGATACTCCACGGTGCCATCTCTGGAGTGGAGAGTAGGCCCAATTAAACCACGTTAGAGGAGCAAGTTTTAAACACAGTGCTCAAATAATTTTGCTGCGTCCCCACCAGCCAGTTAAACTCTCCAGCCACTTTTAAATAATTGAAAACCAGTTCGGATATTGCAGTTCAATTTCCGCATGTGAAATAGGGCATACAGAGATCTTTCTTACTAAAAAAATACTTAATTTAATTTTTTCTCCTCTCCATCTGCTTTTATAATCTCTCCATGGGATGAAGGCATCTTTAGTACTACTCATATTTTTAATTTATCACAGAGACATATATATTAAAAACAAAGGCGAGCAAGGATTTCACATACTTCTATGTTTGGTATTAGTGGATGAACCTTTCCCAAAGGTTATACCTAATCTTTTGATGGTTTTTGTGCCAACAAGTTGAAGCCTTTCATTGAAACTGTTCTTGTTACATGAAATATTTACAAATTATTTCAATGCTTTCTTCTCTGTACTTAAGAAACCTTTTCAAACCATTCTTATTCAGCAGCTAGCTTCTATCTTTTATCTTATCTTTTCTAGCTTTTATCCTCTGAGTTAAACTTTTATATGGTTAAGGTTACAAATATTAACACCAGGGTTGAGGTTTAAAAGAGCATGTATGTCTACCAAAATGAAAAATGCACTCTTTACCACAACTTTGCTTTACAATCTCTCTCATTCTATTATTTTCTCTAAGCCAACTTTGTTTTGGTTTTGGTAAATGCATGAAGTAATAAAAAAATTGAATAATCTATGAGTTACAATGAATTTATACTGTTGCAAGCTTTCTTAAGGATCTTTCAATTGGGAACTGTAATCTAATTAATGGTCAAATCATAAGTTATCTAAGGCTATCAAAGTTCTATTTAGAGATTTGTTGTTTGACCAATCACATTCAGCCACTGATTTTGGGTACCTCAAGGTATGGTTCTCCACTTCAGATATAATGGCACTGATTTTCAGAAGTACTCATCACCTGCAGCAACTGTAATTTGAAGGTGTTCAGGATCTCTGACAAAAATGTAAGGTGCTGTTTTTGTGTAAACTATTACAAACACCTAATGTTACTATAAATTAAATAGTAGACAACAATGATTTTCCCTTTTTTTACAAGATGTTTACTATGTGTGTGTGTATTTGAAATTATTTTATGTATACTCAGCTTTGTTATTTCCACTTTAGAGTTAGTTAACTATTTAATTTTCCCTCTTGTATGTGTGGGTCTTTTACATACCAGCAGAAGAGAAAAAGTATTTGACATCATAGGGAACATGCGACTATGAAACCAAAATTTGGCATAGGCTTTAAGGGCTAAATAGTAGTACAAGTAGCAGCTTCTGGTAGCTTGGTTTTTGTTTGGGGTTTTTTTTTAAGTTGACTACAATTCCTGCAAATGGCATTGTTTTTTAAAACAACTGTTCCCACAGGATTTTATTTTTATCATAAACTCATTTCTCTGTTTAAGTAAAATCTAAATTATCTCCCAACTTAAAGTTAAAAGTGTCCACTTATTTCAGTAATACTTGTAAGGCACGCTGAAAATAATTAATGGGGGTGCTATAAAGGTGCAAATATTTCTATTGTTATTAATTACATTGTTATTATAACGATGGTAATGTTAGAAAGAGGTAAATTATTTACATCAACCCATCACAAAGAACTGTAATGGCAATCAACTGATTTCTTTCTCTCCAATATGTTGGCCAGTGTGTTAGAGCAGGGCCCAGACTCTGCCCTTCCATCTCCATCCCATTCCAAACCTTCCCACTCACTTGTGTGAGAAAGTGAGACGTACTGGTTCTGCTTAGCCTGCTTCCCCTCCCATGTTACAACCTGTAATGTAGGTACCTGCCACAGTTCCATTGTTCTACAAAGCTAACCAAACCACAATTTGATCCAAAAAGATCAACACCTTTCCACACCTCTCAGCCTTCAAACCTACCAAATATGACAGAAACAACTGAAACCTGTGCCAAATAACCATTATGTAGAATATTTACAGATTACATTAACTTCACATGGAGCTGCAGATGTTAAGCGCTTCTGAAAACGGGGCCTGAGGTATCCACATTTTGGTTAACTGAAAGGTGTGCAAGCTCATTATAGATAGCAAATGTATTTCTGACTCACAAAGCGAGAAAACATTCTTTAAAATGTAATCTATTTGAAGTGTAAAACCTAATCTGTCACTTATAATTTAGTAAGCAAGAAAACACATGTGCTTCACTCTTCATCCATTTAGGGCTCACGTACCAGGAAGTGGAGGGTCCTTCCCTTACTGTAGAAAAATGTCCCCTCAACAGTCCCTCCCTCCTCACCCTTCCACCACCTGTAAACTCCCCTCAGCTCCTGGGCATGTCCCCTTCTTCTCTGACCAGTCTTTCTCAGCTTTTTGAGGCACCTGGAATAGAGATCATCATCTCTTCCTCCCACCAGTGAGCTAGATATCAACCTCATTCAGTTCATTCAGTCTTCACCAGCTTCCAGAGCAAGTATGATTCTATTTTTTTCTTCCAGGTAGTACAATTAAAAAGTTATCATTTATGTAATATTTTAGTACTATGCATGTTTTTCATAGTGTAAAAATATGTCTATTTGTTTAAATATAATCTGAAAGTAGCAACTAACTACACCTAAGAAAAATATGCTTGGAGACAGACTCAAGGAAAAAAGATTTTGCTAGAGATATGCTCAGCTTTTTTTTTTTTTCAAAAAAGTGCATCACAACAATTAATAAGCACTTCTTTCAAAAGCTAATTCCAATGCATTCAGATAAATAGAGCTAACAAGAGCTTCTGACATAGTGCCATCTAGTGATTCCTAGTAATGCTACATCCTCCTTCTTTCTATGGAAATAACAATTATTTTACTCTCAAAAGAGTAGTAATTTGCCTTACCCAAACATTTCTGAACATTGCCATTTTAAATTTAAAAGGTAGGTACTAACTTTATGAACAATATTACTAAATTTCAGGTGATTTTACAATATGGCCAGCAGGGGTAATGGTATAGTAGAGGGATTTAGTAATTCATGCTGAAGTCTAATTATGATAATTTAAATATCAACATGACCAGCGTAACGGGTGTACTATTTAAGTTACTTATATGCCCCCCATCACTATAGTATCTGAATACTTCATAACATGTAATGGATTTATCTTCAAGGGATAAGATATGATCCCCATTTTACAGACAACAAAGCAGCAAATACAGATTTCAACCTGAACTTTATATTATACATATTTTGTGTATCCTTATACATGTAAAGACCAGCTTCAGCTGGTCCACAAGTCCTCTATCCTCTCTGCATTCTAATCTCTCCTAAAGACCGACCTCTCCCAGGAGACCTACAAGAAATTAGCTGACTAATAATGTGATGATTGACCATTTGGGGAAAAGTCTATGACATTGATAAAAACATCCTGTTATCAAAATATCAGGACATTATCACTTTGAGCACTTTACTTTCATGGCATTCCCCTTTCCAGTACTCTTTGTCAATTTTATCTGTCATTTTAGATAAGTACTTTGGGCAAGCATTTTGCCTACCTTTATGTTTGTACAGTGCCTAGAGCACTGTGGATGGTACTGGAAACAAATAATAATAAAGAATGATCCTAAAATTAGGTCATCTATTTGAGCAAGTGCTAGTGTGACTGGCACCAGGATCGTTTCACTGCCATTCACAATTTGATCAAATTTAAGATACTGGAGTGCTCTGTTATCAAGACCTGAGGGTGACTAGGTGTACAGTAAGCTATGGAAACATGTTACATTGTGTTTTCATAGTGCACTGCATGGACATTAACAAACAATTTCTAAGCAGTGAGTGTGAAGTACTTTAAGAGGGTTTTTTTTATATTTGGGGACATTATGGGGGACATTTTCAAAAGCACCTGGGATGCAGGAACACAATGCTCCTTGACTTTCAGTGTACCGACGTAAGCTTAATGCGGAAACATATCTCATAAAGAGTAACCATTTGATCCAACTAGGGTGCTACAACTAAACCTGTTGCTATCCCTGCTCTTTTATGGAAAGCTCCTTCAACAAAACATATTTGTTTGTATTGTGCTGTGGGGATGCATGTACCTCATGGATTCTTTTGGATTTGCACGGTTTTATACAATGACTTTTTTAAACACATACAACCTATTTTTTTTTCATTGATATGGATTGTGTGATGGTCCCAGCAATTTTCCTTTTGTCTGTCAGTTTTGTAGCCTGGTTGCTTGTGTGCTTCGGTAAATTTTTGTTGTGTGGAGCTGCGTGAATTCTTCATGAGACTTTGCCACTAAATATGCTGACTCCTCTTTAGGTTTTGATTTCAGCTGGGCTTGTGCCTTGCATGTGTACCCAATGTCTACTGTTTTATCTGAACACAGAGGGAAGCAAGGCTTTTGGTACACCTTTTACCTTTCAAGCACTGCATGCCTTTAGTGGAATAGGGAGGAAATAAGACTAGAGGTACTGCAATTCTGGTTGGTCTTTAAGTAGGCTCCTTCCCATTCTGGGCTCTCATATAAGGGCCAAATAATGTCTGGACCACAGCGCCTGTCATCAGAGGATCTCAAAATACTTCATGCCCTAAAAAGCTTTTGCAATTCAAAGTTACATTAAGGGCCAAATAATTATTACTAAGGAAATAATCCAAAGGACAGACTTCAAGCTTGGTACTGTGATTTCCGCCCCCCCTCCCCCCCCCAGTGTAAATTATAATTAAAATTCATGAAAATAAAAATATTGAAAAAAAATTCTCTCGGTCTCAACATTTGAATTACTGGTATACCTCCTTTACTCAGTAAGCTGAAAAGAGATATTAGAAAACACAGAAGATTTTCATTTAGGTACTTTACAAAATATCAGACATGTGAAGTCAATTGTGCTGAATGGCAAAGCAAAAACCAGTGGATATATGCCTTTCAATAGATGATGATAGTAATTGTATGCATTTTTTAAAGATTTAAAAGTAAAAGCTGTGACAAAGTCAGACATGACAGTTATAAGAGTGGTGGAAGATGGATATATCCGTCTTAAATGGGCAGAGACCCTTTTCCCTATGAGCTGAAAAGAGGGTATCTCAGGTTATTTAGAAACATATAAGTCCATTTAAGGGCTGCTGGTGACTTTTATAAACCCCTTTTCTGATGAGAGACAGGGAAAAGGGATGAGAAACACACTGCATTAAGGTTAGAGGCACCAAGGAAAAAAGGCTTCTCCTAGGTGGAAGGTTGTTGTCTTCCTATAATGGAAACAATCAAGTTTACTGCTGTTTGGGGAAGGACTGGCAACCAGAAGCCTGTGTAATAAGGAAATGCCCTGGGGAGGGGGCAAGGAAATATATTTCTTTTGTGTTGTGAGTTTGTGGTTTAGCTTAAAAGAAATACCTGGGATACCCTGTAAACATTTAAAAAATAAAGCAAAGAATTACAAACATTTTCAGTAGGACTGATTTACTCCAGGCCCCACTGCCAGAGAGACAAACCCGGAGGCTGATGGAGGCAAGAAGGTGCCTTCCTACAAAGCATATCAGTGGAAAGGAAGCATATCAGTAGATTGCACAAGAGGGACTCTGAGTTGTAAATGGAGCAGGAGACAGTAGGGGAGCAGAGCAGCAGATTGACAGTACTGTAGTGAGAGCATAGATGAAAGAGTTTTGGAAATATAAGGAGGAAGCTAAAGTTGGGAAGTATAGGGAGGCTTATGTATTTTGCAAGAAGAATAGAATGAGGTGCAGCTGAAGGCAGATGGGTACAGAGACAACATGGTGACCAGGGAAGCAATTCTTTGGAAGCATGGAAATTTCACATAGAGAAGGAAGTGTGAGTAAAGGATAGGAAAACAAGGACTAGATTGGATGCATTGAGGGGACAGGAGAAACACCAGAGAATATGAAAGGAAGGCTGAGCTCCCAGGTGGTAAAAAGTTGCCAAGCCACCATGAAGAGGAGAGGCAGGGTATGTAGGAGAGCTGGGACATGTAAGTGACAGAGAAAGAGCCAGAAGAGAGGGTTGAAGAAGTAACAGTAAAGGTAAGCAGGCTCCAAGAGTTGAGGAAGTACTTGACAAAAGAACAAGCTATCATGTAAAGATATTGAAATTTTCTGAATTTTCAAGGAGCTCTTCAAAAAAGGATAGCATTGTCAACAAGTGTTGTGCAGCCTTTCCATCTGAGCATCATTAGCCTGACACTTTAAAAGCAGAGGGTTTCACATTTTATTAAAAAAACACCTTTTGCGGAGCAAAACATGGCTCTTTTGGATGCAAATCTAAAATGAATACTTTTGGAGCATTACAGAATACCAATAGATTTAAACAGTCCCAATATCAATTAACTTACAACACCTTTATGAGATCCACAGTTGGGGTTTAAAGGCATATTTTGCTCCTAAGATTGCAAGTCAGATTCATAAAACACTAACACATTTTAGTTTACAGTAAGGAAGGAGTTAAAAAAAATTACAGATGATTTCTTCCTGTCACAAAGAAGTATAGCAAACAATTGAGGACAATGCTATATTAAACCTGAGTCTCACAGATAAACATGAATTGATCACTGAACTAAAATCTGATGAGAGCTCTCCCAGCACTGTAAAAAAACACCCTCAAAACTACCACTCTACAGCGCTGAAACTTGCATCGTTCAGGGGGGTGTTTTTTCACTCCCCTGAGCAAGAAAGTTTCAGAGCTTTAAAGTGGCAGCGTAGACAGGGCCTAAGAAACAAGGACAAAAGGGGGGAGAAGAGCTGAGCCAAGGCTGGAACAGATGTCTGGCCCATGAAAGAAATGCCTAAAACAACATATAGGGTGAGAAATTACTCCTTGTAACCAGTTTTTTTAGTGTATTAAGCTTAGTCTGCATGTTTGTTTTATTTGTTCAGTGATCTGTTTGCTATCCCTTATAATCACTTAAAATCGATCTTGTGTAGTTACTAAAATTGTGTTTGTTTTCTCTAAACCCAGTTTGTGGAATTCATAACTGGGGGGCAAAAAGCTGTGCATATCTTCCTCCACATTGAGGGACGGGGCAAATTTAATTAGCTTACACTGTACAGTTCTCTGTGCAGCACAACACAATTCAATTTTGGGTTTGTACCACAGAGGGGGTGTGCACTTGAGTGCTGAGCAATCCCCAAGCTGAGTCTTCCCATGCAGAGCTGATTTCAGTGTCTGTGTCTTTCTGCAGCTGGGTGCGTCCTATCTTTGTGTGTGCTGGACGGTCTGGCTCAGCAGGACAGAGTAAGGGAGCCCAGGCTGGTGGAACAGGCGAGCTCAGTGAAAAGTTTAAAAAGTGGGCATGTTTAGTCTTGAGAAAAGAAGACTGAGAGGGAACCTGATAACAGTCTTCAAGAATGATAAGGGCTGTTATAAAGAGAACAGTGATCAATTGTTCTCCATGTCCACTGAAGGTAGACAAATAGTAATGGATTTAATCTGCAGCAAGGGAGATTTAAATTAGGTATTAGGGAAAACTTTCTAACTATAAGGATAGTCAAGCACTGGAATGGGCTTACAAAGGAGGTTGTGGAATCCACAGCATTGGATTAAGAACAGGTTAGACATACACTTGTCAGGAATGGTCTAGGTATACTTAATCCTTCTTCACTGCAGGGGACTGAACTAGGTGATCTCTCAAAGTCCCTTCCAGCCATGCATTTCTATGCTTCTATATCTTTATCATCAACTGTTCAATACATATTGGCACTACACCTACTGCACTTGTATCCCACTGGCAAGGGGGAGTCCTCCCTCCTCCCTCTTCCCCACCCCCACCCCCATGCCAAACAGCAGATAAGAATTATTAAGTGTTGGATCTTTATCATAAACTGCAACAGTCCATGTTTTTACCTCTGGAGTTCCCCAGTACAACTCTGATATGCTGACCAAGGGGATTGCCATCATACACACAAAACAGAAGCTACTTATACTCAACTCACCCTTTTCTTTACATCCTTCTGAGACTACTCCTTAAGCTCCCTCTCAGCTGTCTCAGGCACATATGTACCTGATTCTCAGTCAATTTTATATATTTTATATAAACTTCCTGTTTATCATATTTCTAGTTCATTCATGCCTAGCCTACCTCTAACCACTCAGTTTTGTAATCATGAAGTCATTAAAATCAAGCTCCTTTTTTTCACTACAGCATTCTGTCTGCAATCATTTCTGCAACACAGCCCCCACTACTTTGGCATTCACTCTACTGAATCACTCATTCATTGATTTCATCCATAATCACATCTTAATTACTGCTATTCCCTTATTTATGGCCTCACAAAGTTACTTATAACCAGACTTCATTCTGATCAAAAGCTGCAGCTTGCCCCAATCTCCACACATGCAAACACAACTCTATCAGCCTGGTCACGAGAGACTGATTCCAGTACAAAATCTTTTTTTTTTAAATCTTCAAGGACCTGTACAGCCTTATCCCTGAAATTAACTCACATGATTTCAAAGTAGAGTCCCTTGCTTCTTCACCTAACCTTCACCTTTTCAAGTTCTGACCTCCTTTTAACTTCCCTCCCTTCTCTTGGAGGTTGAGCCTTTTGCCTGTTTTCTATCAGCTATGTGTAACAGACAAAATTCTGCCCCCATCTCACTGATATTTTTGTTTTAAAATCATAACTTAAGATTCACCTATTGTATTGCTTGTCATCAGTAGGTTCACAGGTCCGTTACCAACCCTTCCCACATTTCCAGCTCAAATTTAAGTTGTTAATTCTTAGGAATCAAACCTTCCTGTATGTTTGTGCTGCATGTTTGCCTAGCACAATGTGGACATTATCCTGATTTGGGGCCTTGGTTCAGTCACTAAATATGAGTAATACTATCGTCACCACACAGTCTAATTTTTTGTCATATGGCAGCATTTTACAGCATTATCCATTCTTGCAATCCAGGTCCACTGTGAGATGTCTGCATAAATGAATTATGAAATTAAGTTGTAATGTATTTTCTTAGTCAAAGCATTTAGGGATGGTCTTGGTCCTGCCTCATGCAGGGGATTGCACTTGATGATCTTTGAAGGTCCCTTGCAGCCCTACATTCCTATGATTCTATAATTCTGTATGTATTAATTTCCAAAATACTAGATGGTGGCTTTATACAATAAACAACACAATGTTTGTAAGTGGAATATAAATTAGAAATTTAAGAGAACCACTAAAAGATTATATACAGTAATAATTAGATTGCAGAAAAAAATGTATAGTCTTCATAAGGTTACTGCAAACTCATATCCTTGTATCCACTCTAACACCATTTACCTGAATTAAACCTTTCTAATTGAACCTAATCTTAAAGAATACTTCAAGGCCCAGAAACTAGCTTTGCAATGTTTAGTTAAATGAATTCCCATGCAATGTAGAGATCTGCAAGGAAATGCCATTTGAAGAGGTCAAACAGTGGTAGAACATAGCATGTATCTAAAGGTTTAGGAGAAGAGGAGAATACTGATTTTTTGTCCCTATTAAAGGCTTTTAACTGTGATGGTATTTTTGATGCAAGACTACTATGGCTCAATTTCCAATGGCACTAAATCCTATTAAGGAAGTACATAACAAAAAAAACTATAAGGTCAAAATATGTTGATAGTAGACCATAAAACTTTCATTCAAAAATAATTAAGTCTACTTATTAAGAGGTCACTGATTAGTGTACACTTTATCCATCTAAAGTCAATTATTGTTGTTTAAATCCCTAGCTGCTGTCACAGGTAATTAGAATGCAAGCAAACACAGTACTAATTAATCTGTTACACAATAAGGCAACTATACTATAAACATTTTTATGACAAAAATACATACCAATTTAAATAACATTCAGAAAGTGGCACAATTGGACAAAGGCCAAGAAATGTAAATTTAAGATTAGCAACAAAGCACACTCCCCTGACTCTGTGTGTGTGTTCTGCAAAACACGTATCATGTTCTAGGCTGAAAAAGGAATCCTCATCTGTTTGTGAATGACATCTCCCCAGTGAATTAATCATGTGAAAAGAGGAAAGACTTTTTCCAGGTAACCACCTCCTAGCTATGGACAACATTTGCACTTTTCTTCCTTCTAACAAATTCTTCTCTCCATTTAATTCCTAAATTAGCCAACTGAAACTGCTAAACTGGTCAAATTAAAGCCTAAGGTTTAACTGGGCAAGTACAGCTTCTCTGTCTACTTAGTACAGTACTACTACTGCCTCAAGAATGTGTACGCACAGTGGAGAAAAATGGGGCAGAAAGGTTTTGTTTAAGACTCCAGCAGTCTTATTATGTGGTGGATCTTTTCCCCCGGAGCAAGAAGAAGTGAAGTAATATTAAGAACTTTATAAGAAAAAGGTATGTAGAAGCTTATATTATTTTTCCAGTGTGTATAATAAGCAGTTTACAACATCACATTTAAATTCAAGATGTTTATACTGCAGTTTCTTAAAATCCAAAATTACAGTGAAAAATAAGTTGCATTTTTTTTAATTTTTGAGGTTAAAATTAAAACAGCAAGTGAGAGAATAAAAAGTTTCACCCTCCTTAACAGATACACTTATGGATCCTGTGATTCAAATATTCCAGAAATGTACAGAAAATATTACTACGTTTGGACTTTAAGATGTCAACTCAATTATTCAGAGAAACTAATGAGGAATTTATACAAAATTGTAGACAGCTGTGAAGATATGATTACCTGTGTGTTTGTGCCAAAGAGGAGTTCTCTGATACACTCTTCTATAGTGTTTTGGATACATATCTGATGCGTTTTCATTTGTTACCATGGAACTTGAAACTTTCACCTTTGAGATGAAATTTTCCAGGCTCAGACTCTGCCCAAAGGTGATTTTTTTTAAGTTGGTGTAGAAATAGTTTTGCAAGTTTTGAGTCTGAATGAGGAGAATGAAAAATATACACTTTTCTAATTATAAATAATTCTTGCAACCTTTTCTAAAAAAAGGCCTACAGCTAAAAAAGGCTAGGGTTTGATATTTTGAAATTTGATATTTCATATGAAAATACCAAACGTTGGGAATAAGTGCTTTTGCATGTTCCTATGTAATCTGGCTTTTATTATATCAAGTTATGACTCACTGAAAATTGCACACTGTGCATGTGCAGTATATTTTGCTAAAGGCTTTTTTTCTCAGCTCATAGACAATGTAGTTTGCCCTGTACAACTACATGCTGACACAGTTGCATAGTGAAAAAATGTACTCGAGGTAGAAAGGGATTGGGGAAGTTTGATACTTTGTAAATTATGCAGGGACTCGGTCCTTTTAAATATTTTAAGACATGAAGAGGTCTGAGAGGGATGCTGTATATAATGCAAGGAAGGTAAAGAATCACAGAAGGATTTGCTTTCTTCAAACACTGGATAAGGAACTTTATGAGAATAAGGAAACTCTCTTCACTACAGCACTTGTGTGTGCTGTCTTCCTCTTCACTAACTCATTGACTGTACACTGACTTATAGAAAGTCAAAGGCACTTGAGCACCTAAATACTTTTGAATATGTGATTTACCGGTCTAAATCCTGTAGGCGCTTCTGAAATGTTACCAAGTGTTCCTTCCCAAGATGCATAGCTCCTAGGGAGTACAGAACACATACCTAGGTCTTCTGCATATCTCCTAGGTCTTCCTGTGCAGACTTCCTGGGATCACAGAAGATTAGGGTTAGAAGAGACCTCAGGAGGTCATCTAGTCCAACTCCTTGATCAAAGGAGGACCAACCCCAACTAAATCATTGGATTGGACAAGGGCGCAGGTAGTCTGGCCTAGCAGTCATAGCTGGGCCAAGAGCTGACTACCAGGGAACAGTATTCACCAGGCACAGCTGACTGTTGTGAGGTATCACTGAAACAGTATCTTAAAGAAATTTTCCTTTATTGTGCTACAGACTGAGGTTGCTGGTCCTCTTATCCACATCAAACCCCATTCCTCTGGGCTGATTTGTCTATACACATCCTTCTTCCAGCATGCCATATATGGACACTTCTTTGTTAGAAAAGCTATTTGCAAAGATTGATATAAATTAGTTATATTTTTTTGTTTCCTAATTCAGCTGACATCATCACTTCTATTAAAGTTAGTTTTCTATATATTTTTTCTAGAAAGTTGAGAAATATAGTACTTGTTTGAAAGTATTGGTAGCAGGGGAGAGTGGGCCAGTTAAAGTTAGTTTTGATCTCTAAATAAATTGGAAAAAATTATTTACTGAAAATCTGGCCAATTTGTGTATTCTGTGGCTCTCCCAGTCTTAGCTTCAAAGACTTTGAGAATACAACTGCTTTTTTTAAGTGCATTTTTAATATCTTGTTTCTTATTAAAAGAATCTGAGAAATTCTGTGAAAGAACTATGTTAGAAAAATCTAATGTATACAGTTTTAAAAACTCAAAAGTCAGGAAATACCATAGTTTAGGTTGAATACTCGACATTAACTCAGCAGTACAGACTGTAATTACATGATGCATTATTTTTCAAATAATAAAATATAATCATATATTTTTATACAATGTTATATATTCCTGTTTATCATTATGTAATACGAGTTACTGTTCTGTGTATGCCAGACACAGTCTGTTAAAGTCATGAATATGAAAACTAATCAGCAAACCACAAGTATACAACATACTACAGATTAGGTACAATAAACAGAATAAAATGTGATGACATAAATAGGCATCTAATTTTCAGATGAGTTACTGTAGCTTCACAGATAATTTTCTCAGCCCCTGTACTGGACTGAAGAAATCAAAGAAAGCCTGTGCTGCACTTGTGTGTACAGTTAAATTAAGTTTGAAATAACTGCCTCATCCCATGAATTATATGTGAGGAAGACTAAGGTGCTGATTGAAATGAGTGCTGACAAAATTATTAAAATATACACATTTGAAAAAGAAAGAACATACCATATAAAACTTCATAGCCAAAATTTTCCTAAAGTCATGATCCTGATTTCAGATTTGCCTATTTCAACTTTTCATCACTTTTATAAAGCTGCTTACTGTTGTCATGATTTTTGATTTTGATATAGTTTATTATAAACATTGTTTATTGATTATTTTCTTTAGGGAAGTGCCTGTCTTCCATTTTCTGTTTGTACAATAGGGACCTGATCTTAGTTCATACCTCTAGGAACTACCAGAATATAAATATATATAAACATTAATAATAATGTTTGTAAATATTATATAATATACAAATAATAATATATGTAAACATTAATTATATATATATATATATATATATATATAAACATTAATAATCCGTTAATAATACTCTGTTCTTGCCCATTATTCTTTCATTTGTATATTTTATTTCTGCATTCTTTGACCAAAAAAAATGACACATTGAGATTTTTAATGCTTCTTTTATATCAAAATATCTTTCCATGGTGTATTGATCTTCTAAACTATTTGCAAACTGAATGATATATGCATATTGATAAGCTAAGCACCTTTTCCCCTGCTTCCAACAGAATGCACAAACCATCTGCTGTTTCATTATCATTTAAATATGCTCATTAAAAATGAAGAATAACACATTAAGCATTTCTGTAGGGCAAGATTTAAAATAAAAAAATCATAAAATGTTCTCTTTTGAATACACAAAGAGGTAAGGGAGAAAAGGAAACACTTCTGTATTGAAGTTATGCAACTTCACCTTGCAATATGATCTGGCTGGATATTTTCTTTATTGTTACTGGAACAGCATTCTGCAGATCTGGTTCTTCTCAAAACTCACACCTGAGATTTATCTTATTTTTAAGTTAGTTCTTGAACTTTATTTGGTGATACGACAATCATTTTAGAGTTCTTGTGCCATTCTAAGGATAGCTAACTACAATACCACATGAAAGGAGAACTGCTTTGATAAACATCTCCGACTATCAGACTTTGGCCACTAGGATGCTGAAGACAACAGAGATCTTGTGGAGACAGCACAGCTTTCACAGCTCTCCCTGAGGAGCAAGCCACCTGATGGAATAAGCAGCTTTTGTTGGTTATGGTTTGTTTTATTTTTTTGCTTTAATTTTGAATAGTTGATAATAACAAGGTGACGATAAGGGACACATGAATGGGGAAAGAAAATCACATTAAGTAACTCTAACAAACAAAGTTTTGTTAATAATTTCTTAAGGGTTTGCACTAATGTTGGAAGCTTCCATTTGTACAATGACACTTGAGCAGAAGTTGACCAAGCAGCTCAGATGGTGATTGGGCAGATGGTATTTGAGAGGCCTAGTTCTGTTTTATTTTTTCATTAAATTTAGGATAAAGTACAGTATTTAAAACAATAAGTAAGTAGTCAACAGTGGAACATCATTTATCCAAATACAATAAGCAACATGAAACTGATTTAATGAGGGCTTTTCAGTTGAGGTTTTGGACTAAAAGGGGGATCAAACAGACAAGCCTCTCCTACATCTCCTTTGTGAGAATGGTGGGTAAAAATTACTTTAGTATGATATTTATTTTAGGAGGAGATAGAAAGCACGGTCTTGTGACTAAGGCACTGACCTGGAGCTCAGGACATTTGGGTTCAAGTCTAATTCTGCAACAGTCTGCTTGTGTGATCTTTGGCTGTCTTTTAATATCTTTGTTCCTCAATTCCTTCTTTATAGTATGAGCTAATACTTGCTTATACTTCTGCTTCATATTGTCTATTTAGACTCTAGGTTCTTCAAGCCAGAGATTGTCTCTGACTATGTATGTGTACAGTGCCCAGCACCATGGGGCCTGATTTCAGTTGGGGCCTTTAGGAGCTACTCTAATATAAACAATGGATAGCAATAGGGAAAAAAAGGATTATGCAGAAAAAGACAAGTGTCAAGACTGACATTTTGGTTTAAATAAGAGATTTTTTTTATGAATTACACTGCAGTTATCTGAAATAAATTGAAAAGAACTAAACAAAATAAACTGAGATGAGGGTTTTTCTTCTGGTCTATCAGCTGTGAATTGTATTACCTCTGCTAAGACCAGGTTTGAACTTTGTGTTTGGTTCCCTAGGGTTGGCAGGGAATGGTAGCACTGTTGGAACAGAAGAAACTACCACTGTTAATTATTAGAAAGGGAAGTATTTATGTTCTGTATTTTCTGTGCCACTATCCTTTGCTTGCCATCATAGAATGACAGTGTCACACTGTCATAAATATAAAGGGAAGGGTAAACCCCTTTAAAATCCCTCCTGGCTAGAGGAAAACTCCTCTCACCTGTAAAGGGTTAAGAAGCTAAAGGTAACCTCGCTGGCACCTGACCAAAATGACCAATGAGGAGACAAGATACTTTCAAAAGCTGGGAGGAGGGAGAGAAACAAAGGGTCTGTGTGTCTGTCTATATGCTGTCTTTGCCAGGGATAGACCAGGAATGGAGTCTTAGAACTTTTAGTAAGTAATCTAGCTAGGTATGTGTTAGATTATGATTTCTTTAAATGGCTGAGAAAAGAATTGTGCTGAATAGAATAACTATTTCTGTCTGTGTATCTTTTTTGTAACTTAAGGTTTTGCCTAGAGGGGTTCTCTATGTTTTGAATCTAATTACCCTGTAAGGTATCTACTATCCTGATTTTACAGAGGTGATTTCTTTACTTCTATTTACTTATATTTTTTATTAAAAGTCTTCTTGTAAGAAAACTGAATGTTTTTTTCATTGTTCTCAGATCCAAGGGTTTGGGTCTGTGGTCACCTATGCAAATTGGTGAGGCTTTTTATCCAACATTTCCCAGGAAAGGGTGTGGGGGGTGCAAGTGTTGGGAGGATTGTTCATTGTTCTTAAGATCCAAGGGTCTGGGTCTGTAGTCACCTAGGCAAATTGGTGAGGCTTTTTACCAAACCTTGTCCAGGAAGTGGGGTGCAAGGTTTTGGGGAAGTATTTGGGGGGGAAAGACATTTCCAAACAGCTCTTCCCCAGTAACCAGTATTTGTTTGGTGGTGGTAGCGGCCAGTCCAAGGACAAAGGGTGGAATATTTTGTACCTTGGGGAAGTTTTGACCTAAGCTGGTAAAGATAAGCTTAGGAGGTTTTTCATGCAGGTCTCCACATCTGTACCCTAGAGTTCAGAGTGGGGGGGAACCTTGACACACACTAAGGTAGTTATACTTCTTGCCTGGTAGAGGAGGGTTTGGAGGTGGTTTGTGGAGCCCACCTGAATCATAACTTGCACAAGCCATTCTGTCATAGCCTTCTTAGGTTATTCCAGGGATGATTAGGAATCTGATAAGATTTTCATTCCCTTTATAGGGATAGGAAATCCAAAGGGAAGCCAGTGAAAAATTGCAAAAGGTCAAACAGAAAGATGAATGGCCATAAAAAAGAGAATATATTTGAAAAATAACTGAAATAATAATAAATCCTGTCAATCATCCTGTGAAGCTTACGTGTTTTATTTCAAACCTGGTCCTCATAACTTGTAGCAAGCCTTCTATTACAATCTATTGGATGAGCATTGTGCAAAAGTGGTCCCTTGCACCTACTTTCCTGTTCTTCCATATTTTTAAACACAAATCCTTAATCTTTTAAATGAAAATAATTAAAAGACAATCTATGTGTAGCTCAAATCAAAATCCTTAAACATAGCCAAATATATCCTTGAGCACATTCATTGTAAACAAAACACTTAGCACTGAGCTCCTTTTTGTATTTAAAGTGTTCTGGAATTAAGAATTACCATATATGCAGCAGTTAAGATATAAGTACTGTATTCCATAGACAGGAAAGAAAATTGACAATGTTTAAAAAATATTTCCACGGAAAGGTCAAGAACTGTTTATTCTACATTTACTTTTAAAAAAAATATATGTGGTATGAGGTTGTGCTGCCTACTTCTAGTACTATGTTTTTTTATTAAATACATAAACAGAATAAAAAACTAAAAGTAAAAATCTCTAACCAAATAAACTACTTAAACATTTAAAGTACAATGCCCCCAGATACTATGGGTGGCAGTACAAAATCCAATGATAAATAGATTATCCTCTAAGAGGAATATTTTAGAGATCACAAACATAATAGCCCAAATGCAGGTCAGTTATACCAGGTCTATAATAATACATAAATCAGACTTTTTTAACTGTAATGAAATCAACATTCAAATTTCCTTCCTACTTGGATATTTATAACTTGTACTAAATCTTACTCTCATAAACACAGAGAATGTTTCAACTGATATCAGCTGATAGATAACTTTATTGAATATATTGTGAGGTAAATCTGAAGTATTGTCTTGTATAGCTGGGCAAATTACTCCAAACCTGGTATGTATTTTCCAAAAGTAAATAAACATCTGTGTTCAGATTTTTTCACAGAACCTTTCTCTCAGCCCCACGATATTCATAAGGAAACTTTCTACAATTTTAAGACAGAATAAACACATTGATCCTTTCTCCATATCTGACTGACATTTCCTAAATTCCTTCATTAACAGGGTTACTGGACCAGTGGATAGGGGGAAGCAGTGGTCATGATATATCTTGATCTTAGTAAGGCTTTTGACACATACCCACATGACATTCTCATAAGCAAACTAGGGAAATGTGGACTAGATGAAATTACTGCATGGTGGGTGTGATGTTGCACTCCATATGTTTTATGGAAATATGCTTATGAGTGTGAATATGATGTAACTGGAATATGCTTTATGCAAAAGGTCTCGTGTAAGGTATCATAACAAAGGTTATAACTTACTGAATATATTCCTCCTATTTGTATGTATGTATTCTTGTATCTGAAGCTAGAAATATGAAGCATAACTCTAAGGTCCTATTGTAACTATGCAAAGTGTGGGCCATTAATGGTGGTTTAGAATCTTGATGGCTCCCATTGACAATTGGTTGTAAATGGCTCTGTTTACTTGCAAACCTTCCTGGATACGTGTGGGACAGCCCTGGAAGAATGGAGACTGGGGTCTGACAGGACATATGACCATGTCACCTGATACTGGAATTCATCTTAAACCTCATGCTTTTCCATTTAGAAGGAGGGGTGGAGACCCAGAGAGACAAAAGATTCCTGCCTTGTGCCAAAGCTATAAAAGGGAATGGAACAGAACAAAGAGGGCTGCCAATCATGAGAATACTCCTGCTTTCCACCTAAGATGTCTGCTGGAACTAACAAGGACTGTACTGGGGGAAAGGATTGAGCCCAGACTAGGAAGGAGTCTAGTCTGTGAAAGAAGCTTATTGGAACATCTCTGAGGGTGAGATTTTACCTGTAATCAGTTTCTTAATGTATTGGGCTTAGACATACGTGTTTTTGCTTTATTTTGCTTGGTGACTTACTTTGTTCTGTCTGTTATTACTTGAAACCACTTAAATCCTACTTTTTATACTTAATAAAATCACTTTTGTTTATTAATTAACCCAAAGTGATTAATACCTCGGGAGCAAACAGCTGTGCATATCTCTCTATCAGTGACATAGAAGGTGGACAATTTATGAGTTTCCCCTGTCTAAGCTTTCTACAGAGTATAACAGATTTATTTGGGGTTTGGATCCCATTGGGAACTGGGTGTCTGGGTGCTGGAGATAGGTGACCTGCAGAGCAGTTTTTGGTTAAAGTCTTCAGCTTTTGGGGAGTGGACCAGATCTGGGTCTGTGTTGCAGCAGGCTAACATGTCTGGCTCAACAAGGCAGGGTTCTGGAGTCCCAAGCTGGCAGGGAAAACTGGCTCAGAGGTAATTCCAGTACATCAGGTGACAATCCCAAGGGGGTCTCTGTGACCAAACCTATCACAGTGGATGCACAACCGGTTGAAAGACCATACTTAAAGAGCAGTTGTCAATGGTTCACTGTCAGACTGAGAGGGCATATCTAGTGGGGTTCTGTAGGGGTCAGTCGTTGGTCTGGTAATATTTTTATTAATGACTTGGATAATGGAGTGGACATTATGCTTATAAAATCTGTAGATGACACCAAACTGAGAGGGATTGCACACACTTTGGAGGACAGAATTAGAATTCAAAAGGACCCGGACAAATTGGAGAACTGGACCAAATTCAACAAGATGAAATTCAAAAAAGTTAAGTGCAAAATTTTTCACATAGAACGGAAAAAATCAAACACAGAGCTACAAAATAGTGAACAACTGGCTAGGTGGTAGCACTGCTGAAAAGGATCTGCGCATTACAATGGATCACAAATTGAATACGAATCAACAATGTGATGCAGTTGTGAAAAAGGCTAATATCACTCTGAGTTTTATTAACCAATGTGTCATATGTAAAGCAGAGGAGGTAATTGTCCTGCTCTACTTGGCAATGGTGAGGCCTCAGCTGGAGTTCTGTGTCCAGTTTTTGGTACCACACTTTATGAAATATGGGGGGAAATTGGAGAGTCTTCAGAGGAGAGCAACAAAAATGATAAAAGAGTTAGAAAACCTGACCTCTGAGGAAAGGTTAAAAAAACTGGTCCATGTTTAGTCTTGAGAAAAGAAGACTGAAGGGAACACCTGATAACAGCCTTCATATGTGTTAGGGGCTGTTATAAAGATGATGGTGATCAATTTTTCTCCAGGCCCACTGAAAATAGGACAAGAAGTAAAGGGCTTAATCTTTAACAAAGAAGATTTAGGTTAGCTATTAGGAAACTCTTTCTAACTATAAGGTAGTTAAGCTCTGAAATAGGCTTCCAAGGGAGTCTGTGGAATCCTCACCACTGGAAGTTTTCAAGAATAGGTTTGACAAACACCTAAAAGGGTTGGTCCTGCCTCAGCATCATGGGCTGGACTTGATGACTTCTCAAGGTCCCTTCCTACATTTCCACAATTCTATGATACTATCTTAAATTCAGCAAAGACATAGAAATCTTTTTCTAAGAGTTAATTGATCAGGGAATACAGAGAACAGAGAAAGGATGGGCACTGTGTGTAAATGAATTGCTCAACCTCTCATTTGTCACTGATTTGTGAGGGCTCCAAAATTTCATCTTTCTCTATGGCAACCTAAGCATGAAAGAAATTTGTTGCTAATCAATATGTTTCATTTTCCAAAACAATGTAAATTTTTTGTTCTTTAAGTTTGTCTTGTACAGTTGATCTCCATTCAACTTCCTGCAGCAGCACAGAGCTCTAACCAACCCCAGAAAGGATGCATGTTAACCTTAATTCATATGGGAACTCCCATGGACATCGGTAGGAGTTCTACTTCAGATTATACATTAATAAGGCCTAAACCCCAGTGGGATAACACCTGACGATGGTTAGAGCCAGAGAAACGGTCGGGGTCCAAGTTGCAGAGATCATTGTCCTCAGTTCACCCAGATCCTCCTGAGTGAAGGGAAGGCATGGGTGCAGTGGCACTGGCCATTGACGCTGGCAGAGGCCATATAACTAATGGAGGACTACTTGGCGGCTGACAGGCCAGAGACATGGCCTCGGAAGTCCGGAAGCCCTAGGAAGAGGGATGGACTGGCTGCGGGGAACCCCCGCAAAATGGACACAGGGGAAGCATGACACTTCCCCTGACCTCCAGCTAACCCCCAACCCTCAAATGCTGGTAGTCAGGCAGCTGGACCCATACCAACAGGGAAGGAGATCCTCAGGAGGGACAGAGCCCACCGAAGGGTCACTCTAGGGCAGGGGGAGTCCGAGACCACTGCTGCGAGTGTGCCCAAGAGGATACTTTCGGCAGGACTACTCCCACATGGATTGTAGTTATGGGCAAGTCTGTGAAGATGGCCCTCGAGCCCGGAAGAAAGGTCCAGAAAAACGTATGGCCCCGGTTTGAGTGGAAGGAATCCCCACAACAGCCTTAGTAGACTTGGGCTGTAGCCAGATGATCATTTGTGAGGGACTTGTTCCCGACCTTGAACTCTCCGGGACAAGTATACACCTTCAGTGTATCCATGGGGATACAGAGCCCTACCCAACTGCCTGGGTAAGACTTGAGGTCCACTGCTGGGAAGAAACCCTCCAGGTTGGCGTAGCTCCCAAGCTGGCCTACCCATGGTGTTGGGGCTAGAATGACCAGAATTCCAGGAGATCCTGCAGGACCATGGCAAACAACATCCAGGAGGGGGAGAAGCAGGATTGACAATGGGGGATCTATTTGGCCACCCCTCGTAACCCAACCCTAGAGAAAGACTATCTAAACCCCCTGAACTGTCCACCAAGTCCCATCCAGGCATGAAGTGCCCTGTAGAAGATGCCCAGGCAGAGTTGGAGCATGACAGGAACTTTGTCCAAGAGCAGAGGGAGTCCCCGTTCTTAAGTCAAGCCTGGGAACAGGCAGCAACCCCAGACCAGGAAGGGAACAATACACCACAACCTTCCCAAGGACCATGGTTTGAGATCTGGGGAGACCACCTTTACCGAGTGGTGCAGGAACCCCAAACACAGGAAATTATCCAACAGCTCTTGGATTACACCGGAACCCTCTACAGCTGGCTCATGCAGTACCCTAGGTGGGACACCGGGATAGAGAGAAGATCCTCCAGAGGATAGCACATTGGTTTTTTTGGCCTGGCATACACCAGGAAATAAGGGATTATTGTGCATCTTGCCCTGAGTGCCAGCAGACTGGACAGGGAACCTATTCATCCTTGTACTTATTGATTATGTGACATGCAACCCTGAGGCCATCCCCATATGCATGCCTATGGCCCCTAACACCACAACAGTTAGTGAAGATTTTTGCTCAGGTCAGGCTACCCAAGGAAATCCTAACCAATCAGGACACCAATGTGTCCTCCAAATTGATAGCTGAGTTGTGCCACCTCATGAACATTCGAACCCTCAGGACTTCAGTGTACCACCCACAAATTGATGGGTTAGTCGAATGCTCTGATCGAACCCTCAAGTCAATGCTCCACAAGTTCATAGAAGATAATCCCCGACATTGGGACTTGTTGTTGCCCCGCTATACTGTTCACTGTGTGGGAGGTCCCCCAAGCCTTGAGCAGGTTCTTCCCCTTTGAGCTCCTCTATGGGAGACAACCTCAGGGCATCCTCGACCTCCTGAGAAACAACTGGGAGGCACAAGAGACACAGGTCCTGGGAACTACTCACTATCTGTTATGACTCTGTGAGCGTCTCCAGGCCTTGTGCACCTTCGCTCGAGAGAATCTGTTACAAGCCCAGCGAACCCAGGAGTGACAATACAACAAAGGGACTAGGTACACAGCTTTGAGCCTGGGGACCAGGTTCTACTATTATTGCCCTCCACTGAGTCGAGGCTATTAGCCAAGTGGCAAGGCCCCTTTGAGCTGTCTCGCCAGGAGGACGAGTAGATGATGAGATCAGGTTGCCGGGGCAACGGAAGCAAGTACACACATCACGTGAACTTGTTGAAAGCCTGGAAGGACAAAGAGGCCTTATTCATCACACCTTCACCCCCAGAACTGGAACTGGGACCCCTAGTAGGAGAACCTCTGGAGCCAAAGCTGGTGGTAATGGGAGAAGTCCCAGTGTGGTCCCACTCAACAGGAACAATTACGTCTCGTACAGGACTACCTGGACATCCTGTCAACACCCCCAAGGCGAACCGATATTATAAGCCACCACATTGCAACAACTCCAGGACAGAGAGTGAGGGATGACAATTGGCCTCTCCCCAGGAAGATGTGGAACACTGTCCGCCTGGACTTGGAGATGATGCTTGAGATGGGAGTGGAGGAAGAACATCAAAGTGAATGGCAAAGCCCAATCGTACTGGTCCCGAAACCAGGCAGGGCCATCCGATTTTGCATTGACTTTTGAAAGGTTGATGCCATCTCCTGGTTCGATGCATATCCAATGCCATGCATTGAAGAACACCTGGAACGACTAGGGGGAGCCAAATATTTGTTTACACTGGATTTAACAAAAGATTATTAGCAGATACCCATCACACCAAACTCCAGGGCGAAAACTGCCTTTCCCACACTGTATGGCTTCGTCCAGTTCATAACAATGCCCTTCAGACTACATGGAGCAGCCACCACATTCCAATGGTTGATGAACAGGGTGCTACAACCTCACAACCGATATGCAGCAGCTTATATAGATAACATCATGATTTACAGTGGCAGTTAGGAGGACCACCTTCGACACCTGGCCAATGTTTGCAAGGCGCTTCAGGAGGTGAGCCTTACAGACAACCCTGCAAAATGCCGTCTCAGGCAGGAAAAGGTGACATACCTGGGGTATATAGCGGGAGGAGGCAGGTTATGACCACCAATCGGTAAGATACAAGCTGTATCCGATACCCTGATGCCAACAACCAAGAAGCAAGTATGCCAATTCCTGGGATTAGCCAGATACTGTCGGTGTTTTGTGCCGGGCTTTGCAACAATAGCGGCCCCCCTCTCTGACCTAACCAAAAGTTCCCAACCCTGGCAAGTGCGGTGGTCCAGTAAGTGTGAAGAGGCATTCCAGACCCTGAAGAAACAGCTAGCCCAGGAACCAATCCTCGTATAGCCAGACTTCTCAAAGGCTTCATACTGCAAACAGATGCCTCAGAAGTGGGATTAGGGGCTGTCCTATCCTAGGAAATCAATGCGGAACACCCCATTTTATATCTGAGCCGTAAGCTGTTCCCCAGGGAGACACACTGTCCGATGATCGAGAAAGAGGCCTTGGTAGTAAAGTGGGCTATCAACGCCCTATGCTGTTATCTGCTTGATAGCACCTTCACACTGATTACCGATCATGCATCCCTCTGATGGTTACACATCATGAAGGACACCAATCCCAGGATTATGCGTTGGTACCTCTCCCTCCAACCATATGACTTTGGCATGTCATCAATCTGGTAAGGTTCATGCCAATGTGGACTTCTTCTACAGGCTGTGAGGGGAGGCGAGGGAGATGCACCACCCATACTGGGGTCCCTCTTAAGGGGTGTCTGTGTGATAGGGTGTACATACCACACACTGGGCAAGAGGGGTTAACCCCACAATATGGGTGATGGAAGTCCTTCCCCTCAGACCATATTTGGCATGCTCCAACTGCTGCCTCAGTATAAAAGGGAGCAGCCCAGCTCATTCTAGGCTGACCGCTGGAGAGGAAGGACCTTTGGTGGAGGCTCCAGCTGAAGAGCCCTCTCAGCCCTTGCCCATGGGAGATGGAGATCCTGAGATGCAGACTGGAGATCCGTGGCCAACAAAGCCCCAAGGAATTACCTGCTCTGAGGAGTCTGAAAACGCCAGTACCTCATGGACTGCAGGTTCAGGAAGTGTGGTAGGAAGTGACCCAGGAAGGGTGAGCAGGTGGTATCTCCCACCCATGTGAGGTCAGCATGTTTTGATGTGATTCCCCACGGACTTAGTGGTGGACCAGTCCGCCACTATTAGAGCCTTGGGTCAGGGCCCCTCACACCCGGGCCATCACCCCCTTGGTGGCAGCCCCTCAGATATTGGCCACTAGGCAACACTGCCCTGTGTCTGAGGGCTGTTATATTGACTCTGGCCACTAGGCCACACTGCCCTGAACACAAGGCCACAGTAACTGACTCTGGTCGCTATGCCACACAGCCCAGAATGCAACGTCCGCTGTAATTGACTCTGGCCACTAGAGCATACTGCCCTAACCCCAAGGGCTGCCATATTGACTCCAGCCTCTGGGCCATGCCACTTTCAGCCTAAGGACAATTTTATAGACTGTAACCACAGTCGTATCACAACCTCATCACGCCCCAAAGGAGGACGCGGTGTGCATACCACATGACACTCATCCCCAAACATGCCAAAAACTGAATTTTGGATTTAACTAAAGCCATGGTATGTTGAACCCTAACTTAGGCTGTGACTCTAGAAAACATTTAAGCACATATGTAAGTGCTTTCCAGAAAAAGAATACTTTCCTGACTTAGGTTTTATTCATTTTCTAAAAATTTATTTCAAGCAGAATTTCTCATTTCCAGCACTGCCTTCACTTCCTAACCAAAGACTGTCACCTGCGAACATTTCAAAGCTATAAATAGGGACTTTTCAGGGCTAAAATAGACACACCTTCACTTCATTATTACTAAAAATACTTGTATGTATTTAATTGTACTAGTAACATTCAACTTTCCATTGAATATTTGTTTAAAGGTTACCTCTAAGTATGTTACTTGTGTATATTGTCCAGGTATACCACCATGTATTGGTCCAGAATATCCTGGAACATGTCTTTAATAAAATATTTAAATGTGGCAGAGTCATTGGTTAAACTAAAAGGCATTATGATGTATTCAAAATGCCCCCAGCAGATTCAAAAGGTGGTCTGTCTTACCTTTATCCCCAGCTATAATTTGTACTAAGTTATATGCCTCTCTGAGGTCCGATTTTGTGCATATCTGAGCAGCCCTTTGTGACATTACCCAGGGAGCAATCTGGACAGATGGACAGCTGTGTCCCCTCAGTCTTCCAGCCTGGGGTGCCTCTTATACTGCTTTGCTGTGAGAGCAATGATTCCTCCTTCCAGTATCTAAATCACTCCTAGCTATACTGTATCAGTGCTATACCCAGTGCTCTCCACTCATGAATTACATTGCATGGCAACAGAAGCAAACTGCTAGTCCCAGACTTCCCCCAGAAGCATGCGTCTTGTACTGCCCAGCACCCTCTTGGACAATACCAGCTCACATAAAGTCTGTCATTTCATTAATAGAAAATGATATGCACAAATGCTATTATCTCAAATGGAGTTTCCCAAACATGTCAATCCAAACACACACTGGTTTAAATAAAACAATAAAATAAGTCTATTAACTACAGAAAGATATATTTTAAGTGATTACAAGTAATATGCATAAAAGTCAGAATTGGTTACAAAGAAGTAAAACATAAAATGCAACTAATATCTAACTTAACAAGTTAAATTAAGTCAAAGCAAAGGTTTCTTTCACCACATGGTTACTGGCTGGATTCCTTTCAGCCAGGATCCTTCCCCCAGTTCAGTGTTACTTCCTTATCCTTCAGGTGTTGTTGATGTCATGAGAAGAGAGAAAGGAAGAAGTATTTTCAGACAGCTGTTACCCTTTCTTATAGTTCTCTTTTTCTTTGAAAATCATCTCGAGCTGAGGTTGAGGAGACAGAAAATCTGTGGGGATGGGAACCTCCAGCTGTTTGCCAAAATGTAGATTTCTTGCTCACACCCTTTTTCATGCTGAAGAATGTCCACTTAACCAGGTGATAGGCCATTTGATTTTGCTGACTCCTGGCTGAGGCATTAGTTTGTATTTTGTTTTTGAGGAACTCGTTTGTGCATGCTTTTCTAAACTTGGAACATGCTCACTAATGTTAGGAAAGTAGAATTTAAGTGGTTCCAAGTAGTAACAGACAGAACAAAGTGAATTACCAAGCAAAATAAAATAAAACATGCAAGTCTAAGTCTAGTACTAAAACTGTAATAAAAACTGAATACAGGTAAAATCTCACCCTTAGAGATGTTTCAATAAGTTTCTTTCACAGATCAGAAACCTTTCTAGTCTGGGCACAATCCTTTCCCCTGGTACAGCCTTTGTTCTAGCTCAGGTGGTAGCTAGGGGATTTCTCATGATTGTTGCCTCCCTTGTTCTGTTCCACCCCCTTATATGGCTTTGGCACAAGGCGGGAATCTTTTATCTCTCTGGGTCCCTGTCCCCACCCCTAAATGGAAAAGCACCAGGTTTAAGATAAATTTCAGTACCAGGTGACATGGTCACATTTCCTGTGAGATGCCAAGCCTTCATTCCTCCCAGCCTGACTCGCAGGAAGGCCTGCCTCCAAACAGAGCCATCCACAGTCAGTTGTCCTGGTTGATGGGAGCCATCAAGATTCCAAACCACCATTAATGGCCCACACTTTGCATAACTACAATAGGCCCTCAGAGTTATATTTCATATTTCTAGTTTCAGATACAAGAGTGATACATTTATACAAATAGGATGACCACTCTCAGTAGATTATAAGCTTTGTAATGATACCTTACAAGAGACCTTTTGCATGAAGCATATTTTAGTTACATTATATTCACACTCATCAGCATACTTTTATAAAATCATACAGAGTGTGTTACACAAAGATTTACCTAGTGGCTCAGACAACTTCCTGTTCCTCCTTCTGGCTTAAAGAGTAAGTCTGAACCAATCAGAGAGGCTGAACACCTCCTCCAATTGGAAGCTTTGCGGATGGTGCCTATGGTGGGATAGGGTCCACCAGCCCACACTACCTGCTGGTGCCAGTGAGCTGCCATGTGATGGCCATCATCTAAGGACTAGCTGGGGACTCCTGAGCTTGCATTTGAGACTTGTCATCTCTCAGTCAGGAGGAGAGAACTAGGATTTGCTGGACAAGCAGACTGTGGACAAGAAGTTGGAGTGGGAGTGGAGAAGGCTATGATTTTCTGGGCAAGGAGATTGGGAAAGGGATGAGAAGACTGAGGAATGGAGACCGGGTAGGACAGAAGAATGAGACTAGGACAAGGATCCACTAGTTCTGAAGAAGCAGCACAGGGACAGGTTGGATGAGGTAAGGCAGGTTTGGGGACACAGGCAAAATGTCTGCCCACTAGAGTACATTATTCTATTGGGCCTGGAAAGGAACCCAAGATTCCTGAGTCTGACCATTCATCTGTTGTCAGAAAAATATCTCTGAAACACACAAAGAGTCTCAGCCCCTTTAGTGCTGGTTCACACAGAGGATGACAATCTAGTATTGCTATAAGTTACTCTATTATCTCAAGTGGCAGAGGTCAGTGCAGTATATCCAAATGTTCCAGATCAGGTGATGAACCATGTAGTTTTAGGTATGATGCCACAGTGACACTTTGCATCCCAAATTCACCATAGTAATATGATTATGGTATGATTATGATATAATTATGTGGCATCTTGTACAAAGTATGCCTCGTGTGGTATCATTCTAAAAGTCTTGATCTGTTCAACATTAATAGCCTGTTGAATTGTGTTATCATTGTAAGTTATAAAGTTTTGCTAAGTATGTTTTACTGAAAGATGTTGTGAAGTTGAAAACACCCACATCTAGCCTTTCAGGTACAGCAATGGAGAAGCTAGACAGTGCTGATGGCTCATCAAAAAAACAATGGACAATCGAAGAGCTTAGCCTTTCTGTGACCATTTCAGCCAGCCTATGAATAATGGCTGCTATAACTCAGCAAGGCATGCAAGGGCATGTGACCAGACCACATGACACTTTACTCCATTTTGGTTCCTGTAGTTTTCCACAAAAGGGGTTGGGAATTTAGCTTGAAACAAAGGGTTCCCACCGTATGGAGAGACTATAAAAGCTAAGGAGTGACATCATCTCTTGGCCTCACTTCCCGCACAAGGAAATGTCTAAGGAACAAAGACAGATATGAGGGAAGTGCTGGTCCCAGGCTAATGGGATTTCTAGCCTGTGGACTGGTGGACTGCATATATCATCTGTCAGGGTGAGATATTACTAATTCAAATCCTATCTAGTACATTAGGGTAGTTTGTGGTTTTGTTTATTTGCTAGGTAATTTGCTTTGATCCATTTGCTATCACTTATAATCACCTAAAATCTGTCTTCCTGTATCTTGTTTTATGTTTTATCTTAAATAGTGTGTTTTGAGTGAAGTGTACGCGAAAATCTCAGTTTGGGTAACACAAGCTTGTTGCATATCTTTCCCACATCAAAGTGAAGTGAACTATATTAATGAGCTTGCATTGTACAGATCCCTGTGCAGTGCAAAATGGTATAATTCTGGATTTATACTCCAGCAGGGATACAAGGCTGGGGAGCTGGAAAATTGGCTAGTGCTCCATTGTTAATCTATGAGTGGCTTAAGTAAAGCACTCAGGTAATTCAGTTGGGTGGGTGGCACCACCTGCTATCGTGTTGAGTGATAACAGGGCCTGGAGAGGCTGGCTGAGTCCCCAGCACAGCAGTTTAAGAAAGTCTGTCATAAATATAAAGGGAAGGGTAAACACCTTTAAAATCCCTCCTGGCCAGAGGAAAAACCCTTTCAGCTGTAAAAGGTTAAGAAGCTTGGATAACCTCTCTGGCACCTGACCAAAATGACCAATGAGGAGACCAGATACTTTCAAAGCTGGAGGGGGGGAGAAACAAAGGTTCTCTCTGTCTGTGTGTTGTTTTTGCCAGGAACAGAAAAGGAATGCAGTCTTAGGACTCAGTAAGTAATCTAGCTAGATATGCGTTAGATTCTGTTTTGTTTAAGTGGCTGAGAAAATAAGCTGTGTTGAATGGAATGTATAGTCCTGTTTTTATGACTTTTTGTAACTTAAGGTTTTGCCTAGAGGGATTCTCTATGTTTTGAATTGGATTACCCTGTAAGGTATTTACCATCCTGATTTTACAGAGGTGATTCTTTTACTTTTTCTTCAATTAAAATTCTTCTTTTAAGAACCTGATTGCTTTTTCATTGTTCTTAAGATCCAAGGGTTTGAGTCTGTGTTCACCTATGCAAATTGGTGAGGATTTTTATCAAGCCCTCCCCAGGAAAGGGGATGTAGGGTTGGATGTAGGATTTTGGATGGAAAGACGTTTCCAAGCGGGCTCTTTCCCTGTTATAAATTGTTAGACGCTTGGTGGTGGCAGCAATAAAGTCCAAGGGCAAAAGGTAAAATAGTTTGTACCTTGGGGAAGTTTTAACCTAAGCTGGTAAAAATAAGCTTAGGGAGTTTTCATGCAGGTCCCCACATCTGTACCCTAGAGTTCAGAGTGGGAAAGGCACCTTGAAAAGGCAAACTCAGCTGAATGGTTAGGGGGCACAGCGGTTCCAGCAGCTCCCAGACTGCACCTAGGGGGTGACAACCTGTCACAGCCACATCGTGGAACTTTTGTTTTCTCTGTTTGCTTCTTTTTTTTTTTAAAGGAAATTACACATAAAGAACTATATTGAATGAACATTATTATGGCTGAAAAGTCAAGTGTTCCAAAGTTAGGAAAAAACACAATTAAGGTTGCCTGTGCAATGCAGTACTGAGTCTAAGTGCCCTTTGTAGATCTAGTCCCGAGGTCCTATTGTGATGACAGACATCTCATGTAAACCAAACTTTTCACAGGTGCTCACTAGATATGTATTTCTCATTTTCTGAGTGCTCAACTTGAGACCCTGGTCTCTGCTTCGCAAAAGTTCTGAGCACTTGCAGCTGCATCAGAAGTCAATGGGAACTGTGCTTTGAACTTATAAAGTGATATATGATGTTAAATGCTCTGCAAAATCATGTCCTAGGAGTCTCAAATTGCACTCCCAAAATTAGTGAATACTTTGACCTTTATCTCTCTGTACCTCAGCTCCCCACTTGTAAAACACGAGTAATAACACCCCTCACCTCACAGAAGTGTTATGAAGACAAATCAATTAATATTTTTGAAGCAGTCACATACTCTAGTGACTGGAACAAGAGATAATCCTGTGAGGAAACTGATAATTCTGTCTTCAGAGCAGGGTTTCAATACTTTGCTTTAATTAAGGTCTGGGGCCAAACATTGAACAATGAGGATAAAACAAAATATTGAATAACTGCTGATTAATTGTGCATCTTGTGCACGGTATGAGACAGGAAAAACTAGTATGTGAACCTATAATTAAGGACTGTATCATAAAACATATGCCCTTGAGGTCTGAATTAAGATTGCACAGGCAATGTTACATCCTAAATTCTGAGTGTTTGACTTTGAAATCCTAACATTGTTCTTTTAAGGAGGTTTTTGTGTAAGTCAGTAATAATAAACATAGCTGATATTTTGTTCTATCTATTGTTATCTCTAGGTTGCCTATCAAATCTTTAAATCTGAGCTAAATCAAACAATCAACTGTCAACTAGTATTTTAGCACAATAATATATGCACAGGTTTTAACTATTTAATTAAATTAAAGTATTTGATAGTAGCAATACAAGAGGCAGAAAATTATGAGGGTACTCTACCTGATATGATGCCCAATCCTGAAAAAAATGATGTGTATGAGCATCTTTACTTGTGCAAGTAGTACTACTTGCACAAGATGCTCATACACATCATTTGATGTCAATGGCACCGTTAACATAACTTTATGCAAGTGCATTCGTGTTTGTGGGATTAACTCCACATAACTCTTTGTTATGTTGAAAATCAGTTTTCTCAGTAGTGCTTTTACCTTAAGAATAAAGTATGCTTACATCTATAAACATGGGCCATCACACTATTAACAATCTCTGAAGAGAAAGCAATCAGGTATTCTTGGACTGACTCTGATTCTTGGACAACCTGACTCTGCTGGGAATAAATAACATAATGAAGGCTGGGAACTGTGTTGCTTGGAAACACCCAGTCAGAAGGGACCAAAATGTGGGTCTCTCTCCACCAAAGAAATGCAGCTGGGGAGCTGGAAGCCTGGGACTGGGTGTACTTATTGGACCACTGAGTAGAAATACAGTTACAATTGCCGTGAACAGTAACAGGAATTGCCAATAAACTGTCTGGCCTGGACACGAGCATGCAGATCAGAACCCAAGAAAGACATGAATAAGATTCAGACTCATAGAAAGTGAAATCATACATTTAGGCCCTCCCATGAAATACTGCCTTCCTATACCTGTTACAGTGTTTGATTACATGCACAAGGAACTCACATTATTCCATACTGTGTTTATGTTAAGAACACATCACCCATCATCAAAAATAAATTCTATAATTTGTTCATGCTTATGAGGTATTTATTTAAAATTTTAAGCATGAAAATATGTCTTTAAATTGCTATTATGAAAAAACTAACATTCATTAAAGAAATGCAAAATCATTTCCTTTCTTTTCTTGAAAGGATTTTTACTGTGGATTTATATTTCCTATAAGACAGATATACCATCATACTAAAGTACATCATTTTAGGAATAACTTGTGTTATTTTCAGTTGATGGTAACATCAAAAGGTATACCAACAATTTCAATGTATGGATGGAATCTGAAATCTTACAGGACTTTAGTTTTGTAGTAAACAAGTTTGCTATTTCAGTTCCCAGAATCAAAAGCATTTGAAGTGTTACAGCAGTCTTAAACCACATATCAAAATATGGGAAACCGGAGCTGCAAGACTTGAACAATTTCATACTTTGTGGGTCAAACACACTGGTATATGGTTAGCAGCTTTGCACTTGTGCCACAGACCTAGATAGAATCAGGCTGTCATTCAACAATGAACCTTGGATCATATATCTTACAGACACAATGATGTAAACAAACATTGCTACATTTCAGCAAGCATAGTTCCTATAGAAAGCAAAACAAAAGTGGTCAGGGCATAGAGAAGATTGTTGGCAGCACACGGTAGCTATCAAGTCAGGTGTTAAACAATAAGATGAAATGTCAGGGTTTTTTTAATGTAGACGTATACTTGACTCACTGTGCTGAACAGTACATGTCAGAAGGATAAAGAGGGTGATACTCTATCACAGAAAAGCAATTATTTAAATATTTTATACCCTCACATTGAAAACTGAAATATTTTAAATTGGAATTACCCTGGAAAAAATCCTCTGTATTATAAAACTATTTGATCAATACATTTTTATTTTTGAAAAAGAGGTTGTTTTCTTTTTTACTAATAAAACTGTTTTCCCTCCTTTAATCTAACCATTTTAACTACTCCAAAAAGTTAATATATGAGTTTCAAAAAACAATAGCAATAATAGATGGCTGTGTATGTTACCGACGTAGCAATGAATCCAAAGCATAAAACCAATGCAGTCTAAAAATCTAAGAACACACATAATCCATTAAACACATCCCATGTCAGAAAATACATATATAATTATCATATCTATCCTCATGGATAAAGCAATTCTATTCAAATTCAATAGGCTGGAAAGTATTTTTTCTTTCGTCAATATGCAGAATCTCTTAGGATCCTTAAATCAATGATGCACCCAACAATAAATGTGAGCACAGAAAATTTATATGAACTATAAATGTTTTTATTATGAAGTGCTGATGATTTTCCTTATATATACATTGCAAACATTTGTATCTTTAATTCTATGTTAAACACCCAACTCATTGTGAATAATAATCTCCAAAGTACCTTAAATTTAAGCACCACTGACCTCCCCTTTAACAAAGTACTCTAATTCATGCCTTGGATGGTCCACATTTGTTTAAATAAGGTAGCTTCTGTGAAATGAACTACACTAATTGAAAAAAATGTTAAAAGCCTTTTTCAAGTAGATTAAATATGTTTTCAGTCCCCATGTGAAAGCTTTTACATACTCTAGAGTGGCTTCTGTCAAATGGAGTTTGATCTTCAATCATGTGAATCCCAGAGAACTTACACAATGTTGTCTCTGCACATAATAAAATATTTAACATATGTGTTATTTGCAATACAGTAAACAGAGTACCAGGACTTGCCTTTCTATTTATAAATAAAACTGAAATTGTACTTACTAAGGAAAAAGTAAATATAGAGCAAAAGAAATGCAATTAAAGTTACTAAAGTAATGAGGAAAGCAGGGGAAACAGACATTAATGCACTGTTGATGGACCTCAGGGATCTACTCTTCAGTTTCACTTGCATCAAAATGTCTTGTCTCCTCTACACTGAATGGTAATCATAGAATCATAGAATATCAGGGTTGGAAGGGACCTCAGGAGGTCATCTAGTCCAACCCCCTGCTCAAAAGCAGGACCAATCCCTAATTAAATCATCCCAGCCAGGGCTTTGTCAAGCCTGACCTTAAAAACTTCTAAGGAAGGAGATTCCACCACCTCCCTAGGCAACGCATTCCAGTGTTTCACCACCCTCCTAGTGAAAAAGTTTTTCCTAATATCCAACCTAAACCTCCCCCACTGCAACTTGAGACCATTACTCCTTGTCCTGTCCTCTTCCACCACTGAGAATAGTCTAGAACCATCCTCTCTGGAACCACCTCTCAGGTAGTTGAAAGCAGCTATCAATTCCCCCCTCATTCTTCTCTTCTGCAGACTAAACAATCCCAGTTCCCTTAGCCTCTCCTCATAAGTCATGTGTTCCAGACCCCTAATCATTTTTGTTGCCCTTCGCTGGACTCTTTCCAATTTATCCACATCCTTCTTGTAGTGTAGGGCCCAAAACTGGACACAATACTCCAGATGAGGCCTCACCAATGTCAAATAGAGGGGGACGGTCACGTCCCTCGATCTGCTCGCCATGCCCCTACTTATACATCCCAAAATGCCATTGGCCTTCTTGGCAACAAGTGCACACTGCTGACTCATATCCAGCTTCTCTTCCACTGTCACCCCTAGGTCCTTTTCTGCAGAACTGCTGCCTAGCCATTCAGTCCCTAGTCTGTAGCTGTGCATTGGGTTCTTCCGTCCTAAGTGCAGGACCCTGCACTTATCCTTATTGAACCTCATCAGATTTCTTTTGGCCCAATCCTCCAATTTGTCTAGGTCCCTCTGTATCCTATCCCTGCCCTCCAGCGTATCTACCACTCTTCCCAGTTTAGTATCATCCACAAATTTGCTGAGAGTGCAATCCACACCATCCTCCAGATCATTTATGAAGATATTGAACAAAACCGGCCCCAGGACCCACCCCTGGGGCACTCCACTTGACACTGCTTAATTACATGCTACTCTTTTAATGAATACACTGTTAATTTTACTTTTCACTTCTTTTTACCCTAAGAAGTTAGAAAAAATAACTGAATAACGGGGGGGAGGGAGGGTCTGAAAAACACATGCCTGAAATCACCTTTCTCACCGTCTTAACTTGTAGTTTCTCAGGTATCTCCTTTCCTCTTTGAGCTGGACACTTCACTATTTTAAAGGTAGGTTCTCATTGTCCTAAATACTATATTGTTTCTGAACTTGCCTATACAGGTAAAGGAAATTGATTTGGAGAGAGAGAAAACGCTGAGCCACCATCTTTTAGTATTTAGGTAACAAATCTGAAAGAAAACAATGTGCCACATCTTCAGGTCATCTTTTTCTATCAAACCTTTAGGTTTTTGATGCTTTTATTAAGTAAGTCTTTTCCATTTCAAATGTCCATAGTCACATTTTCAGTAAACTTTTTTTTTTCAAGTTACCTTCCTTCCCGCCTCCCCACAATGTGTAGTAGCTAATCAGTTGGTTTTGATTAGCACTTGTCATGACACCAGCAATTTACGGGAGGGATGGATAGCAGATATGTCCTGCCCATTGCTGTAAAGAGCTAGAGGAAGGTCGAGAGTACACGTAGAAGCCAACCCCCCAGTGCAATGCTGGTGGCACAAAAGCAATGATCTAAGTCCCCAGGCTGATGGGCCTTGTGGAGCTGAGCTCCCTCCTGCCGGCACGGCCCACTTGCTAGCCCAACTAAAGTTGGTCACAACAAACCAACCAACAAGAAGCCTCCAAAGTTGAGGATGGCTTGGCCCATGAAAACGGACAAAGTCTGTGGAGCGTCAAACCTTAGACACCCTCCCCCCTTCCCCTTAACCTCACCCCGCACAGATGGGATGCGCCGCGCGGGTCACTGTACCTGTGTCCACATCCTTCACCTGTTGCTTGGCTGCTGCAGTCCGAACAGTCCGCCGGCTCCTCCTTCATCTCCTGCAGCATCAGCGACTTCTCCTGCTCTCGGGTGAGCTCCATCCCGCCGCGCACCTCCTCCTCCTCCAGGGTCTCCACGTAGAAGACGGTCCTGGGCGATGGCCGCTGGCCCAGCCCATGCCTGGTGGCGGGCAGCAGGGTCCCGTTCAGCGGGCTAGAGGAAGAGGATTTCTTCCAGAAGGCGCTGCCGCCCCTCTCCTGGTTCTTCAGCAGGCGGCTCTGGCTCGGCCCCCAGTGCTCGAAGCTGCCGTCCGGCTGCAAGCAGCCGCCGGCCACCGGCCCGGCCGGCGCCGATGGGTGGCTGAATAGTTTCCAGCGAAGGCGCAAGATGTGCTTCACGTCAAAGTCCTTCCTGCCCGAGCCTGACATGCTGCAGCTGCTTCTGCTTTGGGCAAGTGGCGGTGGGGGGGGGGGAGAGGAGGGGGGAGATAGAGGGGCTCAGAGCACCGCGCGGGAAGGGGGCTGCAGCTGGGGAGGCACGAGCGGCGCGACGCGCAGCCTGACACTGCAAAATGGCCCAGGCAGGAGGGCGCCCGCTGAGCTGCCGCGCCCAGCCCCGCGCGCGCGCGGCAATGGCCCCTCGGCAGCTGCAGAAAGTCCCGGCTCAGCAGCCCCAGCCTCTCCGGGCAGAGCTGGGCATGCCGAGGGGCCGGGCCGAGAGCAGTGGCCGGGGGCGGGAGACACACACGCAGGGAGGACGGAGAACGGAGGGGCGCACCGAGCTGGAGAAGCGATCAAGGAGAAGCGGGGGAGAGAAGCAGAGGCAGCTCTTTAGGAAAGAGAGAGACGGAGAGACTTGCAAAGGAGAGGGGATGAGGGAGGCTGCTCAAGAAGCACTAATCTGATTCACAGACACAAGGCGAGAGCGGGCTCAGCCGTCGCCGCCAGGGTATAACGCTGGGGGGGCTCTTCCTCCGCTTCGCATTGCTCAGTGACAGAGTAGAAGGAGGGAATAAAGTCACCCACCCAGCCTCGGTCTCTCAGGGGAGTCCCCTGCTTGCAGTTATCTGGGCAGGCAGAGCCTGGGAGCTGGCGAAAGGAGCAAGCGGGGCTTCTTTTATATACATCACGAGGCGGGGGGACTCCCGCTCCCCGCCTGTGAAGCTGCCAAGGTCTTCACTGTACAATTTTCCATCTGCCTCCTCAGCGCCTCCCTCCGAGCCGCCCCCTCCCCTGTAAGTGACGCAGATGTGCACTGGAGCCTTCAGAGAGGAGAGACAGATGCGTGCTTCAATCTTCCTCAGGCAAGTAAGTCTGCAGGTCTAACGGTCCTCGTCCCCCCTCCTTACCGGGCAGGTCTGGTCGCCTTTTGATTTTGGTTCTGAGACCGCTGCATGGCCCTGAAAGTAAAAAGGACGTCAAAAAATGCAGCAGCAGCAGTAAATAAAAGTGAATCACAGTGTGCAAACTTCATAGACTGTGTTCAAGTTGCAGGGTAACGACTAGCTGCTTCATTAGACTCCTGCCTTTGTGTTCTTGTAGTAGTAGAAAATACTAGATAGAGGGCCACCACACATCTAATTCTCACCCTTTGTCTCTGTCATTAATGCATTCAGACAGTAAGCCCAAGGGATGTTCAGTCACAGCAGAGAAATTTTCTTAGGGGTAGGTAAGCACTTGGGAGGGGTGTTGTAAAGGCCATTGTGCAACTGGGACATAATCACAGAATGAAAGGTTTTCTGGAGACAAGGCAAGGAGAGGAATACAGTGGCAAAACTGTATTGGATGTCCTCACCTTCTAGCTCATAAATCATCATTCATAGATTCATAGATTCATAGATATTTAGGTCAGAAGGGACCATTATGATCATCTAGTCTGACCTCCTGCACAATGCAGGCCACAGAACTTCACCCACCACTCCTAAAAAAGACCTCACACCTATATCTGTGCTATTGAAGTCCTCAAATTGTAGTTTGAAGACCTCAAGGAGCAGAGAATCCTCCAGCAAGTGACCCATGCCCCATGCTACAGAGGAAGGCGAAAAACCTCCAGGGCCTTCCATCATATGCATGATGGAAGGCTGTAGGTAATAAAATGATACACACTGCACTTGCAAATTAGTTCCTTGTCTGAAATAAGTTGCTTGGAGGAGGAAGGAGGGCTTTTCTCATTAAATAATTGATAAGAAGCTCATGTTTTCCTCAGGATACTTCACTACTTTTACCCTGCTTTAATGAGCCATCAAAAGACTGTTACACCAAGCCCTTCCTGAATGCAAGTGGAAGAGGGTGAGACATGATTTTCCTAACGCAATAAGAGACAGCTTGAATAATCGTCCAGAAGAGTACAGAAGTCAAATATTAGCAGTTCTATTACTGTTCTTTTATATCATTATTGAGCTAGTAAAATCTAGTTATAAGCCAATATTGGAGTTTGTAGTCTAGCCTAGACAGTTATGTATTTTAATAGAACAAGGAATTCAGGACACAAAGCCCTACTTTCAACAGAAGAAAAATCACTACCGTACATTTTAAATATTTATTTATGCCATGACAGCTGAACTGTAAAGTCCCCCGTGCATTGATTTTGCTCTCAGTATTCAATGATAAAAAAAAAAAAAGATTTAAAAAACCCTTTAAAGAGAACAGGAAAGACAGATTATTTTTTATCAAAAACTTAACTGAGTAACTGTGTCCCATTTGGGAGATTAGTGAAGGAAAGTGTACACCAAAAACAGCGCAGACAAAACTTAGTCACTTTAGAAACTTGAATGTCACATCTTTTGTGTAAAAACTATTTGTGAAAACACCAGTGTTAAATGTATGTTCCCCATATATCCTCAACATGTGGTAACATGCCATAGAAGATTGAACTATAAATGTGCAGTTAGTTTCAGATATTTTTCTGTATTTAACCCTTTTTAAAAATATTCTCTAAAGTTTGAAAAAAATTACTCTTGAGCTGAGTAGGATTGTATGTCACCAAATACGTTACAAAGTTCAGTGACAAGGCATTTGGCATCTGGTAATTATTATCTATTTGATTGTTGTGATGTAAACAGCTGATAGGTTTTAAAACATTAGCATCTCAACTCCACTCTAATATTTTTTCTATATGGTTATTACTTTTGGATACCTCAATAAATATAATTGATAGCATATTTAAACAAAACTAGCCAAATTTTCACGTTATTCTAACTAATACTAACTAACTAAAGCATTTCTTGATAAAATAATTGATTTAGCCAACAAATTCTAGCAGCTTTTGAATAAAATGATGTGAAAAATTCTAAAGAAATTTTAAGCAAAGAGTATGCTCTTACTGACTTTGAACTGAGTAGTGAAATATGAAGTTCTTGGAATTCTTTCTTTCTTATAACTAAATCATCAATATTTTGCTTACAGGATTAGATGGTAGCTTTAATATTAGTTGAATCAGCTGCTCATCTAGACACAGGTGTTGGCTGCAAATCAGGATGTGTTGCCTTTTGTCTTGGTATCTAACAGCATATAGTTCACCATACAGATCAGTGTGTATTTCAGATATGAACCCAGAGAAACACATTTTTACCATGTAGATGTGGAAATCCCCCATAGGCTTGCTACTTTGCTCCATATTCATCAATGTAAAAAATATCTCAATCACTATGTAGTAAGCAAGAACCACAACAAAGAAGTAGCCCATGTCATAATACAGGAACAAGTTGATTTCTTAGCACAAAGTAGAAGAATTTCCTCAAAACAGTTTGCTTTACTTATGTTTTTGAGTTTTTGCTGTTGGTGCTTCTGCTGTATACAAAATTGTACCTTTAGAAACTCTCATGAGGGGTATGGGGAGGACACATTCTGCATCCTCATATGCCAAGATGATTACAAAATACATTTAAAATATATTTGTGTAGATGAAACTACTGAGCAGAAAATAACTTATAACAACCAGTTATTCTGTAGACTTAGTGTTGTAAGGAGGATACCTACCAAAAAGTAAAAGGTGAGGAGGAATACAGTTCTGTTCTGTTCCAGAGACCTAGAGATATTACACCAGGGATGTATAATAGGAGACTTCACATATTAAAGGAGTCAGACATGCTTTACATTGACCATAAATACTTTTGCTAATGAAGAAAAGAAGCAAGAAAAGAAAGGGATGCCTGTTTTTGCAGGAAAGCATTTTTGTGCCTAATACATCGGAGAAATTGTTCAAGAAGAGTTCATCCTTGCGAAAACATGCACCTTGAAAAGCTCCCAAGGTCACTGCAAGCTTCAGTTATCTGCCAGGTATTGTAAATGTTGACTGTGAAAGTTTAACATGCGTATGTTATGTTTTTCATTCATTAAACTACATCTGTACTTGATTATCTCAGTGGCATTAAATTAGTTCATCTTCTCTACCCTTTCTGGCTTACACATAACCACACATGTTGGATGAGTATCCCTGGCCTCAAATACACCTTGTTAATTCACACCATTTTAATTTAGTTTACATGGAAGTGGCACATAGCTATTTTTTTCATGCATATTGCATGAAAATATATGATGAAGGGTCAAGACTTAGAGCTCTCCTTTGCATTCAGATTCATACTATCTTCTGTTTTCTGTCTTTCTATCTAAGTGTTGTGCTGGTGAATTAAAGCAGCATGACAGGGTTCCTAATGGAGTCTTGTGCCTGTGTTCCTTCCCTGTTTATAGGAAATTCTAACTAGGTATATGTATTCTTTTCATAACTCATTCCACTTATGATGGGAAAGTATTATCAGAGAGGGTTATACTGAATTAACTTCATCTCTTCTGGGAGTTCATTCCACTACAAACCCCCTTGACTATGTCTGTGAATTATTTATTTCTAGGTTTCATGTGCTTCATCTTGGGCTTTACCAGTTGTATTGTCCTAGATAAGAGCATCTGTTTTGGTGGGTCATAAACCAAGGCCGTAAACGGCAACTGAAGCAGACTGTGAACCAGTGGAGGGATCATAGCACAGGGCGATGTGTTCACAATGGAACATCTCGCTGAGCATATGTGGAGTTATATTGTGTATGAATATCTGAATTGCAGTCACATTCAAGCTCAGATATAGTGAGTTGCAGCCATTTGTTCGGGAGGCATTGAAAATGTGGACAACTATGGTTAGATCCTTATCGGGGAGGAAGGGGTGATGTTTCCTAGCAAGCTGCAGATGGAAGATATTTTTTGCCACTGATATTATGTGATATTGTAATATAGATTTGAATCTAGCAGTATTCCTTGGCTTCCTCTTATTTTGATAAACAGCAGCCGGAGGCCTTTGAAGGTGGGGCGGAAAGAGGGGACATTGTCTTGGCTACAATAGAGCAGGCTAGATTAAATGGTACTCAAAGAAATCTCTGCCAGGAAGGTTATATCAGGTACCCCATCCAAAATGAAATAATGAAGAATGTTGATTTTGTTGATGGCTGACCTTGCATTCAACAGCAAAAACTTGAGGCTGTGTAATGGGATCGGCATCTACCTCTCGTGCGTGCCCCCTTTTCTCTGGCCGATAGTTTCTGCAAACAGTCTTTTCATGGGGCAGGGGGAGCACCCACCTCTCATGGATGGCCCCCTTTCTCTCAATTAGGTGTGAGCCTGCTTTTCTTTTTCGGTCTTATATCAGGGTGGTGCCTGCCTCTCGCAAGCACCCCCCAGCCGCTGGTTCTCTCGGCTGGTCTTCGGCAGCTCAGCCCTGTGGCTGAGCTGCACATGCTGTCCACCCGTTCCAGGGTATACAGTTCAAGCTCTTCCGTGGACCTGGTATGGGGCTGTAGCTTGAAGGCTTCTTCCCCAAGGCACTGCCTTCTTCAACCACCCAGCTGGGGCCAAGCTGGGTACCCTCAGCTAGTGTCCTTTTCAGCAGCCCTCCCTGGGCTCAGTCTACTACCAGACCAGCAGAGCCCATCTCGGTACCCTCGCCTGGTCTGGTCAGGTCCTGGGCTTAGTCCCCTAGGCTCAGCCTGCCCACATTGACCTTTTCATGACCCTGCTACTGCTCTATCCAGCCAGCCAGGCATCTGGTCATTGGCAGCCTTCCCTGGGCTCAGTTCTGCCTGATGAGCTCTCTGCTGTGAGCTGTCCATGGCCTGCTGCTCGTTTAGCCAGCCAGGCACCTGATCCACCCTTGTCAAGTTCCACACAGCAACTGCAGGCTCCGCTCTGCTGCTTGCCTTTTATCTGGCCTTTCTGGCCCCTTATTGGTCACTCCAGTAGCCCCTCTGATTGGCTGCTCTTCTGCAGCCACTATAGGCTGCCCGGAGGCCTTCTCGTTGCTCAATTCTGGGACAGGGTGTTGTAGACCCTCAAGGCCTCCACCAGGGGGCTCCAGACCTAGTCCACCTTGCCACAGGTTGCTATCAATGAGCCAGCTGAACTATATATAGAAAAGCATGTTACTGGAGACAATAGAATGAGAAATTGGTGGAACTAGACAGGCCATAGGACTATTTGAAAGGTCATCAATTGCTGAGTAAATGCCATTGTAGTATGTGGCAAAGGAATATGCATTACATTAAAGACATCTGTCTTTCAAACTTTCTAATTGTGCTCAAGCATCTATAAACAGTAAAGTAATTTGTGCTACATGTAGATCAGGGGTTCCCAAACTTGGTTCATGGCTTGTTCAGGATAAGCCTTTGGTGGGTCGCAAGACACTTTGTTTACCTGAGCGTCCACAGGTATGGCTGCTTGCAGCTTCCAGTGGCTGTGGTTCGCTGTTCCTGGCCAATGGGAGCTGCAGGAAGTGGTGGCCCGGCCCACGCCGATTCCCGCAGCTCTCATTGGCCAGGAACAGCGAACTGCGGCCACTGGGAGCTGCGAGCGGCTGTGCCTGCGGACGCTCAGATTAGCAAAGCATCTCACGACCTGCCAGGGGCTTACCCTGCACAAGCTGCAAACCAAGTTTGGGAACCCCTGATGTAGATGTACATAGTTTGGCAGATTATTGAAAACTGCGTAACTCTTCTTGGTGGAAAATAAAGTGACTGATAATACCGGAAAGTAAAATATCAAATGCATGGTATCAGATTACTCATAAATATTTTATGTTTGATGTGTAAATGTAATTAAGCTTAGGGTACAGTATACACACATACAGCTAATGATCTTCCAAATACATCTTGGGATGGATGCAGTGCCAAAGAATGGCCACAACTTGTTCCATATCAAGTAGCCCGCAGGGGACCAGCAGCACTCCTCAAGAAGTGGGTGGCTTAGGCCACATAGGGAATATAGCCAACATAAGCACTGATTCAGCCCATGTGAAGCATCCACCGACACTCCTCTAGAATCTGTGAATGATTTTAAAATTGCCCTTTATAAGCAGACACTTTGGAGGGAAATTTGGAATGTGGCAACGAGGACATAGGGAAGTCATTGAAGATTGGGGAAAGAAGTTGTGTGGTGGAGATAAGAGACAAACCAGTTCAATTTCTTTGCTTGGAGCACATCTACAATTCATTACATTCCTGGGAATTCAGTTCTCACAGGTTTATATTAATGTATTGTGTTAAGAAAGTGGTATTTTTGTTACCTCTGTATTCCTCAATGAATGAAATGGAGCTCTCGGATTGTTGTGTTTTGTTTTGTTGTAAGATTTATAAATATTCTAATTGTACATACCCTACCTATAGTGATGTACAGACAAGTTATTTAAATATATATATAGAGAGAGAGACTGAATTATTTAACTTTTTTGAATCTAGTCTGGATATTTTTTTAAAAAAAGTATGGATGACAAGCTTTGTAAAGTGTTTCCTGATACAACATATGAAGGACACTATATAAAATTAAATTGTGTTAAGAGCTACTTCATTCTGAGGGACAGTTAAATGCATATCAGTTTGTTGCTCCTTTACCTTAGACCTTAGTCCATCCTGTGCTTTGCTGCACATTGGGCTACCCACATTTGCCATTCTTGCCTGTCAACTGCCCTTCTCTCCAGATCTTCCTATTTATTGTTGAGGGGCATCATGTTGTTCAGAACTGTTCATTTCCATATTATTCATGGTCTTCCTCTCTTTCTTCTTGCGTTTTTTGGCTTCCATTCAAGGGCGGTATTTGGTAAGCATTCTTTTTCCATTCTCAGCACATGTCCCAGCCACTGATGTCTTCTTTTGTGTTTGTGAGAGGGTACCTTATCCAGCAATTTTTCTGACTTCTTCATTTGTCTTCTTAGTTCTATTCCCAATATTCTTCTCAGACATTTGTGATGAAATGCATCCAGCTTTTGTGTATCTTTCTTGTCTTACTGCTATATGTTGTGATGGCGATAACAATTGCTTTGTACACATTCAGTTTTGTCTTGAGGAAGATGTTTTTGAGTTGCCAGATGTTTTTGAGTCTTCCAAATGCAGCGTGTGCCTTTCTGATTCTTATTTTCTCAGAACTAGTACCATCTTGGCTGATAGTACTTCCAAGATACGTAAAATTGTCCACCTTCTCCAGTTTCTCATCTTCAGTTTTGTCCCCATTAACATGACTTTACATTTCTTTGTGTCTCAAACCTATCTTCTCAATTAATTCTTTTACTTAGTTTCTTCATTTTTGTAGTCCGTTGGCATCTTCACTGATAAGAGCGATATCAGCTCCTTTAGATTAGGTGAAATAAAGTTCAGAGAGCTTGTAATAAGAAGTCTTAAAATGCAGTTTTTTTCTTTGTACTATGTATTTTGCAGTTTTATGAAAAATAATATGAAGAGCAAAGTGCAAACACCAAGCCTTTGTTAGCAGCCTGTGTGCTTCTAAATGCTCTTTTTCTTCTGCAATTTACTGTTATATTAAAATATGTTAAAACATAGAGCAAGTAGCATCAAATAACTTCTAATCTAATGCTAGAAAAACATGGACCTTTATGTTCCCTTACTGTTGCAAAGTATGAACAAGATTGATATAACGCAATTCTGTAATGTTAAAATGAATGGGATGAATCCAGGATGTGACCGGAATATTAGACACACAAAAAATGATTAGGAGAAGGAAATCCATTTTGCACATCTCTTAAATGCCTGACCACTTAGCAGGATGGGGTGTTGAATTGGCCAGATGAAGATAAGGCTTTCTTCACTTTCTTCTTTTCCTCCTCCTCACATTTCCTTTTGGGCACAGGGTCCTTAGGACCTCAGGTTTTGGCCACACTGCATCCAAGTGCAGAGATGTCATAGACAGGACTGGATACATTCCTGTCTTGCATTCCTGTCACTCCTTTACCTTTGGAGGGAATGCAGCAGGTGCTTATCATTAGCTGCACGTTCCTCTTCCTACTGAAGGTGTATTCTGACCCCCTTGCATGAGGCGCTATTCAGCAACAGAAATCTACTCCACTGCACTTCACTTGTTATTTATTTTTTCAGTCGGTGCTTGTATTCTTGGCTATGGACAGCTTTAGGTAATAGCTCTTTGACAATAGGAAGATACTTTTTCCTCAAGAGAAAATTCTCCAGAGGTTTATGGGTTTGTTTTTTTTTCCACTTCCTTTCAGCAGCTAAAAGGTGTTGTTTGTATTTGTTTGGTTGTCTTTTTATTGTTTGGTTGTTTGTTTTTTCACAGTTTTGTAGCTGATTAGGCTACGCAGGTCCAACTAGCAACACACTAGCCAATTTAGGAAGCCTGCAGTTGCTGTGTGGAACTTGACAAGGGTGGATCAGGTGCCTGGCTGGCTAAACGAGCAGCAGGCCATGGACAGCTCACAGCAGAGAGCTCATCAGGCAGAACTGAGCCCAGGGACACAATTGGCTAGTGTGCTAGTGTGTTGAGTGACTGCTTGTAACTGTCTTTGTTTGTGTTATTTGTTTGTTTCTTTTTTCGGGGGAAGAGTTCAAGTCAACCATATGTGCATCAAAGACTTAATCCTCTTATGAGGAAGTGGTAAAAAGTTATTTATGTTGCAGAGCCTAATGTCTTCTTGTTATTGTTATTATTATTTATTATATTGATGAAGGGAGCAGGGGGCTAGAAAACCTTCCCTGCTCTGGTCAGTGAACAGAGGGCTCTAATGTTGTGTGAGAGTCTAATAGCAGAAACCCACACTGGCTATTTCTGATGGGTAGCGGTAAGAGGATTTAATTTGTAATGTTGATTGGCTATTAATAAAGTTGTATTCTTAATTTAACCACATATATGGTTGTCTTGTGTCTTATACCTCAGGATGCCACAGACAAGCAATTTATATACAGCTTGGACAAGACTTTACCTCGTTCCTGGAGAACCATTACTTTTAGCGAAGCTCTCAGTGCATACACAGCACAATGCAATAAAGTTCTCTCAGAGTGTCCATTTCCCAATCAGACAGAAAACATGGAGTTTTGATATAATCACTCAAACAAATTGAATGAGTGATACTTCAGATATCTAATCCTTCATATGTTTGCAATAAATGCCTAGTTATTAAATCAAATAAAAGCAGATGTATATATTAATGTTTGTTATTTCACTTATTCACACCTGAAACTGTTTCAGTTGAATGTCCAAGCATGCAAATATGTTCAGATGTATACATTCAGAGAACATTTCACGCTACTTAAATGGAGCATAGGTAATTGGGAAAGACACTTTAATGTTACAAATATCTGGGAGACATTTTTCTCTAATAAACGGAATGATTTTTTTGTCACTTAAATGGGATTATCATAATTGATTGAGCCATTTTGGGGGGATGACTTTCTACCTAAATGCCATGCCACTTACAATAATAAAGGTTAATATTAAAGTTTAAGATCACAAATTGTTCCAGTTTCTGTTGTTTGACTATTTCACGTAATGACAAACATGAAATGTCCAATAATATATTTTTCTGATATTTTTTCATTGTGATATTTTAGAGAGAAATTGGTGAAGCTGGTGGCGTTTGCGATTTTACAAGCCTGTAACTGTTTTTTATATTCAAAAAGGTTTCATATTTGTTATGGGTTCACAAATGTTATTTAGTTATGTTAACTACATTATAGTTTTATTCACTGTGCCAAGATCTCCTACACTAATGCAGTCTGATAGATTTTAGTACAGTGAGAACAGAATTTGTAACTGAATTTTAATTATCATTTTCATACATACACTTATCACAAAATCCTATACATTAAGTACGCTGTAGTTATTTTGCATAATTTAATTTACATAAAAATAACTTGTATGGAGTATCTGTTTTGCTTGCTGCAATGTTCCCAGTTGTACAAATGGGGACACAAATACCTTTATTCAATGAATAGTCCATTTGACAACAATAGAACTACTCATGAATAAAGTTACTTACATTTAGGTGTTCTAAGTCAGTAGTTTTCAAGTAAATCATGGTGGTTGGTTTGATAGGCCTGTTAAGATCATGTCAAGACTTATTTTCTGGGAAGTGAATTTGCTGCATCATCAGCCTCCAGTCTATTATCTAGGAGTTTTGCAAAGCAACCAAATAGCTTTTCCTCTGCATATTTACCAGTTTTGTTTAAATTTGGCTGTTAGATCAATGTCAAGATGTGGTTTAGAACAAAAATAATGTCAATGTTCAACATATACATATATTTAGAGATATTCTTGATGGCTTAAGGTTCTTAGAGTGGAGATCGATCAAAATAGAAACTTTGTAAATTCTTAATTTAAGAATATTCTGTTTCATTGTGATATCTCACCTGCTTGCTCTTAAAGTTTAGGGATTCAGTCATCTCCTCATCTTCTTTGTAATCATGGGAGTATTTTTACCACCCACAACATCCCTGTAAGTTGGGTAAGTTAGTAAGTGGTGAAAATAAGGCAGAGAGATACGAAGTGGACTGACAAAATCCATTTCATGCATCTTGAAGGAATCTCACTTCTTTGAGACCCCAACTGGATTTTGTGATTTTGAAATGACAAACTGAGAGACAAAAAGGATCTGAATTTGCATCCTTTGCACACCCTGGTGTGTATTTATTTTTTATGAATCATCCAGGTAAAGTCTATAACATGGGTACGTGCTCACCAACATGAGCATTGGTTACTTAATTGGTCCCTGAAAGAAAGATTAAAAGGGGGCAGAGTATATTTACACATCACTGTCTTAATAACAACATGTGTTTGACTATATAGTATAGCATACAATATAATCACCACATATGTTTCAGAGTTTGGTTTATCTTTGATCATTAAAAACTCAGTACATTTAAAAGAATACAAAATGACACTTGTGAACCTGAATTAAGTATGGAACACACAACATGTAACAGTGATATTCCTTTGAAAATATTTATTGAGTGGCATAAAAATTAATTTTACTTAGTCTCACCTAAAGACTGTAAGCAGCAAATAAACAGTCTACTTACATTTTAACCCACATTTATAAAATGCAACTTATTAAATGTTAAAGACTCAGTTCAAGTAAAATGAGTTACAGTGGTATTCTTTAATTTTCCGGTTAATTGTTTATCATAAAAATGAACAGGTTGTATGATCTTACTTCAAAACCAATATTAGTTATTATAAAAGAAATGGCTCCAGATGAGAACCTTTGCTAGTATGACACTCAACTAAATTTCAGTAATTTAAAGTTGGAATATTTTCAGTTTCTGGGCCATCTCACAAGGATGATTGTCCCAAACTGGAGACAGTCATCCTTGTGAGATGATCACATCATGCAGAAACTTCCTGGTGATGTGATGCATGCATACTTTGAATGTCATACAAACCCTGTTCTTGTCAAAACAGAATATTGCATACCAGTTTGGTGCAGCAGCTCCCACACTAATCTCATTCACACTGACATTAATGCTGCTCCCAGGATTGTAAGTGGCTCTGAAATCAGTTTTGGCAGGCATTGGATTAGCCAAAGTCAGGCGAGATGCTGCTGTGGTCCAAGAGTATAACAAGATCCTGGCCACCCTGGACCTGCCAAAACACCAGCCTCAATGTATTGCCACTCTCCCTACTCAAATCCAGGAAGTCTTTCTGAGTATATGCATCAGTGCTACAGGCCACTCGAAAAGTTGCCAGCACTTGCTGGCTTGAATTGTGGGCTGCTTTGTCATCCGAGATAAAGATCTGATTGAAGAGCCAACACAAGAAATCCTGTGATTCTGCCTTCACCATAGGCTGTACACTGTACTCAGCTGCATTCATACAATGTAAGAAAGATGTGGATATCTCCTCCATAAATGGAAAATCAAAGAATCACCACATTTTGACTGTGATAAGATACAAACTATGTCACACATCAGGGACAGTTGCCCCCATTCATGCTTACAGTGGTGGAACAAGGGGGATCCATCTAGCTACCCCAGAAGAATTAGAATGGCGTTCGAATTTTAAGATTTAAGTATAATCCCAGCGTGTTGATTTACAAATGCCATATGAAAGAAGATATACCATGTGACCAAACTAGAACTCAATACAAAGATTTGTAATAGTTTAAGAAAGAAGAGCTTGTGCTCTTCAGATAAACTGGTGTTTTCAGTTAGGGAAACATTAAACCAGACAAATAAAAAAGCCGTGTGTGTGTGTGTGTGTGTGTGTATGCACGCACAAGATATAATTAATATCAATAGGTATTTTTTTAGAGAAAAATATTCAGAAGGACATCCACAATCTTATTCTTTCATTTCTTAAAAGTGATTATTTTCTATTCCCATTTGAATAGTTTTGGGGCTCCCATCTAATTTCCTCCTCTTTTTCGAGGAAGAAGACTCCTCATCAGCAGAAGGCAGCAGCAGCACAGAGCAGCACATGGTGCATTGAGACAGAAGGCAGGCTGCTGTTACTATGTCATTTTGAACTTCAGCAACAACCTAAGAACATTTTATATATATATAAACTGAACTGATAAAAAATCCTCTTAGCTTCCATGCATTACAGATCTGCTCCTAGAAACAGTAATAGTTTGTGAGGTACTGGGTTGCCACATTTATGGCCTCCCAAAAAGAGGGGAAAAAACTGAGAGGGGGATAGGGAGTATTCCTGGATACCCCTGTGGAGGTGCATATAGTGAAGCCAACCCATTAAGCACTATCTTCCCAGCTTCCAAGCTGTTCACTTGTCTCAATTCTCCTGCCTGCCAGCCTTAAGCTTTGCCTTGAAGAGAAGGGCATAGAAAATGGGGCTGTCTCCTAATCCAGGTGTGCCATTGTCAACCTCTTTTCTTTTTCTGACGTTACATGTGCCAGCTGACTTTTATATATATATAAATGTATTTTTTGCCTAGGAATGGCAAGCCTGCCTGCAACATTTGTATTAAAAAAATATAATTCTGGGTTGCAATTTAGGAGGAGTATACCTCACCAATTCTAGGGGACAGCAGTCACTAATTCCTAGTGCTTATAAAAGCATATATTGGACCAACCATAGAAATGTTTGTTATTGTAACTAACCTTGTTTCTACCCATTTGTGTAATCACTTGTCCATGAGGACACTGCCAGACAGCATGTCAGCAAACATTGAAAACATTTAGGAATTGTTTTTCATCCTTAGACAATGCATCACAAAGCAAATGATCCCATTACAAAAATGCTTCTCAACCCGCTAATTTATTTTGATAAAAAATTCTTCTTTTGACCTATGTGGCCCAAACCAGGAAACAACATAATTGCAGGATATACACATAAATAATAGCTTATGGTTCTTCCTGAGATTTTCAACACATTCCATCAAACTAACAGATTTTTATCTTTGTATACTTATATACAATGCATACTGGATTATCTGATAACTGGTTAACTAAAACATGACATCCACTGATGGAAGTAAGTCCGATACTTTGCATCCTCATTTATCCCATATTTCTGAAATTTACTGGAAAAAATGAGATTTTTGTATAAAAAACAAATGCAAACATTCTCACTTGCTTGGGACTGATCGTTGTTACATTTAAAAGTAGAGTTGCAATAGAAAACATTATCTACAATGTCAAGATACAACTATGAGAATGTTGTTTCTTCAATTGCAATTAATCCAAGTTGCACCATTTAAAATGGCTTTTGCTGAATATAAAACTAGACATGTTATGCGTATCTTTTGTTACAGTCTGATTTTCTTTCTCTATTCTTAATCTAGTTTTTACTGAGACCACTTTTATCTAAGATAGCATTGGGATGTCCTAATGAGGATTCCAAGTACAAAGAAAAGAAGTCAGGCAGAAAATATCGTACTTATCTAGAGTTCCTGGCCACTCAGATACTATCAGTACATACAGGGAAAGCATACAAATATATGGAAAGATGTTTGACCATGCAGAGTGGCAGGAACAGGGAACCAAATGTGGCACACTGTATCTGTATTTTTGTTATAATCTCTGTCTTCTTTATTTTAATTATATTTCTGTTGGTTACTTATGTTAAAATGTGAAATAAGACTTATGTATTTTAAAGAAAATGTCCACAGACAAGGAAAATTGGCTTTATAGAATTGTAAAGCTGTAAAATGTAGAGTAGCACATTGTTGACAGAAACATTGCTAAACAATTCATGTGCATCAGATTCCAAATTTGTGGCTGCTGATATAATCCTAAATAGGATATAGGTCCTCATTGCAGAAATGATAACCGTGTTTTTATTGATCTAGAGAGAGGTCAAAGTAAGACAATTCTGAATTTATTATTAAAGCTTAGTACCACAAAGACATTTTCTGTTCCTCATTTTGATGAGAAGAGAGCATTTTAGCTTCTGAGAATGCACTAAGAATATAGTAATTTCAGGAGATAAGGTGTAGCTGTATTATACAAAATAATTTACAAGCTTACATTGTTTCTACTAATATCTGATAAAATCAAGTTAATTTTACAAACTGAAGTTCAGCTCCTGCTAAGCAAAGAATCCTTATATGCATCCCTTTAAAGTCCAGAGAATGCAAGCCCTCAATTCACTGTACTCCACTGAAAGACTGTAAGATCAATCCCTAAGTGCTTTTTCAAAAGTGCTCAGTGCCCACAGTTGGGACTGGATATTCTAAAGATCTCAAGTCCATTTGAGGGTAAAATTCTCTGCTGCACCACGAAGAGGCACAGCATTGAACTCACAGCCCAAGGGAAGTCACATTTGGGCCCTCCCAATTCCTGGCTAATTTATGGCAGTCTGTCCTCAGCTTCCTGTGGATGGCAGCACTGCTCAGAAACTCTGAAGTGCTACATAATGCAGACCCATCCTCAGCACCTTATGCCTGGGCTTGTGAAGGAATCCTCAGAGGACAGATGCCTGCCACTTTCTTCCTCAGTTACTGCACTGGGTGAATTCTCCGCTGGGTGGATCCAGGGCTTTTAGGGTACCTTTATTCCATTCCAGACTTTTTACTTGGAGAAAAGCATCTGGAGTGGAGGTGAAAATCTCACTACAAGCACACACACACACACAAAATTAAGTGGATAGTGTTTCAAACTTGTTCAGCACCCTGGGCTCCCTTGTTCTTAATTTTTGGTGGAAGAGGCTTTTAAAATACAGTTAGAAATCTGGCATGCAACTATGATAAAGTGCAAAGAAAGATAATGGAATAAAATACAAATAGTATCAGGCAGATTTTTCCCTTGGGTAACTTGACTGATATCAATGGCATTATATCAAGAGTGAATTTGGACTGGCATGCTTATTTAAACCACCATGTTTAAATAGCACCAACCAATCCTTAATTACATGTTCTCTGTTCTATTATATTAAATAGAAAAGCAAAGTAATAAAGAAAGACTACTTTACATTTATGCATTTTTATTCATATCATATCTGATGCCCTACTACTATGCCCTGTCTTGTTTTTCATGCCTACTTGTTTCCTTATGCTGTGACATATTTAGACATCCCTCCTATCAAATTCTAGCTACATGGTAAAAATAAATACAGTCATCCATTAAAATCTTTCTCTATGGAGAAAAGTTCAGTAGGAAAGGTTTATGTCTAACCTCAATTGTCAGATTTGTGTATAAATAGCTGTAAACCACACACTCAAATCCGACGTCTTACGATTTATTATATGGTTTAATCGTAAAAGTCATTTGAAATGCAGTGGCAGTTAAAAAAGTGTGTCCAGTGTTAAAGAATTTTTCAAAATATCATATAAATCTGCATTCTGACAGTTTTCTATTGTGAGAAATCATGTAATTAGAGGAGAAAACAGCACTTTTAATCTGACACCACAGTATATAAGAAACCAGAAGAGGGGATGTTCCGTCAGCATGAGAGCTGTAAATGGAACAAAAAAAATTAGTTATCTTAAAAATCTTCCTAAATTTAGGCTCTCGTGAACATACAGCTAAGGATAGCATAAAATCCTTTGTTTACCTGTAAGGGGTTAAAAAGCTCAAATAACCTGGTTGGCACCTGACCAAAAGGACCAAAAAGGGAAGAAGATCCTTTCAAATCTGTGGGGGGAGGTTTTTTTTGTTTGTGCTCTTTTTGTTGTGATCTCTCAGGACAGAGAGAGGGACCAAGCAGGGGAAAAAAACCTCTCCTAAAACCCTACCTGAAATAAGCATCTAAGATTGCAAAAAATGTAAGTAAAGCAAGGAAATGCATTAGATTATCTTTTGTTTTAGCTTGTGAATTTTCCCTATGCTAAGAGGGAGGTTTATTCCTGTGTTTTGTAACTTTAAAGTTTTGCCTAGAGGGGAATCCTCTGTGTTTTAAATCTTATTACCCTGTAAAATTATCTTCTATCCTGATTTTACAGAGGTGCTTCTTTTACTTTTTTCTTTATAATAAAGTTCTGCTTTTAAGAACCTGATTGGTTTTTAGTCTCCTAAAAACCCAAGGGTCTGGTCTGTGCTCACCTTGCTTACCTATTTACTTGGTATATTGTTCTCAAGCTTCCCCAGGAAAGGGGGTGAGGGAGTTTGGGGGGATATTTTGGGAAAACAGGAAATCCAAGTGGTCCTTTTCCTGAATCTTTGTCTAACTTACTTGGTGGTGGCAGCACTACCATCCAAGGAAGGAAGGAGAAGGAAGAATTTGTGCCTTGGGGAAGTTTTTAACCTAAGCTGGTAGAAATAAGCTTAGGGGGTCTTTCATGTGGGTCCCCACATCTGTACCTCAGAGTTCAGAGTGGGGAGGGAACCCTGACATAAGCTATACTGGGTATATTTAAAAAAGTACATTACAGTTTTAGTGGTATTGCTGGTTCTGTTTGTAATCTCCATTTTAACTATAAGGAATATTGCTGGATTTGGTATTTCTTGTGAATTCCATTGTAACTATGTCTTAAATGTTATAGCTTATCTCTGAAGAAAAACTTTTGTGGTCTTGCTTTCCTATTTGTACAGTTGATTCCAAAAGTTCTTCAGATTTTTTAAAAAAAGTATTTTTCTTAACAACGTGATAAATTTGAGGCTCATTAGAGTTAATGAGCCATATAGAGACACAGTGGTATTATGCTTATAAGAAGCACGTGGGATCTTTTTCAGGGAAAAAGGCAATATGCCACATTTATTGAAAATACAGCAGTTAGCATATGCATTCAGTTATACAACACACACACACACACACACACACACAAACACAAATCCTGCAGATGGTCTTTATAGTTACCTGTCTGTCGTAGCTTGAGTCAATCTAATGGCCAGTTAGATTGAGCACAAGTGAGGAGCTGGGCTCTGTCGGTCGCAATCCAATGCTCTGAGGCTTTGCAGGACTGAACCCAGAGTTCTATGGCAAAACACTCCAGCTTTATACTTGTAAATTTCCACTTTAGTCTATGGATTTTGCAGTGCTATTCTGTAATCATTAGTCCTTAAGTGGTGTTAATCTTGGGGTTTTCCGCTGTTATCTCTTATTTGATGTTTCACCTTTGGGGGTGCCTGCCTCACCTCTGAGGTCGTCAATGCTGCTAACATGTTTAGCATCAGATACAATGGATGTTTTCTGATTGTCTCCTGGTGTTTCCAAGTCTCTCACTTTTTCTTGACCATCTGGACATTTGTGATGGCTTTCATACTCATCCTTAATCATGCACACATCCTTTACCCACACCAAACAATTTTACAGAGACTTTCAGACAGGATAACATTTTGGAAAGGATTATATGGTTACTAAAGGGATTACAAAAGAACCTTACACAACTTAGTTTGCAATGCATACAAGAAGCAAGACCTTATAGCAAATACTGTAATGAAATTTTATCCTAAAACAAAAGGTGACCATAATCAACCATAAGGACTATTCTGGTCTATTCCTGTCTTGAAATCAAAAAGGGTGGCTGGCAGGATAAAATCAAATCATACATTAATACATTCAATACATACTACATTATTATAACCATCAATCATTATAACCTCTAATACAAATATAAAATCCTACTCCTACAGTTGCTAAGTGCATAAAACAGCTCACCTGAGCCACTCAGTTAAATTGTTTTGTGGCATGAGAGAACCTGATGTAGGCTGGCTTGTGAATCTCAAAACCAGTTATCCGATGAAGTGAGCTGTAGCTCACGAAAGCTCATGCTCAAATAAATTGGTTAGTCTCTAAGGTACCACAAGTACTCCTTTTCTTTTTGCAAAAACCAGTTATGGGTTTTCAAAAGGCCTACGCACTTTAAGGAATGTGGGTGGGCAGGAGAAGGAGGAGTGGACATAGGAAATATTTAGTATCAGAAGGCATGGGAGGAGGAAGTACTACATATATCCAGGAACCTTGCCACATAATTTAGGTCTCATATGCCATTTCAACATAGGGTCATGCCTTTCACTTACAACGATTTATGATTCTTACTTCTCTACTACAACTATGAATTTAGTTTAAAGAGTGCAGTTCAATTTACAGGATTTTTAGCTAGAAGGTTTCAGAAATCTAAAGTAGAGTCCTTTTTAATTAGAATCTGATAATAACAGCTGGAAATATGTTACTCCAGCATTTAATACGCTGAAAAAGATGCATAAAAATGTATCCAAGTTTAACAATGAAGAAAATTGTTATTTCTTAAGCAGCCTGGAGATTTACTCTGCCGAAATGAAAATTTGACATAGCTAGCTGGTTAGATAGCTAGATAGCTTGTTGTCATATAATTCCTCATTATTATTTTCCCATTTAAAACAGGACTATGGTAATGTGAACTAGTTATCTTGGAAAGTGCAGCAGTAGAGTCTACATGGGGTAGCCAAACCATAATATGTTATGAAGTTGATAGATTTCCACTCCATATGGCTAAATTCAGTGCCTTGCATAAAGGCAGGTTTCAGAGTAGCAGCCGCATTAGTCTGTATTCGCAAATTTGCTTTACAAATCACATCTCTCTAGTGTGCTTTGCATGTGTCATATAAACAAGTCCTCCATGTCACTGAACTAGATTTTGGTAATAGACACCTGTATAAGAAAAAGTCCCAAAAACATGGACTGTACCTTTAAAAACGGGACATCTGGTCACCCTATGAATAATCAGCTGAACATGAACTCCCAGTGTGACTAAAAGAACTAATATGATCCCGGGATGCATAAATGTGAATCTTGAGTAGGAGAAGAGAGGATATTTTACCTCTGTATTTGGCGCTGGTGTGAATGCTGCTGGAATATGCTGTCCAGTTCTGGTGCCCATGATTCAAGAAGGATGTTGATAAATTGGAGAGGATTCAGAGCAGAGCCAAGAGAATGAAGAAAGGATTAGAAAACATGTCTTATAGCAGGGGTCGGCAACCTTCATCACGTGATCAATCAGGGTAATTCGCTGGCAGGCCGCAAGATATTTTGTTTACATTGACCGTCCACAGGCACGGCCCCCTGCAGCCCCCAGTGGCCGCAGTTCTCCGTTTCTGGCCAATGGGAGCTGTGGGAAGCAGCGGCCAGAGCGCCAAAGGTTGCCGACCCCGCCTTATAGTGGTAGAATCAAGGAGCTCAATCTATTTATCTTACTAAAGAGAAGGTTATGGGGTGACTTGATAACAGTCTGTAAATACCTTTATGGGGAACAAATATTTAATAACCCTAAGCTCTTCATTCTAGCAGAGAAAGGCTCCAATGGCTGGAAGTTGAAGCTAGACACATTCAGACTCAAAATAAGATATACTTTTTAATGGTGAGAGAAATTAATCAATGGAACAATTTACAAAGGGCTGTGGTGGATTCTCCATCACCACAGACAATATTTAAATGAAGATTGGATTTTTTTTTATAAAAAATCTGCTATAGGAATTACTTCTGGAAGGTCTATGGCCTGTATTATACAGCAGGTCAGACTAGATGATCCCAATACTCCCTTCTGGGTTTAGAATCTATGAAGTCAATGGGAAAACTCCATCTGATTTCAATCTGACCAGGAATTCACCCTGTATCCTCATGCATTTATTTTATTTATGACTGAAATATTTAATAAATATATTAGCGTGAACGACTGTTGAGCTGACTACTGCCTACAATACAGAATATTTGTTTTCATGTTCACTTGTCCCCTCCACCCCTCCTGGGTGTGGGGGTGGGTGATATTGTGGAGGCTGACTATGAATGTGAGGGCAGAGGGGTAAGGAGGGGGCACAATTGCTATTGGTGGTGGGGTGGGGAGGGTATCCAGCTCCAGGCTCGGAAGAGGCATCCTGGGAGTTCCTTGGCAGCTGGTGCCTGGTGCCCTGTGCATGCCCAAGGAACTGGCACAATCTGTGTGCTGATGCCTACCTGCCCAGATGCTGGTGCTCTGTCTCCCACCCTAGCTGCTGACATAAGTGATCTTGTCCTTCTCCTGGTCTGGGTGTCTCCGTCAGGACCATCTATGGCTGGAAGGTGGAGTGACAAAAGCTGTTCCTACCTTCTCCCTGGCAGCCAGTGTGATCTCAGGTCTATGGTGGCCACTTCAGCCCCACCTTCAAATTCATTGCAGCTCTTTCCTTCACAACTTTCCCCACTTGGGGCTCTTGGCTCTGCACACTCATGCACCCCTTCAGCAGAAACATTGCTAGGTCCTGCTCTCACCTCTGTGAGATATTTGAGGTGGGGTAGACAGAAATATACATCAATCCTCGCAGTATTTCCACTGAAGGGACACTGTTCCCCCTGGCCCTCTTTCTATTGCTCCTGAATCCAGCTTTTGTGTCTTGGATTTGCAGAAGAGACTGTCTTTCTGTTTGTACATGCCTAGGACAGGGGCATGTTAATCTTTGATTATAGCTGCTAGTGAAATACAAATATAATATAATAAAATAAAATAAAATAATAATAATAATAATAATAATAATAATAATAAATAAATAAAAATTAATAAAATATAACCAGTGTTTCTTTTTAACCAAAAACTATTTTAGAAGTGCAGTAATTCACTCTAGAGTGTGCACAATCCTGAAATTCACATTTTTTGACATATTAAAGGCATTTTGGTTGTTCTTTCGTATATAGAAAGGCTCCCAGTATGATTGTTTACTGTCCAATAAGTAAACCATACTCTTTGACATTTTTGCTTATTTTAAAACTGCTTAACACATAGATAGATAGATAAATAGATAGATAGAATGTTTAATGATCAAGAAATATATTTTCTAAATTGCTGTTAGATCTTTCAAACAATGCCTTCACTGGTATATCCTTATTACTGCTCACATATTAAAGAAATGGTCTTTTTAAACCTGATCTGCTAAAGTCAATGGGAATTTGGAAGTAATTAGCATGTATTTTCCTAAAACATGAACAGTTAATCTCTAAACATATCTTCCAAATGTGCTGTGTAATTGCCAGTAGCTAATTCAGCATTGCCAGTGTTTATTAATACCCAACATAAACACACTTTGCAATGAGATATATCTAGTATAGTTTCAGTTTCCATATTTTTTTTAAAAAATGCATTCTTTTATCTCTCAGTTTATCAATCCATGAATATGGAACATAGGAAAAGTATGAATAAGTATATGTATGTAACCCTTCTGCCAGGTGGGCCAACAGCAACCAGAGCTGGGTTCAATCTCTAGAGGTTTCTTTTTAACAATATAACACAGAAGCGAGCCCCACCCAGTAAACTGAGAACATTACATACCCCTCCTGGGCACCTCTGAGAGGCAATACTTCTCCACTCACAAGTACAGAGTCTGAGTGTAGAAAAGAAACTTTTAATGAAAGGAGAGAAGTCACATGACATTAATTAGGGAAAATGCCAAAAGCAGGATTCATAAACATAACACTGTTATCAGGATACCCACCTCCAGAGTGTGTGAGTCCTCTGCCTCATGTTCTTGAGTTCTAAAACCAAAAGTTCCTTTACTGGGCCCCCCCCCACTCCCTCACTATACCCCACTCATAGTGGTTGTCCTTGGTCAGTGAGGACCCTGGATTCAGAAGTGCATCTGTGTGAGTTTACCTTCCACCTGGGAAGAAGGCTTGCTACACCATTTGAGCACTTGCTCTGGCTGGCCACCTTGCCAGCCACTGTTCCTCTCTGCTGGCCGCACCACTAGACAACTGCTTGCCACTTTTGTCAGCCACCCATCAGTCACCTTCTGCTGCCACCTGCCTCTCTGCTGTGGCCTCTGTAGGTCAGTCTCTTAGTGATTTTTAGCTCTCAGCAGGCTGGGCAGAAACACTGCCCTACCACAAGTGATTTCAGCTCTTATTAAGTACTTAAAATAACAAAAGGCTTCTAATGAAGCCTATTTAGATCTATATGTGAACACTGAGGAGGAACAGGTTAAGCCAGACTGGGGCCCCTTAGGGAGAATCCACACCTTCTGGCTGGGACACCTGTCCACACTCCTCTTACTTTCACAGGGGTCTGGCATTCGAGCCCCTGGCTTAGCGAGTTCCTTTCAGCTAAGGGTGACCCCTCAATCAGGACAAGCTCAGCATAGTTCTCCTCCTCCTCATTTAGTCATGCAATGAAGATAACAACATTGATAACAACATTTCACTACCCCTGCATTCAGTTTTAATGTGATTTGTAACCCCACTTGCAGCTATACTGCTTCTGTCAGCTAGATACCTATGCAGAGTATGTGTGTTAATTTAAATACAGTTGCTCCTGAAGTCTCTCCCCTGCCCCAATTAGCTGTCGGGGAGAGTTCATTCAGACCCTGCTTACATATATATGGTTATTAACTATGGTCCAGAGATTATGTTTTGTCCTTACATGAGGGTGCAGAAGAAGCCTAACATGTCCCATATAACTGTCAGGACCAGTACAGTAGGGGTCCTAAGCCATACCTAATGAAGCAGCCTAGAGGTGAGCTAACTGTCCCTGCAGACTGGGAGCTCAGAGAGGCAGAATTTCTCCTCAGCTCACTAGTGCATAAGTGGCATATTTTGTCCCTGTCCTAATAATTATTAGTAAACTATGGGCCTCATCCAATGCCCACAGAAATCAATGAAAAGTCTCCCAGTGATGTTGATGGGCTCTTGATCAGGTTCTATACTTGCAATAGTTAAGATATTTCAATATAAACTAATTTAATAAATACACTTGATATAAGTTGAAATGTCCAGTAGTAGAAAAATACTTGAGACCATTTATTTGACTTATCAGTGGCAAGTTTATTGAGTAATGACATTTGATTTTTTTGGCTGGGTCTAACTAATAGTGAAATAAGCACCCAGAGGCAAAATAGCTCTGATCCACTGAACTTAGATGCAATCAAGGAGTTTACCTGACCTTGTCAAACTAATGGTTAATTCATTTTTATTCTTGCCTGTGAAAATCAGTACTATGTAGCAATTTGATACTAAAAACAAATAATACAAGCAAATTATCTAAACAATATTAAAATATTCTTGCTACAAAATGTTTACTTGCTACAAAGTTATTTTAAGGTTTCTTGAAGGCTATTTGATCACTCAGTATTTCAAAAATTACTTACCAAGTGACACAGGATTTGGAGTAGCTTTTAAAAACATGGTAGCTTGTTTTAGTCACTGTCATTTGTTCCACAGTAGTTACATTTTAACATGCTGGCCTATTTCTCAATCATTCAAAAATGCTATGTTAGTTAAAGGTTACAGTTCTTCTTTCTCTTGCCAAGATAAATTTCTGTTCATTTTAATTTGTGAAATACAAAATAATATTCATTTCCCTGTTTTAGCTAGCAGTTATTAACTTGCACAATTATTAACCTCTAATATGTGTGAGAGGTAAATGTGAATGTTCTGCTTTTAAGGGCATTGTAAGTTCACCTGTTGAGGTTAATAACTCATCACCTAAAGAGTAAGAGGTTAATTACTAGTGCCAACAATTATGTATAAACTTAAACAATGTAAAATATATGGGACCAAATTCATCCCTGGTGAATTTCCATTATTTCAGTAGAGTTATACTAGGGATGAATTTGGCCCACTGTACCTACATTATTTTAAAATCAGTAAAACAATGCATTATTCATAAACAGTAGCACTTGTAGACTACAAGGGATTCAAAGAAAAACTGGAGCTCAGATAATGATTTTGTTGGCTGACTGTCTTGTTTATATGGTTATGATGTGGTGATAGTTCATTATAAGATTAACAAAATGCGACAGCTGTTATATTTTTCTATGGCAGTACTAGTTTTGAAACTGCCATATGTTCACTGGACTTTATGTTGTGTTGTGCTTAATAATGTACTTGTAAGTATAAACAACATGTTGTGTTTTCTAATTAATCCATGATAAATGCATGTCCAAATCAGATTTCAATAATATAATAGTCTAATTCTGTCTATTTGCTGGCTTTGCTTAGCAATGGCAGAAATAGAGCTATTGTTATTTTCTCATCTATTTGCATACTGTAATATTGACCACAACTTCCCGTATTGTTCTTTTTTTGCATATTCAAAAAAGGTAATCTATTTTAAGTAGGGCTGTCAATTAATCACAGTTAACTCACACAATTAACTAAAAAAACATGATAAAAATTAATTGCAGTTAATCTCAGTTTTAATTGCGTTGTTAAACAATAGAATACCAACTGAAATGTATTAAAGAATTTGGATGTTTTTCTACATTTTCATCTATATTGCATTCTGTGTCATAACTGAAATCAAATTGTATATTATTTTTATTACAAATATTTGCATATTACAAATATTTGTATATTATTTTTATTTTTTATATTTTTATTATTTTTATTTTATTTATTATTTTATTTTTAAATTGTATATTATTTTTGTTACAAATATTTGCATATTACAAATATTTGCACTGTACAATGCTAAACAAAAGAAATAGTATTTTTCAATTCAACTCATACAAGTACTATAGTGCAATCTCTTTGTCATGAAAGTGCAACTTACAATGTAGACCTTTTTTTGTTACATAACTGCACTCAAAAACAAAACAATGTAAAACTTCAGAGTTCACAAGTCCATTCAGTCCCACTTCTTGTTCAGCCAATCGCTTTGACAAAAATGTTTGTTAACATTTACAGGAGATAATATATTTATTGGAGGTAATGCTGCCCTCTTCTTATTTACAATGTCACCAGAAAGTAAGAACAGGCATTTGCTTGGCACTTTTGTAGCTGGCATTGCAAGGAATTTACATGCCAGATATGCTAAACATGCATATGCCCCTTCATGCTTCGGCCACCATTCCAGAGGACATGCTTCCATGCTCATGACGCTCGTTAAAAAATAATGCATTAATTAAATTTTTGACTGAACTCCTTGGGGGAGAACCATATGTCCCCTGCTCTGTTTTACCTGCATTCTGCCAAATATTTCATGTTAGAGCAGTCTCCGATGATGACCCAACACAGTTTTTTCATTTTAAGAACACTTTTACTGCAGACTTCACAAAACGCAAAAAAGGTACCAATGTGAGATTTCTAAAGATAGCTACAACATTTGACCCAAGGTTTAAGAATCTGAAGTGCCTTCCAAAATCTGAGAGGTATGATGTGAAGAGCATGCTTTCAGAAGTCTTAAAAGAGCAACATTCTGATGCAGAAAATATAGAACCCAAACCACCAAAAAAGAAAATCAACCTTCTGCCGGTGGCATCTGATTCAGATAATGAAAAAGAACATGTGTTGGTTCACACTGCTTTGGATTGTTATTGAGCAGAACCTGTCATTCACATGGATTCCCTTGGAATGGTGGTTGAAGCATGAATCTTTATGAATTTTTAGAGCACCTGGCACTTCCCATTATAACACCTTATTTTCAAAAAGAAAAGGAGTACTTGTGGCACCTTAGAGACTAACCAATTTATTTGAGCATAAGCTTTCGTGAGCTACAGCTCACTTCATCGGATGCATACTGTGGAAACTGCGGAAGACATTATATACACAGAGACCATGAAACAATACCTCCTCCCACCCCACTCTCCTGCTGGTAATAGCCCATCCAAAGTGATACTTTGGTTCATAACCCATGGGATCTGAGCTTTCCTTATTGAGGGTGCCAGAGGGTATTTATACTTATTTTGAAAAACTATAACTCTTCAGAGGCAAATTGAAAGAGCTGGTTAGTATAGTGTATAATGTAGATATGTGAATGTATAGAAGGTGCAAAAAATGCAAGCTTTCTGGAGCTTAAGAAAGAAGAATAAGATGGAACATCTGCTGTCCTTGTCTGTGTAGGAAAGTAAACAGCACTGCAGTCACCTTGAAACTCTGGAGAAAAGCTGACCAGAAAAAATAATATGATACACTGCCCTTGAGGAATATGTGTGTAAGAAAGAAAGATTTAAAGGGGAAACTAAGACTGACAGGACCATTGTTAAAATTCTACATTGTGAGACAATGACAGATGACTGCATGGTGCCCTCCCCAAATCTGTATGTGAAGAGGTCCTTACTCTACCGACAGTTACGATGAGGATTTGGCACAACAGCTTATTTCTGTTCTTCTTCTATATACTCAACGTAACATTTTGGAAGAGTGATGAATTTCATTTTTTAAAGATTACTGGATAGCTATATGTCCTATTAAATGCAGTTACATATAGCTCATGACAAATAGTTACTGTTATTAAGACTTCTATTGTTATCTTAGAAAAATGGAAGGTTTAATTCCCTGTGTCAGACCATAGTTCTGATAACTCATGAGGACTGTAGTCCATTTACATGTTTATATATAGACACTCATTTCCTTCTTTCTGCATGACCTAATACGAGTTATATCTTTTATATTCAAGAGGGTATTTATTTACTATATAGCTCTTTATTCATACTGATCACCAAAGCATTTTGGAGGAAGATAGTGGTGCCAATCTGCAAAGCAAGAATTACTTCATAATGGATGGCAATATACTTGTCCAGACATTGAATGAACCCAATCAGGGTGTACATAACAACTTGCATTTCTGCTAAATAATCACAGTTTAATATGATATATTTAGTTCTTCGAGTAGATGCAGCTATATACTCTACTTCAGTGTGTGCATGCCCAGTGCACCAGAACTAGAGGATTTTTCCAAGCAGTACCCGTACAGTTCCTAGCACATTCATGCCTCGTGCCTATACCCTCTCCCCTGGCTATATGTGGTGGCTCTGACCCACCCCTCACTTCCTTCTTACTGCCTTTGGCTGAAGTCAGATTTCGATGTGGTTCTTAATGGCACATTCTTGCACTCCTAGTATCTGTTTCTAGTTGTATGTAGTTAATTAGTATGCTTAGGCCTGGTCTACACTACACAGTTAGATCGATGTAAGGCAGCTTACCTAGACCTAATTCTGTCAGTGTACACACTAAAGCCTTGTCCCACCAATGTAAGTACCCTACTACACCAACATAATAACTCCACCTCCATGAGAGTCATAAGGCTTATGTGGGTGTAATTAGAGAGACACAATGTCTGTGTAAACCAGTAGTGGGCAACCTGTGGGCCACACACGGTCCATCAGGATAAGCCGTTGGTGGGTCACAAGACAGTGTTTACATTGTCTGCAGGCACAGCCGCCTGCTGCTCCCCAGTGGCTGCAGTTCACCGTTCTTGGCCAATGGGAGTTGCAGGAAGTGGCTCGAGCTGCAGGGTCAGTCAGTGTAAACACTGTCTCACGGCCCGCCAGTGGATTACCCTGACGGGCCACATGCAGCCCGTGGGCCGCAGGTTACCCACCACTGCTTTAGACACTGTGTTGCTTACATCAGATGTTGGCTGTCTCATCAATTTCAGGGCTCCATGCTGGAGCCGTGAAAAGACAAGTAAGCCAGGCAGCTAGAGCCTGGCTGCCCCCAGCCTATATCCAGGACATCGAGTACTTGCTGCATCTACAGTCACAAGGCCTTGTGCTTAGCTCATTCAGGACGCACCTGCTGGTGATTTCAGCAGTTCATCTGTCCATTCATGGAAGACCAGTCTTTTCCAGTACTACTGTAGCAAGATTCTTAAAAGGGCTTCTTCATTTCCATCCTCTCATCTGAGAACCAGTTCTTCTATGGGAACTTAACAGAGTCCTGATGGCATTAATGGGACCTCTGCTCAAGCCTCTGGCATCTTGGCCCTTTCCACTTTTGTGCCAAAAAACTGTTTTCCTGATTGTGATAACATCTGCAAGTAGACTGTCTGATTTGTAGGCTGTGATGGCAGAGCTTCCTTATACACAGTTCTCCAAGGACAAAGTAACTTTACAGCTGCACCCCAAATTTTTGTCTCAAGTGGTCTCCCAGTTACATTTGAACTAGGAGATTTATTTACCTGTATTTTTTCATAAGCCGCATTCATCTCTAGAGGAGAAACATCTCCATACATTGAATGCCAGGTGATGTCTAGCCTTATAGGACTAAACTGTGTTGTGCTTCACCTCATCTATTTGTGTCATTTGTGGAACATACAAAAGGGAAAGAGGTCTCTTCACAAATGATCACCAAATGGATAAAATCCTGTGTCAAGTCTGCATATGAAATAGCTTTGAATACTTGTCCTTGATGGGTGTGAGCTCATGCTACAACAGCACAAGCTATGTCAATGGTGTTCCTCAGTGACATCTCAATATTGGGCATTTGCAGGGCCACCACATGGTTGTCCATACATACATTTACAAAACATTATGGCATTACTGCATCTTCCAGAGATGATGCAAACTTTGGAAGTGCGGTCCTGCAATCCTTGTTTAGATATCATCTTAGCCCTGCTTCCTGTGGGTATTGCCTGTGAGTCACGTAAGTGAAATACTTGGCTCCATTTACTCAAAGAAGAAGAAACAGTTGCTTATTGTAACTGTGATTCTTCAAGGTGTGATGCAAACATGTATTTCTTGACCCACCCTTTGTCTCCTCTACATCGGAGTCTAGTCTCTGAGCATTTGGTTTGAAGGAACTAAGGGGGGTTGGGGTGGTGCTGCCGGGGAGGAGCCAGGGAGGAGCTATGGCCATGAGGCTTAAGTGGCGCTCCTTTAAGGGTACTGCTAAGAAAAATTCTCCAGCGCTGATATGCTGGGCGTGCACACAACGAAGTGGAATACACATCTGCATCACATCTTGAAGAACTACACTTACAGTAAGTAACCATTTTTTTTACTTGATCTTGACATAAGAGAATGGAAATCAATAAACCAACAAAGCAAAGGAAGCAGAAAGTAACCAGGCATATATCCTTATGTACTACACACTCTATCTGCTTTATAATGGCTTCTGTTCAACACCCTTCTTTAATTTTACCATGGTCATCTGGTTTGGAGGATTGCGGCTCCTTGACTCTGTATTAGGTTTAAAAACACCATTGTCTCATACAGTGACCTTTAGTACATGCAAATATACCCACAGTGTAAGTGAACTAAATCTGTCTTTCGTAATGCGGTTAACTCATGCTTAGACAAAGATCTCGCTGTCTCATTTATTAATTATTTTATTAAATATTCTATAATTAATAATCAACTCTGTTTTTCTATTTTGGCCTCCACATGCAGTCATTTGAGGAGACTATGCCTGAAAATGGGAAAATTTCATGATAGATCTAACTGAACAGGATGAAAGAGGAGAAATGTTTGGACTCCAGGAGATGAAAAGTTAAATAGAAATTAGTGGCCATTGGCAATTTCTGCCCTGATTTAAAACTTCATACAAGCCCATTGATTGCCCCTGGTATAAATCAGGGCAGAATTTAGCCATATATATCAGAATATTGTAAGAGGTGGTATAGTGATTTAAGTTCCTACCATCTTTACCTATGATATTATTCATAGAAGCTTACCACTAAAGCAGTGGTATTAACACTGACCTTGTTTATGATGCTTAGTTTTGTCACTAGTATTTCTGATATTTTGTGGAAAGCTGATGTATCAAGGGCACAAGACCAAACCAGATAGTTTCCTCAAGGGTAAGGCCAAAACCTGAGCATTCAGTGTTGTGTATAGTTCTCGAAACAAAGCGGATGACATGAAGTAGAGCCATCATAAGGAACTGTATCTTGTCTAGAAATTTGCTACAATGCAAACATTTATGACTCATAGAATTCCAGTATTAAAATGGTTCCTTTCTATAGATTTAGTCTGCTTGTGCCAACCCACACACAGAGGAGACAGCCACTACCAGAGGAAGGACCCGTGCTGCCAGGGGAAAATAGTCAGCCTTTGTGGAGAAATATAGGGCTTCTATGGGTGATCCAAGATCTGCACTGATCTCAGGTAATCCATTGATTTAAAGGCCCACATCCCCTACTCAGTCCATAGAGGGAGAAAATTACACACCATCTCAACCTAGGAAACAACAGAGAAGAAATCAGAAGTCAAAATTCACAGAATCTATTTCTCCAAAGCCTTGGACCTGGTATAGTTCTGTACACTTATGTAAATCTCAAAATGGTAGTGATTTACATTCACTTTGGACAGCTGTAAATGATTGCGCATAGTGCAAGGCAATGGAGAATTGGGCCCACAGCTTCCTGACCCTTAAAATATGGGAAAATAGAAAATATGGACCCTATTGTTAGATTGATTTCTAAGCACTTCTCAGGTTCCCTGCTTCCTTTTTAACAGTAGTCTTTCAGAATTCTTAGTGAAGGTCTCACTCTTTTCTTGGTTGTTTGTTGAAGGAAATTGGCAATTCTAGAAGCAGTGCTTCCAGAAAGACTGACTTGAACTTTTCATACAAATTGTATTTATTTTTTACATCGATGAGCAAGTTAAATTAGGGACTTATACCAAAGATGACTAAATAATGTTGTTGTTTTTTTTTAAATCTGCCCTACCTATTTATTGAGATATAATGCTGGAGATGTGTGAGGAGATAGGTGTGTGAGTGTGTGCGTGCATATATGCAGGAAGGGGAATAGTTCCCACATATGTGAATAACACTGAAGTCCTTTCAAAAACCTAAAACAATTTTAAGCGATGAACATAAAGTTAACATATCCTGCTGTGTTAGCAATCAGTCTTTTTGATTGCTAGTTGCTATATTGGTAGTACAAGGCCAGATCCTCAGTTGGTGTAGATTGGTGTAGTTGCCTTGACTTCAATGGAGTTATGCCTATTTACGTCAGCTGAAGATCTGACCCAGTTTCTAGGCCAATCACTTGCAAAACTGAGTTATATGTTAATGCTAATGTTGCTGTTATTAAGTATAAAAATATTTTTATTATGTTCCTGTTTCTTCTACCTCATATTAGTTTTCATCAGTTTTTTGCTCCTATGCATTTCTTTTTAAGGTTCTGTCAGTGACTAAGGAAGGAAAATATTCCTGACTCTGTCAAGGAATGGATGAGACTGTGCTTGATGAAAGCATCTAGTTTTCTGTCACTCTGTATATGCAGAATTTTCTGCAGCATGAGTGTGTTACTCCTGAACAATTTTCTATTTTAATACAATGTTAACTGTTCTTGTTTCAGTCTTCTCTGTTGGCATGATTCTGTTTGAAAGTTAGAATATCCCTGGTTTTTCATGAGACTCTTCTGTGCCTTTACCACCCTTTGAGTATGCTGTAAATTACATTTGGGACAGGGTGGCTCCATGACTGAGGGAGCGGAAAGGTAACTAAAGGTCTGATTTTCAAAGGTATTGGATATCTGCAATTCCTATTGACTTCAAAGGGATTTGTGAATTCTCAGCACTTCTCGAAATTAGGTAAATTTTATGTAGGAGCCTCATTTTAGAATTGAAAATATTTGAAAATTGTGGGATATAGAATTACTTTTAGGATACATTTTTGTGTGGTTCTTTTGAAAGAAGAGATTTGGGGACATTTGGAATATTGGAATTTGGAATATTGTTAATTAGCAAAATATTGTTAAAAAAGTTGAAAGTGAAAATAATTTTGAAAACAGTATTTCCAACGCCCTCTTCAATGCATTATTTGCTTTGCGGCACTGAAAATAAGTTATAATAGGTTCCTGAATTCATAATATTAAAAGTTAAAAAAACACATGAAGCTTCTTCTAACACTATTACCCTCTCCACATTACAACTTTTTGTAGTTTTGTAGCTAAGCAGTGACATGGACCATATCTGGACTGGGAAAATAGGTCTTTTTTTATTATTTTTTAAGTGTTAACAAACATGTTTAACATGAGCTATCAGTGTGACTGTGTAGCCAAAAGGTCTAACGTCCTTAGATGCATAAACAGGGGAATCTCAAGTAGGAGTACAGAGATGATTTTACCTCTGTATTTGACCGTGGTGCAACTGCTGCTGGAATACTGTGTCCAGTTCTGGAGTCCATAATTCAAGAAGGAGGTTGATAAATTGCAGAAGGTTCAGAGAAGAACAATGAAAATGACTAATGGATCGGAAAATATGTCTTGTAGTAAAGATTCAAGAAGGTCAATCTATATAGCTTAACAAAAAAAAAGAAGGTTAAGGAGTGACTTATTACAGTATAGAAGTATCTACATGAGGAATAAATATTTGATAATTGGCTCTTCTATCTAGCAGAGAAAAGTTAACATGATTGGATGGCTAGAAGCTGAAGCTAGACAAATTTAAGATGGGAAATAAGCTTTTTTAACGGTGAGAGTAATTAACCATTGAAACAATTAACCAAGGTTTATAGTGGTTTCTTCATCACTGGCAATTTTAAAATCAAGATTGGACTTTTTTTCCTAAAAAATATGCTCCAATTATTATTTTGGGGAAGTTCTGTGGCCTCTGTTATACTGCGAGTCAGACTAGATGATCACAGTGGTTCCTTCTGAATATGGAATCTATGAATCTATAACTGGCATGATTATGAACAAGCTCTGATACCTAATACAGATATTGCAACTTTTATTTGAAAACACATTAGTTAGTTAACCCTGAGCGCCTTTCCTCTGTCCACCATAGTTAACACATTTTAAAATATGACCTGTTTGTCTTGTCGAGACATCACCATGATCATCTGTGATGGGGCTTAACCCCCATCACCTGCAAGCCAAGCCAGTGCATCCAACTAGTCATGCTCTGCACCTGGGTGAATGAGTAGCCAATCTGCTTCCAATCAGAGGTGGCAGAGCTAAGCCACAAGAAGTAGCCTGAAGGAGGTCAGTTGTGGGACAGACCACAGAGGAGACAGATCTCTCTGACTGAGAGAACCCCAGGGTGCAGGTAAGAGATAAATATAACGGAGGCAGCATACTACAGGGAACCTAAAGCCAGGAGGTGCTGTAGCCTAGGATTCCAGTAACATTACACCCAGACACAAGGGGGCACTCCAAGTGTGAATGTGCACCCCATATAATCTCTAAACATGGTTCGTGTCTTCACACAACATGGTTAGTAACTATGGCAACTAACTGTGTATGGCCTCTATCAGCGACCTAGGCTAGCACATACTTTTCTTCCTGTAACCATTCAGCATGCTCATTTTTGCAAGCTGGACAAGACCTCCTAACAGAGCTTGTGTGAATAGTTTTGCTGATTCTCCTTTCTCCCTGCTGTCTGTGTGACAGAACATGGTGCATTGCCTCATATACTGCTTGTGATTTTTTTGAGTATAAACTTCAGGCAGACTGTCAAGTGCTGAAGCAGTATGAGCAGAGCTAGTCAAAAAAGGGACTTTTTTCTCCAATATTTTTAAAAATAATGTCCCTTTTTCATAAAATAATTCAAAATGCTAATTTGTTTAGCTCAACTGTAAGTATGGGATAGCTGCCTAGATTTTATCAGAATGCATTGATTCTCACATGATTAGGGATGGAAACCATGGAAGTGCGAATGTGGACCAATTCCTGTTCTAAGGCAGAAGAGTTGCCATATGGAACCAAATGATCAGTGTTTGTTGTAACAGGGTCAGGTGAGAGTGTCACAAATGGGTTACAGCAAGGTTAACTTGCAATATGCATAGGGCATGAAGGGTAACATGATATGTGAAGATTTAGCCACACAACACCATCCCCATGAATTGTACTGAAATATATCCAAAAATATAATTGCAGTTTACTGGTAGTGCAACAAAAAATGGTGTCATGATAAAAATCATGGGGGAAATCTCATTTTTGAGAGCCATAGAGATTCTCTATACATTTTCATTTGTTGGAAAGGATCACAGAACTATCTGTAATATGAATTAGAAAGAAAGAGTATGTGAATGAGCAGGGGGGAGCTTCTTATGCTGTACATAAATAAGAAAGTTCCATGGCTAATTCCCATTAGTAATGATCAAGAGAGAAATCAAAATGATTATTTTAATATGCTCTTTTCCCCCCAAATTTCACAGCTGTTCTCATTTTAAAGTAGTAATATCACTAATAATTTTCCAGGTTAACACTATACTCATTTAATATACTACAACCCTCGGGATAGGGGCATTTACATGGCAGCTCTTAAATGATTCTACTTTCTAATTCTGCAAGTAAAATCAGATGATCTCCCAAATGGGGAGGACTAATTAAAATTAGATGTCTTCCCAACTTCTTTAATTTAGAATAAAAGACTCAAAACTAGGGTGTCACACTCATTCTGTGGGGACGGCTGAATAGCTCTTTTAATTAGGGTCCATGAGCTGTTGGTCTACAAAGTTAGTGCCGTCATTCCACAGCACACATCCAGTTGATGTAAATAGGAGTTTTGCAAGAAAATGTAGGAAAGTCCATTCGCCCTCTATCTTCATCCTTTCCTGGGAATTTTCAGGGATTCAAAAACTGAGAGAGAAAAAGGACAGTGTGTGGGGAGTCCCGAGTTTATAGCAGTGCATTTTTTTAAACTAATAGAGCCAGCCATCTCCAACAGCTGTATGTGCCACTGAGTTCAGCAACAATGGATAATTACATCAGACACATCCCAGTGGTGTCCACAGAGGGCCCTGCTATGCTAGACTATGGCCTGAGGTTTCTGGGATCCATTCCTAGCTGGAATTCAGAGGCAGTTTAAGGAGGCACTTCTAGGTTGGCTATAGTGAGGTACAAATAAGACTACATGGTCTGAGCTTTGAAGAAGGGTTTGCTGTCAGAGCAGGAAGAGACAAGAGAGTTCTTTTGACTAGAAGCCAGTAAAAGAAGCTGTGGAGAAGTATTTGAGCTATGTTGCATGAGTCTGTTTTGTACTTTTTTAAGTTTGCAACTTCTAGAATTTAGGGAGGGAATGCAGCTAGAAACTTTCACCAAATGGTGTTTATTAGGATTAATTCAAAGTCCCTACAATAAAACCCTACCCAATGAGGGTGATTTGTGTTCAAATAAGAGCCTGCCATTAATTTTTCTCTTCCATTTTTCTGCACTGGACATGTGGCATATAGTCATTTCCCCCTCTCCAAATGGGTGTAAAATGTTACCATCCTCACTTTGCTCAAGAGCAAATGTCTCCACAAAGTACAAAGCAGTGAAGGATAAGGGTTAGCATCTGCATTTTGTTTTAAAATTAACGTTTAGTTGTTATGTTGTCATCACTAGTTTTCAGAGTCAACACCCATTGAGCTATACAGGTCAGTTTACACCTCTTTAAACCTATTGTTTCAGGTTGGACATCTGTATGCTAAGAAAGACTACTATCTGGATTCATATTCAGAAATATGTAACTTAATCAGAAGATGTGTAAATAATCCAAATATAATCTTTTTGGTCAGCCCTTCAGCTGCAATTAAAATGAACAATATTTTGAATGAATAGTAATTATTGTATAAACAAATTGGTTCCAATTTTACCCCATATGCATGGTCACAACTCCCAGTAGTTGCATGCATGTAAATGAGGGCTGAATCGAGGCTATGTGTAAGAGATAAATGAAGAAACATTGCAATAATGTTTGGAGATATATTTTATACCTATTTCAAGTCTTATTTCCTCCTGCTGCCAATATTTGAGAATAATTAGTAGAACTCATTGTCAGTGTCAGTATTTTCTGACTCGTAACATAATCTATCATATTACTCCAACTCATTCTGAGAGTAATTAATTTAGCTTATGCTTGCTAGTGTTTACAATTATTATGATATTTTCAAATTGCAATAAGTTTTGATATGTTAATAGGGTTATTGGCAGCACATTTGGAATGAATATTTTATCCTAAAATATATAAAAATATGTTGGAAAAATATTAACACAAAGGATTCATTTGAGTTTTTAGAAGTTTAAAAGTAAATTATATGTTTCTGTCTATCTATCTATACTCACAAAATGATCTTAAAGTATACAAAACAAAACCAGGATCAACCAGAAATACTAAGTGGAATGATTCTGGTATCCCTAATCTTCAGGCATACAGTACAAATTAGGTGGAGACCTAATTTAACACAACTGGAGTTAATTTTATACCTGGCACCATGACATGTATAAAACATGTAAACATTCTTTCTCATGATAGTTTCAGGTTAGAATATCACATCACTCAAGAAAGAATGATTTTGAAGAATCCTTAACACTTGCAGTACTGTGTACTTGAATATTTGTTATTCAGAAAATTAATTAGTTTTAAAACCAAACAAGCCACAGAGAACTAGAACCCCATATGTGAGCTCAGGTTCTTGCATTTCATGCCCAGATTATGTGGTGGTTTGGGGCAGCTTTTACAGTGCTGTTTGCCGCTAAAGCAGACCTAAAGCTGGTTTAACTGGCCACAAGAGGATTTTCCCCAGTACTAGGAATCCTTGAGTGGTATACAATCATGGTAGCATTGTCTCCCTGGGCTTCATAGCCTGAGCTCCAGTCCAAGCGGCAACTTCGGAGTGTTCCCCATTCAGTGTTTTTGAGCTTGCCAGCACGAGCCCCAGAGGTCCGAGTCTGTCAACCCAGACTGGGAGGCTCACTTCAAAATCCTGTGAAGACATACCCTAAGTGATCGGGTGTACCACACTACTCAGCAGCTGTAATAATAGCACAATTAACTTAAAAGGCTGGTAGTTGAGAATGTGTAACATTGGGTTTCACTCACTCAGTGGTAGAAGTGCTGTAGGAGAGTGTGCTCCAAAAAAGAGAGCAGATAGTAAATCTACCAGAGAACTTATCCCAACCTATGTATCCTTGGACAGACATGCCTATGATTTCTCCCTCCATATTTGATTCCAGTGCTCCCTTATGACATTCATCTGTCCACTTCGCAACCATTTTGGTTTCATAACTGTACTGCCTTTGCTGCTCTTTCTTACATTCAAACTGGACAAAAAATAACATAAAATACAGGTTTTGTTTTTTTAAAGATGGAAACATATCTGGGCTAGTTTGACAAGTGTTATATCCAGACTCCAATGAAACTACCCTATTTACACCATCTGGATCTGGCCCATAAGCTTTTGAATTGAAAGGACATCACTTTTTTGCAGGTGCTCTTGTAAATCAAAACTTGATATGCCTATGCAAATAATTTAAAATCCCATTACAACCAAAGAAGCAAACTGTATGCACCTTTGATACATATTCAAAACTATATCAAGAAGAAAAAAATGCCAAAATGATTACCACAGTATCTGCTTTTCTACAACATTTAGTGTGAGGTGTTAGAGAGGTTTTGAGTTATATTTGCTCTGGCATTTGTCTGCCACTGCAGGTGTCCCAATGTGACCCATGAAAAGGAAAGAAAAAATACACATTTCATTGAATTTACTGTTGTTACTATACATTTTAAATACCTTATTTTTATGGTCCCTTTGGGTGACATAATATGTTACATTATCTTCATGTCACATGACACAACACACAACTTATGCTCCTTTTGGTGATTTGTTTTATATTAAAGAAAGCAACCAGTTTATTAACTCCTTCATCCAGATTTAATCCTGTGACAGGGCCAATTGATTCCAAAGAATTTGCAGGCATGAGCAGAGTTAGTTGATAAAAAAGAATATAGCTAGGTCAAATCTGTTCCCTGATTGTTGATAATGGAGCATAAGTTAACTATCCCAATAGTGTGAGTTTTCAAATTTGAAGTGGGACTGCTTCTGCAGAAAAGGACCTAGGGGTTACAGTAGATGAGAAGCTGGATATGAGTCAACAGTGTGCCCTTGTTGCCAAGAAGGCCAATGGCATTTTGGGATGTATATGCAGGGGCATTGCCAGCAGATCGAGGGACGTGATTGTTCCCCTCTATTCGACATTGGTGAGGACTCATCTGGAGTACTGTGTCCAGTTTTGGACCCCACTCTACAAGAAGGATGCAGAAAAATTGGAAAGAGTCCAACAGAGGCCAGTGCATCCCTCAGCCCACGCCACTTCCAGCAGCTCCCATTGGCCTGGAGCAGCGAACTGCGGCCAGTGGGAGCCGTGATCGGCCAAACCTGCGGATGCGGCAGGTAAACAAACCAGCCGGCCCACCAGAGGCTTTCTCTGCACAAGCGGCGGAACAAGTTTGGGAACTACTGTTGTAATGAATAACTGAAGTCTGTATTTTCTTTCAGTACAGTAGAACCTCAGAGTTATGAACAGCTCTGGAATAGTGGTTGTTTGTAACTCTGAAACGTTGATAACTGGACAAAATGTGATGGTTGTTCTTTCAAAAGTTTACAACTGAACATTGACTTAATACAGCTTTGAAACTTTACTGTGCAGAAGAAAAATGCTGCTTTCCCTTTATTTTTTAATAGTTTATATTTAACACATTACTGTACTGTATCTGCATCTTCTTCTTCTTCTTTTTTTTTGTCCCTGCTGCTGCCTGATTGCATACTTCTGGTTCCAAATGAAGTGTGTGGTTGACTGGTCAGTTTGAAAATTTGGTGTTTGTAACTCTGAGGTTCTACTGTAGTAGAATAAGATTTGGAAAAAATATTTTACAAAGATTGTCTTACTTTTTTAACATTTCAGAGAAATTCCTAGTCTCTTCATGATCATTCATTGTGAACGCATATAAACATTTGATGAAATATGACTGAAGATTTACAATCTTAATTCAGAAACATCTTATTTTATGTTCAAGGCAAGTCTTGGTATACAGATCCATAACATTTTATAGGAATTTTAGTGACTGTTAAGAATATGGCTTTGAAAACTTTCATATAACACTTATGAATATTTAAAGATTATGTAGGAAGACTATGAAATGTAGCAATTGTGCGTGCTTGGTCTGCTATTTCTCAAACTTTAATATCTTGAACTTATATATAAGCTTTGTCCACAGGAGGCCCAATACTGAATGAGGATGTACAGGTCTGCTCTTTGCATATCTGCTGTACGCTGAAGCAGCCTGCTCACACCAAAAAAGTGGTTAGCAAACAGAGACCTAGTTGTAGCGGTGGCTACTCCAACAGCTGCACTCTGTTGCAGAGGGCTTGTTCACCCTGGAGAACAGAAAAAGGAAATGGGGACAGATATTTGGAGAATCAAGACAATAGTAGGGGTATTCTATATGTTGAACACCAAACTAGCTGTTCAGATCTGAAGTAACTGTCTTTATATAATTGCTCCAAAAGGTACACTTTATCTGCTAGATCTTAGCCCCATCTAATCCATTACAAAGGAGTCCATAAAACCAACTTGGAGAAAGTATGTTGCTGAATTGGGGCCATAATAAACAAGTGGAAGTACCCCTCTGAAGAGGGTGCAACTTTTGCAGTTTTTTGTGAATCTGCAGAAGTCATGGAGGTAAATTTACATTATTATATTGGACAGAGCCCAAAATGAGATCTGCAAAGATATTAATTCCATTGTACATGGGAGAGGGAGGTTGAGTCTGTTGCTTGTAAATAGCCTATTCTTTCAGGTAATCTGTTTCTGGTACACATTGCTCTTTTCTGACTACCTTGACAGATTGCTGTTCTTTCTTTTTCAGTTTAAACTTTTGTTTACTAACCATATGAACATACCCATCTTTGTATTTGCTGATTATTCTGTGTGCCTGTCACATAATTGTAATAAAATCTGTTGGGTGGAGTTTAAATAGTTATTAAACTTAAGTGATATTTCCTGAGGATTGGGAATTCTTTATTTCTGCTGGCTCTTTAGATTTTTCCAATTTAATTTTCTCGACACCAGTTCCCTTTGATAAAACTGTAACCTATTTTCTTTAACCCTCTTTCTATGAGACAATATTCAGTTAAGCAATTAGAGAGACTGTTAATATACTGTACATTCAAATAGACATTGAAATTATGCCTATTTCATAAACGTAAACATAAATTATAAGGCCAGAATTGACCTTGGTGATCATAGAATCTGACCTCCTGCATAACAGAGGCCATAGAACTTCCCCAAAATAATTCCCATTTCAACGAGAGCATATTTTTTAGAAAAACAATTAATCTTGATTTAAGTATTGTCAGTGATGGAGAATCCATCAGTTCCCTTGGTAAATAGTTCCAATGGTTAATTACCCTCACTCTTAAAAATCACACCTTATTTCCAGTTGGATTTTTTCTCTGACTTCAGATACCAGCCATTGGATCTGTTATACCTTTGTCTGCTAGAAGACCCCATTTTCATATTTTGTTCTCCACAGAGGTACTTATAAACTATAATCAAGTAACCCTTTACCCTTCTCTTTTTGAAGCTAAATAGCTTGTGCTCCTTGAGTCTATCACGATAAGACTTGTTTTCCAATTCTTTAACCATTGTTGCTCTTCTCTGAACCCTCTCCAATTTATCAACATCCTTCTTAAACGGTGTACATCAGAACTGGATATACTATTCCAGTAGTGGTCTGACCAGTGCAAAGTGCAGAGGTAGTATAACCTCCCTATTCCTAATCCCAAACCTGTCATTCACTCAGCTAACCTCATCATTAGCCAACATGGGGAAAAGGAGGAGAACAATCCCCACTGGCCCACCTAGTGGGTTGGGGGACACACCAGAGACCTTCCTCTCTGGTGGGACCCACAGTCCAGGTCAACTCCTCTTATGTCAAATAGGAAGTTGAGGGGGATAGGGGGGGGAACCTGGGCCCATCCTCTACTCCGGGTTCCAGCCCAGGGCCCTGTGGATTGCAGATGTCTACAGTGTTTCCTGTCTCCTTCTTTATCCTCCTGATTATGCTTGTATTCCTCAGTTCTCGAGCAGCACACCTTCTCACTCCCTGTTCCTTGCATGCCCTTCACTAACTGATGGGAGGTCCTTTTCAAACCAGGTATCCTGATAAGTCTGCCTTCCATAATTGATTCTAGTATGCTCTTAATTGACTCCAGAGGTCTTAATTAGCTTGCCTGTCTTAATTGGTTCAAGCAGGTTCCTGATTGCACTCATGCAGCCCCTGCTCTGTTCACTCAGGGAACAGAAAACTGTTTATCCAGTGGCCAGTATATCTGCCTTCTACTACTCTGCTGTACCCAACTGGCCTGGGTCTATCACAATAGGGTAGGACCAAGAATTGACCCCATGGGACCTCAGTAGAAAAACTGACTCAGGATGATGATCCCATGTTTACAATTACATTTTGAGACCTGTCAGTTAGCCTGTTTTTAGTCCATTTAACATATGCCATTTTATTTTTTATTTTTAATCTTTCATGATTTTTTAATCAAAATGTTGTGGGGTGCCAAGTCAAATGCTTCACAGAAGTCTAAGTATATTAGAGCAGTACTATTACCTTTATCAACCAAACTTGTAATTTCAACAACAAATATCAGTTTATAGGATCTATTTTTCATCATATTGATTGGCATTAATTATATTACTTTCTTTTAATTCTTTATTAATCAAATCCTGCATAAGCCATTCCATTGTTTTACCTAGTGATTTAGAAATGTCTGACTTTACTAGCTGCTGTTTAAAAACCTCCTGAGTTATTATTGGAATGGAAAGTGTTTCCTCATCGTATGATATTAGTTCATCATCTATACTTCCCCCCATCCCAGTACAGAACAGAAATATTTATTGAACATTTCTGCCTTATAAGAATTACTGACAAGTCTATCACTTCCATTTAGTAATGGACTACTACCATTTTTAAGATTAATTTTGTTCCTAATATACCTTTAAAAATCCACCTCCTTTTCATTGTCCTTAACTCTGCTACTGTAGATTTCTCCTGTAGCTATGTCCTTTTGATTCCCTGATCAATTTTCTATAATTCCTAGCTTCTGACTTATCTTCAGTACTATCAGCTTCCCCTTTCTTCCATTTGTTACATCTGCCTCTATCTCCTATCTAAGTCAAGCTGGATTTTTAACCTGTGTGGCCTTTTTTCTTCATCGTGACTTTTTGGACATATAATAAAATGTTCTTTAACAGTTCTCAATTATCATTCACATTTTTCTGTTTAAATTCTTTCTTTCAACCGATTTGTCTCATAATTGTTTTCAGCTTTGAAAATAAAATATAAGGTTGTGCTTAATATTAAACACAGTCCTAACACTGTGCAACTCTTAGACACAAACTGTATAATTGCTCACAGCAGTTACATAAAAGGACAGTTAAGTACACTCTTGACCTTCTAAAGAGAGGTACAAGTTCTTCCCTCACTGGCTGGCTGTCAACTTGGAAAGGAATGTTAAAGGTAATAAAGAGCCCAAAGTTAATCTGTCGTAATGATCTGTTATGGAAGTCACTCTTGAAGAAGACAGGAGCTCATTGGGTCAAAGCTCTCTGAGAAGCAGGAGATGTTCAGGGAAGGAAGCCTTCCAGCCATGTTCAGTGAACCAGAGTGAGATAGACATCCCACCTCACCAGGAGCCAAATAATGTTTTAATGAATTATAGGACAAACAGACCTAATCTTCTTCCCCTTTTGGAGCTACTCAGCTGGTGTTCCTTGCAGAGTGTGAAGCCACAGCACTGGGACAAATAGATATAAGATAAGGGTTTGTAGTGCACATGAGGTGGGAAGATCATTTATAAAAACTGTCTTTCCTAAAGACTTTCCCCTTCAGCAACATATTTTTTGACTGTCTGTGGTAGTCTGAACTTTCCCCTGGATAGATCACCCAACTCCACAACCAGGGGAAGAAGGAGGATCCGGGGAACTACAGGCCAGTCAGCCTCACCTCAGTCCCTGGAAAAATCATGGAGCAGATCCTCAAGGAATCAATTCTGAAGCACTTAGAGGAGAGGAAAGTGATCAGGAACAGATAGCATGGATTCACCAAGGGCAAGTCATGCCTGACTAACCTAATTGCCTTCTGTGATGGGATAACTGGCTCTGTGGATGAGGGGAAAGCGGTGGATGTGTTATTCCTTGTCATTAGCAAAGCTTTTGACACGGTCTCCCACAGTATTCTTGCCAGCAAGTTAAAGAAATATGGGCTGGATGAATGGACTATAAGGGGATAGAAAGCTGGCTAGATAGTCAGGCTCGGTGGGTAGTGATCAATGGCTCCATGTCAAGTTGGCAGCTGATATCAAGCAGAGTGCCCCAAGGTTCGGTCCTGGGGCTGGTTTTGTTCAATATCTTCATTAATGATTTGGAGGATGGCATGGACTGCACCCTCAGCAAGTTTGCAGATGACACTAAACTGGAAGGAGTGGTAGATATGCTGGAGGGATAGGATACAGAGGGCCATAGACAAATTAGAGGATTGGGCCAAAAGAAATCTGATGAGGTTTAACAAGAACAAGTGCAAAGTCCTGCAGTTAGGATGGAAGAATCCCATGCTCTTCTACAGGCTAGGGACCGAATGGCTAGGCAGCCATTCTGCAGAAAAGGACCTAGGGGTGACAGTGGATGAGAAGCTGGATATGAGTCAACAGTGTGCACTTGTTGCCAAGAAGGCCAATGGCATTTGGGATGTATAAGTAGGGGCATTGCCAGCAGATCGAGGGACGTGATCATTCCCCTCTATTCGACATTGGTGAGGCCTCATTTGGAGGACTGTGTCCAGTTTTGGGCCCCACACTAGAAGAAGGATGTGGACACATTGGAGAGAGTCCAGTGGAGGAGAATGAAAATAATTAGGGGGCTGGGACACATGACTTATGAGGAGAGGCTGAGGGAACTGGGATTCTTTAGTCTGCAGAAGAGAAGAATGAGGGGGGATTTGATAGTTGCTTTCAACTATCTGAAGGGGGGTTCCGAAGAGGATGGATTTCCACTGTTCTCAGTGATACCAGATGACAGAACAAGGAGTAATGGTCTCAAGTTGGAGTGCGGGAGGTTTAGGTTGTAAGTTATAAAAAAACCTTTTTCACTAGGAGGGTGGTGAAGCCCTGGAATGGGTTACCTAGGGAGATGGTAGAATCTCCTTCCTTAGAGGTTTTCTAGGTCAGGCTTTACAAAGCCCTGGCTGGGATGAATTAGTTGGGAATTGGTCCTGCTTTGAGCAGGAGGTTGGACTAGATGACCTCCTGAGGTCCCTTCCGACCCTGATATTCTATGATTCAGACAACTGCAGATATCTTTAACTATTACTTTATACCCGGTTAGAGTTCTGATGTAAAGTTCCATAGTTAAATTTGAAAAGTGGGAAACAATGAAAAAAACTATTATTCCATAGCCCTTAGCTGCATGGTGGTGTAATATGGAGTGACCCATCTCAAAATAAATCACTTAATTATCAGCCAGCTCTACAAAATGCATTGTAAAAGAAACTGTGTGTTCTATAATTGCAGTATGCATATTATGGTTAAAGTAAAAAGGTCTTAATTCATCAGTGGATTTTTCAGCAACATGAAACCAGTTAATCATATAAATAATAAAATGGACATTTATTATAGGTATGGGCTAAACAGGTTCACTATAATTTAAGCTGCCTTCATATAATGGAGTATTCAGACGCCAGAAAATATTTTGCTATCACCTCCTTCTAAGAGATATGCACATTGCCAGGATTTTAATTTTACTCCTGGAAGTACCTCTCCCAATAGATTAGTTTTAAATGTCAGTGTTCCACTCTCCAACCAATTACATTAAGAGTGCAGCAAATGAAAATGTGTTTATAGGAGGTGTGATGACTGTACAGCATCCATAATACATTAATTGAAGTTGCACTTTAACATTTCTTGCTTACAATATCTAGTCAGGACTCTAAGGCTCAGTAGTTCTTTTGTCAGTTGCTAATCATTAAAGTCAGAATGTTTATTTGTTTTGGTTGTTAATTCTTTAAGGTCTTCACACCAGAGCACTCCTTAGTATATTTGGGTGAGTCTACAAAATATTTCCACTGTGATCACATCACTATGCACAGGGGTAGGAATTTTGGGGAAGGGCTAGTGAAATAATTCTATGGCGTATACTACAACTTGCCCCTTCACATCTTTGTCCCACCCTGCTTATCCACTCTTATCTTTTTATCATATCATATCACCCCTCGGCTCCACAAATCTTCCCATTCTCAAACCCCTGTTTGCCCATTTGTCTCACCAGTCATCTTACCACTTTCATCCATGCCATATCTTAAACATAGAATTCCCTGAACTGATTCATAAGGACACCAAACTCTTCTGATTGTGGTGATTCTAGTGATGTTAAACTAGTTGGGCTGTAATTTCTCAGTGAGTCCATCACTAGCATGTTGGCTACATTCCAGTCTTCAGAAATCATTCCTAAACTCAGTGAGCTTTAAATCAATGGATTACCTGAGAGCACTGATTCCCAGGATCCACTCCTACTATGATACTGACAAAGATTTTAGCCAGGTAGGCTGATGTCAAGGGCTTAGTCAAAGCCCAGTAGGTAATAGTTCATAATTATAGAAAAAAGTCGATTTATGTTTTTTCCTTCTACCCTACCCTGAAATTCTTGCTTAGTTTCTCATACTGTGCACTCTTCAAGTCAGTGTGTGTGTGTTACTACCTGTTTGGACAATACCTAATATATTGTGGGCAATTACACAGTGTATATAATAAATTATGAAATAATACAAGTATGTAATATCTGTATGCTGGGATCTTGAGATCCTATGCTTCCACACCATTTCTTGCCGCAGAAGTGAAGCTCAGCTGTTTGTTATAGGGTCTATATATAGTTGTCAACAATGAGAAAAGATTTGCAAGCCACAGTTTCTCAGATAAGATAGAGGACTGCTAGGTCCTCAGCCACTGGAGGTATGTGCATTTTGGTGAGCTTAAAACTCCCCCATATCCTAGTTCTTAGTTACTCACCTGCCTCTTATCATTCCCACTCTCCCTATCACTATATTCAATGAATTATTGAATAATTAAGAACAATAAATTGATTTAAATGATGTTTGTCAGCCATCACCCTGACCACCTTACTTCCATGTTCCACTTCTTCCCTCCATTCTTATTTCTGTTATCTTTCTGTTTAGATTGTAAGCACTTAAAGGCAGAGAATTTGACTTCCTGAGCACCTTTACAGCACCTTGCACAGCTGGGGCCTTAATCTGCCTGGGCCATTTGAGAGGTACCAGTATGAAGGAATAATAACAGTATGAAAGAATAATAATTAACAGAGTGAATTATAAGTAAATACCAGTGCTGTAATTGTGGATGTGTGTCTTGGAGATATATCAGATGAGATAACATTGCATTCCTTGCATATATAGAGGCTGTCTGTTGGGCTATCTGGTTTATAGGAAGCTGGTTTGGGATACTGTGAGGACAAGTTGCTGTAAAACCAGTGTGTGGTTTTGATCATAATGGGAAGATGAGGCACAAGTTTTGTAGTGTCATAGGCAGAATATTGATATTGGTGGCTTGTAAATATAAACTTAACTGGAGGAGAAAATGTGATTGGGTTTGTGGCCTGTATGTACCGAGCTGGAGGTAATTAGTTAGTTAGAGAGAGAGAGAGAGAGAGAGAGACAGAGAGAGAGAGAGAGAGAGAGACAGAGAAAGAGACAGAGAGGAGATTTAAGTGTGGTTATTGTTAATGTTTAAAATACAGAAGTAGATTTAGGGTATGTCTACACTACGGAATAAGGTCGAATTTATAGAAGTCGGTTTTTTAGAAATCGGTTTTATATATTCGAGTGTGTGTGTCCCCACAGAAAATGCTCTAAGTGCATTAAGTGCATTAACTCGGCGGAGTGCTTCCACAGTACCGAGCCTAGAGTCGACTTCCGGAGCGTTGCACTGTGGATAGCTATCCCACAGTTCCAGCAGTCTCCGCTGCCCATTGGAATTCTGGGTTGAGATCCCAATGCCTGATAGGGCTAAAACATTGTTGCGGGTGGTTCTGGGTACATATCGTCAGGCCCCCCTTCCCTCCCTCCCTCCGTGAAAGCAAGGGCAGACAATCGTTTCACGCCTTTTTTCCTGAGTTACCTGTGCAGACGCCATACCACGGCAAGCATGGAGCCCGCTCAGGTAACCGTCACCCTATGTCTCCTGGGTGCTGGCAGACGTGGTATGGCTTTGCTACACAGTAGCAGCAACCCATTGCCTTCTGGCTGCAGACGGTGCAGTATGACTGGTAGTCGTCCTCGTCGTGTCCGAGGTGCTCCTGACCACGTCAGCTGGGAGCACCTGGGCAGACATGGGTGCAGGGACTAAATTTGGAGTGACTTGACCAGGTCATTCTCTTTAGTCCTGCAGTCAGTCCTATTGAACCGTCTTATGGTGAGCAGGCAGGCGATACGGATTGCTAGCAGTCATACTGTACCATCATCTGCCAGGCAGACAAGAGATGAGGATTGCTAGCAGTCGTATTGTACCATCTTCTGCCAGGCAGGCAAGAGATGAGGATGGCTAGCAGTCGTACTATACCATCTTCTGCCGAGCAGCCGTGAGATGTGGATGGCATGCAGTCCTTCTGCACCATCTGCTGCCAGCCAAAGATGTAAAAGATAGATGGAGTGGATCAAAACAAGAAATAGACCAGATTTGTTTTGTACTCCCCCCCTCCCCTGTCTAGGGGACTCATTCCTCTAGGTCACACTACAGTCACTCACAGAGAAGGTGCAGCGAGGTAAATCTAGCCATGTATCAATCAGAGGCCAGGCTAACCTCCTTATTCCAATAAGAACAATATTCTTAGGTGCACCATTTCTTATTGGAACCCTCCGTGAAGTCCTGCCTGAAATACTCCTTGATGTAAAGACACCCCCTTTGTTGATTTTAGCTCCCTGAAGCCAACCCTGTAAGCCGTGTCCTCAGTCGCCCCTCCCTCCGTCAGAGCAACGGCAGACAATCATTCCGCGCCTTTTTTCTGTGCGGACGCCATACCAAGGCAAGCATGGAGGCCGCTCAGCTCACTTTGGCAATTAGGAGCACATTAAACACCACACGCATTATCCAGCAGTATATGCAGCACCGGAACCTCTCAAAGCGATACCGGGCGAGGAGGCGACGTCAGCGCGGTCACGTGAGTGATCAGGACATGGACACAGATTTCTCTGAAAGCATGGGCCCTGCCAATGCATGCATCATGGTGCTAATGGGGCAGGTTCATGCTGTGGAACGCCGATTCTGGGCTCGGGAAACAAGCACAGACTGGTGGGACCGCATAGTGTTGCAGGTCTGGGACGATTCCCAGTGGCTGCGAAACTTTCGCATGCGTAAGGGCACTTTCATGGAACTTTGTGACTTGCTTTCCCCTGCCCTGAGGCGCATGAATACCAAGATGAGAGCAGCCCTCACAGTTGAGAAGCGAGTGGTGATAGCCTTGTGGAAGCTTGCAACGCCAGACAGCTACCGGTCAGTTGGGAATCAATTTGGAATGGGCAAATCTACTGTGGGGGCTGCTGTGATGCAAGTAGCCCACGCAATCAAAGATCTGCTGATATCAAGGGTAGTGACCCTGGGAAATGTGCAGGTCATAGTGGATGGCTTTGCTGCAATGGGATTCCCTAACTGTGGTGGGGCCATAGATGGAACCCATATCCCTATCTTGGCACCGGAGCACCAAGCCGCCGAGTACATAAACTGCAAGGGGTACTTTTCAATAGTGCTGCAAGCTCTGGTGGATCACAAGGGACATTTCACCAACATAAACGTGGGATGGCTGGGAAAGGTGCATGACGTTCCCATCTTCAGGAACTCTGGTCTGTTTCAAAAGCTGCAGGAAGGGACTTTATTCCCAGACCAGAAAATAACTGTTGGGGATGTTGAAATGCCTATATGTATCCTTGGGGACCCAGCCTACCCCTTAATGCCATGGCTCATGAAGCCGAGCACAGGCAGCCTGGACAGTAGTCAGGAGCTGTTTAACTACAGGCTGAGCAAGTGCAGAATGGTGGTAGAATGTGCATTTGGACGTTTAAAGGCGCGCTGGCGCAGTTTACTGACTCACTTAGACCTCAGCGAAACCAATATTCCCACTGTTATTACTGCTTGCTGTGTGCTCCACAATATCTGTGAGAGTAAGGGGGAGACCTTTATGGTGGGGTGGGAGGTTGAGGCAAATCGCCTGGTGCTGGTTACGCGCAGCCAGACACCAGAGCAGTTAGAAGAGCACAGGAGGGCGCGGTACACATCAGAGAAGCTTTGAAAACCAGTTTCATGACTGGCCAGGCTACGGTGTGAAAGTTCTGTTTGTTTCTCCTTGATGAAACCCCCCGCCCCTTGGTTCACTCTACTTCCCTGTAAGCTAACCACCCACTCCTCCTCCCTTCAATCACCGCTTGCAGAGGCAATAAAGTCATTGTTGCTTCACATTCATGCATTCTTTATTCATTCATCACACAAATAGGGGGATGACTACCAAGGTAGCCCAGGAGGGGTAGGGGAGGAGGGAAGGAAAATGCCACACAGCACTTTAAACACAGCACTTTAAAAGTTTACAACTTAAACATTTATTGAATGACAGCCTTCTTTTTTTTGGGCAATCCTCTGTGGTGGAGTGGCTGGTTGGCTGGAGGCCCCCCCACTGCGTTCTTGGGCATCTGGGTGTGGAGGCTATGGAACTTGGGGAGGAGGGCGGTTGGTTACAAAGGGGCTGCAGTGGCAGTCTGTGCTCCAGCTGCCTTTGCTGCAGCTCAACCATACACTGGAGCATACTGGTTTGGTCCTCCAGCAGCCTCAGCATTGAATCCTGCCTCCTCGCATCACGCTGCCGCCACATTTGAGCTTCAGCCCTCTCTTCAGCCCGCCACTTACTCTCTTCAGCCCGCCACCTCTCCTCCCGGTCATTTTGTGCTTTCCTGCACTCTGACATTATTTGGCTCCACGCATTCGTCTGTGCTCTGTCAGTGTGGGAGGACAGCATGAGCTCGGAGAACATTTCATCGCGAGTGCGTTTTTTTTTCTTTCTAAGCTTCACTAGGCTCTGGGAAGGAGAAGATCCTGTGATCATTGAAACACATGCAGCTGGTGGAGAAAAAAAAAAGGGACAGCGGTATTTAAAAAGATACATTTTATAAAACAGTGGCTACACTCTTTCAGGGTAATCCTTGCTGTTAACATTACATACATAGCACATGTGCTTTCGTTACAAGGTCGCATTTTGCCTTCCCCCACCACGTGGCTACCCCCTCAACCTTCCTCCCTCCCTGTGGCTAACAGCGGGAAACATTTCTGTTTAGCCACAGGCAAACAGCCCAGCAGGAATGGGCTCCTCTGAGTGTCCCCTGAAGAAAAGCACTCTATTTCAACCAGGTGACCATGAATTATATCTCACTTTCCTGGGGATAACACAGAGAGATAAAGAACGGATGTTGTTTGAATGCCAGCAAACATACACTGCAATGCTTTGTTCTACAATGATTCCCGAGTACGTGTTACTGGCCTGGAGTGGTAAAGTGTCCTACCATGAAGGACACAATAAGGCTGCCCTCCCCAGAAACCTTTTGCAAAGGCTTTAGGAGTACATCTAGGAGAACCGCGAATGCCAGGGCAAAGTAATCCTTTCACATGCTTGCTTTTAAACCATGTATAGTATTTTAAAAGGTACACTCACCAGAGGTCCCTTCTCCGCCTGCTGGGTCCAGGAGGCAGCCTTGGGTGGGTTCGGGGGGTACTGGCTCCAGGTCCAGGGTGAAAAACAGTTCCTGGCTGTCGGGAAAACCGGTTTCTCCGCTTGCTTGCTGTGAGCTATCTACAACCTCATCATCATCATCATCTTCTTCGTCCCCAAAACCTGCTTCCATATTGCCTCCATCTCCATTGAAGGAGTCAAACAACACGGCTGGGGTAGTGGTGGCTGAACCCCCTAAAATGGCATGCAGCTCATCATAGAAGCGGCATGTTTGGGGCTCTGACCCGGAGCGGCCATTCACCTCTCTGGTTTTCTGGTAGGCTTGCCTCAGCTCCTTCAGTTTCACGCGGCACTGCTTCGGGTCCCTGTTATGGCCTCTGTCCTTCATGCCCTGGGAGATTTTGACAAAGGTTTTGGCATTTCAAAAACTGGAACGGAGTTCTGATAGCACGGATTCCTCTCCCCAAACAGCGATCAGATCCCGTACCTCCCGTTCGGTCCATGCTGGAGCTCTTTTGCGATTCTGGGACTTCATCGTGGTCACCTGTGCTGATGAGCTCTGCATGGTCACCTGCAGCTTGCCACGTTGGCCAAACAGGAAATGAGATTCGAAAGTTCGCGGTTCTTTTCCTGTCTACCTGGCCAGTGCATCTGAGTTGAGAGTGCTGTCCAGAGCGGTCACAATGGAGCGCTCTGGGATAGCTCCCAGAGGCCAATACCATTGAATTGTGTCCACAGTACCCCAAATTCGAGCCAGCAAGGTCGATTTAAGCGCTAATCCACTTGTCAGGGTGGAGTAAGGAAATCGATTTTAAGAGCCCTTTAAGTCGAAATAAAGGGCTTCATTGTGTGGACGGGTGCAGGTTTACATCGATTTAACACTGCTAAATTCGACCTAAAGTCCTAGTGTAGACCAGGGCTTAGTGAGATAGTAAATGAGAATTCATGGGGTAGACTATTAGGGTCAGATTTTTAAAGGTATTGAGTTATCTAAAGAGGCAGACAGGCACCCAGTAGGATTTTCAAAAGTGCCTAGACTCCTATCTGCATTTTTAGACTCTTAAATGCCTTCAAAATCTGGCCTTTAACGTATAAACTTTGTATAAACTTAACTCCAAATTTCCTCCTTCTCAAATTAGAGAGACACAGTGGATTGGCCCAACTTCTGTTGGTGAAAAGAGACAAGCTTTCAAGCTTACACCAAACTTTAAGCTTGAGAGCTTATCTCTTTCACCAACAGAGGTTTGTTCAACAAAAGATATCACCTTACCAATCATGTCTCTCTACTATCCTGGAACCAACATGGCTACAACACTGCAAACTCACTTTCATATGTTATTTATAAAACTAACAGTCTAATATTACTTTGCAGTAATGAATATCTATTTACAAATGTAACTCTGTCTTAGGGTTCATTTGTCTGAAATATTTAGTGTTTACAATTCTGTGAAAACAAGAGCAACAACTAAACCAACAACCAGTGTCCCTGCAATGTCTTTCCAGCTGTTCACTGGAGGCAATCTTCTTGAGCCCTTTCCATCAGCACTGACCATATTACCATCATACTAAATCAAAATATTGTTCGTGATCAAGACGGACTTCTTAAGACCTATGAACTAAAGAATCTAATCATCAACATATATATTTCTATCATCTTGCCTTAAGGGAAAGTCTCACACACTCATCAAATCCAGTCCCTGAAGCATCAAATTAATCAATTCAACGACTCTCTTGTTCTTGCTTGTTGCTGCAGCACTCAGCAGGAAAGTTCTGATAGTAACTTCTATTAATTCTGCCATCAACAAATCACAAGAAAAGATGAAGCAATTACAAAATAAAAGAAGCAAGACTACTTTTTTCTCCTACAGTGCAGTGGGTTATACATATTCTTTGCTGCACTTAAAGGCAAGTTTCTATAGTGCTTATTAGTTCAGATAGCTAGATTGCTAAACATTATTAAATGCTGTGTTAAACTTAAAGAGCCAGATTCTTATTTAAACTAAGATCTTTACATCACTCTGGAATTAAAAAGAGTCATTAAAGTGGGCATTGATTATATTTACCTACACTTTAAGGACCCTTCACACTGCCTGAGTGATGTAAAGGGACGTAGTATAAATTAGAGTTTGGCCCAAGAATATAAAAATAAAGTAAAGGGATCGCAATATTAGATAATAATGAATGAAGCTCTGAAAAAACTTGGGAGATTTCACATCACAGATGTTTCAGTGAACTGTTCCCCATAAACCGTCATTCACAGTGGTTTAAACCACAATTTTACTTAAATTTTCTTTTGGGATCAAGCAGTCCCTAAATTTCAAAGTGAAACTTGACCAAAACTGTAATAAAAGTGTGTCACTCAGGAGTCCCAATAAAGGATTGAATGCATTTCTTTGATCCAGTCACATTATGTAAATGAAGGTTAAAAAAGGTTGCAGCCCCATTGTGTGGCAGGAGTCAGTATCCACTGACTTCAGTGGCAACTGGTATGGGGTTTGCATGTTTTCCACTCCAAATCCTAGCCCCCCCAGAATAGATATTAGGATCAGCCACAGTTTTGTGAAACTCTGCAAACCATTCAGCACTCCCGGGTTGTGATTTAAGGTTGGGAACAAAATCTAATTTCTTTACAAAATCTTCGTAATCTCTAATAATGACAGAACTACTCACCGATCTTTAAGGCTGAGAAAATAGGTATTTGGAAGTGATAATGCCTCTTCAGCATACCAATCACGATTTACAGTGCTATCATTCCAAATAGCACCATCTCTAAAAGTTCCATCTCTCAATAATAAAACCAGCATGGGTCCAAAGATCAGCCTTAATAGGAGATGGCACGACAGCTACAGGAAAAAAAATGCTGTTTCTCTTCTCTCAAACTGTAATATGTGCCCCAGACCTTGGCATAAATGTTCATGAATTAATACATCTTGTATGTTACAGATGGTACCAGAGTGCATCGGACATTCATTTTGATATTATGAATAGGATAGTTTCTGTTAGATCATGAAATACTACATTTTATTGCTTCTCATTCTAGATGTATTCAATTGTGATGAATGTCTTCATTTTGTTATTGCATGCATACATGGGTGTAGGGACAGAGCCTTTGCCATGACTCCTGACAGTATAGTGCAGGAGGTACAGTTCAGGTGAAGGCAAGGTGATTTTAATCCACCTTTGTTGTGACTTGTGCATCTTGGTAGGTAACCTGAGTCACTTCTTTAGGAACCTTCTTGTTGTATACCTAAATTTAGGACAGGGTCCTCACCTTTATCTATAAGGTGTGCTAAGAATCCCTTTAGCATTAAGTGCAATGGACACATGTCCTTTGCCCCTGGTCCCATGACCTTATGTCAGCCCTGTGCTGCTCCTGTGCTGGGAAAGTTGTCACTTGTTGAATTGTGGCTCCTTTACGGGTCCTATACAATACCAGAATGGCATATGGAGGCCCAGGTAGGGGTCAGAATTGACCCCATAATTTTCTATTAAGAATAGCTGTATGATCATCACGTAGGGGGTGCTATTTATGTTTCCTCATTTAGGTAGTACACAGGTCATTGCTCTTATAAAGACTCACTTGAATGAACAAAAGCTAAATTCTAAAGCAGAATTAAATTAAAAAAGAACCCCACACCACTTGAAATATGTAAGTAGTTACATCATATGTGCATTTATTGAAAAATACCTTCCTTGTACGTATTAAGAGCCATGAACCAAAGCCAAGTGGTTTTAACTGTCTATGATAAGCAGTTATTTTGTAATTGTTCACTGAAATGTGATATTGCAGTTATAAAATAGTATATTAAAATATTAAAATGAATACATTTGTACTATGAAGTAGATTTACACTTTGGTTTAAAAATACAAACCTGGAATAAGTTTTGTTCGGTGCTGTTATTGAGCAGAGATAGACTTTCAATATATCACAGCAAGACCTCTTTAACTTCGGTGTCATTATAATACTTTGGATCAGTAACAAATGAAGAAGTGTTAGGGGGCTTATTCCGTCACCCACTTACTTCCCTGGTCCTTCTCGCATGAACAGAGAGCAACAATACCCGAAGTCCAAAGGTGCAAACAATTCAATGTTTATTGGGGTGAACTTCCAGCAAGCATGATTCCAGTTTCCTTCCTTAGTATCCTCCTTCCCAGCTCTGACACCACAGAGCCTTACACCTGTGTCCCTGTTCCCATTCCTACCCTTAGCCAAACATGATTCCAACTTCCTTACTCCCATTCCCTGTTCCCATTTCACCCTTTAGCAAAACATGATTCCAATTTTCTTACCCCATTCCCTGTTCCCATCTCCCACACCCACCCCCAATCCCCCCCACACCCACACCCACCCACTTCCTCATTGACTACAGATTATATAGTAAAACTTGAGTTCTGCTTAGCTATACCTTAACCAATCATTTTCCTGAAATTTAACTAACCAATCCTAACATATTGTAACATGATTATGTACCCAATTATATCCCACCACCTTAATTAGTTTACACCCAGCAAAATTAATTATACAGCAGACAGGAACAATCACAGAACCAGACAGAGATTATACAGACAAACAATAGCAAAGTGGGAACTATAATAACAAGACAATACAGAAGTGAGGATTTCACATCCCAGCTATTGATAAGTGAGTTCTTGCCAGAGCTATCAAACTAAGTTTCCTTTTAAATTTTCTAGGCACTTCCCTTTCTCTGGAGGTGATAGGAATACAATCCTGTCCTGATAGTGCCTAACAGCCCAATAGCACCTTATTTCAATGTGACTAGTTTGGAATGTGAGGATGTGACTGTTCGCTTCCCAGCTTATGGCTGCCTCTGCTGCTTAGCCAAAGGCCTTAGCCTAAGAACAGGGCCTCAGACTGTCACAGTAAGAGAAAGTCCTTACACCAGCAGATAGTGATTTTGATTCTTTCTTTTATACCTCTATAATTAGCCAAGTGATGAGAATACACCTAAATTCTTAGAGTATAGGCCTTTACAGACAGGCCTGAATATCTTTATCCTAACAAGAAGTTCAGAAATATCCTTCTGTGAAAATACTTTACAAATCTTTGTGCAAAGTGGTTACAAACAGTGACAGAGATGTCCAAAACTAAACTAACAAATACTAAAAATTGGTTACTATCATCAGATTCTTAGCAGGGTATGGAGTTGTGAGAATGGGCAGCAAGTAACTAAAATGAGATACAAAAAAGATTAGATTAAAGAAAATTAAAAAATAAATCCTAAAAGTAGTTTATTTCAATGTTTGTGTAAAGATTCTTTCCCCCTGTACAAGATTGCCAGTGAAAACTGTCAGTTCCTAGAATGACTCAACATTGCAAATGATCTGAATCCTACATTTATCATTTAAAATAAAAGTTTAAAAGTAAATCATAACTACAAGGCAAACAGAACTATTTAAAGCTCTATGAACTATAGATACTAAAATATTGTCAGTGACTGGCAGGATACTGTTTAATGGGTTTGTTTAAAACTTCTAAAAAAAAAAGGAGTACTTGTGGCACCTTAGAGACTAACCAATTTATTTGAGCATGAGCTTTCTTCTGATTCTCCTACTAGAGATCCTGTAGGTAACTGAATCTACTAAAATGGTAATCTCACTTCAGATGAATTACATTCTTCAGACGAATTACATCATGTTCTTGCTAGTTCTGCCTATACATGTCTTCAACTCCTCTAATCATATTTCTTTTTTGTACTGATGTACACATATCCACACTCATAGGCGTATGTATCTTCCACTACTTTGCCTTACTTGAACAGACAACCTCACATTTACACTTAGACTAACTTATTATTAACATAAAGACATCTATCTAATGTAATGTATTGGATTTGCTTAACTTAATCATATTTTCATGTACTTGAGTTGTCTAATAGTTGTGTGAAAATGGGTAAAAATGAATAGCAAATTTGGTAAAACCTGGGAATTTTTTTGGTAAATATCAATTAAAAAGTGAAAATGAAGGTGCCTTGCTTATTTTCTACAAGCATTACCTGTCTTTAGACAAGGCTTACGTGGGATCTTTAAAGCTAGCAAAATTGAAACTCACATCACACCTTGCTAAATCCCTGTTTCACTGGGCCTAAACACTGTAGTGAAACAGCTTTTCCTGAACCTAGACAAGATGGACATGGATGGGGGAAGCTGTCCTCATGACAGTCTGTAGATGTACTCATGTGGTGCCAGGAGGATGAGCATTCTCATTGGAGGGCCCATGACTCTGTAATGTACTCCTCAACTTCACTTGGCAGAGTTTGTTGACCTTCAGAGCATGATGAAAGTTTAATTTATTTTTCCAAGGGTGGTATTTTCAAAAGTCTTTAATTTTGGCCTAATTGATCCCATTGAACCACTGACTTTGATACTAAGAAGACACAAGCCAATGCTGAACACTTTTGAAAATCCCACTTCAAGGCACATTCTGAAGGTATATTCTGATGCGTTAAGGCTTTTTTGGTTTGGTGGGCACCATACTTCATTGCTATGATTAACATGGAATTAATAGTTCTTTGAGGTTGTTGTTTTTATCATGGATTGTAAGTGGACGTAAAGGCTAATGAGTGAATTCTATAAAAGAATAAAATATCTAAGAAAAAGGAATCAATGGGTGAGTCAGGAACCCTTGCTGCAAGGGAATTTGAGGAAAAGTTTATTGGACTTCATAAGCATAACAAATTTTGAGAAGATTGGGACTTCAGAAGCCTGAGGAGTTTTTTCTTGGTAGAAAGGAATTTTCTTAAATAAATTTTCTTAAATCTCATTTCACTGTTTGGAACTTTTCTGTAGCACACATTCAATAGTGCTAATTTTAGTACAAAAAAGATGGGTTATTGAGTTTTCTATTTAAGCCATTTCTGAATACCTAAACTCTTGAGATGACAAATGATTGTCTATGAATTATATTAAACCTGATAAAATAAATTGTCAGAATATTAAATACTAAAAGAGGAGGGCAAAGTTAGAAAAGCTTGAAGAGCCACCAAGAGATTGTTATGGAATGTCTCTTTCACTTGGCCATGCTTCCTATCCCAGCCACATGAAGTGCACAGAAGACACTATGGTAGCTCTTCATGAAACAAAAATTACCTGGTACTGGAATAAGCCTCCTGTGACCAATTAAACTGGCTTTAGGGCAGTGTTCCACCAAAGGAGTGATGAAAAACTTCTCTAAGGAAGGCAGTGTTTAGCCTGATGTATAAAAATGTCATTTATCCCATTCCTGGGCTAGCATCTCAACATGATAAATATTATTGTCTAGTGTCTGGGATGACAAATTAATGTCTCTGAAAAGCTGGAGAAGCTGGTTGGGAACCTGAATAGTCACTGAGAATAACATTCCATACATTCATTTCATGCTGTTTCCAGGTGAAAAAAATTATAAATATCTTCTAATTGGTTTCTTGTATAACTGCGCAGAGATCTTCAATTACAGTAATACGTTTTTATCCCAACAGCAGCTCACTTGACATTTACAGGTTTGGCAGCAGCATACTTTTCTTGCTGTTACTGGGTATAGCAATTTTACAATCAATGTGACTAGGTGACCTTTGCAACTAAATTCAGCTCTTCAGCGTTTCTTCGAAAAATAATAGAAATGCCTTATAAGAGTGGAGCATTGTGCTGCACATCATCCAGTCAAAGAAAGATCTGAAACTCATGCTGGGGCTAACATCACAAGTATGGGGCTGACCCTTGGTAGGCTCTGTCCTGGGTAAGCTACCCATGTGGGAAAGAAAAAGGGTCCAAACCGCAAAGTGATTTAGATGCTGCAACTTTAAAGTATCTAGCCACCCAGTGGAAGCCACAAGCCCTGAGCTGGGAGCCTAAGCTCCCTATACAATGTATGGGAAGAGAGGGACCTAGAGCCACAAAAGGCAGCAAACTGAATGTGGAGCTGCCTGAGCTAGCCAATAGCAGATGTCAAAAGAAGGGTCCTAAACTCCGCCCCTCTCAGGGAGTTTGGCACCTAAGGCCAGGCAGGAGGGAGATGACTATTTCTGCTTGGGATAAACAGCCAGGAACCCCCTCCTGTAGTCAAATACCTAAGCTGTTTCTTGCATGAAAGTTGGTAGCCTACACCTAACTCCACTTGAGTTGAGCCTGGGAGGCCTCCCTTATATCCTTTACCCCAGTTTTTAGGGCAGCAACCCAGGAGGAGGGGTACCCGGGTATAATTCCCACTGCTGCCTGATGAATAGAAGGGATTATTATAAATATGATAATCTAAAGCCTATAGAGTCATTCTTATTCTATCTCTGATCCAATCACTATGTAATTAGTTAAGTATTTCATACACAGTGGAACATCTTCAAAAGGAGAGTCAGCATTTCCCGAAAGCCTGTGTTTAGGGCACTCACTAGAAAGGTGGGAGATTCCTGTTCCAGGTAGGGTGGGGCATTGAACTGGGATCTTCTACATTCTGGGCATGTGCCCAAACCACTGGGCTAAAAGGAAGCTGCTGCCTCCCCATCTTGCTACTACCCAAGGCTGTTTTACTCAGAGCATGCCTACCAAATTTGTTGCCACAGGTCTGACAGGTGCGGCAATGACTACTTTGAAGTTCCTCTTGGGGCTTAGATGTGAGCTAGGCACCAAACTGTGGTGCAGTCAAGAGAGAGGCAACTGCACACATGCCTAGCTGCCAAAACATAGGGGATTTTTAGCATGAACATTTAGGTGAAAAGGGACTTTAAGCACCAACAGCTGAATAGGTGTTTCAAGGATCTCAGTGATACCTAAAGTGGCAATTAGACACCTAAATCCTGTTGTTGATATGGCTGAAGGAGCCCAGGGGGGATTGGAGCTGAGCAGAAGAGTTGTTCTTGGTAGCAGACGTTTTGAGGAAAACTGGAGATGCTGGTCAACTGGGCAGTGAGAAAGAATCTATCCAAGGGAGATGGAGAATCCCTTAGAATCTGGGAGCATGAAGTTGTGGAGAATCTTTATCCTATTTAAGGGTAAATCTGCCCCTGTGTACAACAAACTGTATCCATCAGTGTTTCTTCTATGGAGCCCAATAAAAGCATGATGAAGGTATAAAACATGATGAGGTATAAAACAGCTCTCTCAGCTATAGGGTGAAGCCAAGCGACCATAGAATGCTTAGTGGGAGAGTTAATTTAAAAGAATTTCCAAATGCTTTTCTTCATCAAATAAATTATTCCCAACAACTCTGAATTGACTTCAATTGATGGGACTCTGGATTTTTTTCCTGCCAGGCTCTCTCTAATAGTTTTGTGCAAAACAGCATTTCTTCTTCACAGTTATCTTGTCACTTCCTTTCCAGTGAATCTGAATTAATGGAATACATAGTTCCTCACCATAGATTATACTTCTCTATGCTTTCTCAAACCTCTACAAATAATTCTTCCCCTGTGACATCCTCCCCAGCCTACAGAACATGGAATACAGGGGCAAAAATGTCCATCTCTCATCTCTCAAAGAGCTCTTTATATCATAATCATTAATCCTGAACCCTACAAATATCATAATCTCCCTCATTTCACAATTTCCCTCATACCTACCTGAGTTCTTGATTTAATTCTACAGCACAGGATTTATACAAGGTACCTAACTCATTCAACTGCTCCTGGGAATTTTTTTATTCTATGTTTGATTGCACTTGAAAAAAGCTGTCCAGAATGAACAATACAGATAGCAGGTGTGGCAGTATGTGAGTGTCATTAATAAATCTGCATTGGGTTGTTCATTCTTCAAACAGAGTTAAGGTTAGCTCTCTTAAGACTATCATAGCATATTATCTGAAAATCTCCCATCTGTCCTCTTAAACTTCATTAACGGAAATGTATTCTGAATATCATCTTGTCTAGTCTACTTCTCCCCAGTATAACAGGCTGCTCTGCCTCAACCCCTATCCCCTCCCCACCCCCTACCAATACCAATTTTGCTTGAAATGCTTCTAAATATAGAAATCAAACTTGTGATCAAATCAAATAGCATAGCACAGGATAACAGTGTAGACAGATTGTTCCCTATCGGTAACAATCCGTGGCCCAGCCTAACCCTGCACACTGGAGACCTATTACAAGTCATTGTGGGAAACCCCACCACAGCTTTAGAGGTGCTTCCTGGCCACCCAGCATTTCCCCAGGATCATCATATGACAGTGGTGGCAGAGAGAAGTGCTTCTGGGGGAAGAATTGCATTCTCTGATGTCCCTATGGGAAGGTTATTCTTGCCCAGACCACAGAATGATCATGTTGAAGGCATTTGAGTCCCTTAATGTACTAGTCTGAGTGTCCTCAATATCAATCAGGCCAATACAGAGTTCCCAAAGTGGCATGCACTTTACTTCTGAATAATAGAAGATCATGATTTGGACCAAGAAATATAGCACCCAAATTCATGGATGAAGCTTCCCCTGGGGAGGCTAGCTCGCTGTTCCACCTCTTCGGCCCGCAGCCCTGCCCACACTCCACCCCCACTTCACCCCAGTCCCTGCCCCCACCTACAGCCCCGCCCCCTCTCCTGCTCAGTCCCCTCCCCGCTCATCCTCCCCGCTGCCACTTGCCACATTCCTCCTCTCCTCTCCCCTTCCTCCCACCGCTCACTGCTCCCCACATCCCTCCTCTTTTCTACTCCGTCCTTCATGAGGCCCCCAATGCCCAGCTACCAGAAAGATCACTTTCCCCACAATGACTCTGTCCAGACAAAACAGCGTTATTCCAAGAAACAATAAAACTATTGACCAATATGGGGAGGCTCATGAATTGAAGGGACAGATCTTTTCATGAAGCTGGGCTTGGGCTATGAAACTCATTCTGTTAAAAGATAAGTTGACCACAGAAAACTAACAACTTTGAGAACTCTGTTCCAAACTCATTTCTTCAATTTAGCTTTCCTTTAATAATTCCTCCACACAAACATACACATACACACATATATACCACTCAACTCACATACACACACAAACATAAATCAAAACAGAAAAGAAAACAAAAAATCCTGGAAATTATAATCTAGCTATTTTACCTGTAGAGTGGAAAGAAAGAAAGAAAGAAAGAAAGAAAGAAAGAAAGAAAGAAAGAAAGAAAGAAAGAAAGAAAGAAAGAAAGAAAGAAACCTATTCTATTTTTAAGTACTTCGGAGATGCTCAGATACTATGGCAATATGGGCCATATAAGTGCTTAGGTAGGCAGATTAGATGTAATGTCTATTACAAACTATATTATAGTCTATTATAAACTACCCTGTCTCCTTTATTGCATGTCTCATTCTCAACAGTGACAGATTTTTAGTATGATTCACTGAAAGTCAAACCTTTCTCTACCCACACACCTCGCATGCATGCAGAAGGTCTAATAGACTGTGGAGCTTGCATGGTTCTACTGCACAGAATTCTATTGATACACTCCTTCAGGTAAAGAAGTTGTATTTTGTAGTGATCCCTCTATCCCAGTACATGGGGCTTGGAGATAAGGCATTTAAAGGGGAAGGGGCAAGGGCATGGTCTGCCCAATCTCAGCCTGTCCCTCTGACATCTCCCCATGGATGTTAGTCACCAGCTCAAGCTAAACATGGCTAACACAGAGCTCCTAAGCTTCCCCCACAATATCTCCCAGCTACTTCCTTTTTTCAATCACTGTTGACAACACCACAATCCTGTATGTCACTCAGACCCACAACCTGAGTATCATCTTCCACTCAGATCTCTCTCAAGGTCCTCACATCCAAGCTATATCTAAATCTTGCCAATTTGTTTCTGCATAGCAACTCTAAAATGTGGCCTTTCCTGTGCATCCACACAGCTAAAACTCTTGTTCAAGCTCTCATCATCTCTTGTCTTGATTACTGCTACATCTTTCTTTCTGGCCTTGACAAGTGCAGTCTTGCCATGCCCACATCATTCAGAATGCTGTTGCTAAGGTCATTTTCTTAGCCTGTCATTTTGTGTCACTCATCTTTCTGAATCCCTCCACTGATTCCCTTTTCTCAAGCATAAGCTGCCTGTATTTTCTTTCAAGGCCCTTCATAATCAATCCCAAACCTAACTAACATCTCTCATTCACTATCAGGCTGTTGATGATCACCTCTGATTAGCCCATGATGCCAACTTGCACTACCCATTTGTTAAACTATCACACTCCTTCATACTTTCTCGCTATCCCACACGGTTGGGAGGCAGGTGCTCCCTGTAAACACTCACACAGCTACCTCATTATCCACCTTCAGTCTCTTTTCAAAACTCTACTTTCTGTGATGCCTACAAAGAGCCTGACAATGGTTAGTCTGCTAAAGTGCAGATGCCACTGCCTTATCATGCTGACCATTATTGTCTCATTGTTTACTTGTACTTCCCCATCTGTCTATGTCCCTCTTCCTCTTGTCTCAGACTACAAGCTCCTTGTGGCCAGGTCTTTTTGTTTTTTGTATTGCACCTACCATAATGAGGTCTTGGTCTATGACTAGAGCCACTGGGCACTACATTAATACTACTACTAATAATACTAGAGGCTTTACCTGCCAATCCCCTCCTCCTCCTCTCAAGGAGTGTATGTAATCAAAAGAAGCTACAGTATTGAGCCTTCAGTAGACCCTATTGTCAATCCATGCTGCCTTGGAGGAGGATCCCCGTGGATTTCCCTGATTATACACTATTTACTCAGGGATGTGCTGCCGGTATTTGAACTAGAGGCTTTCACAAAAATTTTACTCCTCAGACTGTACATATGCCTGCAGAGAAGATGGTGGGATCTATACATTTGTTTTCTCATTTAAACTAAAATGCTTTCTGATAACCATAATCAAGAAAGATAGAAATATTCTTGGGAAAGAAACTGTTATGAAATTGTCCTTTTCTGCAAACATTTATATTTTGTTCCTGAAAAACTATACTTAGTATATTGATACTATAGCCCAGTGTGCATCCCATGTAATTTGAATTGTGGCATGTGGTAAAACTTTGTAGGAGTTTGGGAGGTATCTTCTTTTGTTGTCTGACTGTTGTTGTTTTTGCAGATACCTTTAATTTGATACAATCTCATGCACTTCAATTATAAAGAATTTGCCCTTCAGAAGTATTTTTTTCTGAGCTCCAGGGATAAGTACTCTTGAGATGGAATTGCAGTGAAGCATGGTTAGGAGGCATGACATGGCTAAGATTTTGGCACTGGTATTTTTAGTAAAAGTCACAGACAGGACGTGAGCAATAAACAATAAATCAGGGAAGTCTGAACCCTGCCATGCAGGGCTGGAGCCGGAGCCCTGATGCACAGGGCTGGAGCTGGAGCTCCACTGCCCCGGGCTGACAGCCCGAGTCCTGCCACCCAGGGCAGAAGCCTGAGCTCCATCACCTGTGGCTGAAGGTGAAGCCCCAGTGCATGGGGTTGAAGTTGCAGAGGTCACATAAAATCACAGAATCTTTGACCGACTGGTAGCCTCAGGCATGAGCACAAAATTGTGAGTGAGGAGGGCTTGAATTCCATTTGTGGCTTTATTGACATTCACTTTGTGATCTCAGGTAAGCTGCTTATGATTTCACGTCAGTTGCCCCATCTGTAAAATGCGGATAATAATACCTACCTCCACACCACAGAAGGGTGTTTTAAGTATATATTAGTTAGCTGCTGTATGGTGCTTTGAATTTAAAACTGCTTAGTATTATGATTTAGCATCCAGAGGTGGACTGAGCTCCACCAGTGGAAAGACAGTCATCCAACCTCCCGTTTAACTTGCTGGTTGAATTTTAATTAGAGGATCCAAGAAACTCCTGAGTATCCCATCCGGCACATCTGCATGGAAGGGTATGATTTGTGTTATTGTTGAATGGCTGGCTGGTCGAGGAGAGTATGTGGTTTATCTGGTAAACTTTATAAATATTTGTATTGTTCATATGCCCACAGCATTAGATGGGAATAAAAATAAACAAACAAATAAATAAATCTTCATAAACACAAACAGCCCAAAGATATTTACATGATTAATCTTCCTCACTCATTTCTTCATACAAATTTGTGTTAAGACTTATTTATCATAATGTCTACAATTCTTTTTTCACTCTGTGGCATTAGGGTGTTGGGTGGTATATAGAGTAAATGTATTAGAATTTTCCAATTGAAGACCAAGATTCACTGTTATTTAAACCAGAAGTAAACGTGATTTTAATACTCTCAACCTCAGCTTGCGCACATGCTTCCTTATATTATTAAACTGCCACACAACTTAGTACCATATCCTCAGTTGGTGTAAATTCCAATAGGTTCATTTCTGATAAAAGAACTACACAGCGCTTAAAGCATGGGAGTCACAAGAGATTGTGGTCCAGACAAACAATAACAAAAAATCAAGCCAGATCACTGAGGGGTGCACTTTAAGCACTGTTTTACCAAAGCTACTGCTCCAAGGTTATGATAGATACCTCCCTTTTTTTCAGACCACTTTAGGCACTGGAACTACATTAATTTATATACAGGAGTCTTATATACGGGTACAGCAAAGAACCTGCACATGTGGTTAATTTTATGTACATGAGCAGTCACTGATTTCAACTGATGCATGTTTCAATGCTTTGCTGGACTGGGATCCATTGGAGGAAGACTGTTGTTTGTTAGGGCCAGATTTTCAAAGGTATTTAGGCAACAAAAGATGTAGATAGATAACTAGTGGGGTTTACAGAAGTTCCTATGCACTCCTTAGCTGGCTTCTGTAAATTCCTTTCTTAGGCACCTAAGTTCAGGTCTACTCTACCCCACAGTTCAAACTAAGGAAGTGTGAATAGTGCAGTGACCCCCCTTGTGGATGTCGTGTGCATGATGTTAAAGGCCCATATGTATGCAATATTGTAGCTGTGTTGGTCCCAGGATATTAGAGAGACAAGGTGGGCGAGGTAAAATATTTTATTTGGTGGGCGAGGTAAAATATTTTATTGGACTAACTTCTGTTGGTGAGAGAGACAAGCTTTCAAGCTACACAGGGCTCTACTTCAGATCTCTTAGGTATCACCTCACCCACCTTGTCTCTCATGTATTGTACAGGGAGCCTGGGTGACTAACTCCTGGCTGAGGATTATACCAGGCACCAGGGCACCTAAACATCCCTTTTTGAAGCTAGCCCTAAGCTCTTAGGAGAGGCCCTGGGCTAAATTAGGAGGAATATTTTAGCTAGCCTAGGGCTGATGTTGCTGGTAGAAATGGGTGAGGAAACTTGCCCAGGACTTTTACATCTTACCCCTGTTTCTACCTAGAATTATTAGTCCTTCACTTTCAATCATTTCAAATACAACCTCACAGTTTATTGGAACTCCAGGTGTCCAAAGGTGTCGATTTGAAGTTATTCTTTAGATTTTTTCCCTAAAAAATTGTAGTGGAAATTTTTTGATTGCTCATTTTTTCCACTCCCTACCCCTTTGGTAGAGTGTTTCAATATTAAATGGCATGGGGCTGCAGCATGTGTAAGTAAATGAATTATTCACATAATTTTCAACAATCCTGACTTAACCTGAATACTGGTTTCAGCTAAACATTTTGCAGTAAGTTTTCACAGTGCTGTGCAAGGAGTTACTCTGTGAAATAGAACTTGTGTGTGAAATACCTCCATGACTCACTCTCTATATGTCATATACAGAGATTTGCAGTCATTATAAATAAGATGAAATACATAATGTAACAAACTAATGCAGAAGCGTCTGAATACCATGGACTATGAAATATGCCTGGCCAATATGAGTAGGGAGAGGGGCATAAGGATCTCTTTCCCTCAATCCCGGCATCTATGCGGCAGTCAGCCATGAATTGCTTGGCTATGCATGGATGTACAAGAGCCAGAGCCAACTAATGCAGATGGCAGCGCTTACTGGCAGAAAAGGAGGTGTGTTTGGGTGGGAGTGTGGCCATTGCTCCACTTCCACCCTGTGCATTGGACAGTGCCAGCAAAGGATTACTTTGGGGAGTGATGTGGCAAATGTTGCTGCATAGCATGCTCTCCCCTGGATCAATATCCAGAAGGCCTTCTGTCAATTACAGGTACAACACCTCCTGCTGCCCATGCCGTAGCCCTAGAGGAATTCCTATCACCATTGTAGCTTTTTGAAGGCAGTCAGTTCCATAATTTTGCCCCAACATTCTTGAAAGCTTTCCTGGCCCTGCAGTGCTTATTGAATCTAGCCCTGTATTAAGTTTCAAAAATTGTTCCAACCTGTCACAATTTTAAGTGTGTGAAAGTATGAGAAAACTTGGCTTTGAAAATGTGAATAATATTAAACACATTTAATCCATATCCGTTGAGGAAAGCATTCTTTTTCTGTGTATCAGCATAATAAAATAGCTAAATTCAATTCAACTGGTATGATTAATTGATCTTGAAGCTTCAGGGTAATTTGCATTAAAGGTAGTATTGTCTGTACAATGAACATGATTGGCAATGATTCCAATGATGTTTATAGTCCTCAGTGTATTATTATCACAGTTATTGAATCTGTTATAGTTATTTGCACATTATTGCTATTATGCATGGAAACAGTAATGCTGGATTAGCAAATGAAATGCACATTTGTTTTTTTTACATAATTCTTCATGGTGGGCATCATCTTTGAAATATCTCTTATCAGTAGCTGTAAAGTCAGACAGATGGTAGAGCAGAGAACCTGCCAATCAGGAAACAGAACAAACAAAAAATGAAGAAATCTTCCAAAGATGCTGCATCAGTACAAGGGCACTATTAATTAAACCTGAAGAATAACACAATGCTACAATTTCTGGATGAAGAACATAAACAAGAGACCTAACTGATGACTATGCTACATGGTATTGTTCTAATTCGCATAATTTCCTGCATGAGACAAGTATTATTTTTATTGTAAATCTTTTTAGAGGGCACAACATTTTGGATGAATGCATGATTTTCCTGTTTATGAGTTTAAAATAACTATCTATCATTATAATAGACATAGTAAACCTTGACATTTTGGAAAAAATGTTTTAAAGGTTAATTATATTAGTAAATACTTTACATGTGCTAATTTATTATGTTGTTAAACTAACACAATCTTAAAGAAAAAGGAAAATGTTGCCATGGCATCCTGTTTCTAATAAATAACATACATTATACATGACCGTCTTATAGTAAATTTGACCCTGAGCCCATGAGAATGAAAGGCTTCTATGAGATGCTGAGCACCCTCAGCTTCTATAATGGGCCTCGTATTGAAAGGTGCTGAGCATTCCCATTCACCTCTACGGGCCAATTTCTCTAGCTGAACTGCATCCCCCATGAGGCTCTATGGACAGGATACACCACCTCTCCTCTTCAAGAAGGAAGACCATGATGGTGCATTTGTTATTTAGTTGACATTTTCTATAAGAAAAAATTGTTTTTGAACAGCTTTACTCTACTAAGTCCCTTCTTATTTATCTTTAATTCTAATATTTTTAATCTCTTCTCATGTAAAGTCTTCTCCACAATACTAATTATTTTCATAATCTTTCTTTGTAGCTTCTCTTTTTTTCTATATCTTATTTGTGATGGGCACGATGAGAGTGGAAACAAAAATTATCATTATTCAATGCTGAGTAGGAATGATTTGTAAAATGGTATTAGAATATTTTGAGCACTTCCCATTCTTAATATTGCCCAACAACCTGTTTTTGTTTTGTTTTTGTGCTGTTGGTTTGTTGAGCAGACACTTTCATTGAGCTATCCACGTTTCCTCTGTCGTTTCCCTGAGGAAATTTACACTCCATTAATTTGTATGAGTAGTTCAATTGTTCCTTACAAAGTTCATTTTCTTGTACTTGTCTACATAGAATCTCATCTACTCTTTGGTTGTCCAATTTCTTAGCTAAGTTTTTCACAATTCCTTTTTATCTGTGACTAAATTGTTTTGTGATTTGCAAATTTTGCCCTTCTTTAAAATCATACATAAACAATGGGAGATCATTGGCACATCCCACATTCCCTCCAGGACAGTGAATTTTACAAGCCTCTTTCTTTTCCCTCTAAATCTTCTTATAACCTGTTCATAATCCTTGATAGGGTTTTCCCCTCTTACTCCATGACTACTTATTTCTCTGTGTATCTCCTTGAACAGAACATTATCAATCACTTTTGGAAAGTTATAAACCTACCCAGTTTCTTTATTCATTGTTTTATGGAGTTTTTCATTTCCTTAAAAAATGTTGGATGAATATCATTCAGTCCTGGTAACTTAATGCAGTTTAGATACTCACTTTGTTCCTTCAGTTCTTCTTTGAAACTTCAATCCCTGACAACATCTAATCTTAATTTTCTTCAAGGAGTAACTCTGGATTAGATGGCCAAAGAGGGAATACACATGTCATAAATATAAAGGGAAGGGTAACCACCTTTCTGTATACAGTGCTATAAAATCCCTCCTGGCCAGAGGCAAAATCCTTTCACCTGTAAAGGGTTAAGAAGCTAAGGTAACCCCACTGGCACCTGACCCAAAATGGCCAATGAGGGGACAAGATTCTTTCAAATCTGGAGGCAGGGGACAAAGGATTTGGTCTGTGTGAGACCTTTGCCAGGAACAGATCAAAGATGCAAGCCTTCCAACTCCTGTAAAGTTAGTAAGTAATCTAGCTAGAAAATGTGTTAGATTTTCTTTTGTTTAATGGCTTGTAAAATTCGCTGTCCTGGAGGGAATGTGTATTCCTGTTTTTGTGTCTTTTTGTAACTTAAGGTTTTGCCTAGAGGGATTCTCTATGTTTTGAATCTGATTGCTCTGTAAGGTATTTACCATCCTGATTTTACAGAGATGATTCTTTTACCTTTTCTTTAAATAAAATTCTTCTTTTAAGAACCTGATTGATTTTTCATTGTTCTTAAGATCCAAGGGTTTAGGTCTGTGTTCACTTGTACCAATTGGTGAGGATAGTATTATCAAGCCTTCCCCAGGAAAGGGGGTATAGGGCTTGGGGGGGTATTTTGGGGGAAGACGTCTCCAAGTGGTCTCTTTCCCCGTTCTTTGTTTAAATCACTTGGTGGTGGCAGCATACTGTTCAAGGACAAGGCAAAGTTTGTACCTTGGGGAAGTTTTTAACCTAAGCTGGTAAGAATAAGATTAGGGGGTCTTTCATGCAGGTCCCCACATCTGTACCCTAGAGTTCAGAGTGGGGAAGGAACCTTGACAGCACATCTCAATTGAAAGGCTACAAAGTCCCTTAACTACCTGTGCACTCCCAAGATCCTGGGATCTCTGTGTGCCAGGCTGGTCACCACACAGTACTACTGAGGAAGTCTACTTCAATTTTCCCTTGGTTTTTATGATCCAAAAGGCTTTTGTGAAAGCCAGACATAGGCGGGTCATAAAGGAGCTCGGGATCCCCTGGGGCTTGCTAAGCCAATTTTTAGGCCACTGTACATCATTTTGCAGCACAAAAATCCCTCATGCAGAGGTGGTGAAAGGGCCATGGTTACTTTAACGGACAACTAGTCTGGACAAAGCACAAGATTCCTCTAGTTACATAAATATCCAAAGTACTTTAAACATTTAGCAAAGACGAGCATTCAGGTTTCCTCAATCCCTATCAGTTTGGCTTTAAGTCTTAGTATAGCACTGAGATGGTACTCATCTGGCTGAGGATTGAGCTCCATGTAAAGATATACAATGGTTAGGTGTTCATATTGATGGATTTAATCTATCAACAGTTTTTGTTCTACTCACCAGGAGGTCTTGTTAAGTCACCCACAGGCCATCCATTTGAAAAGATGGCATTACTGTTGAATAGTTCTGTGTACAGCTGGTCAGAAACTGGAATTTCTGTTCTGATATTTCACATAATTTTTCTTTCCAGATCACAACAAAATGCTAAAATTTTGAAATTTCCCAGGAAATAAAATCCCCCCCAAAATTGATTTGGGACCATTGAAATGTTTCATTTTGATAATATTGAATCAGTTCATTTTGGTAAGGTAAAAATTTTTCTTTTTGACTATTTTTTCATTTATTTCATTGTGATATTCATAGTAAATTATAACATATCATATATTAAATATTATTTCAAATGGTATATTATACCAAATATATGTTATAAATATAATACAATATCTATATATATAGAAAAGTTGAAATAAAGTGAACTGAAAGTTAAAACAGAACATTTAGCTTGTTGAAATGACTTTTCAACAATCGAAATGAAATATTTTGACATTATCAAAATGAAGCAAGTAAGTTAAAACTACTTATTTTTCCATAGAAAATTTCATCAAAACTGACACATTTCTGTGAAACACTTTAATTTTGACCAGAAATGTGTTCTGTCAAAACATTTTTGACCAGCTTTAGTTCTGTGCTTCCCTATTTGAGACAGCTTGCCTGGTGGTTCATCCACCCTGAGGATTCTGTTATGTGGGATTCCACAAAGCTCTCTTTTGTCACCCCCTTCCTGTACCATTAGTGTGAATGGTCACTGGCAGACAGAATGAGGGAATTTAGGTTGTGGTTGCTCTTTTTCATGTAAATAAACGGGTGTTTTTATTTTATTTTATTTATTAATTAATTTCCTAGCGGAAACTGAGGTATCTGAAGTTTAATCCAGGTCAGGTAATTAAGGGAAGAATGTTGAGGATCTGGCAGTGGTGATTTTGCCTCTATTACTGAGGGAGTTTATCCACCTTTGTCCATGAGGTTTGCAATTTGAGGGTACTCTCAGACATCTGACTGCTACTGGAAACCAAGTGACCAAGAATCTCTATTTACATCTGTGTCTGGTTAGGAGTTGAAATCCTGTCTTTCAAATCCAAATCTCACTATGGGAATCATCAACTTTCTGACTTCTAGACTGGATTGCTACAATGCAGTCTACATGGAGCTATGTTTAGAGACGACTCAGATGCTTTGGCTGGTGCAGAATATAGCTGCCTACATTATAAGCAGAATCTTCAGGATGTGACATTTTACACTTATCCTTTTTGCTTCTGAGAGCAGTTCATTGTGTTGACTTTGATCTGTAGGGCTTGCTTCTTGTGGTTAAAAAAGCTCATAGCTCTAGAGATCGGTCAAAGTGCTTGAGCTAGCGGGCCACAGATTTTACATTTCTGGGGGTTGGTGACCTGGCATTCTCAACAAAAGGTTATCAACTCTGGAATTCACTTATCCCACTGATCTAACATAACCTGTGTCTGTCAAGGTTCCTCCCCCACTCTGAACTCTAGGGTACAGATGTGGGGACCTGCATGAAAAACCTCCTAAGCTTATCTTTACCAGCTTAGGTCAAAACTTCCCCAAGGTACAAAATATTACACCCGTTGTCCTTGGACTGGCCGCTACCACCACCAAACTAATAATGGTTACTGGGGAAGAGCTGTTTGGACGCGTCCTTCCCCCCAAAATACTTCCCAAAACCTTGAACCCCACTTCCTGGACAAGGTTTGGTAAAAAGCCTCACCAATTTGCCTAGGTGACTATAGATCCAGACCCTTGGATCTTAAGAACAATGAACAATCCTCCCAACACTTGCACCCCCCCTTTCCTGGGAAATGTTGGATAAAAAGCCTCACCAATTTGCATAGGTGACCACAGACCCAAACCCTTGGATCTGAGAACAATGAAAAAGCATTCAGTTTTTTACAAGAAGACTTTTAATAAAAAATAGAAGTAAATAGAAATAAAGAAATCCCCCCTGTAAAATCAGGATGGTAGATATCTTACAGGGTAATTAGATTCAAAAACATAGAGAACCCCTCTAGGCAAAACCTTAAGTTACAAAAAAGATACACAGACAGAAATAGTTATTCTATTCAGCACAATTCTTTTCTCAGCCATTTAAAGAAATCATAATCTAACACATACCTAGCTAGATTACTTACTAAAAGTTCTAAGACTCCATTCCTGGTCTATCCCCGGCAAAGACCCAGCATACAGACAGACACAGACCCTTTGTTTCTCTCCCTCCTCCCAGCTTTTGAAAGTATCTTGTCTCCTCATTGGTCATTTTGGTCAGGTGCCAGCGAGGTTACCTTTAGCTTCTTAACCCTTTACAGGTGAGAGGAGCTTTCCCCTGGCCAGGAGGGATTTCAAAGGGGTTTACCCTTCCCTTTATATTTATGACAGTGTCCATTCAGAGTTACAATATGGTGGCAGGTCATTTTTTTTTCTCTCTCAGATATTCTGTAAAGGAGTCAGTAAGATGGAAGGGGAATTGTTTATTTGATTCTCTCTTGGGAATATCACTTACTTTTTGATGTTTGGGAGCAAAAAATATGGACTAGATTAAGTCAGGGTCTGTTCTGACTTCTGCTGCCATACAACCTGTGACAGGTCCATTGCCATGGAAATTCTTCTGTGACAAGAAAATGTGTCAGTACAAGGCAGCTGTAACTTGCCTTCTACTGGAATGCCTGTAGTCAGCCTATATAGCCCAAACAATGAGTAGCCCGGTCAGGAAGAAGTGTGGCAACAAAGGCCAAGGGATCTACAGATTCAGAGCTTGATCCAGCACCTATTGACGTAAATGGCAATGCTCCAAATGACTTCAATAGTTAAGGATCAGGCCTTCATTGCATTTCTGGTGGAGGTGCTTTGCAGTCCACAGTAGAGATTAAAACTTCCCTCTATCCTCCCACCCCACAGAAACTTTGAAGGAGAGCAGTTGGGATGTGAATTCCCTTGGCACTCAACGAACTAGGCTGATGTATACAGGTGCAGTTTGTAAAAAAAGGAAGATCCCTAAGATGTTTTACTTTAGAAGTCAAGTTGAGAAGATATGTTTTTAACTAGTTTTTAAAAGTAAATATAAAATGGTAAAATAAAAGGGACGTGATGGATTCTCCATTACTGACAATTTTTAAATGAATATTGGATGTGTTTTTTCCCCCTAAAGAATGGTCTAGGAACTATTTTGGGTAAGTTCTAAGGCATGTGGTATACAGAAGGTCAGCCTAGATGATCACAATGGTTCCTTCTGGCCTTGAAATATATGAAATAATCAAGGCTCCTGCCTAAATTCCACAATTTAACCATAAAGTAATTTCAGTGCTTAGGGATTGTTTTGCATGAAAGGTGCTATAAAGAGGTACATTCCTGTTATAATATAAAATAAATAATAACACTGACTATGAAAAAGCTTTACAAATAAATGTTCTGAAAAAGGCTATGTTAGATATTATGAAAAAGAAGGAAGATCCCAGAGATGTTTTACTTTAGAAGTCAAGTTGAGTAGTCGTGTTTTTAAAAGTAAATATAAAATGGTAATACTGCACATTCTGCATAATTGGTGCATAAGAGGTTCAAGCTTCCAACCCCATGTTGACAGGCATACCACTGGGATGTTAAATTGATTATTAGAAGTGGAATTTGTTGCCCTGAGTTGTAGCCAAATAATAATTCAGTCAAATATAGCAATTTGTGCAAGGCAATAATGCCAATAACAAGAGCTTTCTGGCAGGCAAGTAACCAGTGAGAACTAGCGAGACAGAGGAGAATATGGCTCTGGTTTTTGGCTTTTAAAATAATCTTGCTACAGCAACTTGTATTACTTGCTAATTGCTGAAGAATAGTGTAAAGAAAACATATCAAAGTAAAATGACAGTAATATAGCTACTGTAGATGCTGCATAATAACTATAAAAAATACACTCAGCTTCACCCATCTTTAAATAGCAAGTGCTTGGGCCTATATAGGAGACAAAAATTATATGGGTGAAGTGTACAAATTACAACAATGTTATTTCTGCACCGATGGACTGGATACTACCATCAGTAATAGAAGGCAAAATTGGAAGCTAGGACTGGGAGCCTATGTAAGTAGAACTTTTTTGTTTCCTCTGAATCCTTCTGGGGCAAGACTTGCACTTCTTATCCCTATGAATGAAGGAAAGTTAAACTCCAAGAACCTGCAGAGCAGCTGAGATTAGTGTGGATCTTGGAGAATATGCAAAATATTGTAGCCAATTCCCTGTGTTTCTCCTGGCAGCAACTGCCTTGGAGCCTTCTTTAGAGTGAACTTCTACCCATAAAGGTGACTATTTTAAAATGACACCTTGTCTTCTGAGTGAGAGCTCTGTGTTAGCTTGAAAGCTTGCTCTTTCAGGGACAGAATTTGATGCAATAAAAGATATCACCTCACCTACTTTGTTTACCTGTGGTACCTTGCCCACCATTTCATTCAACAAATTAGACCCCTGAGTGTATTCAGAATATTTTCTGCAGCCTTTAATGACAAATGATAAGATTGTACTGATATTCACTTTTTTAGCCTTGCAGAGCCAACACAGCTAAGAGTGAACTGGGTTCTATACTTTCCAGAGCAGTGGTTCCCAAACTTATTCCGCCGTTCGTGCAAGGAAAGTCCCTGGTGGGCCGGGACGGTTTGTTTACCTGCCACGTCTGCAGGTTCGGCCGATCGCAGTTCCCAGTGGCTGCGGCTCACTGCTCCAGGCCAATGGGACCTGCTGGAAGCAGCACAGGCTGAGGGATGTACCAGCCACCGCTTCCAGCTGCTCCCTTTGGCCTGGAGCAGCAAACCGTGGCCACTGGGAGCCGCGATCAGCCATACGTGCTGACGCAGCAGGTAAACAAACTGGCCCGGTCTGCCAGGGGCTTCCTCTGCACAAGCAGAGGAAAAAGTTTGGGAACCACTGTTCTAGAGCATAATCTACATAATTTTGTTAAGTGCCAATCATACATTTTAACAAAGGCAATGGGGGCTACATAAGTAGCATTAAGGTGATTATATGCAATAGTGTTGGTTGTACAAGCATGTGTGGGAATAATTTGTCCAGTAGAATCTTTATTACAGTGATGATACTGTAGTGAAGAATAAAAGATATCAGGTATATTTAGATATAGATGTGGAATATAAAGATTAATTAATGTTGAAACACAGGCCTACAGGTCTCAGAACTAAGATATTTAGATTAGCAAAATTATGTCTTTGGACCTCGGGTAAATTGGCATAAGTAAATTAATAATAAACCTGCTGAGCTTGTGTTTATGTTTGTGATATGCTGATGTTTTGAACATAACTGCTGAGTTGGATAATAATGTCTACTATAGATCAGTAGAGAATATAAGATGATGGTTGATAGGTGGGGTGAAATGTTAGAGACTTTGTTAAGGTAACTGCCTGTTACTATGGTGATAAGGTAACATAAATGTTAATGAGTATACAGGGAATTAATCAGTTAGCCTATGAAAAAAGGCACCCCAAAAGGAGTGGGATGTGGACATTCAAATAAGGAAAATGGGTTAAACTTTCATAAACATGTATGAACCCCAGTTGGCATCAGCCTAACACACTATAAAAGCTGTATCTGAGGCTGCATGCAGTGGTGGTGGGAGATGCCAAGATGACATCTGGTGATGATGATGACGGTGTGGTTGAGGATGAGGACTAACATTTCTCTCATTTACCAGATTGCAGTGTGTGTATTGCTTGTTGGTTAATAAAAGTAATTATTATAGAAAGTAATTACTATAGAGACTATGTAGTCTATGGGTATGTCTACACTACAAGATTAGGTCAATTTTATAGAAGTCAATTTTTAGAAATCGATTTTATACAGTCGATTGCGTATGTCCCCACTAAGCGCATTAAGTCGACAGAGTGCGTCCTCAATACCAGGGCTAGGATCGAATTATGGAGCGGTGCTTTGTGAGTAGCTATCCCACAGTTCCTGCAGTCCCCGCTGCCCATTGGAATTCTGGGTTAAGCTCCCAATGCCTGATGGGGCAAAAACATTGTCGTGGGTGGTTTTGTGTACATGTTGTCAGTCACTCCTCTCTCCGTGAAAGCAACAGCAGAACACCGTTTTGCACCTTTTTTCCTGGGTTACCCGAACAGATGCCATACCATGGTAAGCATGGAGCCTGCTCAGCTTACCGCTGCTGTTGTGAGCATTGTAAACACCTTGTACATTATCCTGGAGTATGTGCAGAACCAGGCTAAGAGACACCAGCATAAGAACGATTGTGATGAAGACATAGACACAGACGTTCCTGAAAGCATGGGCTGTGGCAATTAGAATATCATGGAAGCAGTGGGGCTGGTTGATACAGTGGAATGCCATTCTGGGCCCGGCAAACAAGCACAGACTGGTGGGACTGCATAGTGTTGCAGGTATGGGATGATTCCCAGTGGCTGCAAAACTTTTGCATGCATAAGGCCACTTTCCTTGAACTTTGTGAGTTGCTTTCCCCCACCCTGAAGCGCAAGAATGCCAAGATGAGAGCTGTCCTGACAGTTGAGAAGTGAGTGGCGATAGCCCTGTGGAAGCTTGCAATGCCTGACTGCTACTGATCAGTTGAGAATTGATTTGGAGTGGGCAAGTCTACTGTGGGGACTGCTGTGATCCAAGTAGCCAATGCAATCACTGGCGTTCTGTGATCAAGGGTAGTGACTCTGGGAAATGTGCGGGTCATACTAGATGGCTTTGCTGCAATGGCGATCCCTAACCATGGTGGGGCGATAGATGGAATGCATATCCCTATCTTGTCACTGGACCACCTTGACAACCAGTATGTAAACTGCAAGAGGTACTTCTCAATGGTGCTGCGAGCACTGGTTGATCACAAGGGACGTTTCACCAACATCAACATCAACGTGGGATGGCCGGGAAAGGTGCATGGCACTCACATCTTTAGGAACTCAGGGCTGTTCGAGCAGTTGCAGTTACTTCCCAGACCACAAAATTACCATTGTGGATGTTGAAATGCCAATAGTTATCCTTGGGGACTCAGGCTACCCCTTGCTCCCATGGCTTATGAAGCCATACACAGGCAGCCTGGACAGTAGTAAGGAGCAGTTCAACTACAGGCTGAGCAAGTGCAGAATGGTGGTAGAATGTGCCTTTGGATGTTTAAAAGCTTGCTGGTGCTGTTTGCTGACTAGGTTAGACCTCAGCGCAACCAACTTTCCCATTGTTATTGCTGCTTGTTTTATGCTCCATAATATCTGTGAGAGTAAGGGGGAGATGTTTATGGCGGGGTGGGAGGTTGAGGCAAATTGTCTGGCTGCTGATTTTGAGCTGCCAGACAGCAGGGCGATTAGAAGAGCACAGCTAGGCATGCTGCGCATCACAGAAGCTTTGAAAATCAGTTTCATGACTGGCCAGGCTATGGTGTAACAGTTGTGTGTATTTCTCCTTGCTGCAAACCTGCCCCTTTTGTTCATTTTAATTCCCTGTAAGCCAACCACCCTCCCCCCTTCAATCACAGCTCTCAAAGGAAATAAAGTAACTATTGTTTTGAAATCATGCATTCTTTCTTTATTAATTAAAAAAATGTGAGATAACTGACAAGGTAGGCTGAGTGGGGTGGGGTGTGGGAGGAGGGAAGGAAAAGGCCACATTGCTTATTGTAGGCACACTACAAATCAAAACTGTTTGAATGACAGCCTTCTGTTGCTTGGGCCATCCTCTGGAGTGGAGTGGCTGGGTGCCCAGAGCCTCCTCCCCCCACCCACCTCATTCTTGGGTGTCTGGGTGAGGAGGATATGGAACTTGGGGAGGAGGGTAGGCTGTTATACAATGGATGCAGCGGGGGTGTCATAAATATAAAGGAAAGGGTAACCACCTTTCTGTATACAGAACTGTAAAATCCCTCCTGGCCAGAGGCAAAACCCTTTCACCTGTCAAGGGTTAAGAAGCTAAGATAACCTCGCTGATGCCTGACCAAAATGACCAATGAGGAGAGAAGATACTTTCAAAGCTGGAGCGGGGTAGGGGAACAAAGAGTCTGTCTGTCTGTGATGCTTTTGCTGGGACCAGATCAGGAATGCTCTTCAGAACTCCTGTAAAAAGTTAGTTCAGAATTTCCCGGGGCTTTTCCTGTGTTCCTGGCTAGTGTATTGGAGTTCAAAGTGTTGTCCAGAGTGGTCACATTGGAGCACTCTGGGATAGCTTCCAGAGGCCAATACCATCAAATTGCATCTGCACTACCCCAAATTTGACCCAGCAAGGTCGATTTTAGCGATAGTCCCCTCACTGGGGAGGAGTACAGAAGTCAATTTTAAGAGCCCTTTAGATCGATGGAATGGGGTTGGTTGTGTAGACGCATTCATTTTAAAACCGACCTAACACACCTAAGTTAGACCTCACTCCTTAGTGTAGACCAGAGCTATGTTCTGTACCATGGTGCCCCTTCTATTGATAGACTACAGGAGAGAAGTTATCTTGTAGTCTAACTCTCATAGAGTAATGTAGCTGTAAACACTCCCCTTGGGGTGGGTAATTGGTTAAAATAACCCATAACACTAAATAAGGTGACAATCCACAAGAAAGAACAAATCCAGCTGGAAGTCCAGATCTCAGTTTGCATTTACAGGACTGAGAGTTAGGGAAAACTTCTTTTTTACTTTATAAGCTGAACACACTTGATTTGAAAATCATTAAGAGACAATGAATAGGGAACTCAATGCCATTGAAGAGTAACTTCCCAGCGTAGAACCATGCTTTAAGGTTGAGCTCTATTAGTACACCCAGTGACTGCACAGGCTCCAATAAAAAAGGATTTGTTCATGTGACAATTTGTAAAGGAGCATGCAAGTCCTGTCCCACCCACTTCTGGACATGGGTCAGTTTGCAGCACCTTTCGTGCCTTGTTTTCTCCACCAGTTAGGGGTTCCACATAGGAATTACATCAGTCTTATCTGTGCTTATGCCAACCTGGGCTTCATTATTGTACAATGTCACCTTCACTCTCACAAACAAGACAATTCATCTAATTCTAAACCCCAGTGTCCAGAGAGAGTAGCAGTCCCTCCTTTTTCCAGTTCACCCATTCCTGGACTCCTCTCTAATGAGGCTACTCAATGCTTTAACATTTCATCATCTTCTTTCCAGTTAGTAATTCTCTAGGCTCTCCCTCTGGAGATAAACTTCTTCTCTAAGCATAGTATGTATAGTTCCACATTTCCCCAGGTGGTGCCTTCGCAGGGTTCTCTCCCTGGAGAACTTATTTAGCTCAGAACTCCAGGTGCCTCTTACCAGGATCATCCTCTTCCTTTTCTTCTCTTTGCTTCCTGTCCTGGACCTTCTTTATAAGGCCCAGGTGGCTTCCCTTATGCCCTTTTGGGCAGCAGGTGTTCGGTCACAGGTGCATTGGACCCCACTACCTCTTAAAGGTGCTCCTGATACAATGCAATCAAAAACAGTAGACCTTAGGGACAGAACCCACTCTTTCAATATGCTCTTGTGATTTTTATGTTCACTGTTATTTTTGTTGCATGAAAACCTGTAGGCTGCTGCTCTACTGATCCTCCAGTTTTGTTGTCTATGGATTTGTGCTGTGCACATTCAAACTGACCAAACCACTACATTGAGTGCTATGCCCACTTTTCATCCCTCTGATTTCCTTGCAATCATCTGCCATCTAATTCACATTAACAATGCTCATGAGGATTCAGAGTCTCGTCATAGTTCCTCAAGAGCTTTGACAATCTGTTCAATGGGAATTAAGCATTTCAGCTGTTTGGGGGAGAGTGGGCGTTGTCAGTGTTCTAATTCTGGTCTAATGCATATAACAATAACAAAAACATGAGAATATTGAATCCCTTCTTTGAACTCCAGCATTGGGTACTAAAGCACTTTACAGCAGGTACCTTTGCCAGAATTATAAATGACTGTTCTGAAAAGAAGTGAGAGTTTAAAAAAGTCCAGATATCTGAGACTGGCAGCTTGGGGTCTCAGGGGCATGAAGGGAGGGGAAAGAACATTGCTGAAAAGTTGCAAATCCAAGCACATTTAGTTGCATATTTCAAAGTGTCAAGTTCAAATGCACATCAACACATTTCATTAATTTCAAAGCTGCCACAAATTTTGAAAGTGCTACAGACTGAATTTTTTTCTGACTTTCCTCAAAGTTCATATGCCTAAAATTATTCCTTTTGACATCAATACATCAATACAAATAGGTATTTTTTACTGTGAGGAGCTTATTTCTATTGTACAAAACATTTTTTTTTAAGCAAGGCTTTCTGTAGTCAGTGGAAAAAGTATTGGCTATAGCAGGAAATACATAGTAAAGTACACAGACACTATGTTAAATTAAAATAGAAACTACTGATCCAATCAAAGCTGCTTTTCTGAAAGGGAAAGCTGTTATCTTTGTTACTTTTCCTATTTGATATATGATGCTATCAGAGCTATGGAGAAGTCTCTATCAGTCTACTAATGGCCATATATGAGAGAAACAGGGAGCACAAAGAGGATAATTTAATTTTGCTTCATTGTATTACATAGTATCTGTGTGAGAGTTGCAGAAGTGAAATCAGGAAGCTGCAGGGAAAGTTGTATTCTCTACCTGCTAATATTTTCTCTCTTTCCCACTCTACCCCCACCCCTCCCTACCAGCAAAGGAAGGCTGTTGCACTGTAAGCTAAAAATATTTAACTTCCAGGGGATGTACATTCTACATAAAATTAATATGTTATATTTAAGTACATTTATTTTAAATTAAACTCTACTTCCTACTATGAGTAAATAGTAAATATATGTTCTTATTGCATATATCATGAACCTGGGGTGGATATCTGTATTGTGAGTTTATATTAAATAGTTATCCATAATCAGAGAATGTCAGCGATACAGAATTTGGGACTCAAAAGTCAGGAAATGACCAAATTAAAGCTATTTGAGCAACCTTAATTCTGCCTCTTTCTATGTATCTGCAGTCTTCAAAGGGATTCTGAAATGAATACTATCTGTGTACACTGAGTAGTCCCTTTGAAACCAATGGAGCTACTTGCAAAGAGAGGTAATACCATGAGTAAAGGTGGCAGAATCCAGAGATAAGTGATTAACCAGAGAAGAAGGTATAATAGTTTTATGGAAATTGATGTGCAGTAAGTATTAGGCTAGTTTGGAGAAGATTCAGAATTGAACAAAAACTGGTAGCCTTCTGTTTTAAAGAGCCAGTCAGTAGTAACAGCAGTTTAGCTAAAGGTTTTCTAGCGAACTACGCTGTCTTGTTTGAAGGATTTGTGATCATCTGTGATTAGTAAAATGGAAATAGAGGCTATAGTTAAAATTTAAAAATATAAAAGAAAAATCTGTACTTTGTGAGTGAAAGAGCAGGTGTGGGTAGTTATGTAACTATAGAATATGGATGCAGGAGACATATCTAGGAAATGAGCAAGAGTGACGGCATAGCAGATTGTAGATTTGGACCAGAAGAAAGAAAAAAAGTATAGAAGATTAAGTGCTGAGATGTGCAGACTTGTTCAGTGCTAGACAAGCCTCCTGAGTTTTCTGAAGAGAAGCCTTTGTGTAAAAGAAATTAACATTTAAAGATACAAAGGTAAATTATCACAGTTGTACTGGTGTAAATTCAAAACCAAATAACAGAGGAGTCATTCTTGCCTTACGTCAGTGTAACTGAAAGAAAAAAAAATTGGCCCTCAAGGTGAGGAGGCACCAAAGTGATTGAACTGGAAGAGTTAGAAAATAAAGCATATGAAATATAACATAGAATGTATGTGTGTTTCCATCTGGGAGAGAGCGGGTAAAAGTCTAGAGAGGGGCAGAAGTAGGAATGTGATTCTCGAGGTTTTGCCAGTTTAGAGAATATTTAACTTTAAGTAAGTGGCAAAGAAGGAAGCACAGATGGTCATTCAAGAGGATATTTTCTGTAGTTTGGCTGGTCCTTATAAATAAATTTCTATTGGTAATAATTTTAAAAAGCTGCACTCATGTTAAATTAATTCTAAATATGTCTCCATTGGCTATAAACAGTAGTTAATGGAAATGGATTTTTTTTATTTCCTGTGGAACTGAGGTCCTGCATTGACAATATTGGTGAAATCCTGGTCCCATTGAAGTCAATCGGCATTCTGCGATTGACTTCAGTGAGTCCAGGATTTCCACTATACATTCAATTATCATTGTATTGTAGGCCCTGTCAAGGTTCCTCCCCCACTCTGAACTCTAGGGTACAGATGTGGGGACCTGCATGAAAAACCTCCTAAGCTTATCTTTACCAGCTTAGGTCAAAACTTCCCCAAGGTACAAAATATTACACCCGTTATCCTTGGACTGGCCGCTACCACCACCAAACTAATACTGGTTACTGGGGAAGAGCTGTTTGGACGCGTCCTTCCCCCCAAAATACTTCCCCAAAACCTTGCACCCCACTTCCTGGACAAGGTTTGGTAAAAAGCCTCACCAATTTGCCTAGGTGACTACAGACCCAGACCCTTGGATCTTAAGAACAATGAACAATCCTCCCAACACTTGCACCCCCCCCTTTCCTGGGAAATGTTGGATAAAAAGCCTCACCAATTTGCATAGGTGACCACAGACCCAAACCCTTGGATCTGAGAACAATGAAAAAGCATTCAGTGTTTTACAAGAAGACTTTTAATAAAAAATAGAAGTAAATAGAAATAAAGAAATCCCCCCTGTAAAATCAGGATGGTAGATATCTTACAGGGTAATTAGATTCAAAAACATAGAGAACCCCTCTAGGCAAAACCTTAAGTTACAAAAAAGATACACAGACAGAAATAGTTATTCTATTCAGCACAATTCTTTTTTCAGCCAATTAAAGAAATCATAATCTAACACATACCTAGCTAGATTACTTACTAAAAGTTCTAAGACTCCATTCCTGTTCTGTCCCCGGCCAAGACGACTACAGACAGACACAGACCCTTTGTTTCTCTCCCTCCTCCCAGCTTTTGAAAGTATCTTGTCTCCTCATTGGTCATTTTGGTCAGGTGCCAGCGAGGTTACCTTTAGCTTCTTAACGCTTTACAGGTGAGAGGAGCTTTCCCCTGGCCAGGAGGGATTTCAAAGGGGTTTACCCTTCCCTTTATATTTATGACAGGCCCTGATTCAGCAAGGCAGAGCAATTAATTACATGCTTAATTTTTAGAATGTGCTTAAGTCCCGTTAAAGTTAAGATTGTAAGTGCTTTGCTGGATTGGGACCTAAATGTACAATGTAGCATCACAAATAACATACTATCTAGCTGAGATCAGACACAGATAATTGTTTCCATTTTAAAACTGCTTAGGATTCAAATTACTATGCTTTGTTATGGCACCTTTCCACTAATAGTTGTGACAATTTTTATTCCTTTCTGTTTAACTCTTACAAACAACTCATTTTAAAAAAAAAAATTCTCTTTTTTATATTTTTCAACAGATATTGAAATAAAATACACATCCCAAAGAATGTGAGAGAAGGAGATGTGAAAGGAAGTATCTATGAAGTATTTATGATTGAAATATTGAAGAGATAATTAACAATATTTACACATAATTTCTTCAGATAAACTATCAATGTAAAATTTCTGCCAATATTTCTCAAGGTTATTTTGTGAAGCTATATTTATCCCTATGTGCGGTGTTTTACATACAATTTGATTTATTTCAAAAAGTCATAGCCCTGAGTCTATTGCTCTGAAACTCACTAATAAGAAACTTTTAAACCAATTTATCTGCATAAAACTTTCAGCATGACTTCAGTGGGAGATTTACCCATATAACTCAAAAAGAATTTGGCCTGATGTCTTAAATAAAGAGCCTCAGATAAGATATAATTTATTACCAAGTTCAGCATCCCCACACCATTAATTCCCATTAATCAATAGACCTAATTCAGCCCTGGCACAAGTGGGTACCACTTCCAAGTCAGTAGAAATTTTTTCCACTTACATTACCTCACAGCTGAATTTGGGCCCCAAACTTGGATGCCTATCCCGTATATTCTGTAATCATGCCAAAACTTTTCAAATCTCCCTTTCCAGACCCTATACCTGCCCACTGAAGTCAGATAGAGTCTTTCTATTGATTTCAGAAACCTTTGAAACAAGACATGGGGATACAGTATAACTGTGGCAATTACAGCCTCTCAGAATTGTTATAATCTAATTTCCCATAATTTTAAACGTATTCTAAAGTTAAAAAAGAGAATTTTGAAAAAAAAAAAGTCTGTTTTGATGAAAGAGACACAAGATACGTATGGACCAATTTTATTGGACCAATTTCTGATGGTGGAAGGGACAAACTTTGGAGCTTCACAGAGCTCCCAGAGTTCTGATTAAGTTAGTCTGAAAAGCTGGAAGGCATCTCTTGGCACACCATTAATTGTGTACTAAAGATGTACATATTTTCATTTTTTCACTACGTCTCTGGTGATCTGCTCTTCACCTGAAATTATCTATACATATTTTATATGTTTTTATGTTTTGTTACCATGTCTTTTACTTCATTAATGAGTGGGCAGGACTAGAGCAGAGTAGATTACTTACTGATCAAAAATGATCAAATCAAATGTTTTCCTTAATTTACAAAAACACTGAATATAAATTTAATTAGAAATCCCATACATTCTTCAAAATCTAAAAAATATAGTTCATGCCCATTGACTTGTAAACAGAATTCCCTTGAGGTAAAAAATAAGGTCACATCACACTCTTATTATTTTAGAAAATGACCCTACCTTTTGTTTAAAATGAAAATAACTCCACAAGAGAAGTATGTGACTTACATTCTTTATGTCCTTTGGTACTGGCCAAGAGTTTGACTTGTTTAAACAATATGTAAGTCATGTGTAGTGACAAAAAGTAAATTAACAGGGGATAGGAAAAGATAAATCCTTGACAATTAAATTTTATGACACATTCTTGATTCCATTCTATATTTATGTAGAATGTGAATTGTAGATATAATGTCTGTAGTTCTTTATTGTTTCATGGAGTTTAAGGCCAGAAGGGACCATTAGATCATTTAATCTGACCCCTGAATATCACAGGCAATTAAATTCCACCCAGAGACCCCTATGATGAGCCCAATGACTTCAATTATACTACAACATTTTAGTCTCAGGAAACTAAACTGGCATGTGCTGCAGATAGAACAGGAGAAACCAAGGCATCGCCAATGTTTGAGACAGCTGAGATGGGAAGGAACTGATTAAATGAGATATTCCCAGGTTATCCTATCTGGCAATCCACACCCTGTGCTTCAGAGGAAGGTGAAAAACCTCTAAGGTCTCTGCCAATGTGATCAAGGGGAAAATTACTTCCTTAATGCCAGATCTGGCCATCAGTTAGCCCTGTGCATGTAAACAAAACACACCAGCCAGGCATCTAATACAGGATTTTCTGTTATATCTCAGAATGCGGGTTCACCCTAACTGATATCCTTTCTCTAGCTATAGCAGATCTCTGATGCTTCAGAGGAAGGTGAGAAAAACAAACAGAACTGTGCATGAGGTGGGAGGAGGGAGGATGGTGAGGGAATTTCTTCCTAACGCTTGCAAGTGAATGGCTGAAGCCTTAAAGCATGACAACAGATGACAGTGATTATGTTATGTGTTATTGATCATATCATGGTCAAACGTTTCCTCTCCCAGATTTCTAATTATATTCTGCTAAAAGCCAAGTGCCTGTTAGCTAAGACTGTAGAGAATGCTCTCTCTCTCTCTCCTCCTTGTCCTGAAGGGAGTAAACCTCCTTATCCTTCTGTAGGCTGCAGGGATTATATGGGCTCTTAGCAACAAGTTTTTAGTTATCAAAGTGTAGCATCATATGCATATAAACACATTATAAGGAAGTTCTTCCCTTGCTACCAAACTAGCCAGTCCCTACACATTTGGCACCAATGAGGTTCATTTTATTATCAATAAATACATTGTAACATGCTCCCTTGTCTTGTACCCATATCTGAAATCCACATTCAAATACACAGATCTTGCCAGTTGTGCGTACCAACTCTTTTCCCATTAAATATTGTGCAGAGAACCTAAATACTCTGCATGCAGTCACACAGACCGTTGGGTACAAGACTCAAAATAAATCCCCACCAGCTTTGTCTGGGACTTAAATGTGCATGTGAAATTAGATAGGATGGATCTAACTGTATAAGCTTCTAATGGAGAGGCACATGGAGATTTAAATGAAGTAAAACAACTTATTAGAAAAGAGTTCTCTCACATAAAATGTATCACCTGTTAAATTATGCATATTAATTTAAAATGGAGAATACTCATTTTTAAAGGCATTGCCAAAGTAATCCAAAAAGCCCCCTTTTGAACTCATTGACACAAGTAGACAGGAACCTCAAAACAATATGCTTTTTGCATTCTAATCAGTTAGCTGCTGCTGCTGCTAACTTGCCCTTGGTTATTTTACCCCTTTTGATTTTGTATTATATCTCAGATATTTTTTCTTTACATAATTAATTGTTACTCTTCCCATAGCTTTAGGGATGCCTCTGCTTTCTCACTGGGCTCAGAACAATGTCAGACCCTCCTCAATTCAGCCTGAAAGTAGCACAATTTTATTTAAATTCAGATTGAAGAAAAACAAGTAGCTGATTCCGAAGCTGTCAAAAAAGCAGCTTTTTTTTTTTTTGGCTCAGTTCTAAAATGAATTCAGTCATTATGCATACTATAAATATAAAACTAGAACTAAGTAATAATAAATACAGAATTAAATTGCAGGGTGCCATGTTTGGTTCCTTTTATAGCTGCATTCATATTGATTACATGTAATTTTTATAGCAGACCTCCTTTAACTGTATAGGTGAAGATGGCAATTAGATGTCTGCATTTTTCTATTTTACTATATGCTATCCAGGCTAGAACAGGATGTTGTGTAAAATCCTTCCGTTCTTTCCATTTTAACCTTCAGATTGAGAATTAAACATTTGTGAGTCATTATTTTTTTCTTAAATCACTTCAACACATTTCAAACTGCATGTGAACATATATCCAATATTGCTTATAACTTCACTTGATAATTTTGTTTATAAAACTTTATTTGGTAGTTTATAGTAAACATGGAAATCTGACCAGCTGGAATGCTAGTTTAAAAAGCACTGTTTGGGAATTGTGTCTAACATATTTCATCATTATCCCTAAACCAGGAAGCATCAGAGGCAAAACCATCCTTTTTCTAACTTAACTTGTTAGGAAATTTCACCCCTTCTCCTTGATGAGGATTTGCTGCAGTGATTCACATTTATCACCTCCAGAATAGATTACAGTTATCCACTGTATTTGGGTCTGAAAGTGGAAGCATTGCAGTTTGCGCAGAATATGGCTGCCACCTCCTCAATGGGTTACTGTGAGGATTTCCACTCACCTTCTACTTCCTGCACTAGCTCCCAGCCTGCTTCCAGTATCAGATGAAGGTCTTGGCCCTGATCTTCAAGGCCATCAATGAATTAGATACCAGCCACATCTGCCCCACACCTTTGTGTATGACCTACTGTGCTTTTATCAGACAATGCAGTTCACAAAACACCTGACAGATGGAGGTAAAGCCTTCAAATTCTACAGAATCTGAATATTGGGAGACTTCCCAGAGGAACTCAGATTAGCTTGGAGTTTACCCATCTTTAGGGCACCCTCCAAGATCCTTCCCACTGCAAAAATGTTTCTACTATAGCTGAACATAGAGGAATTAATTAATTAATGAAAAAACCCCTAAACTAAATACATATTGAACCCTGGCATTACATCCTATGACCAGGGAAGGAAAAAGAACACATTATACAAAGCCAAGCAGGGATCTTGCCATGTAGCTCTAGGATATTAATTAGATAGCATCACTATAGTGATGGATGCTACAGAAAACCTTTAAGAAAGAGGCATATAGTATGCATATTTCCTACAAATACTTTCTTGGAGATTGTTTACAATTCATATTAATGAAGATTTCAGACTTACAGAATGTTGAAACCATCAGCAGATTCAATACTTTAGTATCTCAAATAGAAGCAGGAGTGATCTTTATATTCATATCATACTTAAGATTAATCCCTTCTTGGTATTCCCATCAACCCAACGTTCAATAGATATGACACATTTAACTTGTTTTGAGGGACTCTTAGCCAAATTTCACTCTTTTCTAGATTTTTGCAATATATATGTATAGGATTTCCTCAGTTACATTTTTTCTGATAATGCATGGGCATTTTATCAGCTAATCAGTAAGAAATATCAGCACTTAACTGACACAGGGCCATATCCTGCTCCTTTTGAGGTCCATGGGTGTTTTGCTGTTGACTTCAATAGGACAATATTGGACCCAAAACACAATGTTTCTGTTGAAGTTGAAAAGTTTTCATTGAGAGAATGTCTGCATTTTATGTCTTTGGAAATAGACTGTAACTTGTGGTTAGAGTTGGAAAGTGGAAAAGACATTTTAAATAATTCATTCCGCATATGCATATATGTGTGGCCATTTAACAAAGTGCAAAATTTACTCCAAGTGAAATGAGGGAATTCTTAAGGAAGAGAAAGCTGTGCACACTGAGCTAGATTATGCTTTTTACAGCTAGCCTTGAACAAGGGGTTGTGTGTAGCTGAACTGCCCCAGTTATAGTCTGAGGAGTAATTGTGACTCTGAGCCACAGTTCCTTTATTGCTCCCCCTAACTTTGTATGGGGAAGACATGTAGCAACACTGTTTACTTACCTGTTTGCCTGGCCAGCTACTCTGGCCAGCCAGTGGTGGGGGCGCAGAGCCTAGATTTCTCCTATTTAGTAGTTCACAGGGGGAGTATTTGGTCAGCTGCCCAGGATTTCCTCATTATTATTTGTATTGCAGTTGAACATCAGAGCCCCCGTCAAGGATAAGCATCTCAATCTGCTAGGCACTGTACAAACACAGACGAATGAGATAATCTGTGCCTTAAAGAGTTTATAATCTAAGTGCAAGACGAGCAGCAACAGATGAGTCCACAAACAGAGGACCACAAGGTAACAGTGATACAGTGATCATCAGCTTTCATGCCTGATGTTTAGCTTGTTGAATTTTTTGTTGGTATCATGGCAGAAGAGACCTTTAAGGAAGGACTGAAGAAGGACAAGAAAGTGGACCTGCAGATATTTCCCAGGAGCAACTGTAATGCATGAAGAAAGCACAAAGATTCTTGTTTGAAAATGTAGCAAATGATCAATGAATGCTGGCAACATTGGCAGAAAGAAGTTCAGGAGTCAACATCTCAATTATGTCTAAGAGAGACAGCGTGGGCTAGGCTAAGAAGGGCCTTAAAAGTGAATATGAGTAACTTATATTTGATGCACTGGAGAAGGGGGAGCCAGTTCATGTTGTAAACAAAGGGATGATGTGGTCAAAATGACGAGACAGCAAAATGACCTTTGTGCCCTTATAGGTAAAAGTCAAAATCTGAGAAAACACTGCTTGGTTGAGCAGGAGATTAAAGGGCTGTGGGTAAGGAATTACTCCCCATTGTCATAGCCTTCACTTAGTTGCAATCTACCCCTCTGTACTCTGGAGGCTGTTTCAGAGCTTGTGCAACATAACACATTTTTTAGTTTAGGACTGAGTTCTGTCTGAACCTATGAGTTGCTGCTGTTTTTAATTATGTTTTTATTGTGTCCACCTTTTTATAAATATTTTTCTTTATCTATCCATACTGACCTTCATGCTATTTTTGTGAAAGTCCAAGGTATATTTATACATGGAGGTCTTCTGTCAGGTACCAACTGGAGAAACAAAGGCCAGGTTCAATCTGTCTAGCGATTGTTTTCTAAAATAAATAAAACTATGTCTTAGCCATGCACCAGAACTGTACCTCTTCTGAGAAGTTAACATTTCCATGGTTCTGGGAAGTTAACATTTCCATGGTCACCTTTGCAGGCCATTTCCCCACCCTTGCAAGCAATCCTTGGGAATACGGAACCACAAATATATTTATTTAGGAGAAAAGGAGAGCGGAGCAAATAAAAGAAAAAAATATATACAGCACACACACAAACACATCAAAAATAAGCAAAACCCAAATAGTATGTCAGGAGTTTGGCCAAGTCCACAGTTCCACATAAATTGTCTGCCTCATTGAGGTGCAGATGGTATGATTTCTTCTTCAAATGGATCCCTCCTGACTTCCTGCTGTAAGGTGTTGTGACCACAAAAAGGCGTTTTAAATCTCTTTAATTCCATCAATAATATTAATATTATATAGTGTTTTAACTCTAACATCCGAACATCCATTCCTGTCTACTGTACATAGCAGAAATGTTCCCAAATGTTTTTAGTGGATTTAATCCAATGGCTATAGTGAAGAGGACTGAAGAGGAGTAGCTCTGCAGAAGGAGCAGTTAGTCTCTCATTTGCCCTTTCCTACCCCAGTATTATGCCCTTAATTTTGAATTTCCTGGCTTTTGTAGTTTAAAAAAATAAAAATGTATAATATTCTGGAAAGGCGTATTCACCTTAATATTCCAATCTGAGAATGACTTGGGCCTTCTAAACTTCAGAATAGCTCAGTGGACACTCTGGCACACATTACTGCCTTGAAAGGTGTGTACTGACTGATGATTCTGCCCTGTTTTTTTCTTGTAGCTGCCTTCTTCCAGTGAGATTCAAACAAATGTAAACTGTATGCTTAGTCCAGCTTCAGAGCTTCCTCACAAGCCAGCTCCCTTTACTGGGTTCATTTTGGCTACAGATAAGGGATAGACAAGTGGACAATGATGAAAGGGATGGGAAGCTGGAAATGGGTTGGTGATTACAACTGAATAAGAGAAACATTTTGAGCAGGAGCATCCTGGTTGGCACCCCATTTTGTTGCTCTATAGTTAGTCACACAGGCCTCCTGGGGTTCCCGAATTCTGTTGCTCAGCATAAACAGTAGCATCACAGATTGTTCAGTCTGTATTATTCCTACTTTTTGTGAAAGTAACTTCAAAGTCACAGCTCTGATTATATTGTTTGGGATTTGTAATATTGTGCACAAAAGTGTGTTTTGGTTTGTTTGTTTTGTTTTAATACTTCTGGATGCATAAAATTCCTGCTTGAACCAGACATAGACATATTTTCTCTTTCACATTTATGAGTTTCTTGTAAAAATAGTAATTATGTGGATGCATTTTCTTAAAGTAAGACCGATCAGTTCTTCATTGGGGGTTATTTAATCCCCTGACATTTAAGGAATCTTGCTTGCTTTGTACGGTATGCCATAAAACCATCTTTTCAAACTTGAACTTATTGTCATTGCTACTTTTTTCTGGCTTTGCTTCCAATCCAATTATAAAATTCCTATGTTTATACCAAATCAATTTCAGTGATTTTTTTAAGCTGCTTGATCTGTGAAGTTTGAAATCTCCCTACTCACTCCCCTTTCCTCTCACCTCCATAACTGAGGGATGTCAGCAACCCTAGAACCTGTTTCTTAAAGGGCCAGTCCCTTTTCTGTGTGGTGGAGGGAGCACTACTCATCCACACCATTGTAGATCCACTATTTCTCTTGAAATTCAAACTGTGTTACCCTCTCTAGGGACTTCCCCAACACTTTTCCTTTTTTACAAAAAAGCCAAACCCTGAACTACATTTACTTCAGCACTTCCCAAACTTTGAAAGGCTGAGCATTCCTTCAGGAAAAATAAATTATGATCCCCTTCTGCCCCACCGTCTGCTGTTAAAAGCCTACACATATGACCTTATATATCTCCCTTGCCTCTACCAGCTAGTCTTTTGTGTCCATCTTTTGCCTCCCCCTCTCCCATCCCTGACACACACACCAAGGGGCATATTCCCATACTGGGAATCATTTATTTTAAAATATGTATGAATGTTGAATAATGCAATTCTTTAATGTCTTCAGGAAAAGTTAATAGACTGAGGACAGTAATATTAACATTTCTTTTCTCCTTGTTTTCCAAGTTGTTCACTGTTAGCTCAAAATCAGGTTCTCTGCCTTCACCAGAACTTTCTCATTTAAATCAATCAGTATACTGAATGTGGCTCACTGCTTCAATCAGTCTCAGTGTTCAAAATCATGATTCAATCCCCTCAAAATCATGAGATTAAAAAAAAACTTTTTTTTTTTTTTTTAGCCAATGAATGGTGTGTTCTGTTTATTGGAGTTCTGGTTTATGAACCTCTAGGGTGCCCTCAGGTCTCAGTCAGAAGCTTTTATCTGCAACCATGAAGGCTAGACATTTATTCTTTTCAATGAAAGCTAAGATTCTCTCATCATCACTTGTTTTAGGAGCTGGAGCTTTCAATAATACATGGATACTATGATATTCATGATAAAACCATGAATGTTGGTGACTCTGCTTCTAACTCCAAGTTATTCTCCTTGGAGCTGGCTTGCATCTCAAATTTCATTGAGCTCATTTGAGACAATGATTTGTTATTGACTACCTTTGTGACAGACACATCCCCTATCTTTCCTTGTTGTACTTTGTTTGTGAGTGGGATGTTGGCCCACAGGGAGCTCCTCTTTGGACTCTTCTGGTACTCTCTGTCAGCCTGTAAAAAAGCTCTTAGTATCAGAATTGCCTTTCTCTACCAGTATTTGGGATTTGGAGATCTCTAGTTGGGGGTTCAAGGTCCCTTTGTTCTTTTAGTCATTTGAATTTTTCTCTTAGTTATTGAATAAAGAAAGACTAGCTCTATTAAGGACTGACCATTTGTTTGACATCAGTCACCCCACCCACTACTTGGGAGTCAGTGGATTATTACACCCATTAGAGAGGAAAATATGTTGGGGTGAGGGATGAGGGAAAGGGAGGGAGATGAAAAGGTGGGGGGAAACACACAAAGGTCCCTTCCTTTTCTGGTGCTTAGCAGTTCCACTGGTCAGTTCTTCAGTGAAGGTGAAAAACAGGAACAGACACTTATTTCTGCCTCTCCTGAGCTTCCAGACAACAATATTAATATTAATGGAAGGCCTGATTCTGCAAGGTGCACAGAGCCCTCAACTGCTATTGATTTTGTTGCCGGCACCCAGTGCCGAGAGGCTGAACAACAGCTTGAGTTGGTTTGTTACCCGGTGTGCTGCACCAAATAATTACAACGGGGTGGAGAAGCAGAAAAGTTTATTTGAAGCTTCAAAAAGGTACAGGGAGATTTGAATCTCAAATCCTGTACAACAGAGCAGGAAGTTACACAGGCTTTTATACATTTTTTTTTAGCATACTTATTTAATAGCAAGCTGCTTTAAGTATTTATATAGCCAGCCAATCCAGTTTTCAGGTAGTTTCCTGATTTTTTGTATTATTTGTTAAATTATACATAAAGCTGCTTTATTTAGCATTGTTTTTTTATATTTTTTTTGTTTGGCTTTGCTTAGTTTCAGGCAGTCTGACTCTGCAACATACTGTTGCAGATTCTTAGCATAACTGCTGTGTGTGCCTCCAGGCGGGGGGGCCAAGGACACTTGGGCCTAGCACACAGAGCTGCTGCGAGTGCCTCCAGGCAGGGTGGGGGGGCAAGGACACCGGGGCCTAGTGCGAGGGGGCTTCATCGACACTCGTGGTCTTCCATCCCCTCGAGTTACCTAGTGGCCATGCCCCAGTGTTCCCAACAACTCCTCCCTTTGAGAACACTCAACAGCCTTGGCTTTGAGTTTTCTTACTTGGGCTACTTATTTTTTTATAATATAATTTTGCATAAGCACTTTGTGATAGCCCTGAAAAAAATGACTTATTAACTTTTGCAAAAGGGCCCTGACACATGATACCGCACAGCATAATACCAGTAATACAAGCAATACAGGAAAGAGAAATTTTAATATCAGGCTAAATAAACCACCAAGCCAAGATGACAAACCCCAGCCTGAAAACAAGGTTTGCAACCAATCGTTCTCTGGGGCAGTATAGGCAACCTGTGCTTCGGCTCGGGCATGGGCCTTAGCTTGTACCATTTTTTTATAGATTTTATAATGCTTTTGATATGCACAATTTGAAAATACCAATACAAAGAATAACAATGTTACCCAATTAATTATTACCAGAGTTTTTTTAATTTAAGGTTTTTAATACCTGGGTGGGCCTATTTTAGCATTAAGGTGCTTGCTATTTGTGTTTTTTAAATAGTAGCTTTAGCCTGAGATTGTTACTAGATGAGGAGTCAGCAGGTTGGACGGTCCACTGTTCTGCTGACGAGGGGGCAGGTACTGCCTTTAGATGAGAGTGATGGATTCAGTTCTTGTGTCCCTTGATTTTTGCCGCTGTATGGGAGACCAGCAGGACGGTATAGGGTCCTTTCCATTTTTTTTGGAGAGGCTTGTCTTTTCAGGTGCGAACAAACACAGAGTCACCAGGCTGTAAGGAGTGAACGGGAGAGTCCAAGGGGAGAGGCTGGGAATCCTTGGTATACCTGTGAAGAGACAAGAGAACAGCAGACAGGGAACACATATACGGTTACAAAAAAACATTACCCAACTCCCATTCCCCTGACAGAACCGGGGTGCCATTTATAGGCCATGCCCTTTTAAACATAATTTCAAAGGGACTGAGCCCTAATCTACCCTTTGGGAGAACGCGGATACGGAGTAGGACGAGGGGCAAAGCATCAGGCCATCGCAGTGAGGCTTCTTGGCACACTTTTGAGAGATGCCGTTTAAGGGTCTGATTGGTACGCTCCACTACCCCACTGGCTTGCGGTCTCCAGGGCGTATGGAGTTTCCAGGGGATTTGTAAGGCATGTGAGATGCTTTGAATGATTTTTGACGTGAAGTGTGTTTTATTGTCAGATTCCATTTACAGGGGGAGTCCAAAGCGAGGAATGATCTCCTTAATAAACTTGAGGGCCACTGTCCTGGCAGTGCAGTTACGGCATGGGAAGGCTTCTGGCCATCCGCTGAACCGATCCACTATAACAAGGAGATATTTGAACCCTTGGGTCCGGGGAAACTCAGTAAAGTCTATTTGCCACACTTGTTCGGGTCCCAGAGTGTGTTCTAGGGCAGCTGGTGGCACAGGATGTCCCGGTCGGGGGATATTCTTTTGGCAGACTAAGCAGTCCGCTTGTACCTGGGCAGCCAGAGGTCAGAGTCCGGAAGTGATAAAGTATTTTTTCATTAGCTGGATAAGTGTTTCCCTGCCAGCATGAGTGGTTTGATGTAGTTTCTGCAGCACTGGCCGGATTAGGCCCTTTGGTAAGAGGACCTTCCCTTCTGGGGAATGGAGCCATCCCTCCTTTTCCCGGAGACTGAGTTTGTCAGTTAGCTGTCTCTCCTCCCCAGAGTACTGAGGGGTTGGAAGCTCCCCTACTGATAGGATAAGGGCATGTATATGGGCGTTTTCAGCCTGAGGGGATGGCAGGGTGGCAGCATGCTTATCCTCTCTATCTGCCCGGGCGTTACCTCTGGCCACATTTTGATTTTTCCTTTGATGGGCTTTACAGTGTACCACCGCCACTTCCGAGGGAAGTTGTACGGCTTCTAGGAGCCGGAGGATTTGGGGCCCGTACTTGACTGGGGAGCCTTGGGCTGTCAGCATTTCCCTTTGCTTTTATAGGCTAGCATGAGCATGCAGCACACCAAAAGCATACTTTGAATCAGTAAAAATGTTGACCCGCTTTTTTTTTGACAGTTCAAGTGCACGGGTCAGGGCTATTAGTTCGGCAAGCTGGGCAGAGGTCCCAGCAGGCAAACCTTCAGCTTCCACAGTGTCATGGAGGGTCATAACAGCATAACCCGCCCTCCTTTGCCCATCTATTACAGTACTGCTACCATCAGTGTACCACTTATAATATGCATTTGGGAGAGGTACATCCTTTAAATTCGGACGGCTGGAGTACTGGACATCTATGATTTTTAAACAGTCATGTTTCTGTTCCTCTGTTTCTGGCAAGAGAGTGGCTGGGTTAAGGGAGTGGCAAGGCTGTAGGGTGACTTCAGAGTTCTTTAACAGCTTAGCCTGGTACCGAGCAATCCGAGCCTGGGTGAGCCAAAGCCCTCCCTTTGCATCCAATAAGGCTCGGACCATATGGGGAGTATAGATTTGCATAACCCCTCCCAATGTTAGCTTTTTGGCTTCCTCAAGCAATAGGGCAGTAGCTGCGACCGCCCGTAAACATGCCGGCCAACCCTTTGCAACCTGATTTAATTGCTTAGAAAAATAAGCCACAGGACGCTTCCATGCTTCTAACAGCTGTGTAAGCACTCCTAGGGCCACCCCCCTTTGTTTATGTACATACAACTGAAACGGCTTAGAGAGATCTGGCAGGCCCAGAGCCGGGGCTTCCATTAATTTTTTTTTCAGGATTTTAAATGCCCTGTCAGCCTTTGGGGTCCAATAGAAGGGGTCATGATTTGCTTCTTTTACACAGTTGTACAGGGGTTTAGCCCACAGTCTAAACTCTGGGATTTATATCCTGCAAAAGCCTGCCATACCCAGAAATGCCCTGAGCCGCTTACGGTTACTTGGGGTAGGAACTTGACAGATAGCTTTCTTTTTTTTGCTTGAAAGCTGACGCTCCCCTTGCCGTATGTGAAACCCGAGGTACCGTACCTCTGGGAGGGCAATTTGAGCCTTACTCCGTGCTACACGATATCCCCGGAGTCCAATAAAATTTAGGAGGCTCACGGTGGCTTTAAGGCAGGGTTTTTGGCCCACAGTGGCAATTAACAAATCATTTACATACTGCAGAAGGAGAGCCTCCTCATTATCCCACTCCTGTAGGTCCCTGGCCAGAGCCTGGCCAAAAAAGGTGGGAGAGTTTTTAAATCCCTGGGCCAACACTGTCCAGCAAAGTTGCTTTTTAACCCTTTTTTGGTTCTTCTACTCGAAGGAGAAGATTTTTTGTGGTGGGGTGGCAACTGGGATGGTAAAGAAAGCATCTTTTAGATCAAGGACTGAAAAATGGGTATACTGTCCCCCTATAGAAGCCAATAAGGTGTACGGGTTAGGGACAAGAGGGTGCAGAGTCTTAACCCGTTCATTGACTGCTCTTAGGTTCTGTACCAGCCGATACGTGCCATCAGGCTTCTGTACAGGTAGAATGGGAGTGTTCCAGGCTGACTGACATTCCCGGAGAATACCATACATTAGGAATCAATTTATAGTTTTCTGTAAACCTTTTTTGGCTTCCCTTTTGATTGGATACTGTTTTACTTGCACTGGGCCTTTTCCTGGTATGAGCTGAATAGTAATAGGGGTCTGGTGGGTGGCCTTTCCTGGAATTCCTGATGCCCACACAAGGGGGTACACCTAGTCTTCCCACGGACTCCATTCTGGGGCTTGCATGGCTGAGGGCTTAACTGCAAGGGTCATGATCCAGGCATTCTCAGGGGGTAAGGTAAGGGTTATTTTGTTTTTAGTAAAATGCAGGGTGGCACCGAGGCCACAAAGTAGATCCCGTCCCAGCAGAGGTGTTGGACACTCAGGGAGGTATACCAGCTTGTGGGATATAGTCCTGTCTCCCAAAGCACATTCCGCTGGGGCATACACTGGGCACTTGGTGTCCCTGCCTGTGGCTCCCACCACAGTAAGGGAATTTGCTACTGGCAACTGAAGAGGCTGATTTACGGCAGTTCGGGCCGCCCCAGAGTCCACTAAAAAATCTATTTCTGAGCTTCCCACCCGCATCTTTACTCGGGGTTCCGGGGGTAGGGTGGTCCGTCTTCCGTGACACCCCTATTTCTGCTTCACCATTGCCATTATAGGGGCACCCCCCTTTTCTTTTCTCTTTGGGCACTCATTTTTTTAGTGTTCCTCCTGTTGACACAGGGCACACTGGTTGCGACCCAGTCGTCTTTCCTGCAGGCCCGGACGGTCGCGTCCATGGCCCCTTCCTCCCCAGCCATTTTTCTTAGTGCCGGCCTGTACCACTGTTACCATCAATCTCACTTGCTTTCTTTTTTTCTCTGTTTTTTTCAGACTATAAGCTCGGTTTGCAGTCTCTAAAATTTGTGCCATGGTCATACCCATTAATTTTTTTTTTTTGTAACTTTTTTTTAATATTAGGGGCTGCTCTGCTTGTAAAAATTCCCTTAATAATTGACTTAGTTGCCTGATTATTGGGGTCTGCATTAGTGTTCTGTCGAATGGTGTCCCGAATACGCTGTAGAAAGGCCCCTGGGCTTTCTTTTAAATCCTGCATTACTTCATATGGCTTTGCCCAATTATTATGTCGGACAGCCGAGTGACGGAGTCCATGTAAAAGCAACTCCTTATAGGAGGTAAGGCGGGTCATATCCCCAGGATCATTTGGATCCCACCTGGGGTCTGCTCGGGGGACTTGTGCATCCGGGTCAGGGACATTAATATGATCCCGGTCGTACCGTCTCTGCGCCTCCTCCCTTGCCTTGGACACAACTTGTTGTCTTTCAACCTCAGACAATAGGGTTCGCAGGAGGACGTTACAATCATCCCAGTCCGGCTTGTGACTACTGAGGCACCCCTCAAAGACTGATATAAACCTGCTTGGGTTGGTGGAAAACTCTCCTGCCTGTGCTTTGAAAGCAGCCAAATCCACAGGATTAAAGGACACATGAGTATAAACCTGCATAGTTGTGGCAGGACGCCTGTCTGATCCAGACCGGGCGACTTTAGTTTCGGAGATTAAGGGGTATAGGCCAACCATTGGGGACTTACAAGGTGTGGGTGTAGGGGCCGAAGGGGACACCGGCTCTGCCATTACAGTGGGGGTGGGGGTCTGGGGACTAACATTAGCTGCTACCGAACCAGTTGGAGTCAGATTACAGCACTGTAAAATATCTGGTCGAGTACATAAAGTCAGAAACAAATGCGCATACATATGTTCATTCCATTTCCTTGTTCTCTGACAGAACAGGAGTAACTGAAGGATCGTGTTGTAATTAATTGACCCTCCTGGTGGCCACCACTCCTGGTCCTCTAGTTGATATTGAGGCCAGTCAACTGTACAGAATCGTTTTAATTGGCTCTTAGTCATCGGATCCGCACCAAATACCTTCCAGTTTGCTAGAATGCACTCTAGGGGCGTACACCGTGCCCTAACCTCTGAGCTCTGTCCCTGTCCCATACCTACAGGGTAACTCTGAGCGTCCCCAGGTTCCAAAAGAGCATATAATCCGGATTTTAAAAGGTTCCTACCTTATCCAAGGGACCGGTTCTTCACCGCCGTCCTGCAGCTGCTCCTCCCCCACGTCTAAGGGACCGGTTCTTCACCGCCGTCCACAACTGCTTCTCCACTATATGAGTGCGTTGCACCGTTGTGCCCTCTGGGGTCGATCAAATCGTGTCTCCTCCGAGGCCCCCGATGAACTCACCGGTGCGCGCTGGGCGTCGGTTCTCGCCGCAATCCTCGACCTCCAGGAGGGGTCCGGGCAAGGCTAAATTGCAGCCTCGAGCCCACCCAGGGACGCCAAAAGCTGTTGCCGGCACCCAGTGCCAAGAGGCTGAACAACAGCTTGAGCTGGTTCGTTACCCGGTGTGCTGCACCCAATAATTACAACGGGGTGGAGAAGCAGAAAAGTTTATTTGAAGCTTCAAAAAGGTACAGGGAGATTTGAATCTCAAATCCTGTACAACAGAGCAGGAAGTTACACAGGCTTTTATACATTCTTTTTTTTAGCATACTTATTTAATAGCAAGCTGCTTCAAGTATTCATATAGCAAGCCAATCCAGTTCCCAGCTAGTTCCCTGATTTTTTGTATTATTTGTTAAATTATACATAAAGCTGCTTTATTTAGCATTGTTTTTTTTATATTTTCCCTGTTTGGCCTTGCTTAGTTTCAGGCAGTCTGACTCTGCAACATACTGTTGCAGATTCTCAGCATAACTGCTGTGTGTGCCTCCAGGCGGGGGGGCCAAGGACACTTGGGCCTAGCACGCAGAGCTGCTGCGAGTGCCTCCAGGCAGGAGGGGGGGGGGCAAGGACACCGGGGCCTAGTGCGAGGGGGCTTCATCGACACTCGTGGTCTTCCATCCCCTCGAGTTACCTAGTGGCCATGCCCCAGTGTTCCCAACAATTTCAGTGAGAATTGAGTGTGTTCAGCGCCTTATAGAAGGTCCCCTGTACCTTGCATATTCAGACCTTACATTAACAATATTCATATTTGCAGTTATACAGCAAATTTCTTTCTGGAATCATGCAGCATGTTACAAACATTAACGGTAATACTATGATTTAACTCTGACATTTACAAACAATAGTAACTATAAGTTGATGTCAGTGGGAGCTCAGGTTGCTCAGCACTTTGTAGTACTTAGCCTTTAGGCATGAGGTTTAAATTGGTTAAGCTGTGTAATAGAGTGGAATTTCACTGAGTATATTAGTGTGTACCTTCTATCTGAGCTTGTGCAGAGACCTGCTATAGGACATGAATGCTAAAAGGCATCTCTCTAAATACTGGAATCTTTTGTTCTGTGCAGTGGAATTACTCAGAGGACAAATTTAACCCATTGTATTCAGAGCAGTATGAATGTCACATCCCAGAATATAATAATAGAATAGCATGGTTGCTATTACCTTACTATTCAAAGTGCTAATTTGTTAGAGTCAACCTTCCTGTGATAGGGTCTTTTTTTAATTATTCTTGTTTTATAAACAATTCCTGCATAGTTCCTGTCAAGAAATCATATCAGTTCCTTAGAAATGTAAACAAAACATGCCTCCAGGTTCAGTTGCTGGCCTATAACTGTCTCCACCTACCTATCCCATTATGATGGCATAAAGCAGTAATTTTAAAAATGTGCCAGAATATGATTCTTATATAGATGACATGAATTGTGGGTCTATTTTGTCAGTAAAGTTATTATCTCTATAGTAACAATAATCCAAAATTGTTGCTATGAGGTGCAGATAATAATACACACAGGACTGAGTTCCTTAATCCTTGGAGAACTAACTGAATTCCAGGTAAACACCACCTAGAAATGACTATTTTTAGAATTTTAAAAATAGTTATGTTGGGGCATTATTCCAAAAAATGGAAAAGATTTCCAATAGCAGGGAGGAAGTTCAGAAAAACTCTTGTATGGAATGAGTCAATCACAGAATCATAGAATAAAAATATTTTCCAGGATTTTCACTGCTATTACATAACATTGTGGAATTAATTATTGAAATATTTTCAACAATGGAGGAGAAGAGTAGAGATTAGTGGTGGAAGGCAAGCCAGTAGGAGAATTCTTGACACACAAAATCCAGGGGGCTATTCAAGGCTTAATGGGCAGTGTGGAAGAAGGCACAGGGATACACACATACAAAGAAGAAAAATGACAGCGGTGTCTGTAATGCAAGAGGAGGTGATATAGCTTAAGGCTTAACTAAAGGTAGCAGAAATTTAATGCAGTTTTCAGTCAGTGAGAGAGTGTTCAGATGAATTAAAAAAAAATAATGTTGCAAATAGAATTTGATGAGACGGTATAACAGGGATCAGCAACCTTTGGCATGTGGCCCATCAGGGAAATCTGCTGGCAGGCCAGGATGGTTTGTTTACCTGCAGCGTCCGCAGGTTTGGCGTATCGCAGCTCCCACTGGCCATGGTTTGCCGTTCCAGGCCAATGGGGGTTGCAGGAAGTGGCGTGGGCCCAGGGATGTGCAGTTGGGGTTGTTTTTTCCCATGTGAGTTACTTTGTATTTTTCAACACTGAATTTCATCTGCCACTTTGTTGCCCAGTCACCCAGTTTTGTGAGATCCCTTTGTAACTCTTCTCAGTCAGCTTTGGACTTGAATATCTTAAATAATTTTGTTTAATCTACAAACTTGGTGACTTCACTCACTACTCACGAAAGGTCATGCTCAAATAAATTGGTTAGTCTCTAAGGTGCCACAAGTACTCCTTTCCCTTTTCTAGATCATCAGTAAATATGTTAAACAGCATTGGTGTCAATATAGATCATTGGGGGACTTCACTGTTTACCGCTTTCCATTGTGAAAACTGACCATTTATGCCTAACCTTTGTTTCCTATCATTTAATCAGATTCATGAGAAGGCTTTCTCTGTTATCCCATGACTAATAAGTTTCCTTTGGTGAGGGACTGTCACGAGGTACTCATTCCCCACCTCATTTTTAATGGGCCTACTCTCACTCCTGAGGGTGGGGACTGAGCATATTGTTGGAGTTTAATAATGTATTAATTAAATAGCAATAACCCAATATTCCCTAAACTCTTTGGTTAGCATTATCTCAGTTATTGTTTCTTGCTGTCCTTATTTTTCTCCCTGTAAGCCTTAAATGACTGTGTGTTCTTGCTTGGCTGCCTCCTCCTTTTTGATAGTCCAGTACAAATTTTTCTTTCCTTTTTAAAAAATCTCTAATCTTTGATCAGCACCTGGTGAAGCGATAAGTCATGCCATGCTGTTCATTAGTAGGGTACTGCTACATTGCTGGTGTGGTTGAAGGCAGTCTACCGCCCAAGGCATCAGCCAATAGCCTACTAATGTATATCCTACTGTGACTTACTGCTATATCTAAAACTGTGAATCAATACCAGGAAAGCCTGCATCATAGCAAAGAACTATTAAAAATGTCTAAGACTTCTTGAAAAGTAGTAAATACTTTCAGCTCACAGAGATTGTCTCCTTAAACAGGGCCCATTGAAGTCAATGGAAAGATTTCTATTACTTCAACAGTTTTTGGATCAGGCCCACAGTGAGAGAAGAGATGGCAAAGTATGGTAGCTACAAAAGGAGCATTTCCCTAGGCCTGTGGGTAAAATTAGAGATAAATACATCTTTTTAGACCTACTTCTTATAAGATCCATTCTAATTATTGGTTTTCTGCAGCACACGAACCTTCAGAAAGCCAGTTACTTAACATCAAAAAGTAACTTAGTCTAGTGGGTATTTTGTCTGTTGGTCTCATTCAGTGACCTAAAGCCAGCAAATTGTTGGTGCATCATGGTACTGTCTTCACCCTCAATTTCCTACCCCCAGTGTTTCTGCGGGGGTGCACTGCCAGTTCTCTCCCTGCTGGGTGCTGACTTTGGAGCCACATTCTCCCTCAAATGTGTGTGGTTGCACATTGCATAGGGGCTCTGTGTAAGCAGGATTTCTATGGGTGAGTTTGTGGGACAAGGCACACACTCTCAACCCTCTTCCCCACTGGAAATGGGGCACCCCTAAATTAATGGGGTGTGGTAGTATAAATAAGGGAAAAGGGGTTGAAACCCTTATGTATATGTATGAAACTTAGTAGGTGTGAGCATAACTCAGGATAAAAAGATGTTGCCTGGCCTGTGCGCTGGGGTGAAAACGCATGGGAAGATGCCAGATGACAGCCATGGGTGATGAGAATGATGATGGAGATGATGATGAGGAAGAAAATGACTGATGCTCCAGGGCAGGGATTGGCAACCTTTGGCATGCAACACTCCAGGGTAAGCCCCCTGGGAGGCTGGGCCAGTTTGTTTACTTGCCGTGTCCGCAGGTTCGGCCAATCGCAGCTCCCACTGGCCATAGTTCGCTGCTCCAGGCCAATGGGGGCTGCAGAAAGCGGCGCGGGCTGAGGGATGTGCTGGCTGCCGCTTCCCGCAGCCCCCGTTGGACTGGAACGGTGAACCACATCCAGCGGGAGCTGCAATCAGCCAAACCTGTGGACGCAGCAGGTAAACAAACTGGCCCGGCCCGCCAGGGACTTACCCTGACAGGCCACGTGCTGAAGGTTGCCAATCCCTGCTCCAGGGTTTCCCAACAGGAGATGTGAGATGTGAGTGATGCCAATAATAGGGCTAAACACTTTGCACTATCTCTCTTTATCTGCCATTGTATTTCAGTATTTGTAGATTGTTTTATCTGGTTAGTGGATTTGTTAATTAAAGAGACTTTTGATAAATTGCAATTGTTTCTTGTGTGCTTCTAGGATCTCTTATTTTAATGATACTGGTTATAATATTCTTGATGCTGTAGCCCTCAGGAGACAGAACCTTTATTGACCACTGTGGTCTAAGATATTAATAATCAATATTAATTAATCAATGAAGAATCCATCAATATAGCTATTTCTCTTCAGTCTAACAGAGAAAGATATAACATGAGCCAATAATTGGAAGTTGAAACTAGACAAATTCATACTGGAAATCATTTTTTAACAGTGAGAGTAATTACTGTTTACCAAGAGTCATGGGGGATTCTACACCACTGACAGTTTTTAAATCAAGATTGGATGTTTTTCTAAAGGTTATGCACTACGAATTATTTTGGGATAGTTCTGTGTCCTATGCTATACCAGAGGTCAGAAGAGGATCACAATGGCTCCTTTAGGCCTTGGAGTCTATAAATTGATGAATCAGCATTTTAAATGGTAGGTTTCAGAGTAACAGCCATGTTAGTCTGTATTCGCAAAAAGAAAAGGAGTACTTGTGGCACCTTAGAGACTAACCAATTTATTTGAGCATGAGCTTTCGTGAGCTACAGCTCACTCATCCGATGAAGTGAGCTGTAGCTCACGAAAGCTCATGCTCAAATAAATTGGTTAGTCTCTAAGGTGCCACAAGTACTCCTTTTCATTTTAAATGGATTTAAGGAAGGGCATCATGGATATCAGGAAGTCCAGAGAAAGGAAGGTTGCTGTAGTCAAGACAAGATTTTTGAGAGTATTAACGGAATTTAATAAAAATAAACCTGTTTAAAGTATCTATTCTTCAGATGGAACTGTCACCTTGAACAATGGACCTCCTAACACTTCGATTTTCCATTAGACTATTAATAAAATCCCTATTTATTACCATTCTAACTTTCAGTTTGATTTTGTAACAACTCTCTTACATTGCATGAGTGATGTTTCTGATTGGACAATTTCACTATTACATGCAGCTTCCTTATAAATTCAAGCAGGACTTCGAACCTGATCCCAGCTGGGAAGACAAAGTGCTTTTATCCACTTGCCATTCCCCAGGAGTCTCAAAGCTTGTAGTCTGATACTATCATTGTTTCAGGAAAGTTAATCACTAGTAACAAGCGTAATTCAATTACATATTGACAGAATTACTATGACATATTGAGTATATTTTTTCACTGACAATAGCCATGCAATAAAACTGTTGTAAACATCACTTACTAAGCATTTGCTACTTCCAATGTATTGGCAGTAATGCAATATAATGTATATGCCATGAGGGAAAATGCATTTCTGTACATTCTTGTCAAAGTGCCCGAATTTCATAAGTAAGCTGCTGCAGTCCTCTACTGCACAGAAGTTGTTGTTATTATTTTTATACTAGGATCCCAAAGTTGTAGCAGAATGCAGCAGTGAAGTAGTTAAATTTCAATAAAGTAGTTAATAAGTTATGAGTCACACCTCCACTATACATTTTGACATTCAATGTAAGGCACATCACCAATTCACCTTTAAAGGGCATGGAAAAACACACAACCAGGAGAAGTTAGAGTGTCACAATGTATAAATGGTTGAGAGAGCAATAAAATATCTAGTTGAGCTGTTGGCTTTTTAAAAATCAGATTCTAGCTCCTAATCCCAGTTTGACCCTGACTCTGCTACTTGCATCCTGTCTGCATGCAACTCAGCACCTGACCCTGCCTTGCTGACATCATGACCCAGCTTGACCCTGACTCTGCTACTCATCTTCTGACCACAACTTGGTAACCGACCCATGCATGCGGGCTGCCTACAGCTCAGTCCTGACTCTAGCCTGATACCAGGAACTGGAAGCAACCTCCTGGTTCAAATGCAGCTGCTGGGCGTTTAACTTTTCATTTTCATGCCGATGGCTCCAGTGTAAATACAGTTAACCCTCACATGTATTAGCATGGCCAGCACAAAGAAGTCCTTCATCCAGCACTCTGCTAGCTGACCAGAGGAATACAGCCAGATTCTGATTAACTTCTGGTGTAAGGAGAGCAAGATATTTGACTTTAGTAAGAGCACAAGAAATAATCATGTCTACAAAGCTGTAGCTAAGTGGATGGTGGTACTGGGGATCAACCAGACAGAACAATATAGGAAGCGAATCAAGCAGCTGAAGACTTGCTACTTCAAGGTCAAATATTCTAATAACACCTCTGGGAACACCCCATCTTCCTGGCTCTTTTATGAGGAATTCAACCAGGTACTGGGAACTGTCATGAGCACTGAGTCCACAGGGATGTCTGACAATCTGCTGAGCAGAGATGGCACCCTTATATTCACCGCCCCGGGTGCAAGCACCGCTAAGGAGAGCAAGCTGCTAGATGAACGGCAAGAAGTAACCCTGGTTCTGAGGCTGGTAACCAAAGAGGCTGTGCTGCTGGAATCTACAGCACATCCTGGGACTGTCCTTGGAGGAGCTCTGGGGAGCAGCCTGCTGCAGAACTGCCATCAGACCAGGTGCCAGAGCCCGATAAGTTTCTGCCACTATGTTTGTTCTTATTAATATATGGATGGGAAGGATTTCTGGCTTATGGTGCTAATAAGTTATTCATACAGGCTGTGATTTTGGTGTGCTTCACATACCCTCCTATGTAATAAAGCATACCTTAAAATGCCAACACTGTCCCAACTGTCTGTCAACCGAGTCCCAAAACAACCTGGCTGTTATGAGTTCAAACAGTACTGGAGTGTGTATTTTGTCTATACCTGGCTTAAATGAGAGTCCAAATTACAGCAGAGGGTGGTTAACTGTCTTAGGAGTCCCCATGGCTGGCAGTTGGGTCTGTGCATGGACACAGGGGTACTTGTAAGAAGGCTCTACTGCATCTTCATGCTAAATCAGCAACTTGTTCATTTGACCATAGACTTTTTACCCATTGATGACTTGTGATGAAAGCAAAGTTCTCACAGAGTAAGAACTCCAGAAAGTTGCTTATGTTCTGGGATAGAGCATATTTGTTAGGGCTGCCTCTATTACACACAAGCCCCCTCAGTTATGAGATGTTTTGATCAACTACTGGACACCTAAATATCTCCTTAGCCTAGACAGATGGCTGCCCTCTGCTGTTCTGGGACAGAAGTTTATGCTTCTGTAATGCTGACAGACCCCGGTCATCGGCAGGCAGGATCGAAGCGGGGTTCTGGAGCTTAGTGCATGAGCCAAAAGCCAACTGGCTGTTAGGTAAGGCTGTAGAGCAAACTCATTAATCTTTCTCTAAGTGGTCTTGCTGCCACTAGAGGGAACAGAACACCACACCCAGGAGGTGTGTGGGTTACATACTTCCCCGAGCGTGTCCTGAGCTTCAGAGACTTCTCAGCTGAAATCCCGGACGAGCCCCCTCTTGTAATGCTGACAGACCCTGGTCGCCAGTGGGCAGGATCAAACCCAGTACCTCTGGAGCTTAGTGTATGATCCTCTACCACATGAGCTAAAAGCCAACTGGCTGTTAGCTAAGGCTGTAGAGCAGACTCATTTAACTCTTTCTCTAAGTGGTCTTAGTGACACTAGATGGGACAGAACACCCCATCCAGGAGGTGTGTGGGTTACACTTCCACTCGGGGACCTCCAGAATGTCAATTTTCTTCAGAGTTTGCTCTGCCTGAAAGGACTGAAAAATATAGCTAGTGACTAACCCCCTCATTAGTTCTCTCGGCACCCTCCTACCCCCTGAAAAAAAATGACAGGGTGTAGAAATAATTTCAGGTGAATGTTGTATGTGTATCTTACCATGATATGTGATGGCTTTCAGTGTTTCTCCAAAGGATACCTGACATTCATGTGAATATAAGCTCCTTGATAAAGAAAACCCTCCTTGGACCTTAAATTAAATAACCCCTTTGATAAAGTGGAAAATGTAATTTTTTTAATCACAGTCAGACAATAAAGTGTTATTTCATTTTTCTTTCAAGGCCCTTACACCTCCACGGGGCAAACACATAGCACCAAGAGCCTATGGGAGAGGGCCCACTAATGTACGGAAGAAGAAAAAGAATCCGAGATGAGATGATGGGAAAAATTCTTGATAAAGTAAATCAGCAGATAGCGATCCAGAAGGACCAGGCTGAGTATCGTAAAGATAAGGATGCAAGACGGGTGGAAAGAGAGTCTGGCTGCACAGCGCAAGAAGAGACTGGCAGAGAGATTCATGGGCCATGATCACAGGTTAAGGGAAGATGACAGAGTGCAGCAGGAGATGCCTTAGCAATTACTTGTGCTCATGGTTACGAGACTGCAGGCACCACCTGTTCCTGCTCCAGCCCGATGCTCTGAGTCCCCTCCATGCTATCATGTCCTGCAGACTATGCCGGCTTTGGACAGTGCAGGGACTGGCTGGACCATATCACAAGTAATGAACAAGCACATGGAATGCACAAATGTACCCTGTGCATTCATCTACTCCTTGAGTCATGGCTTGTGCCAGAGAGGCCATGGAGAACAGAGGGACAAGGTCAGCCAGAAATAATTGGCCACATTATTTGGCAACATACACCTGTCACTTTTTTGGCACTGAGTTTGTGTTGTATATTTTGATGGCAACTGATTTACATTTCTGGGTCTTACATTGGTCTCTAAATACATGTGTACAATAAAGTGTTGAATTTGCACACAAGGCTCCAATAGCAAGTTTTATATGTAATGTTAGAAGTGGCACAGACTTTAATAAATGTCATCAAATGCTCATTTTCAATACATTTCCTCATAAAAATGTACAAACTGTCCTCACAGTGTTCCATAAACCATGAATTGAAATACATGACCAGTATTTATAAAATGCATAACTTATCTCCATACATTTAAGGAAAGTGTTTACAAAAAATATAACACATAATACCAACACATTATAAAAAATTCCACAGATGTTCCACACCCATTCACATCTCAGCTTCAAATACCATTTCATGCATGAGGCTGTGCAAACCAACAAAAAATCCCTGATTTGAATTGTGTGGGTCATCTAGTAGCAATCATGACAGGTGCACTGTCTTACTGAGTGTACCCGTTCAGAAATCCAGCACTATCTGGAGTCTAGTCCTAGGAAGAGGTTCCCTTTCTCCTCACAGACATTGTGCAGGACACAGTAGGCCACAATAGGCAACAGTACGCAAACTGTGTTGACAACACTGGCATCCAAAGAGTTTTGAAGGCAACATCACCAGGATTTCATTATGCCAAATGCATATTCCACCACAATCTTATAGCTACCTAGTGTTTAGTTGAACCTTCCTTTGCCAGTTCCTCTGAAATGAGAGTATGGTTTCATAAGCCATGGCATCAAGGTGTAAGCGGGGTCCCCTAGAATAACAGTGGGGACAGTAACTTCACTTATAACAATGTCATTCAGGGGGAATAATGTCCTAGCTTGACCATCCAGGTAAAATCCTGATCTCTGGAACACCCTTGCATCATGCATTCTACCTGTGCATCCCACATTACGGTCCAAGAATCTGTCCCTATGGTCGACCTTTAAATATTAAGTATTCTTTAGAATCTTTAGGACATTAACAATGTTTATTTTGAATTTTAAGGCCCAGAACATTTCAGGAATATTTGTAATGCCCACCATCTTTGGGTACTTCGCACACCTGAGTGCCTCATGAATCTCTGTCACAACTACCCCCAGTTGATTTGTCAGCTCCAAACTGGTTAGTTGTGGACCTGTAGTAGTCTGGAGTGGCCAGCTTCCAGATGGCTATAGTGACCTGCTTCTTGAATGGCATGACCTCCCTCATGTGGATGTCCTGATGCTGGAAGATAGGAGCAGGCTGATCACAAACCTCCAGACACATCTGCTTCTTCATGTAATGTTCTGAACCCAGTGTTGGGCATCCCAAGATCCCATGATGATGTGATCCTACCAGTCTGTGCTTGTGGCCCTGCTCCAGAAGCTCCAGTCTGCATAGTGGCAAATCTATGGCTCAGGCAACAGGCATGAGCAACAATATCTGGGGCACAGCTGACATGTCAGTACCTCCCACCCTCCAAGATGTGTCTTCAGCAGGTCCAAAACTGCCACTGAAATGTCCACCATCCTCTTGCAGATGCACTGCCTGATTACAAATGCCAAAATAGGTATTAGTGTGAGGTGGAAAAGTTCTTCCACTGTGTCAGGATCCACATTGAAGTGTTTGGCTGTTGGGAGTGTGTGGAGATAAAATGGCTTGCCTGGATGTACTGGTGGGCTAAAACCACTCAAACCACTTCCTGTCAACTCGTGCAGGACATACAGACAAGTCGTTGCATAGACCAGTGTGGACAAAGCCCTAGAGCAGCTACAGCTGGTTAAGGCACTAGGAACCCTGGGGTACGACAGCATACTCCCACAAGAGCTAAAGTTCTGACTCAGGTCTGTGTAGCGCAATAGGGACACATCACCACAGTTAGAAAAGGAGTACTTGTGGCACCTTAGAGACTAACCAATTTATTTGAGCATGAGCTTTCGTGAGCTACAGCTCACTTCATCAGATGCATACCGTGGAAACTGCAGCAGACTTTATATATACACAGAGAATATGAAACAATACCTCCTCCCACCCCACTGTCCTGCTGGTAATAGCTTATCTAAAGTGATCATCAGGTGGGCCATTTCCAGCACAAATCCAGGTTTTCTCACCCTCCACCCCCCCACACAAATTCACTCTCCTGCTGGTGATAGCTCAAATAAATTGGTTAGTCTCTAAGGTGCCACAAGTACTCCTTTTCTTTTTGCGAATACAGACTAACACGGCTGTTACTCTGAAACCTATCACCACAGTTGTGAGGCCCAGGTTTCCAATACAGTCTGGATGTCGAAGCATGGGCTTGGAAATACTGAGTCTGCAGGTGTGGGTCACATAGATCCAGGCTTACTAGGGTGTGTAAACTTACCCACATAAAACAAGTATCTAACTCCAGTTACTATTAGTAGTTAGTAATCCATTTCATGACTGCCTGGTCCAGCCCGTCACACGATTTGTGTGGGAGTCAAAGGCCAGGGAAAACTACAGCTTCTGTCTATGTCCAGAAGCCTATATGAATAGCCATTTTATATTCTTTCAGCCACATCTTTTCTACAAGAGACACTACTAGAATAACCAACTGACATTTTGCAACTTCCTGCCAGATTTTATCAAGATATAATAAAGAGTTAAATCTTCATTTGTTAGAGGAATGGCTCTGACAGTGTAGAAGGAAACTGACATTTATGAAAAAGACATCAATTTACCCTAACTTTTGCCTGATTCAGTTTTTTATTTAGTTTTGAAGTGTTTGCATTTCCAAACAAAATTGCTGCATAAGCCCTTTTATATTATTTTATGAAGTTGCCTACTTCAACCATTTATTAATAATTTTATTGTTAGTGACCAAAATATAATGTCCCATTGCTACATCATAAGATAGAGTAAGTTTTTATTTTATTATTTGGTCTGATTAATTAATTTATTAAATATTAATGATCAAAAAGCAATTCAAGTGATGCTGTATAGACAGCCACAGCACTGCTAACATGTTATTACCCCATTTATCAACTGCTATGCATAAGATGTACCAAGTAATATAACTGGTAGATGAGGTATGTTCATACCATACGTTGTTAATCTAGTTAATGGAATAACAAATACATAACTGGGTCTATTAAATGGGAGACTTAACAATATACATTTATGCTCACATATTTCATCTCCTACAGACAGGATGATTACACTATATTTTTCACATCCGATAGCAAACAGAACATAAATAAAAATCTTTTTAGACTTACAACTGTGCCTGTTTTTCTGCTTACTATAGAGTGTGTTGATCTGACAAAAGCTCAATTTCATAAATTGAAATATATATGCTTGTTTTTTTAGAGAAAAATTATTTAAGGTAATATACAAGGTAATTAAATATTCACCATAATTCACAATATTTTGTTTATTGATTTTTACAGATTCCCTTCTGAATTCTTTTTTGTCTTTCATTTGTCACCATTTATTGCAGTGTATCAATATAAACTGTCATCTTCCTGCTGTTCCTCTGAAGTAAATGTAATAAAATGTCAATCTTCTGAGCTGGTACTTTACTTGAATATCAATTTTAGATGCTGAAATCTGTTTTTGTAACTTCATTGTGTCATGGTTATTGAGCTAAACCTCACAGACAAAACACAAACTCCTGTGTTGTTTTCATGTTGTATCCCTTTCTTTACAATTCCCAATATCCTGTTCTTTCTTTTTTTATCAGTATTGTCTCTGTTTAGTTTTGAGACTGGTATGTTGGATTTGCAATTCTATGATTCATAAATGATTTATAAATTTGTTAAACAAATATGCTAATTATTTCATTTGTTCCTTTAATAATTTAAACCATGGACTATCAACTCAGGCTATTATGTGCAGAATTTGAAGTTTAAGATTTCAGATTTAATTTTGCTTTGAAAGCTATTTTAAAACTAGAATTAATTCAGACAAATGTTAACTGTGTAGGGAAAATCAAAATGCATGCCGGAAAATAGTTTAACGGTAAAGTCCTTATGTTAAATAGTAAAGCTAATTAGAACTGCTTATTGCATTTTCTAGTAAAACATTACAAGTGTCTTGCATGTATTTTCAATATGACATGTTTATTAATAATGTATCTGGTCTATGCAATGTAATGCATACAAAGCTGCATTACAGACAATAATCCTGATTCAGCACTACATTATTTACTTTGGTGTAACTCCATCAGTTTCATTGAAATAACAGTAATGTAAAACTGAAGTGATGCAGTAAGGAACCAGACCAATTAACATTCCATTTAGTGGTAGGTGAATTACTCTATTTTGTAAGGGTTTATGGAAGAAAAGCAGGCAGCAGTCTTCCCATTTATGAATGTCATGGGAAAAGCAGCTAGATTCAATCTGTACTATTTATAATTCTATACTGTCTATAATTCCAGCACGAATATCACTTACAGTGCATGGCCTTCTGTTTACAGTATTCTTTTATGAGACTGGGAATCAATATAATAATGTTTTCCTAGTAGAGTTGTATTCATTAAATAGTTTGTGAACTATACATTTTGGTAAAATATAATATTGGCAGGAATGAAATGGAGATAAAGTCAGAGTTACACTACAAATGTTTTACTATTGTTATTATTTCTAAAAGAATATTCAGAATAGCTCAGTGTATCTAAAAAAATTAAAACTTTTATGGACAGAATTATCTTCCAGCTCAAGAATTTTCTAGGAGTCTTCACGGTGACTGAACAAAATGCTAAAGCCTCTGTAAGCAATATTGGCAAAAAAGTTACAATTACATTCCACTTTATTTTATTAATGGTATGTACTATTTTATCACTGATGTTATGTGGACAAATAATTAGGTGAGAGATGGAGGGATGGGGAAAAAAGAGAGATTACTGATATACCACAACATTCAGCTGAAGAGCTAGTTTTTCAAGCATTCAAGTTTCTAATTAAGCTGTTTTAATGTATGTTTTAATAATATCCTTCCCATTCCAGGGCAGTTGGTGCCAAGTGCCCTGATTTCTTCATACCGATTGGTTTCCACTTGACAGCTTCATGTGGGAGTGTGTGTGTTGGCATCTGGAGTAGAAGCCCCAGGACACCCAGCACTTCCTTCTGATTTTGGTGGAAACCAGCTGCTGGGTGGGGATTTCTCAGATCTTTTCAATGGTGACAAAGTTTTGCCAACCAATGCGCAGAATCTTTCATAGGCACTTTTTTTTGAAGGTGTCTAGTTTTCTGACTAGTGTTTTAGTAGATCTTCAGCTCCTACTGACACATGTTAGCACAGAGATAACATTTCAGTGGAAAATTTCAAGTTTGTTCTGGTGCTGTATATCTTTGATTTCCATGCACTGTTTAGTAAATGTTGTGCATGTCTTTCCTATCCTTGATGCCACTGCCTTCTTGAGGTCTCTGTTGGCTAATACAGTACTGCCCAGGTAGATGAACTGTTCTACTTTCTTGATATTTTTGCCTTCTAATGTGATGTTACTGCTTGATGTCTGGATTTCAAAGATGTTTGTTTTCATGAAACTGATGGTGAGCCCTTCTTGGCCTGCTGTTTTTACCAAATATATTATATTAATTATATTATAGATAGGTAGATAGATAGATAGATACTGGCTATCAATGATCACTTTAAGGTCACGTTGTGCTACTTAAGCAGTGCAAAGTGGCCTTAGCATACCATAGAATCTGGCCCATTGATTCCAATCCATATAGGCCTCTCAGTCTTCCTTCTTCAGCTACCACTGAGACTAGGGCCATGTCTACACTACAAAAGTACTCCGATTTTACAGAAGTCGATTTTTGGGAACAGATTATATAAAGTTGAGTGCATTTGTCCACACTAAGCACATTAATTCGAGAGTGTGCGTTCACTGTACCATGGCAAGCATCGACATACTGAGCGGTGCACTGTGGGTAGCTGTCCCACAGTTCCCGCAATCCCCACTGCCCATTGGAATTCTGGGCTGATCTCCCAATGCCTGATGGGGCCAAAAATTTGTCACAGGTTGTTATGGGTAAATGTCATCAGTCAACCCTCCCTCCCTCCGTGAAAGCAACAGCAGATAATCATTTCATGCCCTTTTCCCTGGATTGCCCAAGCAGACGCCATAGCACAGCAAGCATGGAGTCTATTCAGCTCACCACAGCAATTATGACCATTGTAAACACCTCGCGCATTATCGTGCAGTTTATGCAGAACCAGCACCTGAAAAACCAGCCGAGGAAGTGATGGCAGCATGATGATGAGGACATGAACACAGATTTCTCTAAAACTGCGGTCCCCAGCAATTTTGAGATCATGGTGTTACTGGGGAAGGCTCACGCTGTGAAACGCTGATTCTGGGCACGGGAAACAAGCACAGAGTGGTGGGACCACATAGTGTTGCAGGTTTGGGATGATTCCCAGTGGCTCTGAAACTTTTGCATGCGTAAGGGCACTTTCATGGAACTTTGTGACTTGCTTTCCCCTGCCCTGAAGCGCAAGAATACCAAGATGAGAGCAGCCCTCACAGTTCACAAGAATTGGCGATAGCCCTGTGGAAGTTTGCAATGCCAGACAACTACCGGTCAGTTGGTAATCAATTTGGAGTGAGCAAATCTACTGTGTGGGTTTCTGGGATGCAAGTAGCCAATGCAATCATTGAGCTGCTGATATCAAGGGTAGTGACCCTGGGAAATGTGCAGGTCATAGTAGATGGCTTTGCTGCAATGGGATTCCCTAACTGTGGTGAGGCTATAGACGGAACGCATATCCCTATCTTGGGACTGGACCACCAGGGCAGCCAGTACATACATCGCAAGGGGTACTTTCCAGTGGTGCTGAAAGCACTGGTGGATCACAAGGGACGTTTCACCAACATCAACGTGGGATGGCCGGGAAAGTTCATGATGCTCACGTCTTCAGGAACTCTGGTCTGTTTAAATGGCTGCAGGAAGGGATTTACTTCCCAGAACAGAAAATAACTGTTGGGGATGTTGAAATGCCAATAGTTACCCTTGGGGACCCAGCCTACCCATTAATTCCCTGGCTCATGAAGCCGTACACAGGCACCCTGAACAGTAGTCAGGAGCTGTTCAACTACAGGCTGAGCAAGTGCAGAATGGTGGTAGAGTGTGCATTTGGATGTTTAAAGGCACGCTGGCGTAGTTTATTGCCTCTCTCAGACCTCAGCAAAACCAATATTCCCATTGTTATTGCCGCTTGCTGTGTAATCCACAATCTCTGTGAGAGTAAGGGGGAGATGTTTATGGCGGGGTGGGAGGTTACGACAAATCGTCTGGCCGCTGAATATGCGCAGTCAGACACCAGGGCGGTTAGACGAGCACAGCAGGAAGCGCTGCGCATCAGAGAAGCTTTGAAAAACAATTTCATGACTGGCCAGGGTACTGTGTGACAGTTCTGTTTGTTTCCCCTTGGTTGCCTCTAAATTCCCTGTCAGCCACACCCCCTCCCGCTTCGATTACAGCTTGCTTGCAAAGGAAATAAAGTCACTATCATTTAAAAAACATGTATTCTTTATTAATTGATTATAAAAATAGGGAGATGACTCACAAGGTAGCCCAGGTGGGGTGTGGGAGAGGGAAGGAAAAGGCCACTTTAAAACTTCTTGAATGCCAGCCTTCTGTTGCTTGGGCTGTCCACTGGGGTGGAGCAGTTGGGTGCCCGGAGCCTCCCCACCCCATGTTCTTGGGCGTCTGGGTGAGGAGGCCATGGAACTTGGGGAGGAGGGAGGACGGTTAAACAGGGGCTGCAGCGGCAGTTTGTGATCCTGCTGCCGTTCATGAACCTCCACCAGATGCCGGAGCACGTCCGTTTGATTCTGCAGTAGCCTCAGCATTGCCTCATGTCTCCTCTGATCTTCCTGCCACCACCTCTCCTCACATTCATCGTCCACTTTCCTGTACTCTGCTCTTGTGTCCCTCCACACATTCTGCTGAGCTCTGTCAGTGCCAGACGACTGCATGAGCTCAGAGAACATTTCATCACACATGCGTTTTTTTCGCCGCCTTATCTGAGATAGCCTTTGGTGCAGAGGAGGGAGGCTTGAAACATTTGCAGCTGCAGGAGAAAAAAAAGGGAGTGAAGTATTTAAAAAGATACATTTTACAGAACAATGGCTATTCTCTTTCATGGTGAACAACACTATCCACATTACATAGCACATGTGATTTTGGTACAAGGTCGCATTTTGCATCTTATATTGAGTGCTTGTGGCTTTGGTGTTAGAGATCACACACATAGTGATGGGCAACAGAATTCGGCTTGCAGGAGGCCACGGTAAGCCATAGTCTTTCGGCTTCTGCAACCTTCATAACAGCAGCGCCCTCCTCTCCCATACCAAGCAAAGCACGTTGAGTTGGCCATTTAGTGCTGCAGTTTTCCTGTTAACGTGCAGCAGCAGAAACCAAACTAACCCCCCCCCATCCAATTCTCTGGGATGATTGCTTTACCCCTCACTCCACCACATGGCTGGTATCAGGGAAGATCCCTGCTAGCCAAATGCAAACAGCTCAGCACCAATGCCTCCCCCCACTGCGTGGCTAACTGCGGGGAGGATTTCTTTTCAGCCACAGGCAAACATCCCAGTAGGAATGGCCACCTCTGAATGCCCCCTTAATTAAATTCCCCTATTTCAGCCAGGTTACCATGAACCATATCACTCTCCTGAGGATAGCACAGAGTGATAAAGAACGGATGTTGTTTGAATGCCAGCAAACACCGAGACCATACGCTGCCAGGCTTTGTCTTGCAATGATACCAGATTACTTGCTACTAGCATGGCGTGGTAAAGTATCCTACCATGGGGGACGGAATAAGGTGGCTCTCCCCAGAAACCTTCTGCAAAGGCTTTTAGAGTACCTCCAGGAGAGCTTCACTGAGATGCCCCTGGAGGATTTCTGTTTCATCCCCAGACACGTTAACAGACTTTTCCAGTAGCTGTACTGGCCATGAATGCATCCCAAGTCCTCGGGGCTACTTAATCATTAAAAAACGCTTGCTTTTATAACAACATGTATTATATTTAAAAAGGCACACTCACCAGAGGTCCCTTCTCTGGCTTTGTTGGGTTGGGAGGGTATTTCAGTCAGGGTGATAAAAAGATCCTGGCTGTCGGGGAGAATGGTGTGCTGTGTGATCTCCTCAAGCTCGTCCTCCTCCTCCTCATCTTCCCCGTCTGCAAAATCCTCAGACATGGCAGAGAGTACCCCATCATCGGAATCCACGGACAGGGGTGGGGTAGTGGTGGCGGCCCCCCCAGAATTGCCTGCAGCTCAGTGTAGAAGCGGCATGTCTGGGGCTCTGTCCCGGAGTGTCCGTTTGATTGTTTGGTTTTCAGGTCCGCTTGTCTGAGGTGCTCAGTGCTCAACATAGCACTGTGTTGCGTCCCTACTGTAGTCTCTGTCCCTCATGGCCTCTGAGATTTTTTGAAATGTTTTGGCATTTCGTTTTTTGGAATGTAGTTCTGATAGCACGGATTCCTCTCCCCATACAGTGATGAGATCCAGTACCTCCCATTCAGTCCATGCTGGAGCTCTTTTTCAATTCTGGGACTGCATGGTCACCTGTGCTGATGAGCTCTGCATGGTCAAACAGGAAATGAGATTAAAAAGTTCCCGGGGCTTTTCCTGTACCCCTGGCCAGTGCATCCGAGTTCAGAGTGCTGTCCAGAGCGGTCACAATGGTGCACTGTGGGATAGCTCCCGGAGGCCAATACTTTCGAATTGCATCCGCACTAACCCTAATTCCATTCGGCAATGTCAATTTCAGCGCTAATCCCCTCATTGTGGAGGAGTACACAAATCAGTTTTAAGATCCCTTTATGTTGAAAAAAATGGCTTCGTTGTGTGGACGGGTGCAGGGTTAATTCGATTTAACACTGCTAAATCCGGCATAAACTCGTAGTGTAGACCAGGCCTGAGAGAACTCTGGTGCTATTCCTGTTTTTGCCTAGTGACCCGACTGCCATATATAAGAATGGGGCTGAAGTCACAGACTTTTCATCTGTGGAGAGGTTGAGGTTAGACAGATACACATGGCAGGTACTGGAGAGCCATAATCATATTTAACACTTCTGTTCACAGATCTCAAATCATTTTTCAAAGGTGATAAAACATTATTGTCCCCTTTTTACAAATGGCAAACTGAGGCATAGAGAGTGATAACCTAAGGCTTCACAGTGAGTTAATGGCAGAGCAGAAGTATGGCGCAACAAAGCAGTGTCATACAGACCAAGCTTTACCTTTATCCTAAGAATTTAGCATAGTCCTTTGTTAAATCTTACAAGTTCAGGAAGATAATTTTTCATCAGTATTTCTGAATAGGGAATCAATGAAAGTGAATATCAATGATCTGTGCCTGGAATCTGTTCTCCTTTTCTCCTGAATAACCCTGCTTGAATATATTCTACACTTTAATTATATATTTTTTTCTAGACAAGGTCATTTTGATGTCATGAAGATAAGGTAAAATATAAATACATGTTTATTTATTTTAATCTGGGTTTCCTGAAATTGCAGTCATGGTATGAGTATATCTCTTTTCAGGGAAAACCTTTTAAAAAGTGCTTTTTCTGAATTCCTAATTGGAGGAAGTGCACTGATTGACAGAAGCTAATAGAGGTGAAACAGAGGAGATGCCTCATGATGGAGAGAATGTTTGGAAACTGGGATTTAATCTGCATTAATAAACATGGAATTATGCACTGACCATGGAATTTATTTGACTTTTTTCAATGGCTAAATTAGACAGAATCTTTCTTCACTATTAAGATGTATGCAGTCTGCTTCTGTTATTTTATCAGTATTTGAGAAATAAGGAAAAGATGAGCAGTTCTAGGGCAGATTCAGTAAAATAAAGAACCTGCTAAATCCAGGCAAGCTAGCAGAAATCCTCAAAACTGGACTTTGGGGGAGATGTTTTTTAAATGAAACTTTCTCTAAAACAATACTGTTAAATATTGGAGCTCAATTTGAAAATAATTGCACATTGCATGAATATACTTTTGTGCATAAATAATGTATTGCAATTGCAAAGAAAAAAATCAGAAGGATATTACTTATAGAAAATTTGGCTAAAATTTAATGGAGAATATAATTTATATAGACATATTAAACCAATTTATTGAATTCCATAAGAAAGATATAATAAACTTTTAAATTTCAGAAATTAGTTTAAAATTTCTACAAAAAATATCAGGTTTCAGAGTAGCAGCCGTATTAGTCTCTATTCACAAAAAGAAAAGGAGTACTTGTGGCACCTTAGAGACTAACCAATTTATTTGAGTATAAGCTTTCATGAAGTGAGCTTTAGCTCATGAAAGCTTATGCTCAAATAAATTGGTTAGTCTCTAAGGTGCTACAAGTACTCCTTTTCTTTTTACAAAAATATATCATTCTGTGTTTAAATTCTATATATCTTTAGAATAACTTTGGTCAAATCACATTGGTATAATCCTTATGAAATTCTTCATTTTGTAATTGTCCCTATCCATAATCCTTTTTTCATTGTTACATTTAAGGCAACATTTTGATCAGCCCCTGTGGAGATGGTCAAGAGGGTCTGAGGTGAACAGAGTACTTTCCTATCAGAGTCAGATGAGCCACAATTATCCATGCATTTGTTGCCTCCGGTCTCGATTAGTGATGGGAATTAAGCAATGCAGGAAATTAAGCTACGTGTCCTTAAAAAGCTCCTGCTGGCAGAAAATACATCAGGCTTTCTGCTAAACAAAACAGGCCACACTGAACACATCAACCTGTTGAATAGGGAGTCCAGTTTGAGGTGCTGGCCCTGAATTTCAAAGCCCTTCATGAAACTTAGCCTTCATGAAAGCCCTTCATGTCAGACAGATTGTCTTTCCCTCCTCTACCATGACCTACACTGGAACAATGAAACTGTTCACTGATAAAATGAGCTTTGTGCGCTCCATAGACAGGACTGTCCCATGTAAGTGCTATCTCCCACTGGTGGATAAGAGCCTATTGCTGAGACTGCAGGGTCCAATGGATTGAATGCTGAATGGGGACACTGCAGATCTGGGTTCTATTTTCTGCTCCGCCACTGAGTTGCTGTGTGACTTCGGGCAAGTCTCTGTACTTCTGTTATCTCATCTTCAAAATGGGGATAATGACACTGACCTCCTTTCTAAAACGTTTTGAGATCCACTGATGAAAAGTGCTATATAAGAGCTTGATATTATTATTATTATTACTGCTTCTAGTTAATGGAGTTGTGTTCTGGGACTGTAGGGCCTGAATAGAGCTAGCAACACTGCTGGAGATAGCCCCCTCTTTGAGGGGAAAGGGATTGCTGGACTCATACGTTCCTCCCTGACACTGGCCAGCAGAGCTTGCCAACTACAAGGGGAATGGACACTGAATTGTCTTTGATGTTGTCAGAGTAGTTTTGCTCCTTGGAGCTCCAGCAAACATTGTGTCTGCTGGAATCACAGTCCTTCCTATGGCAGATTCCAGTGTGAGTCTGGGTACGTCTACACTGGAAAAAAAAAAGGCGGCGAGTCTCAGAGCCAGAGTCAAGTGACTTGGGTTCATGCTACAGGCCTAAAAATAGCAGTGCAGATATTTCCATTTGGGCTGGAGCCTGGGCTCTGAGACCCAGTAAACGGGGAGGGTTTCAGAGCCTGAGGTCATAGAATCATAGAACCATAGCACAAGGGTCATCAAGTCTAACCTCCGGCAAGGAGGTAAGATTTGTTGTGTCTAAACCATCCAAGACAAATGACTATCCAACCTCCTTTTGAAAACCTCTACAACCCCCCTAGGCAGTTTGTTCCATTGTCCTATTGTTCTTACAGTTAGGAAGTTTCTCCTGAGATTTAATGTAAAATCTGCTATGCTGTAGTTTAAACCTCTTGTCCTGCTTTCTGTAGCAAGAGAAAACAACTTTTCTCCATCTTTTTTATGGTAGCCTGTAAAGTATTTGAAGACCGCTATCATGTCCCCCCTTAATCTCCTCTTTTCTAAACTAAACATACCCAGTTCCTTCAGCCTTTGCTCATATGGCTTGCATTCCATCCTGTTGATCACCTTTGTCACTCCCCTCTGGATCCTTCCCAGTTTCTCTACATCCTTTCTATACATTGGTGACCAAAATTGGACCCGCTACTCCAGCTGAGGCCTAACCAGTGCTGAGTAGAGCAATTCTGTCATCTCCCAGGACTTGCATGCTATGTCTGTTAATGCAACCCAAACTAACAGTGTCCAGCCTGAGCAGGAATGTATCAATCCTGCACCTTGGCAGGCGGTTAAACTAGGTGATCCTTCCAGTACCTTCTAACCCTATGGTCCTATGATTCTATGTCTACCCTGTTATTTTTAGCCTCGTAGTGTAAACCCGTGTCAGTTAACCTGAGCTCTGAGACTTACTGCCCTGATTTTGGGGTTTTTTTGTTTGTTTGTTTGTTTGTTTTTTGGCAGCGTAGATGTCCTCTACGACACAGTACAGTCCTGTATATTTTAGAAATACAGCAAAATCAGCACAAAAGCAGTGTTCACATCCCATTTTAAAGAACATTAATTCAATCAAAACAGAAATAATAGATGATAAAATATGTTTGGGGAAATGCCAGTTTTCAGCTGTTAGTTGGTGTCATGGTGCAGCTGCTCTTTATGGGGCGATAGGGCCAGTCTGCCCATGACTCCCTTATGAAGGCCCCAGCTAGAGGTAATTGACTGTGCCAAGTGGCAGATTAGTAAACAAGCCCCTGCCCCTAATAAAGGTTGCCCAAGCTCAGTTAGAGTAACTCCAAAGAAAGACAGGAGGCTCCCACAGAGGGGAACTCCTAAAAGAAGCCTGAACCAGAGGGCTGAGCAGGGAGCCTAGAAGTGAGTTTTCTGGAGAACCTACCAGAACAGGGAACCAGTAAGAGGAGCTCCTGGGGAGGGGCGTTACCTAGACAGAGGGCTTCACCACTCATACTGCAGACACTGGTCAGAAGCCTGGCATGGCAAGCATCATCCCACTGTCCCTGGAGAAGAGTTGCAGTGGACATACCTCCCTGGACTGCTTACTCACTTTCTGCAGTTCTGACCTCCTGGTTTGCATTCCTTCCTATGGAAAGTATTGTGTCACACTCTACAGTGCAACAGAAAAAAAACTTAGCACTTTACTTTCCTTGATAACAAAAACACAGAGCAGGTTATGAAGCTATTTCGTCTAGAAAACGGTCAACACAAATTATGTTTACTCTGAGCCAACTGGTGACTGTGGGTTGGGAGCAGTAGAGATGGGCCTAAATCAAGCCACAGATTTCAAGTTCCACATTTTAGAAAAGGCTACATCCAGATATGAATTTAACAGGCTATTTACCATATATTGTGGTAGTTTTGAGTGACCATATTTATATCAGCATTATCATGTATTAGCAGGAGTTAATGTTTTCAGTTACTTTTCTTTCTAGTGGAAACTGTAGCTTCTAGTTAGCGCATTCAAGCAATCTCCCACAAGTCAGGGGAAAAAAATCAAGTCTGATGTATTTCAGCTCTAGCAAACCTCTGCTTAAAATTATTCCCAATGAGGGGCTCAGCCCTAAAGTGTATCACAACATCAGTGCTACTAAAAGAAAAAATTTAGAATACGGGGGGGAGGGAGAACCAGAGTATGTTCATGGGTTTAATATTTAATAAAGTCTTCTTCCCTTGCACAGGGGGACTATTATCCACATCATAACAACGGTGTGGAGTCAACAGCCTGAATGCTATTCCTGTCCTGAATACACAAACTCCTGCCTATTAAAACCATACCATGCTAAAGAGAGAAGCCAACCTCAGGTTTTATTTTTAAAACAGAATTTCAAATGTATTTGATTTTTTTGATTTTACAAGATGAAAAGGGCTATATTCTGGCCTCACTGCAGTCAATGGGATTTTTGCCATTGATTTCAAAAGGGGTGGAAGGGTGGGGGACACATGAGGCCCAAACATTTTCAATACTTGAAATAAATATGCTTGAGTTTAAAAAAAAATAGTTTCATGGTAGCATTATACTGCTAGAAACACATAAAACAGATTTACCAGCTGTATTGTGCCTACTCTGCCCAGGGTCTCTGATTCAAAGCCCACTGCGGTCAGGTGGGAGTCTTTCCATTGACTCCAATGGACTTTGGATCGTGCTGATGGATAGCAGCAAATATCTGCAATGAAAAGATAATCAACTGCTCTCTGCCAGTTGGCACACTATACAGAGGCTGGCTCTGGATTCAACTGTAACCCAACAGGAGCTAGCTCAACAGAATGCATCTGTATTCGCTTCCAAAGATTTACATTATTCTTCCCTGTTTCCAAAATAAATGCCAGTTGCTAAGGATAACAATATGTATGCGTCTTGTGACTCACTGGGGACCCTCCCTTTGTGTCTGGTTCCTTGAAATTCATTTCATTCACTGTAGTTTGCAACATGTTTCAGGGCCACACTCTCATCTTAGGTGCTTCAGTGTAAATCAGTTTGAAATTGGTAGAGTTAATTTGGTTTTCCATTGCGGTGACTCAGATTTAATCTGACTCAATCTACTCATTATAACTTTGAAAGTTTTTCCAGGGACATAAATACCGCCCACTAAATTTCTGACCAGATGCTGGATAATCAAGAAATATATAAACTATTAGTTAGACTGTAAGTCCAATGAGCACAGAGGCATCTTTTATTTTTGTGTGTGTGTATACAGTATCTAGCCAGTAGGGCCCTGTAATGGGGTTTACAAATCCCATATTGAGCATAGGCAGAAGGGAGAGGAGAGTCTTCCCCACTTTCAGGAAATGAGGCTGACCACACCCCAGCACAGCTGCCAGAACTGCGAGGCATGCACCCACAGCTGGGACCAATAAGGAAACCAAGCCCAGGTATAAAAGGAGAACAGAGAGATGAGAAGGCAGAAAGGCCTGAGACAGGGGAGGAGTGACAGTCACACACCAAGTTACCACTAAGAAATTGACAGAGAGACAAAGAAAGATTGGAGTTTAAGGGTTGATTGACTCATTTTGGATTTACATGATAGACTGAGCTAATTTGAGATGAACAGAAGGAGACCAGTTAGGAGAAAACCGGGACCTTTAAAGAGAATGCCCCAAGATTAATTGACAGGCCCCAAGTCTTGATTGTGGCCTCTAGATGCTACCACAATATTAATAATTCTTGGATAATTTCCCCCATGCATTTTCAATATGAGCTCCAATTTGACCTCTTTTATGATCTCAGAGTTATGGGGTATATAATGTTCTACTTTGAGTAGTGTCCCTATGGGTGCTCCACTGTAGGTGTGCTTGTGTCCCTATGCTGCCGATTGGAGCACTTTGGTAGCAGTGTCTGTTTGGCTCAGACATGTACTTCTCCCTCCCCCTTGTGCTCTTCCTCAAGGCTAAGCAGCATGCGTGGCTAAACCCCCCTCAGTTCCTTCTCAGTCACCCCTGGCTAGAGATGGCGCTATTGTCTGTCTAGTCATCAGATTTTTAACTCTATTGTTTGAACTTAACTAGTTACTCATTTTTCTTTATTTGTTAGTTTAGAGTTTTCTTTGATTTTTTTCTTTAAAAAGAAACCAAAAACTTTATATACTTATTTCCCTTTCTCCAGGGACTACCTCTGTGCAGGGTATGCTCAGTTCACTGGGGTTTAAGAGGTGCCTCTCCTGGAAAGAGTCCATCCCTGTAACTGATAGACATTCCTATTGTGTCTGTTACTTCGGGGAAAACCACATTCCCCAGAAGTGTGTGTTTTGTCAGCAGCTGAAGCTGCGATCTCAAAAGGACAGAAAGCTTCTAATGGAGGCAGCTCTCCAACCTCCTTCAGACCCACATCAAGATTCACCCAGAGGGTGGGAATCTTCCCCACAGCCCTCTACATACAAAGGTGGTGAACCTAAAGCCACGAGACACTCATGTAAGTCTTCAAAAAAGAGATCTGTGAGTCCCCAGAATGGGCCATAAACCAACCTGAAAAGATCCCTGGCACATTTAGTATCATAGGTTCTGATGGCACTGAAGCACAGTACCTAGAGCTCACCCAATACCATCCCAATGGGACACATTGATATGCCTTAAAATGTGATGGGCAGAAGCACTGAAGCAATGGTACCGACTGGGATAGATAAGGACAGAGACCATGTTTTGGGAAAGGCTCCCACAGTACAGGCAACAGCTTCAGTACCATTAACGGTATGCTAAACAACGTCAGAGTGTTTAGCCTGGCCTACATCACCAACCCCATCAATACTGTTGCCTCGGCACTGGCAGCGGCCACCAGTACCGACCTTCATGGCACCACATGAGTTCAGATACTCAAAAGACCTCATAGTATCTGATGTACTTGAGTGTCCCCTACTTGGTACCGAGGCTCTGGTACTGACTTTACCTTGAACTCGAGAGTCTCCACCAGCACCATGCCATGCACTTCCATTCTCCAGTGGAGTCATATAGTGAGCAGGAGGAGGTTGTTTCCATCGGTCCTTCCATGCATCTTATAGTGCCCATTACCAATCTGGGCCTCCACAGCCATACTGTCCGCTGGGCTCTCAACCACACTGGTATGGACAATCATTGTGCCAGCCACCAGGACCCTTCCCACCATCTCAGTGGCCTCACTGGGACATGAGGGAAGTATAGAGACATCACACCTCCCAAACATATAGCATAGCCCACCATGAATCAATAAGGTGCCCTCCACCAGCCTCTGCATTCAGAGCCTGTGTTCCTCCTGAAGAGGTGAGGGAGAAACAGAAGGCCAAGCATGATGAAGAGGTCACACCAGCGACCAACTCTTGTCCTCCTCACCACATGAAGCAATGATGCCACCTCCACTGTCTCTTGCAGATGACTTTAAACTCTTTCAAGACCTAGCTAAGAGGGTGCCAGACACTCTGTAATTACCTCTAAAGGATGTAAAAGAATCACACCATAAGCTGGTAGACATTTTGTACTGCTCTTCTTCACCCAGAGTAGCCCTCCCCAACAACGCGGCTCTCTTAGATCCAGCCAAGCTTATATGGCAGACCCCTGCATTGGTTGCAACAACCTGTAAGTGAGACAATAAGAAATACTACTTCTCAGCCAAGGACACGAAATTTCTTTTCTCCCATTCACCCCCTAATATGATCTTCGTGGATGCAGTGAACTCCAGAGGTTGTCAACACCAGTCAAAGTCCACCCCATAATATAGGGTTTTGAAATGCATTGACCTTTTTGAAAGAAAGGCTTATTCTTCTGCCACACTACAATTCTATATCATGAATTACCAAGCGTTAACAGCAAAATATGACTACTTGAATTACTCCAAATTAAATTTGTTTATTGATCAGCTTCTAGAATCACACAGAGATCAGCTTAGGGCCATTATCACTGAGGGACAACTGGTGGTCAAGACGGCACTTCAATCAGCACTTGATGCAGCTGAAACTGGTGAACTATCCATCTCCACAACAATTGTGGAGTGATGAGCCTCTTGGATATTGTGGCAAATTGACAGTACAATTATGATGGGTCCCGCGCTTCCTCTTTTTTTGTGGGGGGGTGGTTCAGGGCACAGTTTCCTACCCCTGAACGAGGGTATTTACTGTCCCACTAGTAACCCAGAGAAGGGTAGTGGAGAGGGAAGGACCCAGGCCCGCCCTCTACTCTGGGTCCCAGCACAGGGGCCCTAGGAATAGTGGTTAACCACTTGAACTAGTGCTTCCTTCCCCTGAGCTACTTCCCTCTCCTGCTCTTCAGCTTGTGAGGCTTCCTGCCCTCTCTCTCTCCACAAGCTGGGTGACTCTTTACCTAGGGTCTTGGTCTTCTAGCCAGCCACGGCACTTCTCCAAACTCTCCTCTACTTCAACTCCTTCAAACTGCTCTCTACTCCAAATCCTTCAAACTTCTCTTTTCTCCAACTCCACACCACTCTACTCTAACTCCTTCCCCTGGCTGATTGAAGCAGGGGGGTTTTACCAGGTGACTAGCTTCAGGTGCTTTAATTGGCTTCAGGTGCTTTTAATTAATCTATAGAAACCTTTCTTCCCACTACAGGGAATAAGGCTTCTCCTCATCCTGGGACTTACATATCTCTCCTATATCACTCTCCTGCTGCCTTCTGGCCATGCTGTATCACAATACATTTATCTGGTTTCCCCAAGGATGTACTGACAACTGTGGAGAACTTTCCCTTAGAAGGAACCAAATTGTTCACAGAAAAGACGGATAGATCCCTCCAAACACTCAAAGACTCCATGGCTACTTTTCGGTCATTAGGGATTTTATACCTGGATAGAAGAGAAAATACAGCCCTCACTTAAATGGTGAACACAACATTATCAAACTCAATGCTTTTATGAACCACAAAGGAAAAAATCCAGATTATCAAAGTGCAAACCTTTCGGACTGCAGCCCTCCACTTTCCAAGTATCCACTTCAAAACATCAATTTTGACAGGTTGGTTGGGGCGCCACAGACCACTCTCTCCAATGCCATCTGACACTAATCAACACTTTGCATCCCTTTGGATACCCCTTTGCTCTGTTCCACAGCACCTGGGAACAGATATATCTGACAAATGGGTGCTAAAGATCATCTACAATGAGTATTCCATTTATTTCACCTCCCTTCCTGCCCCAGCACCCTCCCCTGTCCCTCTTCAGGGCCCTTCTAACAAGAGTCTATTGTGACAAGAGATAGATCACCTCTTCTGTGTAGGATCCATAGAACCAGTACCTCAACAAGTATGAGACAAAGGTTTTTACTCTTGTTACTTCCTAATACCCAAGAGAAAAGGGTTTGGAGACCCATACTGGACCTTAGAACACTCAACGGGTTTTTCAAGGCTCAAAAATTCAAGATGGTCACTCTGGCAGTGATTATTCCAGTTTTGGAACAGGGAGATTGGTTTTTGGTCCTTGACCTTCAGGATGCTTATTTACATATTTCAATCTTGGCATCCCACAGACAATTCCTCAGATTTACCCTAGAACAGGACCACTTCCAGTGCAGAATATCCCCCTTTGGGCTCTCATTGGCTTTCAGAGTATTCACCAAGGTTCTCACTTTAGTGGTGGCTTATCTTTGTTTCCAGGGGATTAGGATCTACCCCTATCTAGACGAATACCTCCTTAGGGCTTATTCCTTTGATGAAGCTCTATGGGTTATCCACATGACTATGGACTTATTCAGAAGCCTTGGCCTACAAATCAACATCCAAATATCAAAATTAACCCATGCACAAAGATTAGAGTTCATAGGAGCTGATCTTGACTCTCTCCAAGAGACGGCACTCCTCCAACAACACAGATTACTCAATCTGTCCATGCTCACAGAGACAGTGTAAACCAGCCCTCAACTATAAGTTAGACACTGCCTTCAACTTCTGGGACACATGGCTGCATTCACATTTGTGATAGCTCATGCCAGACTTCACATGAGGTATCTCCAGTCATGGTTCAGCTCAGTTTCGGACCAAATAAAGACAGCCTAGACCAGGGGTCCTTAAACAGTGGGTTGGGACCCCAAAGTGGGTTGCAACCCCATTGTAATGGGATCACTAGGGCTAGACTTGCTGGGGCCTGGGGCTGAAAGTGAAGCCTAAGCCCCACCACCTGGGGCCAAAGCCGGAGCTCCACTGTTTAGGGCCAAAGCCAAAGCCAGAGGGCTTCAGCCCTGGGTGGCAGGGTTCAGGTTACAGGCCCCAAACCTGGGGCCGAAGCCCTTGGACCTTTGCTTCCCCACCCCAGGGCAGTGGGGCTTGAGCTTTGGCTTCGCCTCCTCTGCCCGAGCCAGTGGGCTCAAGTTTTGATTCCCCCCTCCTGGGGTTGTGCAGTAATTTTTGTTGTCAGAAGGGGGTTGCAGTGCAATGAAGTTTGAGAACCTCTGGCATAGAAAAACCCCTATCACTACCCCACAATCAATCCTTGAACTGGTGGAAGGACCCAGCAAACATCTGCATGGGGATCCCATTCACTCAGCCTCCTCTGTCACAACTTCTCACCACTGATGCACCAATCATAGGATGGGGAATTGAAGGACATAAATCCACACCGTGTAGAGGTCAAGCACAGGAGTTTATTATGTACAGCGCTGATGGAGTGCCACCTTGCTTATTAGGCTCAGAGACACTGTCAATCAATTTATTACAATGGAATATATGGATTTTCCATGGGTGGGGGGAAGTGACGGGGTAGGCAGTCCCACATCCCTGGATAGGTTTAGCTGCAAGACCTGATAGCACAGTAGCCAATAGTCAAAGGTTATATAATGTCTCCGCCCATGGTCTCGAGTTAACAAATTAACATTTAATATTTAATTAATACTTTAATAAATGTATTAGTATAAAATATATATGTTGAATTCAATTTGGGGTCCATAGGAATGAGGTAGCTCCTTTGATTGTCCAACAGATATGTATCTAGGGTTAAAAGCAAAGAAACAGTGAAAATATATGGCAATAGAGATTGTCTTTCAAGTTGTTCATTTGTGTTTTAAGACAGGCATTGGTCCCTGGGAAAGGGAGGAGGCCATATCTTTTACTGACATGCTTGAACCTTTCATAAACTCAAGGTTGGATGTGTGGGAAGAACATCTCCCTACAGAAGAAACTATCACAACAGAAACAGGGCTTCTTTGTTCTCTTTGCAACTTTGAATAAGAAACAATTATTGCCCCCAACATCTGGCATTGTGCTGACCAGGTATATCTTAGCAAAAGCAAGGTTATCTTTGGTTATTCTGCTTTCTCTTAGCTAATCACTATGGCCTCTAACCTCTTGACCAAACTCTGGACTTTGGGCCTGTACACAAATCCATATACCAGGTTACTACATCAGCAATGGATTTTAACCCTTCAGGAACACATTTCAATAACCTCATGACACAAGGCAAGTGGTCACCCACAGAGGCATGTCTTCATATCAAGTGTCAAACTCAGACCCGTCAGGAATGTGTGTGCTCACTTTCTTTTGCTCATCAGATGTACATATTCAAGGGTCATGACAGACAAGATAACATGCAAGTACTACACAAATCATCAGCGGGGCACCGGATCATACTCCTTTTGTGCAGAAGCACTAAAACTCTGGAACTAGTACATTTCCCACAACATATCAGTGGCCTACCTACCAGGAGTGCAGAACATGACAGCAGGCAGTTTCAGCCACAAGTTTCCATACAGCCATGGATGGGAGATGAACTCAGCAGTATTTCACCACATATTCAGACAGTGGAGACACAGACAATAGACTTGTTCACTACTTTCCTAAACAAGAAATGCCCACGCTACCGCTCCAGGTCAGTCATCGGACAGCACTCATTAGGGGATGCTCTCCTTCTCTCGTGGGACAAGGGCCTTCTTCCCATTTCCTCTATTGCTGTTAAAAATAAAAAGTGAGAGACCAAACATTATACTGATTGCTCCCACCTGGCTGAGAAAGATATGATACTTTTACCGATCACAGCTGGCGACATGTCCGCTGATCCCTTTTCGTCCCACTCCTAACCTCCTCTCACAGAATGAAGGACTCTCCACCTCAACCAGTGGATACTCTGACTCATGGACTGGCTCCTTCGTGGTTCCATCACATAGAAAGATCTTGCTCTCAGGAAGTGTTATTACACAGTAGTAAATTGGCTATCCATCATACTTACCTTCAAAAGTGGACCAGGTTTCAGGTTTGGTGTAATTCCAAGCAAACTCCCGGACGTCTGCTACTTTTCCAAAAGTATATACTGACTCTCAAAAAAAATCAGGACTATATCTTAGTTCACTCAAATTTCACCTAGCAGTCATAGCAGCTTTCCATCAAAAAACAGGGATACTCAGCACTCTTGCACCCAACTACAAAGCAATTTCTTAAGGGTACAGAAAACTTTTTTCCCCAACCCAGATACCCCACCCCACCATGGAACCAAATATAGTACTAAATAGCCTAACTCAGCCTCCCTTTGAACCCAGGGCTCACATACCTGTTTGTGAAGACAATATTCCTGGTGGTAATCACCTTAGTTAGGAGAATAAGGATACTGTTCAGGAGTCAGCTACAGTGGAGCACCTGTAGGGACAATGACTTTTAAGAAGAAAAGAAAGTTACTCACTCTGTGCAGCAACAATAGTTCTTCAAGATGTGTGTCCCTATTGGTGCTCCACGACCCACCCTCCTCCCGTTTATTTCAGAGTTCTTGTCAAAGACTCTGCAGTAGAGAAGAAACTAAGGGGGGAGGGTCACCCCGTGTGTCCTGGTTCTCTAATCTCCAAGTTCTCCAATCTCCAAGTTCTCCAATTCTGGCAGCACAGGGATGCAAGCACACCTACAGTGTAGCACCCAGAGGGGGACACATCTCGAAGAACCATCACTACTGCAGTAACTTCCTCTTCCTCCCACTGGTAGAAATATATATAGGCAAACATGCATGGTTTTAGATTTATTCTAATTCTATTAATTTACAAAGAAAAACTGATTAAGTGCCATACACAGTCTTGCACACGCAGCAGTCTCAAGTTCCTTTCATTCCAACATTCTTCTCTAGGGCAGAGACTGGATGATTCTGAGGAGCCATAGGCTTAAGAATGATCCTGATCATACTAATAAGATGCTTAGCTGTGTGTGTTTTCCTTTGATGTCTTTCTCCTGTTACTGATCAGGTGACTAGGCAGCCTCATGACTGCATTCACATTAATTCAGAATCACATTTCCCTGGACTCACATCTTGCTCATCACTTTTTAATTTACCCTTATACTAGGAATGTTCCATGCCTGTGCTGTACAAGTTAGCCCAGAATATTAGTATTCCATGGATGGGCAGTTCATCTAGCAATATGTAAGATGCTACTTGATCCTAGATAGTAATAATTGAGCTGCACAGACATTTACATTCTTAAAATAATTTATCTGTATAAGAACAGAGGTGCATTGATTACAGAGTATACATCAGCAAGGAATCCAAATACAAACAGCTATGTATCAGCATATGGCTGGGACTTGGCCAAATGTGAAAACCATGGATGAGCATGGATTTCAGATATTTGCAGAAGAAAACCTCATATTTAGCCCAATAAGGTTACTGTGAGACTTGATCTCCTTTGCAGCTAGTATTGTCATTTGTACTGTGCATAGCAGGTATAAAATTCCAGCAAAATCTGAATAATGGTGTTTTACCCTCACATTGTAATTGATTAGCAGGTGCAAGGCAATGGAGAATCGATCCCTGTAAATATGTAAAAATCTTAGCCCATGGGGCTGATTACTGATGCTATCCTTGCCTCCTTGGGGTGGGAGGTGTGTCAGAACTGTGAGTGGAAGAGGTGGTTCAGCTGGAGCGCTACTGGATCCATGGGTAGCATAGTGGTTTGTAAGGGACACATGTAACTTAGAATTTCCCACTGGCTGCTCTTAGCTGTGCCAGGGACTGCCCTGTGGGTAGCCTGGGGAGTGAAGGAGCGTAAAAGTAACAGAAAGCTACCTTTGCTCACCCCTCATGTTCGGCATTGAGAGCAGTTCTGATGAACCCAAAACCAGCACTGTGGAGTTTGTGTTTATTTACTCACATTACACAGTGGTAAATGTGTACACAAGGTGCAAAGCATGAAAGAATGTTTAAACACTTCATCAGATTAGTGGCCCTTTTAGTAAATGGCAGGACAAAACATTTAATTTCATAAGAAACTGTAGAAAAAAAAAGATGGATCACTAAAAATAGAGTGAGGAGAGAGGTCTTTTGGAGTCTGGGACTCTTTCCTTGTTAGGGTGGAAAAACAAGCAGATAGATGGCAGCTTCTACTAAGAAGAAGGAAATGAGCCATGAGTAAGAGAGAGAACAGGCATTCTGCCCATTGGAAGGGAGTCTAATGGAAATTTGGTTTCTTGCTTCATAAAGGAATGAGCCTGCATGGCTGGCTGGGGCCACCGAGAGTGAGACTAATGCTATGTCTACCCTGCTATTGGGAGTTGTGACTGCAGCATGTGTATCATACCCAAACTAGCTTTGATTTAGGTAGATCAAAACCAAATGCAGCAGTGAACTATAGAAGGGAAGCTGAAGCAGCATGAACTATCCCTGACCTTCGAGCACCCTGAGTACATATGTCACATTTTGGGATGCAGGCCACACCAGTGAGGCATTATATCAGAGTGTGCCCTGTAAGCCTTGAGAACCTCAAAATGCTCTGCTGCTGTAGCTCCTTTGGCTTGGTGCTTCCAGTCAGCATACACGCATGCCCTCGGTGTCTATGTGTTAAGCAGCTCTGATTCCAGCAGACTGGCTTGTAACACCACTGCCACACTCTGGCCTTCACCAGCCTTGGTTACACCAGATCCCAATAATGCCTCTGAATTTTCCCCAAACCTTGTGCTCTGCAATACTCAGCCCTCTCCTGGACCATTCAAAGAGATAATAAGGTTGGTTTGGTCCTTTAAAGATACAATACCCAGAAGTTTGCCACATTAAATGGAGTTAATATTTGCATTGAATCAAACACAGCATTGGGTTGGTTTAGATTAAAAGTAAAACAAGTTCATTAACAAAAGGAGATAGGCTTTTAAGTCAATCCAAGTATAAAGGTCAGAGTTAGAAATGGTTACAAGTAAATAAAAATGAAAAAGTATTTCTAGAAGCTAAGACCTAACAAAACAATCTATAGCCTTTGTTCAAGGCAGTTTCCTTCCCAATCTTCCTTCCAGCAAGATGGTGACCACCCCATTGGCCAGGATTGCTCACAAAGCCCAAAGTGCTTGGTTTTTTTTTTGTCTTCTTAGGTGAAAGATAACTTGGGGTTCTCTGTCCCTCTCTTCTATAGGCCAGTGAACATTTGAAATGTATTTGTCTGAAGATTACCACTCCCCCTCAAAGTAAAGTGCATACAAGCTGAGAGAAAGGTAACTTGGAGTATGGGGGTGAAGGAATTTCCATGCTGGTTTCTTCCCCACACTCATGTTTACAAAAATGCAAAATGATCTGTTTCCTGCAATCTCCTCCCCTTGCTGAGTGTTTATCTCCTCCCCTTGTTGGCTTGATGGTCCTGTTTACTTTCAATGTAAATTGTATTCCAATTGTCTCTTAATGTACCTTGGAAATATCTTCTAGGTGAGAGAATGACGTTCCTTTGTCTAGGGAGGGGTAACTTTAGCTCTGCCTGGCAGACACACTTTGATAACATGATTTCCAATGTTCGTAATTTTGAATTTGTCCTCGTACATATATCAGACTATACTATTAATGATCCGTATGTTATTAGATTTCTATTGTTATCTTACATGACACCTTCTAGATCAGGGGTGGGCAAACTACAGCCCATGGTCTGGATCTGGCCCACCAGCCGTTTTAAGCCAGACCTTGAGCTCGGTCTGGGGCTTGTCCTTCTCTGGTGCTCCAGCTGGGATGCAGGGTTGGGGGCCATTCCATGCAGCTCTCAGAAGCAGCCGCATGGCCTCCTTCCGGCTCCTATGCGCTCCAATGACCCCACTCCAACGGCCACCTCCAGTGCTCCAATGGGAGCTGCAAGGGTGGTGCTCGCAGACAGGTCAGCATGCAGAGCTGCTTGGTCGCACCTCTGTATAGGAGCTGGAGAAGGGACATGATGCTGCTTCTGGGAACCGCTTGAGGTAAGCACTGCCCAGAGCCTGCACCCCTGAGCCTCTCCTCATGCCCCAACCCCCTGCCCCAGCCCTGATCCCCCCTCCCACCTTCCAAACTCCTTGATCCCAGCTCGGAGCACCCTCCTGCACCCCAAACCCCTCACCCCCAGCCCCACCCCAGAGCCCACACCCCCAACCAGAGCCCTCACGCCCTCCTGCACCCCAACCCCAATTTTGTGAGCATTCATGGCCCACCATACAATTTCTATTCCCAGATGTGGCCCTCAGGCCAAAAAGTTTGCCCACCCCGTTCTAGATGCAGGTTATGACAATGAGTTGGGGCACACGCAGCTGGTCGAGTGAGCTGACACTTCCTACCAGGTATCAGTGAGCGCCTTGCCCTCTTGCATTGGGATGCTGCTAGGGTCACAGCATACTTTGGCAGCTACTGCCTGCACTGAAACAGCTTCAGGACTCTCGTTGTTTGAGCTAGTTTTGATCGAGTAAATCAAAGCGCTGTTGGCTATGTCTCCATGTGCTGTAATCACAACTCTCAACTGCAGTGTAGGCATACCCTTAGCGTTACCAGGTGACATCTTTATCTGGTGTTTAAATCAGTGTAGCATCACACAAGCAACCGATTTACACCAATCTTTTCCAACGCCGTTCACCAGGAAAGAGAGCAGACCCCACGCCCAGAGAATCGATCCTGCTGTCCTTTGCATGTTTCAGCTGGGAGCAGACCTGTTCAGCTGGTACAAGGAAGCATTATCATTCAGGGTGTGACGGGAAAGTAAAACCTCGCATTAACTTGCTGCGAGCAAGCCTAACTGAAAATGGAATGAGAAAAAGAAGTGGGAATTTTTTTTTTAAAAAAAAGGCAGATCAATTGCCTTGCAACAGCAAATCGCTCTCTCTTGAATATATCTTTATGATATAGACTGGGGCTCTCAAACTTTTTCTCGATGCCCCCTCCCCTTGAAAATATTTCAAGCTTTGATGACACCCCCCCCCCAACACGCCAAAAGAAGTGATAGCAGATTACTGTACCTACTCATCGGAGCATGCTCACAGTACGGCCAACCTTACTTCTCTGCTCTTGCTGGCAGTGGTACTGCCTTCACAGACGGGTGGCTGGAGAGCAGTGGCTGCTGTACCCCCTCTTCCTCCCCAGTTGCCCCTTTCCCCAGCAATAGTTTTGTAATCTCGCAATCCCCCCTACAATAGCCTTCTGATCCCCTGTTGGGTCAGGATTCCCAGTTTAAGAAATGCTGATATAGATTTTTCCACCTTTGTCTGAACATGAGAACTTTAAGCTATTTCTTCACTCCTTAGCCTCGGAGACAACTAAATGTGTAGTGACCACTTTTGTCTTGTTACCAGCCAGAATAATCTGTGAAAAACATAAGAAAGATCATACTGGGTCAGAACAAAGACCCATCAAGCCCATTATTCTGCCTTCCGACAGTGGCCAATGCCAGGTGCTCCAGAGGGAATGAACAGAACAGGTAATCATCAAGTGATCTGTCACCCATATCCAGCTTCTGGCAAAAAGAAGCTTGGGACACCATCCCTGCCCAACCTGGCTAATAGCCATTCATGGACCTATCCTCCATGAATTTATCTAGCTCTTTTTTTGAACCCTATTATATTCTAGGCCTTCACAGCATACTCTGGCAAGGAGTTCCACAGGTTGACTGTGCATTGTGTGAAGAAATACTTCCTTTTGTTTGTTTTAAACCTGCTGCCTATTAATTTCATTTGGTAACCCCTAGCTCTTGTGTTATGAAAAGGAGTAAATAACACTTCCTTATTTACTTTCTCCACACCAGTCATGATTTTATAGACTTTTATCATATGATAACTGTCCCTTAACTGTCTCTTTTCCAAACTGAAAAGTCCTGATCTTATTAATCTCTCCTCCTACAGAAGCTGTTCCAGACCCCTGATCATTTTTGTGGCCCTTTTCTGAACCTTTTCCAATTCTAACATATCTTTTTTGAGATGGAGTGACCAGATCTGCATGCAGTATTCAAGATGTGGAAGTACCATGGATTTATATAGAGGCAATGTGACATTTTCTGTCTTATTATCTATCCCTTTCTTAATGATTCCCAACATTCTGTTCACTTTCTTGACTGCTGCTGCACACTGAGTGGATATTTTCAGAGAACTATCCACAATGACTCCAACATCTTCTTCTTGAGTGTAACAGCTAATTTAGACCCCATCATTGTATATCTTTTCCATTGTGCATTACTTTGCATTTATCAGCATTGAATATAAACTGTCATTTTCTTGCCCAGTCACCCAGTTTTGAGAGAACCCTTTGTAACATTTTGCAGTCTGCTTTGGACTAAACTATCTTGAGTACTTTTGTAATCATCTGTAAATTTTGCCACCTCACTGTTTACCCCTTTTTCCAGATCTTTTATGAATATGAAGAACAGCACTGGTTCCAGCAAAGATCCTAGCGGGACTTTGCTATTTATCTCTCTTCATTGTGAAAACTGGTAATTTATTCCTGCCCTTTGTTGCCTACTTTTTAACCAGTTACTGATCAGTAACCAGTTACTGACCCATGATCCTCTTGCCCCATGATTACTTACGTTGCTTAAGAGACTTTGGTGAGGGACCTTGTCAAAGGCTTTCTGAAAATCTAAGTACACTATGTCCGCTGGATCCCACTTGTCCACATGCTTGTTGAGCCCCTCAAATAATTCTAGTAGATTGGTGAGGTATTATTCCCTTTACAAAAACATGTTGGCTCTTCCCTAACAAATTATGTTCATCTATGAGTCTGACAAATCTGTTCTTTACTAGAGGTTCAACCAGTTTGCCCAGTACTGAAGTCAGTCTTACCAGCCTGTAATTGCCAGGATCACCTCTGGAGCCCTTTTTAAAAATTGGTGTCACACAGTTGTCCACCACGTTTCTGTGATACCTATTATATCAATATCCTCATCCAGTACGCAGCACTCTAGTTCACCCATCCTATTATTTGGACTGCTGGCATCTATATATAAGCACTTAAAATTGTCACTTTTTAGCTGTCTGCCTTTACATGATATAATTGAATCAGATCCTACCCATATTTTATCATCTTCCATCCTCTCTCCCTTATTAGGACATAGAGAATTTCCATTAATAAATCCTCCCCTACGCGAAGTCTCTGTCCAAACCAAGTGCTCCTCTGCACCTTTCAGCTTTCCCCCAGCTCTTAGTTTAAAAACTGCTCTATGACCTTTTTAATTTTAAGTGCAAGCAATCTGGTTCCACTTTGGTTTAGGTGGAGCCCAACCTTCCTGTATAGGCTCCCCCTTCCCCCAGTTCCTAATAAATCTAAACCCTTCCTCCCTACATAATCATTTTATCCACGACTAGTGGGAGAGGCCAACAAAGTAGAGAAAAAGGGGAGCTGATACACTTGTCATTTGTTTCCAAATTTATGTATACTAAAGTTAAAGGAAAATGAGAGAGAGAGAGAAATTGAATATGCAGGGGAAAAAAGCCCCAACATTATGAGAAAAAGTAAAGAGATATCATCTACTAGCATCTCAGATTAAGAGTTGTACAAAGAGTCAATTGACCACTCTCAAAGTGGCTGTGTTAGCAATGTACAAGACAGATAAATATTATCCAGTCTAGCAATGCTTATAATGTTCTGCCAGTTGATATAAAAAGTGAATATACTGCCCAATTTTAAAGCATTTGAAAACTTGAGGAAAAATAAATCAATATTTTATCTTGCTGATACTATTGTAAAAAAAAGATCTATTTTTTTTGGAACTTGTCTTGAACTGTTGACAGCTTTCCTATCTGTCTTTTCCAGCTCAAATATTTTTTGATATCCCTGATCCTCTTCAGCATGCATCCTGTAATTCTAATGCTTCGATCATTTTTCTTGCTTCTCCCTTTCCTCATACACCAGAGGTCAGATGCTCAGCTCATGTAAACTGTCATAGCTCTAAGCTGTGGGTCTGTCTCTGGTTCTGTCTCAGCTCTAGCCCCCACATTTTACTCTCCTGAAAAAGTCAGTTGTTTCATTCTTGTCGTTCAGTGGCCCAACCAAATCTATCATTTTTATTTTTCAGAGAATATCCTTCCTATCCATTAGCTTGTGTTTTATCCCTGTTGTCTTTTTATTCTTCACTTCCATGCTTGTTTAAGGTAACAGCTAGTCCCAGTTCTCCCTTCATTTCCTAGTAATAACTTCAGTCATTGTTTCTATTGACTTCAATGGGCTTTGAATCATGCTCTGGGGCTTAGCTCCACAAAAAGACAAAGATGCAAAAAGGAGGGAGCAGAGTTGAGCTACATCAGCTGAGGACATTTCCTTAGGCTTAAGGTAGAGACCATTTCTTTTTTAAAGAGTGAAATATAATTGAGGAAAAAAGCTTTTTACTTCAATATTGGAGCAGTATCACAGGGTGCACACAGACCATGCCATCCCAGCCATGAAAGGGTTAACAAAGACTCACTGCACTTCTCAGCTGGCACTGATTGGTGTCCCTCCAACAGCTGGGGAGATAAAAAGGCTGCAGGTCATACAGAAGGGGCAGGGGGAGGTAAAGAGACTAAGGAACTGTTGAGAGTAGGGTCCTTCAGTAGCAAATGGGTGAGAAGCCGGGAGGTAGCTGGATCTCTGGAAGAGGAAGATACAGAATGTGAGTCTGGCAAGCAGCTTACAAGGAAGGCATGGCAGGAAACAGTCCAGGGAAGTAGTAAGGGATTGGGAGAAACTGATTCCAGCTGCTTCATACTCATACAGGGTCTCTGGATTGCAGCTCAGGGAAGTGGGCGGGCCTGGGTTCTCTATCAACTCCAGTGGAGCAGTTATTAAAGCTTGCAGAGCAAAGGGGATTGAAACCCCAAAGAAACTGGAAACTCTTGACCTTTGTTAGGGTTACCAGCCTCCAAACTCACTAGACTCTCCATCAGTTTGAGTGGGAAGAGACTGTTAATGATCTGGTGGAAATTACAGGGAGGTTACTAAATGGTGATTGAGCAAAAAAGGAAACATAATACCTGCTCAACCATGGGAAGGGCCACCAGCAACTGAAAAGAGCCCTGGAGAGGCAATCAAAGCAAGCTGTGCAAAAGCATATTGTAGGTGACATTCAGCACATGCAGAGGGCCTGATTAAGGCCCATGTGCCTCCTACATCTCACCAGAGCACTACTGGGTGAGCGGCTCAGACCAGCCCTCTGCTGGGCAGGGGAAGGGCTGGGGCTAGTCGCAGTCCCACATGGTTGATCCTTCTTTGAAATGGCTCAGGACTAAAAGCACTGGGGCATTATAAAAAAGAACAGGATGGGGTATAGCTACACAACCTTGCTTGTACAATAGGAATTTCTGAGACAGAATAATCAGTATCTTACTTTTATGGGCACTACAGATTTCACCCAAGTTGACATCTAAATTATGTCACAAATAGAAAAATATAACTTTGGTACTCTTCTTAATAGTCAGTTCATTATGTGTATTACTATATGTTGGGAAACATTCAATTTTCCAAAAAATCAGTCACTGCTCATCACAACACATCACTTTCCCTCCCTCTCACATTTTTTTATTTATTTGTAAGGGCACTTTATCACCCAGCCTGATTTCTTGTTTATTTCCTTTATGAACTTTCACAGACAATTAATTCAGATAATTCTAATCACTAACTTGTGACTTAATTTTCCTGTGACACATTGCTTGAAGTGTATTTCCTATCCTATTCATAGCTTTTTCATTGTGCATGCAGAACAGTCTTTTATATTGATCTGTGCAGGTTTCAGTGTGTATATAGTGCCTAGCATTCTTTCTTTCCAATATTTAAAATGCAGAGCAGTGCATCTGTTGCTAAGGGGAATTTCGAGAGACATGTATCTAAATGTTAAGTGATCATACAGTCCTGTGCAGAGTGGCTATTTAGATTTAGCACCATACTGGGTCAAGGTGCAATTTTGCGTGCAGAAGTTAAACAGGTGTTCAATTTAGCCACAGTAAAAACTGGCTGACCCCAGAGTACTCTCAATTCAGTGAGACATAAGTCATTTTCATATATTGCCCTTCAAGGAAAAAGCAGCTTGTGGAAGCAGATGATATTTTTATTTTAAATATTACTATAATGTATATTTTAAAAACAGAAAAACTCATTAGATACATGGGATTTTTTACAAGTTGTATTATTAAAAATGGGTTACATAATTATTATTATAACTTATTATTATAAATCAAGGTAACTCAACTGACTTAAATGAAGCTATGCTGATTTACAGCAGCTGAGGATCTGGCCTCATGTTTTACTGAGAATGTAGGTCACACTTACAAGATCAGAGAAACTGTCCTGGATATAGTGACACTAGAAAGGATGCAGCCTGATCCCCTAGCCTGTCTCTGTTTCCTCTCTCCCCTCATTTTCTATCCAACCTAGCACTACCCCCTTCCCTCTGTCTCCCATTCAACTCCTATCCTCCTGCTTCTGTTCCCCCTTCTACAGCTCCTATCTACTTCAACCCAGATCCTGTCTCTCCCTGGACTTATTCACTGCCTCAACCCCTGCTACTGCTTGCTTCCCCTCTGCTCTAATCCCCCCTTTCCATCCCTCAGGTTCTGCTGTCTTGGTGAACAGGGTCAGAAAGGTCTATCAATCATTAAGGTACATTCCCCTACACAGCCTAGAATTGAATCCAGGTATCCAGGTCTATACATTCTTCTGCTGTCAGCAAATAGCTATGGAAACTAACAACAAAGTACGTTTCATCCCTCTCTGGTGACTGGTCCACATAGACAATGATAGGCTACTACTTCTAGCCGGCTACTAACAGAAATCTCACGCCTATATAGGTGCTGGTAGACCATGATCAAGTTCCCTCTTAAACACCTTCTGCTCCTGACCCCCTCGCTAGGCTCCTGACCCCTTCAGACACCATCTCTTAAATATTAGGCTCATCCTAAATATATTTGTATGCTTTGTCCTTTGAGTAGGGTAACTGGGTATGCAATTGACTTTTGTCTTTTATGTTGAGTTTGATACAGAATTAAATGACACTTTGGGAAAAGGGCTTATGGTTCAATAATCCTTTCATTCCAGGTGTACACTAGAAATAGGGGGTTGGACAAAATGACCTCCTGAGGTCCCTTCCAACCCTGATATTCTATGATTCTATGAATATTAGGGAATACTTTGTTCTAAATTTGTAGATAATGGTTATGATGCTTTGAACCCAGGAAAGAGTAATGGAAGAAAACTCCATTTCTATCCATCTTCTCAGATGGTGGAAATATCCATACAACATGTTGCAAAGACATTTTATTGTACATCTTCAATCACATTGTCAGGCCGCTGTTCCTAGGAATAATTTAAACATTTCATATCTAGGAGCACATGGAAAGATAGAGGTGTTGAGTCTTGAATGTGCCTGCTTTGCGCTCAGCTTGTTCGGACCTCATTTGAGATAGATGTCCCTTTCTAGCATGGGAATTTCAGTAGCCTTTTCTGTAAATGAACTGAGTATTTTTTTGTTTCTTTTCCAGTGAAGAGGTTTTTACTCTAATAATTAAAATGATTGATGCCCTTCCTGGAAAAATAACATGATTAAGAACTTATCACTTAAGATGAATTGACAATGATTAACAAAATGATATGATGAATGAGGTCTGAAGAACATGGCACATAATGCAAACACCTGCATGTAAAGCAGTTCCAACCTAAATCTATTATATTTTGCATTCTTTAGAAATGTTCATCAGTTTTCAATCAGTATTAGCATATTATAAATTATTTAGACTGCAACAACACCCAGAATTTGTGTAATTGACTCTATGGTATAAACAGAGGAAGATGCATTCCCTGCCAAAAAGTATAGACAATCTAAAATTTGCCATTTGTTATATAACTGTGACAGATCATTATGGTTATTTTTGTATTTATACAGTACATCCAATATTTGCTGCTGTATATGTGCAAAATGCTCAGGGTGCAACCATGATATATTTCTCCATAGGACATAGAATCATAGAATATCAGGGTTGGAAGGGACCCCTGAAGGTCATCTAGTCCAACCCCCTGCTCGAAGCAGGACCAATTCCCAGTTAAACCATCCCAGCCAGGGCTTTGTCAAGCCTGACCTTAAAAACCTCTAAGGAAGGATCATATGCATCATAGCATGCGGTATTGTATATCTTGAGTTATGTTTTTTAAAAGTCCCCATATGATTTACATTTTAAAAGTTCATGGATCCATATTTCCTGTAATGTAAAGTGCAAGAATCATCATGTATTTGTCCTGCAGATTTTTTTTCTTTAAGTGCAAATAAAGTAGCAAACATGCACATTGTCAGTTCTTACTGTCTTTCTGTTCTGTTTGTACAGTTCCTCACACACTGGGGTCCTGTTCTATGACTGGGGTCCCTAGACACTACCATAATACATAATAATAAACTGTTAACACACTACATTTCCTCATTGCATTTTGAAGTGGGAGGAACAAATGTACTGTTTTGTATGGAAATTTAAAAAGTAGGCTGAAATTCTATCCTCAGCTCCACCCTTTTGTCTATGGCTATCAGAGGTGTAAGATCACTGAATGATGTAATTGTAACACATCAATTATAAAAGGCTTCTGAAAACTTGCCCACGCTATTTGCAGTTGCATTGTTTGCACACACTATTATCTACATGTACACATAAGATAAGGGCATCTCAAACTGTCCACTTGCATTTGTGTATATTAGCACACAAACAGGTAGTCTCAAAAACTTAAGGATACATTTTATAAGCCCTCTGAAAACTTGCCCTTTTATGTAAGGGCTGCAATACTATGCTAATAGGGGTCAAATGCAAATTTCCCACTGACTTTAGTGTTTCAGGATCAGGCCATTTAATATCTCAAATACTAAAAGTTGCTATGAAATTACTTTAACTTGCTGACTTTCCCAAGCTATTACATAAGCTTGTTTTGAATCATGTACACCAGTTACGTGATGTCTAAATATTTTAGCTGAACATTTAAAGTTTATTTATGAAGGAACTTTTCTCCTTAGACTGGAGTTGCTGAGGACAATGCAGGGTATCAGAAACCTGAGAACCACTGAGAATTAGCTGTTACATCAAAGGCTGTTACATCTTCGATAGGGAGACTCAAGGAGCTGGATTTAACTACCTACCTTGCAAAATTAAAAGAAGACCATGAAGGACTGTTCTTGGCTGATCGATGTTTTCATCCAAAAGCAGCTCAGCAAATTTGACTAAGAAATGAGTGAGATACTTTAGAAGACTGAACACGTATTCAGCCAGGTCTTAATAGAGAAAAATGTGATGAGCGATCCAGTCCCTAATTGCCTTTTCCGTTCATATCCTCTGAAGCACCTGGCTTTGGCCACTGTCAGAAGACAGGATACTGGACTAGATGAACCATTGGTCTGACCCAGTTCTCATGTGATGAAGAACAACCAAAAAAAAAAAAGTGTGGAAAAGTAAAAGGAGATACTAATGGAAAGTGAAAGATCAGAAAGAAGTACAGAGAACATTTTTTCTCACCAAGATCAGTTTAAAACAATGGTTCCCAAACCTGTTCCACCGCTTGTGCAGGGAAAGCTCCTGGAGGACTGGGCCGGTTTGTTTACCGGCTGCGTCTGTAGGTTCGGCCAATCGCCACTCCCAGTAGCTGCGGTTCATTGCTCCAGGCCAATGGGGGCTGCTGGAAGCGGCGCGGGCCGAGGGACGTACTGGCCGCCTCTTCCAGCAGCTCCCATTGGCCTGGACCAGCGAATCGCAGCCACTGGGAGCCGCATTCGGTCGACACTGTGGATGCGGCAGGTAAACAAACCGGCCTGGCCCGCCAGGGGCTTTCCCTGCACAAGCGGCAGAACAAGTTTGGGAACCACTGGTATAAAATAATTATAGGAAGGAAGTGAGGGTCAGTGGCTGCGAGACAATTCCTTATTTTCTGTTCTATTGAATGGCTCTTCTGTTAAGTGTGGCATAAACGAAATGTGTGATGTGGAGTCTAAAAGCACTGGTAGCACTTCTGCATAACTTACTCCCTGCTTCACCTTGTGTGAGTAATACGATAAGTGTAATATAAAGAACTGATTGGAATGAGTGTACCTATTACCTGTTCTCTGTCTCAGAGGACCATCAATATATTAGCTAGAATTTGAAACACCCTGTGGTGCAAAAAAAGTGCCTGGAGAGAAAAGATGCACTCAAAATAACACCAAAACCGGGGAATGTAATTATTGCCTTACTGTCTGGGGCAGAATTGCTGAGAGACTAAATAAAATGATTCCCAGAACATTGATTTTCCTCTTTATCTTTATGACTGTGGATTCTAGAGGAGTTTCATTTTGGGGCTGCCTGACCTAAATATTACACTAGTCTAGCATCCGAATACAGGGCAGGCTGAGTTGGCAACAACAGGGCTTTCTGCGATAGCAGGGGCAGTTTTGAAAGGCCATAGCTGGCCCAGGAGGAAGACTCATGTCAGAGGAAGGTCAGATCGAATACTAACCCAGTAAGATTAAAACCTGTGCATGGCTCTTTGGTTTTATACTCTGCAGCTTTTTCATTTTTTTTTTTAAATCCTATCTTTTAACTTCTACCACACTTCTTTCCCAATAGATCACACTGTCTCTTTTGACACAGCACTGTGCATAAAAGAAGTATAACTGCACTCACTGTGTAAAATCTTGACCCCACTGAAGTCAATGGCAAAAGTCCCATGGACTTCAGTTAGGCCACCATTTCTTCCATTTTCTTTCGCAGACAATGGTGTATGTTCAGCACTTTTCCTCTGTTACAGATCGTGCATGCAATGAAACAATAGGCCATAATGTTTTGGTTTTAATAGCTTTAGACACTTTGGGTCAGAGCTTATATACTGTAATTGTGGCTCACGGAGGGATCTCGAAAACAGAGTTTCATTGATAGGTCACCATGGTACCCGAACACAAGAGGAAAAAAAAAAGCAAAAACATTGTAATAGCTGGGGGATTTAGCTTTTCTATCAGTATTAGGAGTTATATGCCTAAATGTTCATGCAAACTATGTATGCCACTGTCTCTTTTCCCAGAGAACAAATCATTGTATTGTCTGACATACTAATGAGTATAATTTAGGATTTTGAATTTTTTTACAACTCTCATCAGGGATTTTCAGCTCCTCTGTGACTCTTTGGCAGTGGCAAAACCGAAACAACTGACTTTCAAATTAAGAAGAATAAACTCATTTCCTATTAATGTTTAATTATACATTGAATTCATTAAACTTTTGCCATTCCTACATCTAACAGTTTATTTCTCTGCATGGCAGGATGGAACATGCTTGTTTTAATATCTTTAGAGAGAATGAAGACAAAAGTCTTGATGTTTTCATTAACATACAAATGAATATGCATATCTGTGTATTACTGAATGGGAGATGGAAGAGGCAAATAAAGAAGTTAGTGAATTCAGCTTGCTCTGCTAGAAAGTGGGGTACCAAAGTTTAACAAATCACTTAACAATTTATCCTTGTGTCTAAAACGAATACTTATTTTCAAGTACATATGGGAAAAATATATATATATTTTTATAAAGTGCTAAAGCAGGGCTCAAATTAAAGTGGGACTAACTCATTTGTTTATTGCAAGTGGGAGAACCTCAATTTTAAAACCCTTCTAATGCCAAGGGCACAGCTCTAAATCCTTGCAAAATATTACTTCAACAAAAGTCCAAGTAACTTAGTTACATCAAACTGCAAAACAAGGAAAAGCAACAGGTACTAAGTCTGCATTCTTTATGCCTTCCTTTACATGTACACCTGGTTTTTCATCCAGACAGGAGCTGTTGTCTCTTGAGAACCTATTTTCCAGTTAGCAGCAGACAGCAATATGACAGCTTGCAGTCTCCTTGGCCTTATAAGATGGGTGATTACTGAAGACTTTCAATAAGAATGGAAAATGACAGAATAAAATTGAAGCAACTGCTTGTTTTGTGGAGCACATGTTAAGAACTGGAAAAAGTCTGGTGGATCAGACCTGCTTAGTGTAAACTCACTGAAGGACTTCACTCCCATCCAAATCTCCATTCTCCTCCAAGGGTTAGTGACTTCATCTTTGGTGATGTGACTCTAGTCTAGACTAAAATCTAGACTGCTGGATAAGCCCTTCCCCCACAAAAGAAAAGGAGGGAGACAAGCAGAGTTTCCAAACATTGGGAGGGAGGAAAAACAGATCATCAAATACAATTGGTAAATGGAATTAGTTAAAATGACTCTTTCCATGAAACCAACACCCTTGCGAAAACATTATACAAGAACCTCCCACTCCTTGTGCAGGACCCTGCACTTATCCTTATTGAACCTCATCAGATTCCTTTTGGCCCAATCTTCCAATTGGTCTAGGTCCTTCTGTATCCTATCCCTCCCCTCCAGCGTATCTACCACTCCTCCCAGTTTAGTATCATCCGCAAATTTGCTGAGAGTGCAATCCACACCATCCTCCAGATCATTTATGAAGATATTGAATAAAACCGGCCCCAGGACCGACCCTTGGGGCACTCCACTTGATACCGGCTGCCAACTAGACATGGAGCCATTGATCACTACCCGTTGAGCCCGACAATCTAGCCAGCTTTCTACCCACCTTATAGTGCATTGTAAATGTATTGCCAAATCCCTCAGTGATATTTCAATATATTCCTTCAGCAGAAGCTATCTGTAATTTACATTATTTCTCCTTTGCCTTCTATAAAACTGAAACATCACCACAGAAAAAACAAGACAGAATGGAATGGTTTCACTAATGGATACATATTGGAATATCCAGGAATCAGGTAACCCAGCCTGCCTCTCAGGTAACCAGAGGAGAATAGGCTGAAAGTACATTTCTGCAACTAGGCAAAACACAAGCACACCCAATAATATGAAAAAGTCTTTACTGGAATAAGTTAATGATTATATTTCACTATATTATAGGGAATTTTGATTCCAGGAGAAAATTATAACCCTTTGGGGACTTTATCTTTCCATTAACCTGCTGTCTCTTGTAATATACTGAAAGTGTAAACTCTTGAGGGTAGGGATTTTTTTTCTGTATGTTTTTACAGGGCCTACCACAATGGGGATGGATCTCATTTCCTGATTGGGGCAGTTAGGAACTATTGCAATACAAAGCACAATACTGATTTTTTTCAAATTTTTGAGGGACATGGTTTGTTTTGTAATACCAAAATCTGGGGTAGTTTCCAGGTCTCACTTTTTCTGATTCTCCAATTTAACAGAATATGGAAATGGCTCAGGTTCTGGCCGATTTCTAGCTAAGTACATGAATACATCCTGCTGCATACATTGGAGATATCCGGGTGCATTGGTTCACCCAGCTCTTCAGCAATATATGAAGGGGTCAGCTGGCAGACCATTTTGAGCAGTATTCTATAACTCAGTCCAAAGAAGGGTGTCTTAGTTTTCTTGCTCTCTTGCCTTTATAACATAAGTACTTTCACAGCTACTCTAGCAATACTCACACCACAACTCTCCAGAAAACTGCTTTGACTTAATTATATCTTTCAGCACAATAGCTGCTGTCAAGGTTCCTTCCCCACTCTGAACTCTAGGGTACAGATGTGGGGACCTGCATGAAAACCCCCCTAAGCTTATTTTTACCAGCTTAGGTTAAAACTTCCCCAAGGTACAAACTATTTTACCTTTTGCCCTTGGACTTTATTGCTGCCACCACCAAGCGTCTAACAAATATATAACCGGGAAAGAGACGCTTGGAAACATCTTTCCCTCCCCCCCAGTTCTCCCAAACCCTACACCCCTTTCCTGGGGAAGGCTTGATAAAAATCCTCACCAATTTGCATAGGTGAACACAGACCCAAACCCTTGGATCTTAAGAACAATGAAAAATCAATCAGGTTCTTAAAAGAAGAATTTTAATTGAAGAAAAAGTAAAAGAATCACCTCTGTAAAATCAGGATGGTAAATATTTTACAGGGTAATCAGATTCAAAACATAGAGAATCCCTCCAGGCTAAACCTTAAGTTACAAAAAGACACAAAAACAGGAATATACATTCCATTCAGCACAACTTATTTTATCAGCCATTTAAACAAAATAGAATCTAACTCATCTCTAACTAGATTGCTTATTAACCCTTTACAGGAGTCCTGACCTGCATTCCTGCTCTGATCCTGGCAAAAGCATCACAGAGAGAGAGAGCCTTTGTTTCTCCCCCACTCCAGCTTTGAAAGTATCTTGTCTCCTCATTGGTCATTTTGGTCAGGTGCCAGCGAGGTTATCCTAGCTTTTTAACCCTTTACAGATGGAAGGGTTTTTCCTCTGGCCAGGAGGGATTTAAAGTTGTTTACCCTTCCCTTTATATTTATGACAACTGCCATTTACTCTTACCTGCAGAAATGTTCTCTGTTTAGCTAAAAGGATCCCCCTCCCATCAGGATTGTTCCCTTTCTTGCATCTGCTCTTATTTCAGCCCCTCCCAGGACATGCCATAAAAAGGCATCCTTTTAAAAATTGTACACAGTGTTGTTGCGGTTGTGTCAGTCCCAGGATATTAGAGAGACAAGGTGGGTGAGGTAATATATTTTATTGGACCAACTTCTGTTAGTGAAAGAGGCAAGCTTTCCAGCTTACACAGAGCCCTTCTTCAGGTCTGGGAAATGTACCCAGGGTGCCATAGGCAAATATAAGCTGGAACAGATTGTTTAGCACAGCTAGTTAACACATATTTCAAGGGACAATTTAAGCTGAAGTGGCCCATTAATACCCCTCCAGTCGTTGGGGAAGGAAGAAAGGGGGGAGGAAGAGGCAGCGGGGGGGAGGAGGTTATACATTGTTGTGAAAGACATAAAGCTAGTGTCTCTATTCAGACCATGATTTTTCATGTCTAGAAAAGTTATGAATTTAAGCTCCCAGGTTCATCTTTTGAAAGCATTGTGCAGGTTTCCTTTGAGAATGACGACCGATACATCAAATATATAGTGATTGTTTATGAAAAGTGTTCACCCACAGAAGAGGGTGTTTTGTCTTTTTTCCATTTTCCACTGTGAATTCACTGAGCATAGTGATTGCCTGGTTTCACTCACAGTTATTATTGGGACATTTAGTGCACTGGATGAGGTACACCATGTGTTGTGTGTAGGACACATTGATCTTGAAAGGTGTGTTGATCGGAGTAGCAGTGGAGATATGTCTGCGGGTTTTGCACCTGTTGTTCTGGCCGGATAACATATCACTTTCAGTTGGTGGGTCCTGGGCTATGGGGGGCTTGCTTCTGATGATGAGCTTGGAGGGGTTGGGAGTTGTTTGAAATCCAGAAGCGGGTCGTTCAGAAAGATTTCTTTCAGAATGGAGTCCAGTGGATATAGTGTATTCAGTTTTCAGAAAGCCTTACCCAAGGTTCCTCACCAAAGGCTCTTAAGCAAAATAAGCTGTCATGGGATAAGATGGAAGGTCCTTTCATATATCAGTAATGGAAAACAAAGGGTCAGAATAAAAATTGTCAGTTTTCACAGTGGACATAGGTAAAAAGCAGGGTACCCAAATATCTATACTTGAACGAGTGCTGTTCAACATACTCATAAACGATCTGACAAACAATGACATGGCAACATTTGCAAATGAAACAAAATTACTCAACACAGTTATATCCAAAGCTAATTTTGCAAAGCATTACAATGGGATCTCACTAAACTGGGTGACTGGGCAAGAAAATGGTAGATGAAATTCAGTGTTGACAAAATAGAAAGTAATGCACAATACAAGTAATGCACAAAATGCAAAGTAATGAAAAAAAAAAAGGATAATCCCAACTATACATACAAAATAACAGCAGCCAATTTAGACCCTAGCACTGAAAGAATATACCTGGGAATCACTGTGGATAGTTCTCTAAAAAACATCCATTCAATGTGCAGTGGCAGTCAAAAAAGCTAACAGAATATTAGGAACTATTAGGAAAGTGATAGATAACAAAACAGTAAATATCATAATGCCATTATATAAATCCATGTTAGGACCACACCTTGAATACTGTGTGAAGTTCTGGTCTCCCCATCTCAAAAAAGATATATTAGAATTGGAAAACATACAGAGAAGGGCAACAAAATGATTAGGGGTATGGGACAGCTTCCATATGAAAAGAGATTAAAAAGACAGGGACTTTTTATCTTGAGAAAGAGCTGACTACGGGGGAGATATGATAGAAGTCTATAAAATTATGAATGGTGTGGAGAAAGTAAATAAGGAAGTGTTATTTACTCCTTCACATAATACAAGAACGAGGGATTATCAAATGAAATTCATAGGCAGCAGGTTTAAAACTCTCTTACAAGCATGCTTTACTGAGACTTAGCTCCTAACAAAGGCAAAAGCTCTTCTTAAAGACACAATGACATAGAAATCAACTCCATTGAAGGATTCATTACTCCAAAATAACTGTATGTGGCTGGGCCAATTGGTTTTCCTGTCATCATTCAGCAGCTCTGCTCTATCACAACAGGAAGAAAAATTACAGCAAGGAGATAGAAAATCACTCCCCAATTAGGGTGAAATTTCGGCTTCATTGAAATCAATGACAAAACTCCCATTGATTTCACTAGGGCCAAGATTTGACCTTCAGTCTAGTAATTGGCATCTGACTTGTTGTATAGAAAGCTCAGCAGTGACATGTCATTATACAAATTTTGTACAGGCTACACCATGAAACAACTATGAATCAAAGCATTCCAATACAAAAAGGAAAAACAGGTTTGGGTGATTTAATAAATATGAGGCAAGTGTTTCACAATAAAGAAAGAACAGTTCAAAGAAGTCTTGGTGTTTTCAAAAGTGGGTAGAGATGGCCTGAACGGATGATGGAGAGAAACAAATTTCACCTCCCTAAGTCTCAGGTTGGCAGGTGAGACTCAAAGGTGGGATCCTTAAAAGGTGTGTGGTGGCAGATTGCAGATGAGCCTCAATGAGGAGGGTCTTGAATGAAGTCAAGGAGTACAATGTAGGGGACTTTAAAAATGATATTAGCAACTAAAAACCTCCTTGCTACTGTTATGCTGGTGGTTGTGCAATCACACCATCTCGCTAAAGCTGTTCCATATGACACCCACCTTCCATTTAGGCTAAATGGAACAGTTAAATGCCCCTTGGTTTAGTGACAGCTGAAAGAATGGGGTAGGGGGAGGGAATGCTCCCAAGGACAAACCTGGGCAGTGGACTATGGGGTTCAAGTGGTTTCCCAGGTGGTCTGATGACAAACGCAGGGAAAGGGGATTGATCAGCTGTCTCTGTGTATGTCAGGTAACCTGAAGAAAAACCACAGAAGCAAACAAAAAAGACAGCAAGGAATCCAAGACACATTTGTAGTGTGAACCTAAGAAAAGCTAAGAGAGTTTTTGGGCAACATGTTGGCTGGAAAGAGGCTTGGGACTGTGAGCAGGTTACTGTTTGATTCCTACAGTGTTCATGGAAACAGGACTTTATGTACATTTTTTGTAAATAAACAGGATTGCATTAAAGAAATACCTGACTCCATCATTAATTTGTCAGTTTAATAGAAAACAAGACCCTCAATTTAGGCTAACTGCTTGGACCAAAAGGAATAATCCTATTTTTCCAGGCAGCCAATATAAATAACAAGGGAGGGTAAAATTCCTTCTCATGGAAGAAGGATGAAAAGGCTATTGTATCACTTACGTTACACTTAAATACTCAAAACAAATGGTGTATAGGCCTTATGATAGCTTTGCACAGGAGGGAATTGAGCTCAGTGGGCATAATGTCTGTACAAACCAGTGCATGAGTGGCCCTTAATGCTTGAGATAAAGATTATAGTTTTACTTCTCATAGATTCTTCTATATCCTCTGCAATTGGTTGGCAGACAGTTTGAAGGGAAGTTAATTGGGCAGCCGGGACGTTGCCACCTTCTGTAAGCACTTTAAATTTGTTATGGTTTTACAATTCTTGCTCCTCTGATTGTTAACTAGGATAGAAGGGAAAGGAAGAAATAGGCATTCAATACCACCACTGGTTCATAATAGGCTGGCCTAACCCAGTCTTATTAGCGCTACAAGAGAAGAAAAATAAATTAAAAATTCCACAAACAGTCTGCCCCCCCCAAAGCCATAAGCATTACAAAAAACAAAACAAAACAGCAACAAAAATCAACAAAGACGGCAAGCCACCATAAAATCTATAACTCAATCTGGCATCTTTTCAACCCTCAATGCATCACTAGTATAGTTCAGAAGAGAACTTCAGTGTGTGCCACTGTCCACATTTCAGCAAAAAAGATTCTTCTCCACCCGTCATGCAGGTTGCACTGTTAATGCCATCACAGTGATGCTCTTATTTTGATATAGTCATTCTACAGATGGAGAAAAATCCAAAAGTATTAGCAGAAACGACAGTAGTCTGACCCACTCACTAAGCTTTGTATGTAAAACTTTGTATGAAGAACCTGTAGAATACAGGCGATCAGGACTTAACAAAATTGCTACAGCTAATTTCTCTTTTGGGATTTTCCTTTTTTTCATGATATACGATAATTTGAAGGCAAGCTTTATTACAGACTATTAACCTATGCCATTGGCTAGCAAGGCAGGAGACTTCACAGGGACATTAAACACACATTTCTCACCCACTTGATATTACAAGTGCTTCCCCCACTCCATAATTTGGTATTCAGATTCATGACTTTAATGATGGTGATTGTGTGGTCTAGACATAATGCAATGAAATTACCGCTTAGATTTGCCAGAAAAAAAACAAACCAATTATTTCATTCATTTCTTCCTTGTTTATTAGCATTAAAGACACTGACTGTCAGTGCTGTGGCATTTGCGTTTCTAATCCGTTCAAGTACCGAATAGCAGAAACAAAAATAAACTAATGTCTAATGAAAGTAGTGAGCTCAGTGTGCTCAATGTATTTGGCCCTACAGACCAAAGAGGCCTCAGATATACATGTTTTTCTTTATTAACTTATCAATGCCTAATGATTTTATGGAATCACTTCAGCAAGATGTAAGCAATGTATAAAATGAAAATTCCTGCCCAACCAGTGCGCACACACAGACTAAAAATAATGCTTTGCAGTTACTGCTGTGTTATGCTATTTCTCCTGTCTAGAATTTTCACTAAGATTTAAATATCGTATTGGGTTTATTTAGGAGCAGGAGGATTGTTGGAAGATGAAGTATCTCTTTTTGTTGACTGATTTTTCACTTTTTCCTTACTCCACTGATATTAACAAAGGCAAATACTGAGGTGTAGGTTAGTGCCACACACTGATTATCTTATTTCCAGTGAGAAGCATCTAACTCATCAAGAAGTCATTTTGTGCTGCAAGGGGATTATTCTATGTGAGTGCAGGGTGAGACTGTCTCCTTATTTGGGGGCTAAATTGCCCATTCTTTTCCAATACACTTCCTGCCTCTGGTCTAAATATATTTCAAACCTACATAATTAGCAGTAAGAACAGGTACAACCAATGAATTCAGTCCTTCTGTCCCTACATGGTGGAGTTGTGTGTGCACAATTGTTGGGTCAGGCCCCAATGGACTTTGAACTTTAGAGGTTTTCTACAGCATTTTCTGGTAACAGCTGGAGTCAACTCAAAGACTTTTTACCCAGGGAAGTTGGAACATCGAGATCTTTATATCGGCACGAAGATGATACAGAGTTGTTTATCATCTGAGAACTGACGGTGGTTTAGTCTATGGTGTCTCAGAATTCGGCCTAGTGACTTCATAGTGATGTGAACCCAAATGAGGAAGAGAAGGATCCCTGCTCTCTTCAGATGTTTATAAACTTGGAAATAGAAAACTTGAAAATATTAGACATGTATTTTAATGGATAATTTTTTTTTCTCAGGCTTATTTAATTGGAAAACAGTCTTTTTTAAAGTCATGATATGAGTTAATTTTGAAAGATTTTCTGTAAGGACTCTGCCCTATCATAAGCACTAGGTAGATGATTTAGTGCTGTCAAGTAAGTATTTCATTATGGTCCTTATTTTCACACTTTCCTGCTTGTTCAGGCTCATCACAGTAAAAGAAAAGGCTGAAAATGATTTCTCCAGTTTATTACTCCATTTGTCTGGAGGCAATTTTTGGATTGAAACAACACTAAATCCACTGGGAAGTAGAAACTATGGATCTTATAAATATGCAGCCATCACTTCTATGATCAAGCTTTTGATGGTGCTGCTATGACTGTCATAATAAGCAGAAGTATTATGGAGAAAAAGTTTTCAGGTTTAAATTCCATGGAGCATTCCTAGCAACCCACCAAAATTGATATACATTTTAGTCACCATAGAATCAAAAAAAATAATACACCAACTGTTGTCAGTTGCTGTCAGCTAAGACTGCAGTTATCCACTTCAGAATGTCACATTCAATATTTAAGAAAATATTATTACTGCATATATTTCTGTGTATTATGTTAATGAAGATGATTTGGGCAATTGGTTTTCTTTTGTTGCCTATGGGCTTCTGCTGGTGTGCTCCAGCATCCTACTCTTTCCACTTTTTATTTAACAAATAAAACAAATTTGATATGTAAATAAAATCTCCAGGGAATGACAGAGAAAATGTCATTCTGCTGGACAGAAAACAGCAACTATTTTCTGCTGCCTGTAGGCTCATCACTAATAGATTTTTTATTTATCTAAATTACAATTTCTGCAAGCCAAGCACCCCAGACTCTGCAAATAATGTACTGCAACCAGCACATTGCACCTCCTTCAACAAACAAGGCTAGGTATGGTAGAAGCTATAAACATTCTAGTTTGAGTTAATAAGAGTGTGATGTGGTGAGGAAGCTGTCAACCAATCAGAAGTGACTGCAAGTTAAAAACCTGTCCTTTCACACTATGTTTTGACGGCTAACTGGACAGGGGCACAGCTGGCTCAATTACAAATCAGGTCTTGTACCTGCCCTTTCCTAAGGCACAGCAATGGACCAAATCACTTTGGAACTAGCTAGATACTTGTTCTAAAAAGAAAGCAGTTTTGAGGCTCATAACCAGTGTTATTCTCTGTCATATATACCAGAGCAAGAGTTGAACTGGACCAGGCTCAATGCTACAGTATTTTTTTTTCTTTTTTGGTGCTAGGTCCCCAGAGTTTAAGCTTTTTGTTAGTTTGAGGGTTCTTTTTTCAGTGGATGGAAGTTGGAATCTGAACAGAGCTTGGGTGTCAGGGACCATAGTGCTTGAACCCTGGTCCACAAGGCACTTGGGAGCTAGTAAGTTTCAACTCACCACACAATGACATACTAACAATTGCCGGAATAGAAGCTGAACCCTAGCAGAAGACTCCAGTCCTTGACTGTGACTGGCAGAATTCTGGGGGTCCTGATTGGTTCACAGCTTCTATATAAACCTAGCATCCAAACAGAAGTTTGTCCATGTACCTGGGATTTACCTGCTTTGGGTTGTTTCCCCTGCTACACCTGCTCCTGACATCCTGGTAACCTGTCCCTGCCTGACACATGACTCTCTGTTTTGTCATGGGTTCTGACCTCCCGGTATCTGACCTGGTCTGACATCTGCTCTGACCACTAGGTCAGACTGCCACACCCTAGTCATAAGATTGGTTAAAACCAATTTGTCTTTTCCAAGTTGAATCTCTGGAGTCAGAAAGAAGAGGTGCCCAAAGGGGCATCCAAGTCTCAACAGAACATTTGAGACTACCAAGAAAACCATACCAGATGGATATCTGAACTCTGTAAAGGGGGAGCTAAGCCCGAGGAGCTCACCAGGGCACCCTTGATGATAATGGTTTGAACATCTGCACATTATGCTGTGTAGTATTTTAATTACACATCTCAAGTAGGTTTGTAGGCAGAGCCTGGAAGAGTACCACCTTTTCCCCCCCTTTGAGAGCAGCGGTGCACTTCCTGCCCCAGAAGTAGAATGAATATTTTGGGGACATTTCAGATTTTAGCAACAAATCCTGCACTCCTGGAGAGAGACTCAGTGGGAGTTTTGCCTGAGTAAGAAAAACGGGATTTCATCAAAATGTAACACCAAAAGGCCAGGCATTTACTTGCATTCAGTTTTTATTAGTTGATTGCTTTCTCACCCTATCACACAGGTATAAGAAGGTTGGGAGGGAGAAGAGAGAGAGAATTTAAAGTATCTGGATTCTGCTCTTCCCCCAAAGTGGAACCCTGATATTCCCTTCCAACCCTGATATTCTATGATTCTATGATTTCATTATGCAAAACTCCCATTGATGTTAGTCCTGCTGCAAGATTAGGCCCTTAAAGGTCTAATGAATAAAAGGTCAGAAATATATAGCTGACATCTCTGTTTCACTGGAAACTTTACCTCTTATTAAATCTGATAAAGAAAAATCCAAGCCTTTTTAAAAGTTAGTGGAAAAGATAGGTTTCATCTTAAATTAGGCAGGTGCAAATGGACAGCTACTCCATATTACCCATCTGCTTATATGATTCTCTCACTGTAGTACCTGAGTGCCTCCCCATTGAACAGAACATTCTCTATTCACCAGCTGTGAAAATAAGTTGGAAGTAGATGAACATGTGACAAGCATATTGCAAGTTCTGTCTTGCATTCTCACACCTCACCAAAGGGATTGACTTTCAGTGGGGGATAACCGATGACGAGTGTACTCTAGTCACACCCCCTCAGTGTTCCTGACAACCCTCTTGAACCACAGATTGCAACGTGTCCTCTAGGAGCTTACTATGACAGCTCTACATGCCCTAGGGCAGTGGTTTACAACCTTTATTCATTTGCAGACCCCTGAAAATTTGGAATGGAGGTGTGAACCCCTTTAGAAATTTTAGATAGAGTCAGCGGACCCCCAGGGTTCTGCAGATCACATGTTGAAAACCACTGCCCTAGGAATTCATAGAAAGTTTCTGCTCTCTCCGCATCATCAGAGTGGCACAAAAGTAGCAGGGTCTGAACATTTGGCCGCTTTCATTTGTTATGTCCTGTTTTCCTTAATCAAAAGAGTTACTTTAGGCTGAAGTTACTAGTTTTGCTAATTGTATTTGGAATCACAACTTCTGGTACCTCTGCTGCAAAGATATGAGGCCAAATTCTGCACTGACTTCCCTATATTTAATTTATCTCTGGGATTTATTACACACTCCTCACAGTGATATCAGAATTCCATAGGACTGCAGCACAGAATTTGGCCTCTAGTGTTGTGATAGCAATCAGAGCCAGCTGAGCTGACTGTTTCATATCACTGTGATAAGAAACTTAGTTATTGATAAATTACCTGGCTCTTAAAGTTCAATGGGAAAGTCCAGATTAATGCTGTTGTGTTTCCTAAGTAGAAAAGTAACATTATTTGTCTTAACAGTCTGTTTAGTTCTTCTGCCTTCCTCCCTGAAGGTGTTTTGAGTCATTCCCCTGAACTTTGTTCGACCCTTGTTTCTGATTTGCTATTGGTCAATTTAGTCTGTGTCCTCCATCTTGGGAGTTTCTAATAGAAAATAATAGTGGTGGCCATGTTGGATTTTTAACTACAAACTATCATTAATTCTTATTTCCCTAAAACAGCTAGCTCAAAACTAAATACTATTTCTTGCACACTAAAGCACTCTGATACTAACACTACCTTTGAAATGCTAATTAGGAGAGGTGAATTGTTAGGATGTTTCTCACCGCCACTCCACCCTACCCCCACCTCCCGCTGTCATTATCCCTCCAGGGTGCTGTAAACTACACAGAAGTGAGGCAAGTGGAAAAGAAAGGTAAAAGAATGCCTCTAGTAACATATCCATCATGGAATGTCAGTGAGTGAGAGAGACCATAATCCAGTGGTTAAGGCACTCCCTTGGGTGGTGGAAGACCCTGAGTCCAGTCCCCCTGCCCTTATCACTCTAAGTATTTATCCAGAGTGGTACAGCTTCAACAGCAGAAATTGAGGGAACCCCCCTCACTAGAATATCCCTTAGCTCAGTAATTATGCTCTAACCATGAGAGGTGAGATCCCTTCTCCTTTGGCAGAGGGGGGAATTGAACCTCGGTCTCCCACATCCCAGGTGAGTGCTCTAACAACAGGGCTAAAACATATAATATGGGCATCCCATCTAACCATTTTGTGCAGAGCTAGGAAAGTGCCTAACTCATTCCCACAAGCAATTACTTAGGTGCCTAAGCTGCCTAACTCCAGGTGGCTGGTTCCCATTTGTGGATTGCTAAGCAGAAATAGGTACTTGTCTGTTGCCTGGACTTAGAATCATAGAATATTAGGTTTGGAAGAGAACTCAGGAGGTCATCTAGTCCAACCCCCTGCTCAAAGCAGGACCAAACCCAACTAAATCATCCCAGCCAGGGCTTTGTCAAGCTGGGCCTTAAAAACTTATAAGGATGGAGATTCCACCACCTCCCTAGGTAACCCATTCCAGTGCTTCACCACCCTCTTAGTGAAATAGTGTTTCCTAATATCCAACTTAGACCTCCCCCACTGCAACTTGAGACCATTGCTCCTTCTTCTGTCATCTGCCACCTCATCTCATCTTGACTGAGAACAGTCAAGCTCCATCCTCTTTGGAACCCGCCTTCAGGTAGTTGAAGGCTGCTATCAAATCCCCCTCACTTGTCTCTTCTGCAGACTAAATAACCCCAGTTCCCTCAACCTCTCCTCGTAAGTCATGCGCCCCAGCCCCCTGATTTTTTTTTGTTGCCCTCCGCTGGACTCTCTCCAATTTGTCCACATCCTTTCTGTAGTGGGGGTACCAAAACTGGACCCAATGTTCCAGATGTGGCCTCACCAGTGCCAAATAGAGGGGAATAGTCACTTCCCTCGATCTGCTGGCAATGCGCCTACTAATGCAGCGCAATATGCTATTAGCCTTCTTGGCAACAAGGGCACACTGTTGACTCATATCCAGCGTCTTGTTCACTGTAATCCGCAGGTCCTTTCCTGCAGAACTGCCACTTAGCCAGTCAGTCCCCAGGATGTAGCAGTGCATGGGATTCTTCCATCCTAAGTGCAGGACTCTGCACTTGTCCTTGTTGAACCTCATCAGATTTCTTTTGGCCCAATCCTCCAATTTGTCTAGGTCTCTCTGGACCCTATCCCTACCATCCAACATATCTACCTTTCCCCCCAACTTAGTGCCATTTGCACCCTCAGCATGTGTCAAGGTTCCTCCCCCACTCTGAACTCTAGGGTACAGATGTGGGGACCTGCATGAAAAACCTCCTAAGCTTATCTTTACCAGCTTAGGTCAAAACTTCCCCAAGGTACAAAATATTCCACCCGTTGTCCTTGGACTGGCCGCTACCACCACCAAACTAATACTGGTTACTGGGGAAGAGCTCTTTGGACGCGTCCTTCCCCCCAAAATACTTCCCAAAACCTTGCACCCCACTTCCTGGACAAGGTTTGGTAAAAAGCCTCACCAATTTGCCTCGGTGACTACAGACCCAGACCCTTGGATCTTAAGAACAATTAACAATCCTCCCAACACTTGCACCCCCCCTTTCCTGGGAAATGTTGGATAAAAAGCCTCACCAATTTGCATAGGTGACCACAGACCCAAACCCTTGGATCTGAGAACAATGAAAAAGCATTCAGTGTTTTACAAGAAGACTTTTAATAAAAAATAGAAGTAAATAGAAATAAAGAAATCCCCCCTGTAAAATCAGGATGGTAGATATCTTACAGGGTAATTAGATTCAAAAACATAGAGAACCCCTCTAGGCAAAACCTTAAGTTACAAAAAAGATACACAGACAGAAATAGTTATTCTATTCAGCACAATTCTTTTCTCAGCCATTTAAAGAAATCATAATCTAACACATACCTAGCTAGATTACTTACTAAAAGTTCTAAGACTCCATTCCTGGTCTATCCCCTGCAGAAAACCAGCATATAGACACACTATAGACAGACACACAGACCCTTTGTTTCTCTCCCTCCTCCCAGCTTTTGAAAGTATCTTGTCTCCTCATTGGTCATTTTGGTCAGGTGCCAGCGAGGTTACCTTTAGCTTCTTAACCCTTTACAGGTGAGAGGAGCTTTCCCCTGGCCAGGAGGGATTTCAAAGGGGTTTACCCTTCCCTTTATATTTATGACAGCATGTTCCCAATCCATCCCATCATCCAGATCATTAATAAAGATGTTGAACAAATCCAGCCCGAGGACCGACTCCTGGGGTACTCTGCTTGATACCGGCTGCCAACTAGATGTTGAGCTGTTGATCATTACCCGTTGAGCCCGACACTTTAGCCAGCTTTCTATCCACCTTATAGTCCATTCATCCAATCCATACTTTTTTAACTTGCTGGCAAGAATACGGTGGGAAACTGTATCAAAAGCTTTGCTAAAGTCAAGATGTATCACGTCCACGGCTTTCCCCATACCTACAGAGCCAGTTATCTCATCACAGAAGGCAATCAGGTTGGTCAGGCATGACTTACAGACTCATAGATATTTATGACTTGCCCTTGGTGAATCATGATCACCTTCCTCTCCTCCAAGTGCTTCAAAATGGTTTCCTTGAGGACCTGCTCCATGATTTTTCCAGGGACTGAGGTGAGGCCGACTGGTCTGTAGTTCCTCAGGTTCTCCTTTTCCCCTTTTTTAAAGATGAGCACTATATTTGCCTTTTTCCAATCATCTGGGACCTCCGCCTGATCACCACGAGTTTTCAAAGATAATAGCCAATGGCTCTTCAATCACATCTGCCAATTTCCGCAGCACCCTCGGATGCATTCGATCTGGACCCATGGACTTGTGCATGGGTCCAGATCTAATGATCCAGACTTAGGTGCCTATCTCTGAAAGGGGAGGGGTTCATCAAACACCCATCTCATCAGCATCTCCCATTGGCTAGTTTAGGCACCTCGCTGCCTAGGTTGTTTGCATTCTTACATGCTTATCTGTCCCTATTCATTGCATAGGAAGGCTAGGTGCATAACTCAGGCTTTGTGGATTGTAGGGGGTTGGTGGTGTGATTTTTCTAGATTCCTAAAAGTTAGGCATTTTTACCATTACAATGTCTACCCCACCCAAACATGTTATCTGATTTAGTCAACATTTATTCAAGAAGATCCAGGCAGAACTGTAGTATATTTACTAATATATGTATGCTAGCTTGCATACAATTCTTTTGCCCTGTGGGTCCTATTGGGTACCTTCAGTTTAAATAAGTTTTATTTGTAAAACTTAACTTTAAGTATCTTATTTATGCTGCTTAAAAGGACAGTTATGTTTTAAGGCTGAAACAGGACAAAACATTGTTATAATTGACCAACTGGGTAAAGTATTAAATAATATATAATGTGTTTAAGCACCACACAGCACCAGATTCTATGCTGAAATCCCATGGCATTTAGATATCTTATTGAGGTTCTGTTCATCTCTAAGATGTAGAGGCATATGGAAAGATTTATGATTACTGGCATAATGAAAACAGGGGAAACAGTAGATATGAGCTATCTTGATTTTATTAAGGCTTTTGATAAATAAAGTCTCACATAACATTCTCGTAGGCATTGTAGATTAATTTATTATAAGATGGGTGCACAGCTGCTTGAAAGACCATACTCTGAGTAGTTATCAATGGTTTGCTGTCAAACTGGGAGGGCATATCTAGTGGAGTCACAGAGAGGTCAGTGCTGGATCTCAAACTAGTCAATATTTTCACTAACGACTTGGATAATGGAGTGGAGAGTGTGGTTCTAAAATTTGCAGATGACACCAAGTTTGGAGGGGTTGCAAGGACTTTGAAGGACAGGGCTAGAATTCAATAGAACCTTGACAAATTAAATAATTGGTCTGAATTCAATATGAAATTATCCATAGTGGAATAAGAATAGAAATTCAATAAAGACAAATGCAAAGTACTTAACTTAGGAAGGGAAAAATCAAATGCACAGCTACAAAATGGGAATAACTGGCTGAAAATGATCTAGGGACTATAGTGGATCACAAATTGAATATAAGGCAACAATGTGCTGCAGTTGTGAAAAAGGCTAATATCATTCTGGGGTATATTAATAGGAGCATTGTATATTAGACAAGGGAGGTAATTCAATTGTCCCACTCTGCTCAGCACTAGTGTGACACTCTGTTACTCAGGAGAGCACCCAGCGCCCCCATGTTTGTCTTGCTGGGTGTCTTCGGAAGGCTCATGATGCACTGAGCATTGTTGTTATAGCAATCATTGTTATAGTAATGTTCTAGGTTGTAATTTCATGTATATAGTTATGAGGCTGAAAATGTGTCCTCATGGCTTTAAACAAGCCCAGGCAAAAACTCACCAAAAGCAGAGGGGAAGTTCACACCTCATCAAGGGCATGTATGGGACAAACCCAGCCCAGCCTCACAGGAGTAAAGGACACTGGCCTAGGCAGCAACAAAGGTTCTGTTGGACTCTTGAGTGAGTCACCCCCCTTCCTTTGGTCAGTTTGGGACTACAATGAAGTAATGCTCACTTTACTCTGAAAGGGGGTTGGGGGAAAGCCAAGAGGGAAGAATGGACATGATAAAAGGGAGAGATATTTGCCATGCTCTTCCTCTCTCGTCCACCTACATATACCGACACCACACCAAGCAACTGAAGCGCTGATCAAAGGGGAGAGCCTGGATGAAGCGCAATCAGGCAGCCTGTGGTGAGAAGTTTCTAAGTTTATAAGGGCATTGAAAGAGTTAATATCAGCTTAGAATGCATTTTGCATTTATTTCATTTGACCAAATCCAACTGTTATGCTTTGACTTATAATCACTTAAAATCTATCTTTGTAGTTAATAAATTTGTTTGTTTATTCTGAAGCAGTGCATTTGGTTTGAAGTGTGTCAGGGACATGCCTGATACATATCAATTTCTTTGTTAAATTGATGAACTCATATAAGCTTGCAGCATCCAGCAAGCATAACTGGACACTGCAAGATGGAGGTTTCTAGGGTTGTGTCTGGGTTGAGGCCGGAGATATTGGCCTGTGTCATTTTGTTGCACAATCCAAGGAGCAGCTTACATGCCAGAGGCTGTATGTGAACATCCCTGGAGTGGGGGTTCTCACAGCAGAGCAGTATAAGTCTGGCTTTCAGGGTTGAGGATTAGAGTGGCTTAGCAGATCACCAGTCTAGATAACACCAGAGGAACATCACCACTAGTGAGGCCTCAGCTGGAGTACTATGTCCAGTTCTGGGTACCATACTTAGGGAAGATGTGGAGAAATTGGAGAGAGTCCTTAGAACAACAATGATAAAACACTTAGAAAACCTGACCTACAAGGAAAAGTAAAAAAAAAAAACAAACCACACACACAACAAAACAAACAAAAAACACCCCAAAACCAAAAACTGGACATGTGTAGTCGTGAGCAAAGAAGACTCAAAACCATCTTCACATATGCTAAGGGCTGTTATAAAGAGATCTGTGATCAATTGTTCTCCATGTCTGCTGAAGATAGGACAAAAAGGAATGGGTTTAATCTGCAGCCGGAGAGATTTAGATTAGATATTGGAAACCCTTTTGAATTATAAGGGTAATCTCTAGAATAGGCTTCAAAGGGAGGTTATGGAATTCCTGGCACTGGATGCTTTTAAGAATAGGTTGGACAAACACCTGTCAGGGATGGTCTAGGCTTACTTTGTCCTGCCTCAGAAATGGAGGCTGGATTAGATGAATTCTCAAGGTCCCTTCCAGCTCTACATGTCTATGATTTTTATTTTCATTTGGTCACACTGTATAGGAAGGACAGCTTTACACATAATTTATAGAGGGTTAAGTGATATATTTTAATAAAAGTTTAATCAGTTGTTAGTATTGTGGATTTTTGAACTCACAGTTCTGTTTGTATTTTGTCTTAAGGATAAAGTGCTTGACGTTGGGTATAGGTGCGTCAACTGTCTGACTCCAAGAGAGCTGTTCCCAGTTGTGGATAACCAGCAGAGATAAGTGCCTCCCTGCAGCCCAGACATATATGCCCATCTCTGTACAAGAGGTGGGGTTGAGGGCATGTCATAAATATAAAGGGAAGGGTAAACACCTTTAAAATCCCTACTGGCCAGAGGAAAAACCCTTTCACCTGTAAAGGGTTAAGAAGCTAGGATAACCTCGCTGGCACCTGACCACAATGACCAATGAGGAGACAAGATACTTTCAAAGCTGGAGGGGGGAAGAAACAAAGGGTCTGGGTCTGTCTGTGTGATGCTTTTGCCGGGGACAGAACAGGAATGGAGTCTTAGTAAGTAATCTAGCTAGATATGCGTTAGATTATGATTTCTTGAAATGGCTGAGAAAATAAGCTGTGCTGAATGGAATGGATATTGGATATGAATACAAAAAAAAAACAGTCTTTTTGTAACTTAAGGTTTTGCCTAGAGGGATTCTCTATGTTTTGAATCTAATTACCATATAAGTTATTTATGATCATGATTTTACAGAGGTGATTCTTTTTAGTTTTTCTTCTATTAAAATTCTTCTTTTAAGAACCTGAATGCTTTTTCATTGTTCTTAAGATCCAAGGGTTTGGGTCTGTGTTCACCTATGCAAATCGGTGAGGATTTTTATCAAACCTTCCCCAGGAAGGGGGGTGCAAGGTTTTGGTGCGGATTTTGAGGGGGAAGACGTTTCCAAATGGGCTCTTTCTTAATTAAAAAAATGGTTAGATATTTGGTGGTGGCAGCAAAAGTCCAAGGGCAAAAGGTAAAATAGTTTGTACCTTGGGGAAGTTTTAACCTAAGCTGGTAAAAGTAAGCTTAGGAGGTTTTCATGTAGGTCCCCACATCTGTACCCTAGAGTTCAGAGTGGGGAAGGAACCTTGACAGGGCATCTCTCTTTTGTTGGCATCTCCCACGGGCTAGCTTAGGCAGCTCCCTGCCAAACATGCTGGGTTTTATGGATCCCATTCTTAAGTGCCTATCTCTCTGCATTCATTGTAGAGGGAGCTCAACACCTAACATGTCTTTTCGTGTCTCATTGCTCTTCCAGTGATTTTCTAGGTGCCTAAAAGTTTGGTGTTGCAATACTCAGTGACACAGCGCCTCAGGCCCTGTGTATATCTGGACCATACTTCCTCCTCAGAGGATGAAAACATGTGGGGAAATTACAGCTGAGTCACTGTTTTTGTTCTGTGACCTGCTCCTGGGGCAGCGCTATGTCTATATTCATGAACAATTAAAAATTGTTAAAAAAGAAAGCAAATTACATTTTTATTACAGATCTATTTAAATGCTCTCTCAAAGTTCAGAGTTTATAAGGGAGCTTGTGTCATATGTCATGATATTGTAATTTGTAAAATATAGTATGTTATAACAGGCATTAACGAGCATCACTTTAGTAATATCTTTGCCTTTTTAACAAGACTATCACAACACTGGAGACTTCCTCATACAGCAGCAATGTACTTTCTCACAGACCTTTGCCAAGGTTCTTTCTTCCTTGACTAGTGCCCCAGAGCCTGCCCTGAAGAAAATACATTTGATTTATGAGTAAAAATATAAACCTGTAACAGTGATATCAAATACAGTTACTGAACAAGGGCCTCTAATTTGGTACAATGTGTAATGGAGAGTCACTTCCTTCACTGATTTTGGTAGCTTAAAAAGAAAAGGGAAAAAAAAAGTCAGCCAGGCTCTTATTCACTAATGCCATAATTCAAATTTTTAGGACAGGGGTTTGTTATAGGTATGATTAATGTTGATAGAACTCTTTACTTTCCATATTTACTGCTCTTTTAAGAAGGCAATTGAAATAGATTTGAGACAACAGGGATTAGAATTATCTGTTATCTGTCCATGAAACAAATGGAACATGGCAGTCAAAAGTTGATTAACAGACTTAAGTGTCCATGACAGCGTCAGCTGTATATTGAAAGAAATATCTGTTGCTTATTAGGTTGAGAGATTTCTTCTGAAGAAGGTGGAATAATAGTTTCTTCTACAGGCATAAATAAAGAGTACCTTACTATGCTTACCTATAAGAAGATAATTGTGTATATATCAGTGAACCCTAGTAGAGCTAATTTATCTCACACAGTCAGTAATTCACGTATTTTATATGATAATTGGCTGCATTAGGGTTCACTAATATTTTTACTTTCTTGTGTACCTTGCATAATTCTGCTGTTATACAGCTTCAGTGGACTAGAATGTTATCCTTATAAGCAGGTATACTATTTCCCAAAGCTGAATCATTTTTTTCTACATTTTTTTTTTGTTATAGAAAACAACTGGTTTTTTTAGAAAAAGATGATTTCATGAGATATTTCATTTAATTTAAAATATGAATACAAAACAAAATCCTCAGGTAGCCTAGTAAGAAACTACTCTCTGAAATGTCTATAATTACTTGACACTCCTCATGTGGTCCCATTTATATTATTTCTTTGCAAACCTGGTGATATTTACATTTATTATACGCAGCATGTATACAAATTGTTAAGCTAATCTCTTCCTAGTTAAAGTTGGAAGAAAAAGGACCAAATGAATTGTTTGAGGGTTGAGAAATTCCCTCAGTGTGCTGAAGATTTTACCCTTGTCAGCAAAAGCCTGAGGAGCTAAAAAGTGATGTGGTAATTTTGTAGGGCTAGCCAGAACTAGCTTGTCTGCCAGCCCATAGCAGGAATTCTCCAAATATTTTCTCCTAGATACTGAAATAATATGTGTGGTTTTAGTTTCATAACTAAAACCCAGTAAGGTCTAAATTAAGAAGGCAACAGTATAGATGTATTATGTGCAAAACTGGATTACTTTTTAATTCTCTAAAGAAAGGGGGATGGGGGTATTTAACTTGCAAGAGTTTGAAGTAATTTATTTAGGTACTTATATGGATCTCATCACTAATAGAATCTGAATTTCTCATAAGTGTGTACTTATTTATCCTATCATTACCCCTATGAGACAGTGAAGCTTTGTTAGCCTCATTTTACCCAGGATCAATTGAGGCACAGAGCTATTGAGATCTTGATCCCACAGAACACTCCTGAATATCCTTAACTTTATTCACATGGGTAGCCCCATCAAAGCTACTAGGATAAGTCACTTTCTTTCAGTTTAGCATGAGAATAAGTGTTTGCAGTATCAGGACATAATACACTTGCCCAAAGCCAAGATGGGACCCTGATCCCCTGCATCTTAATTCAGTGCTTTAAACACAGATCATAATGTGGGTAAAGCCAAAGTAGATACTGAGCAGAAAATGCATGGAGACAAGTGACTCATAGAATCATAGACTTTAAGGTCAGAAGGGACCATTATGATCGTCTAGTCTGACTCCTGTACAACACAGGCCACAGAATCTCACCCATCCACTCCCATAACAAACCCCTAACCAATGTCTGAGCTATTGAAGTCCTCAAATCGTGGCTTAAAGACGTCAAGGTGACGAGAGCAATCATATCTCCCCTCATCCTTCTTTTTGTTAGGCTAAACAGGCCAAGCTCTTTGAGTCTCCTTTCATAAGATGGGTTTTCCATTCCTCGGATCATCCTACTAGCCCTTCTCTGTACCTGTTCCAGTTTGAATTCATCCTTTTTAAACATGGGAGACCAGAACTGTACACAGTATTCCAGATGAGGTCTCACCAGTGCCTTGTATAACAGTACTAACATCTCCCTATCTCAACTGGAAATATCTCGCCTGATGCATCACAAGACCGCATTAGTTTTTTTGACAGTCATATCACATTGGCGGCTCATAGTCATCCTAGATCGACCAATCCATAGATTGGTCATCCATAGATCGACCAATACTCAAGGTCCTTCTCCTCCTCTGTTAATTCCAAGTGAGGTGTCCCTAGTTTATAACAGAAATTCTTGTTATTAATCCCTAAATGCATTACCTTGCACTTTTCAGTGTTAAATTTCATCCTATTACTATTACTCCAGTTTACAAGGTGTCAAGGTTCCTTCCCACTCTGAAATCTAGGGTACAGATGTGGGGACCTGCATGAAAAAACCCCTAATCTTATTTTTACCAGCTTGGATAAAACTTCCCCAAGGTACAAACTATTTTACCTTTTGTCCCTGGACTTTTTTGCTGCTGCCACCACCAAGCATCTTACTAATATAACCGGGAAAGAGCCCACTTGGAAACGTCTTTCCCCCCAAAATCACCCCAAGCCCTACACCCCCTTTCCTGGGGAAGGCTTGATAAAAATCCTCTCCGATTTGCATAGGTGAGCACAGACCCAAACGGTTGGATCTTAAGAACAATGAAAAAGCAATCAGGTTCTTAAAAGAAGAATTTTAATTGAAATAAAAGAATCACCTCTGTTAAATCAGGATGGTAAATGCCTTACAGGGTAATCAGATTCAGAACATAGAGAATCCCTCTAGGCTAAACCTTAAGTTACAAAAAGAGGAATATACATATATCCATTCAGAATATATATCCAGATCTTCCTGTATGATATCCTGGTCCTTCTCTGTATTGGCAATACCTCCCAACTTTGTGTCATCCACAAACTTTATTAGCACATTCCCTTTTTTTGTGCCAAGGTCAGTAATAAAAAGATTAAATAAGATTGGTCCCAAAACCGATCCCTGAGGAACTCCACTAGTAAACGCCTTCCAGCCTGACAGTTCACCTTTCAGTATGACCTGACCATTGATTGCTGAAGCTCAGAAATATACAGTAGTAACGATCCCCATCTGTTCTCTTTCCAGTGTGTTACAGAGCCAGAAGTACTCAATATTAAAGATTGGCATAGCTCTAAATAGCTCCATCTTGGTCCAGCCTCATGGAGATTCTATTTCACATTTGCTTTCTCCAAATATCAACTATAAGATATCTAAAAACGATGTCAGATGAAAGCTGATACACAGCTGATGTCTTTTCACCTATAACACATTTTGTTGGAATTTGTTTTTTTTAAAATTCAACTTTTTTTGTTATCGCAGAAAAATAAGATTCTTTCATTCAGAAAATGAAAGAAATGCAGAGGGCTTGATTCTTCTCTAATCACCACTTACATTGTTGTATTGCCATTGTCTGAAATGGAATTACTCCTGATTTATACAAATGTAAAGGGAGTCTCCTGGCTTTATATTTTATGTAAAAGAGGAAGCAACATATCTGTACTATACAAATTTAATTTACAGATAATAAAAGATGGTCAAAGTTGATACACATATTTTAACACTATTTTTACCAACATGCAGAGCCAGACTGTGTACATACAAACCATCCTCCTCAGAGACAAACTAAATATAAAATCTAGGGATGGGATAGCCTGCAAAGGCTTTGACTGAGACTTTGAATGCATATCCAATCCTATGGAGAAGCTCACAAGGCTGTAATGAATCCATGTGCTGCAAAGAACAGGCTCAATAACTAGATAAATCATACACATCTGGAGAGATTGGACTACAACCCTTATTTTTGTATTTAGAAACATGCAGTATGTCTCTGCTACTCAGGATATGTCTACACTTGAAAAGCCACAGTGGCACAGCAGCACCATTGCAGAGCTTGAGTGCAGAACTACCTATGCAAAGGGGAGGGATTCTCCCATTGGTGTAGGCAATCCACCTCCCTGAAAGGCGACAGCTAGGAATGCTGTGAAGTGTTGTCTACACTGGGACTTTGGTCAGTCTAACAATGGTGTAGATTTTTCACACCCCTGAATGACATTGTTATGCTGACCTAATTTTCTAGTGTGGACCAGGCCTTAGGCTAAAAATTTCCCTTGGGTACCTATGGTGGTTAATCCCTTGGGTTTTCTGTGGGCAAGCCACTAGAGGGCAAAATCAGTGACTTCATAGATAGGTAGGTGGAATATTACAATATCTCATGTAATTCAAAACCACCCTTGTGGTGACACTTTTGGTCAGCTCTTCCTTCTAGTAACTCCAGGGATGCATACACAGGTAAAGTCAACCTCCCTCCCTCACAAAAGTAATCCTGGAATAAAATAACCAAGTATCATGTGCCATATGCAACCAATCAAATTCTGTCAATTGGGTGCAAAACCTGAGAAGTTTGGAAAGTTTTAAAACAAAGCGAAAATATAGTATTTATACATCATACAATATTTTTTCAAATTTGTGAACTTTTGTAACGTTGTCTCATTTTGAGAACTCATAGCATATTTTGTTTTAAAATAAAGAAAAAACTACATCAAAGGGATAATTAACAGGGAGGGAGAGGAAACTTATTTAAGTTAAGCACCAAAGTGGACACAAGAACAAATGGATATAAGCTGGCTATCAACAAGTTTAGGCTCAAAATTAGGCAAAAGTTTCTAACCATCAGAGGAGCAAAGTTCTGGACCAGCTTTTCAAGAAGAGTAGTGGGGGCAAAAATCCTAACTGGCTTCAAGACTGACCTTGATAAGTTTATGGAGGAGATGGTATGGTGGGACTGCGTATGATGGTATGTGGCCCATCGGTGAATACCAGTAACAAAAATCCCCAATGGCTGGTGATGGGACATTAGATGGGGAGGGCTCTGAGTTACTACAGAGAATCCTTTCCTAGGTGTTTGGCTGGTGGGTCTTGCCCACATGCTCAGGGTCTAACTGATTGCTATATTTGGGGTTGAGAAGGATTTTTTCCTTTGGGTCAGATTGGCAGAAATCCTGGGCGGGTTTAGCCTTCCACTACAGCATGTGCCACGGGTCACTTGCAGGTTTAAACTAGTGTAAATGGTGAATTCTCTGTAACTTGATTGATGATTATTGTATGAGAAACCAAGGTCCTGGAGCCTGCAAACACACATGCTTAGCTGTAAGCATGTACTTAAGTGCATTTAGAACTGTGGCTTTGATGTTTGCCCAGCTTAGGTCCTTTTATTTTTGTGTTCTTAATTTTTATAACAGAAAGTTTTACTTGTAGTTATCTGTTCACTGTCCCTATCTTCGGATACCAGAAAATAAAGCTACCACATTAATTTTAACAGTCCAGTTCTGCTCTGATAATTCAGATTTGTACCATACACTAGCAATGAACAGACGGATTCCTACACATAATTCTGTCCACTTGTAATTTAAAATGAGTTAGCTGTAAAGTTTGTCACACTCGTTAGCATCCTTCCACTAAGCACACAGCAGTTTCAATATTTTGTTGCCTTTGGAAGCAGAAAAGTTTTAACAAGAATTTTATTAAAGCAATTTAAGAAATAGATCAGTTGAGAGGGAGCCTCTGGAATTGTAGCTTAACATGAGTAGGGGAAAATCTGCTTGAAAGTCTAGCTCAGTTTCTTACAAAACAGTAAGAAATCCCTAATAGCAATGAAAAAAAAAATAGCCTCTTGCTAGACATAGACCAGCAGAGTATGTATTGACGGAATACGTACAGTGGTTGCTATTTAAAAGCAATGTTTGTGTAGTTACTTAAATATATAGAAATAATGGGATATCTAAGCTACTAATCTAAGAACTAATATCTCAGATAATTATTACTTATTTGTATTTAGGCCCGTAGGTACTACTTCAGTCTTGATGTCATTGGAGAATATTTGTGGGTAAATGTTGACTTTGTAATGGAAAACACTTTACACAAATATACACACTAAAACAGTAACTGTGAGCAATTAAACTGTAGAAGCATATCAAGAAAGTCTAAAATATTACATTATCTTTATGACTGAAGTTCAAATGTTTTATGATGCAGGAAAAATGTTTAGAAAGAACAGGAAATGTATTACCTCAGCTCAGGGGTGAAAGTAAAATACAGGGGCAGGGCCTCAGGCGGAATGGGCAGGACCACGGGTGAAAGTAAGTTACATTTCTTACCCCTACAGTCCAAACACAAGCAACCCACCTCTCCTACATACTTCATGGATCCCTCCCATTGCATGACTTAGATATAGAAAATAAAGTTACTACTACCAGTACTGTCTGTAATAAAACTTTACTATTGGAATAAGCCTGAAAACTCACTGTCACATTTTTCTCCTTGTCCTCCCTCCTCTTCCTCCAGCCAGGCTGCCGACATGGCTGGGCTCTGCATTCCCCGACCCCCGCACTCAGCAGGGGCTGCAGGGGCTCCCCTCTAGCTCGTAGCAGGAAGCAGAGGGACTGGCTGAGGGAGATTCACGCAGGGTTGTTGCTGGGAGCAGGGGAGGGGGTGGGTTGCGTGAGACCAAGGCAGGGGCAGAATACAATAGGCATTTTACTGCACAGCTTAAATCCAGAGCTAATAAAAGCCAGTGGAAGGGGAAAACTCACTGTCACATTGGTTTCTCTCATCTCTCCACCTCCAGCCATTTCAAGAAACCCTCCATAGTCAAATCCTTGGGGAAAACTGGATATTCAGGGAAATTATTGCAATGATACTGTTATTAAGGTGCCTTTATACCAGTATCGCTTATTCCCCTTCCTGTACAAAAATAGTTATACCAGCAGAAGCACATTTAGATACTTAGAGAAAGTTTTGTCAATTTCAGCCTCTGCACTCTGCAGGACATCGACACCCACAAAACAAAAAGAGATTGGAGCTACTATGTCCTAAAGCCATTTCAGGTGTTTAATTCAATATATAAAGAGGGTGGAATGAAAACTACTGTTTCTTTCAAAGGAGGCACAATAATTTCCCTGAATATCCAGTTTTCCCCTCCAGTCCTTTTGCGGTTTTGTCTATGGGGCTATTTGCTTTCCCTGTGAATCTTTAGTTGTTTTACCAAAATTGCTTTGCCCAAAATAAACCCTGATCATCAGAACACATCTTCCCACCATGTTCTCCATTTTTTTTAAACACTAACATTTCAAAGAGGATCTGCAAGCAGTTTGGACATCACAACCATGATCCTCTGCTGGGGAGGGAATGGGATAGATTTGAACTTAGAATCGTTCCTGACTTTGATTGTATTTTTTGTGTATTATATTATCAAAGATCATCTCATCCAGGGGGCAGAAAAGAACTGCCCAGGCTTTGGTACCCACCCACCCCCCAACAACTGTGAGTGAAATTAACAAGGAAGCCAGAAATAGCTCCTAATTCCATGGTTCAGAGTGAACAGCTACATTTAAACTGTTCTTATGCAGACAGCAGTCATCCTGAGGAGGCTTCTCCCTCAGCCAGTCCCTCTGCTCCCTGCTAAAAGCTAGAGGGGAGCCACTGCAGCCCCTGCTGAGGTGGGGGGAGGTCGGGGGAACAGGGAGGCTAGCTGCGTGGGGCAGCCTGGCTGGAGAAGGAGAGAAACCAATATGATAGTGAGTTTTCCCCTTCCACTGGCTTTTATTAGCTCTGGATTTAAGCTGTGTGGCCAAATGGCTATTGTATTCTGCCCCTGCCTTGGTCTCAAACAACCCCTCTCCCCTGCTCCCAGCAACAACCCTGAGTGAAATTAACAAGGAAGCCAGAAATAGCCCCGAATCCCGCGGTTCAGACCCCAGAGTGAACAGCTACGTTTAAACTATTCTTATGCAGACAGCAGGCTATCTGGGGAGGCTTCTCCCTCAGCCAGTCCCTCTGCTCCCTGCTACAAGCTAGAGGGGAGCCCCTGCAGCTCCTGCTGAGTGGGAGGGTTGGGGGAATGGGGAGCCTAGCCGCATCGGCAGCCTGGCTGGAGGAGGAGAGGGGGAGAAACAACAAACAAACGTGACAGTGAGTTTTCCCTTTCCAAGCTTTTATTAGCTTTGAGTTTGAACTTTTTGTTCTGCAGCCAAAAGAGGTGAAAGTAAGCCAGTACTGAATGCTCCACTTATTTGCTGGTACACTACTGCATCTTTTTTTTACTGGTACTCTGTAGCGGACCATACCTGCTTACTTTCACCTCTGCCTCAGCCTGAAACTTTTCCCATCCTTGGAACCAAACAAACTGGATTTTAAAGGTTTTTGAATATTCAAGATTAAGCAACCTCATCACCTCTCTCATCTAATTCAGGAAGGTTGATATGTTAGATACTGATAAATACCCTCCTCCTTCCAAACTTTCTCAAGGTACTGAAAATATTTTTGATATCAGATAAGATTATCCTCCATCCTCCTACTTGATCCTTTATACATTTTTAGAACCAAATTCAAATGGAATTAATACACTGAAATGTTCAAATAAACTATTTTAAAAAAATCTTTTTAGGTACTTCCTGATTCCAGCTGAAATTATAGTAGGCACTGTACAAATAAGTGGAACAAAGATAACCCTTTCCAAATGTCAAGGCATAATAAATAGATGAAAACAAACCGGGAGTAGCTTGAGGATAAGGTAACTGTAAAGACTTATATTGGAACTATAAGTCATCTCAGTGGTCAAATTAGTCACAGCTGATCACCAGGTTATCCAGTGCCAACCCAAGAGCTCAAAACAAAGATGTAGTATCAAATAATATATAGAAAAAGCACTGCACACTATTGTCTTCTGCCATTCTAAATTGTGTTTGCTATTTTTGTTTGTGTATGTTTCAATCCTATATTTTTTGAACAAATGTATATTTATGATAATCTAGTAGGTGGCAATATTGTAGAACTAATGCAACTACAAAGCACAAAAGATTCACAGAGCTCCCCAAATGACTACAGAGGCTACTTTGTGTAGGATCAATTGCTGAGGTCTCCAGTTAAGTTTGCATGCCAGGCAACACAATAGCTATTTTTCTAGGCTTAAGAACTATTTTGTTGCCACAACAGAAGTGTTCAATTCAGACATTAGTTCCTCCAAAATTTCAGTTTTTAATGCCATTCCTGCTGTTTACATGATCTTTACCTTAACATTTTCAAAATACTAATGTAGAGGCTAGTCAAATCATATTTTGGTGAAACTGCTTTAAAGTTTGCATAATTCTGTGAAAAGGTTATTGCTGCGTAGCAAAACCATATCCTAATACAAAACTGATATTAGTTTATGATTCTCTTGTGGTATTTCAGGCTCTCCCTGGAAAGGTTAATAATGGAATTTAAAGTTTCCAATCACAAATGAACAAAATATGTTACAAAAGCATTCTGGAAGCATTAAGAACATCCTAAATTATTTAGAAAACTATTGTTTTCTCCTGGGGAATTTATAGAGAATGAAATAAGAATTCACTTTCCCTAACTAAATAGATTATTTTAAATATGCTCAAAAATAAAACTAAACACATTTTCCTTAGCTGAGTACATCCTCTGAAGCCATATCACTTAGCAATGTTTTTGGGCTATTGCAGATATTATATAGCCACTAGTAGGTATTTTGCTAGCCTGGGGCTTTATTTAAGTCAATGGAGATTGTGTGAGGGGATGATTAGGTTCTTGAATTAAAATCCTTGATTCACTGAAGTTAATGGCAAAACTCTCATTGACTTCATTTGGGGCCAGGATTTCTCCCATGTCTCCATTTCTCACTTCCAGCCTGTTTCATTAGCAAACAGTAAAGCTAAATGCTGGTTAAGTTGAAAAAGTAGAACTTTAATAAACTTGGTGTACAGCTCAGTCCATAGGACTGAGTTGTTTTCAGCCTTACTTCCCACACTCCCATTTCCTTGGTTCCCACTAAATAATAATACTTCCAGGGAACATGGGCCCTCTCAATTGAGTTCCATTGATCATGGTACATAACGGCCATACTGGGTCAGACCAAAGGTCCATCTAGCCCAGTATCCTGTCTTCTGACAGTGGCCAATGCCAGGTGCCCCAGAGGGAATGAACACAACAAGTAATCATCAAGTGATCCATCCCGTCACCCATTCCCAGCATCTGGCAAACAGAGGCTAGGGACACCATCCCTGCCCATCCTGACTAATAGCTACTGATGGACCTATCCTCTATGAATTTATAGTTCTTTTGGAACCATGCTATAGTCTTGGCCTTCACAACATCCTCTGGCAAAGAGTTCCATAGGTTGGCTGTGTATTGTGTGAAGAAATAATTCCTTTTGTTTCATTTTAACCTGCTGCCTATTAATTTCATTTGGTGACCCCCCCCAGTTCTTCTGTTATGAGAAAGAGTAAATAACACTTCTTTATTTATTTTCTCCACACCAGTCATGATTTTATAGACCTCTTATTATATCTGCCCTTAGTTGTCTCCTTTCCAAGCTGAAAAGTCCCAATCTTATTAATCTCCCCTGTCATAAATATAAAGGGAATGGTAAACCCCTTTAAAATCCTTCCTGGCCAGAGGAAAAATCCTCTCACCTGTAAAGGTTTAAGAAGCTAAAGGTAACCTCGCTGGCACCTGATCAAAATGACCAATGAGGAGACAAGATACTTTCAAAAGCTGGGAGAAGGGAAAAAAACAAAGGGTCTGTGTCTGTCTGTCTGTGTGGTGCTTTTGCCGGGGACAGAACAGGAATGGAGTCTTAGAATTTAGTAAGTAATCTAGCTAGGTATGTGTTAGATTATGATTTCTTTAAATGGCTGAGTAAATAGCTGGGCTGAATAGAATGAATATTCCTGTGTGTGTGTCTTTTTTTGTAACTTAAGGTTTTGCCTAGAGGTATTTTCTATGTTTTGAATCTAATTACCCTGTAAGGTATTTACCATCCTGATTTTACAGAGGTGATTCTCTTTTACTTCTATTAAAAGTCTTCTTGTAAGGAAACTGAATGCTTTTTCATTGTTCTAAGATCCAAGGGTTTGGGTCTGTGCTCACCTATGCAAATTGGTGAGAATTTTTACCAAACCTTCCCCAGGAAGTGGGGTGCAAGGGTTGGGAGGATTTTGGGGGGAAAGATGTTTCCAAACTACATTTTTTCAGGAACCCAGATAAAATTTGGTGGTGGCAGTGGAAGTCCAAGGGCAAAGGGTAAAATAGTTTGTATCTCGGGGAAGTTTTAACCTAAGCTGGTAAAAGTAAGCTAAGGAGGTTTTCATGCAGGTCCCCACATCTGTACCCTAGAGTTCAGAGTGGGGAAGGAACCTTGACATCCCCTCATACGGAAGCTCTTCCATAATTATTTTTGGTTCCTTTTTCTGAACCTTTTCCAATTCCAGTATATCTTTTCAGAGATGAGGTGATCACATCTGCATGCAGTATTCAAGATGTGGGTGTACCATGGATTTATAAAGAGGATTTATATTTATAAAGAATATGATATTTGCGGTCTTATTAGCTATCCCTTTCTTAATGATTCCGAACATTCTGTAAGCTTTTTTGACTATCACTACACATTTTTTTAGTGTTTACAGCTAATTTAGACCCCATCATGTTATATTTGATTTTGACAAAGAGGGAGGAACTGGTTGAGAATTTGAAAATGGAAGGCAACTTGCATGAAAGTGATAATGGAATGGTAGAATTCATGATTCGAAGGAATGGTAGGAGGCGAACAGCATAGTAAAGACAATGGATTTCAAGAAGGCAGACTTTAGCAAACTCATGGAGTTGGTAGGTAAAATCCCATGGGAAGCAAGTCTGAGGGGTAAAACAACTGAAGACAGTTGGCAGTTTTTCAAAGAGACATTATTAAGAGCACAAGAGGAAATGATCCCACTGCATAGTGTGACGGGGCAAGGCCAACTGGCTATAGAAAAGTTGTGGGAGATAGATATATTAGCTCCAGGCTAAACAAATCCCTGGTACGGGGTTAAATGAAATGGAAGCTGCTCCAGGTCAATTAAGACACCTGGGGCCAATTAAGAACTTTCCAGAAGGCAGGGAGAAGGCTAGGTTGATTGGGACACCTGAAGCCAATCAGGGGCTGGCTGAAGCTAGTTAAAGGCCTTCCAGTCAGTCAGGTGGGTGTGCATGACAGGAGCTGTTGAAGGAAGTTGCGCTGTTGGAGAGGCTGAGTATCATATCAGGCACAAGGAAGGAGGCCCTGAGGTAAGGGTGAAGTGGAGATTGAGGAAGTGAGGGCTGCTGTGGGGGAAGTAGCCCAGGGAATTGTACATGTCCTGTTTCTAAAAGATCAGCTACCATAGCTGATACTATTCGGGTCCCTGGGGTGGAGCCCAGAGTAGAGGGTGGGCCCAGGCTCCCCACTCCCACCTTTGCCCCCAGATTAATCACTGAGACTGGGAGACAACAGAGACTGTGCAAGGAAGGATAACTTCTCCTCACCTCCCTTGCTGGCTTATGATGAAAATGGCTCAGTAGACTGTGACCCTTGTCTCTAGAGAAAGAAGGGTTTCGTGGAGGGTCACAGTGAGCCTCTGAGGCTAGCAAAATCCGCCAGGAAATGCGAGACCCACGGAGGAAAGGACAGAGCTTTGTCACAATAGCAAAGATAGGAAGTATGGCATGACACTACCCTGGCTTAATCAGGGGATCTTAAATTACCTAAAACTCAAAAAAAAGAGTCCTAGGAAAAGTGGAAACTTGGTCAAATTACAAAGGATGAATATAAACAAATAACACAAATACGTAGGGACAAAATTTAAAAAGTCAAGGCACAAAATGAGATCAAACTAGCTAGGAACATAAAAGGTAACAAGAAAACATTCTACTAATACATTAGAAGCGAGAGGAAGACCAAGGACAGAGTAGGCCTGTTACTCAATGAAAGGGGAAAGACAATAACATACAATGTGGAAATGGTAGAGGTGCTTAATGACTTCTTTGTTTTGGTTTTCACCAAGAAGGTTGGTGGCAACTGGACATCTAACATAGTGAATGCCAGTGAAAATGAGGTAGGATCAGAGCCTAAAATAGGGATAGAACAAGTCAAAAATTACTTAGACAAGTTAGATGTCTTCAGAGTTCTTAGCCTTGTGGATGGGGGGAAGCGGTAGATATGGTATATCTTGAATTTAGTAAGGCTTTTGATCCTGTCTCCCATGACCTTCTCATTAAAAACAAAAACAAAAAAAAACCTAGGGAAATACCACCTAGATGGAGCTACTATAAGGTGGGTGTATAACTGTTGGAAAATCATTCCCAGAAAGTAGTTATCAGTGGTTCACAGTCATGCTGGAAGGACACAACAAGTGGGGTCCTGCAGGGATCAGTTCTGGGTCCGGTTCTGTTCAATATCTCCATCAGTGATTTAGATAATGGCATAGAGACTATGCTTATAAAGTTTGCGGACAATACCAAGCTGGGAGTGGTTGCAAGTTCTTTGGAGGATAGGATTAAAATTCAAAATGATCTGGACAAACTGGAAAAATGGTCTGAAGTAATGAGGATGAAATTCAATAAGGACAAATGCAAAGTACTCCACTTAAGAAGGAACAACCAGTTGCACACATACAAAATGGGAAATGACTGCCTAGGAAGGAGTACTGCAGAAAGGGATCTGGGGGTCATAGTGGATCACAAGCTAAATATAAGTCAATAGTGTAATGCTGTTGCAAAAAAAAAACCATCATTGTGGGATGTATTAGCAGGAGTATTGTAAGCAAGACATGAGAAGTAATTCTTCTGTTCCACTGCGCACTGATTGGGCCTCAACTAGAGTCTTGTGTCCAGTTCTGGGCACCACATTTCAAGAAAGATGTGGACAAACTGGAGAAAGTCCAGAGAAGAGCAACAAAAATGATTTAAGGTCTAGAAAACATGACCTATGAGGGAAGATTGGAAAAAAAAACCTGGGTTTGTTTAGTGTGGAGAAGACTGAGAGGGTACATGATAACAGTTTTCAAGTACATAAAAGATTGTTACAAGGAGGAGAGAAAAAAATTGTTCTTCTTAACTTCTGAGGATAGAACAAAAAGCAATGGACTTAAATTGCAGCAAGGGCAGTTTAAATTGGACATTAGGAAACACTTCTTGTCAGAGTGGTTAAGGACTGGAATAAATTGTCTAGGGAGGTTGTGCAATCTCCATCATTGGGGATTTTTAAGAGAAGTTTAGACAAACACCTTTCACGGATGGTCTACATAATACTTAGTCCTGCCTTGAGTGCCAGGGACTGGACTAGATGACCTTTTGAGCTCCCTTCCAGTTGTATGATTCTCTATATATAGTTGGGATTACAGTCCTCCACAAGGGGAGTGGAGTAAGGGTCACTCTTATTCCTCTGTGTGGGCTACCCACCTAACAGTAATAATTTGAAGAAAGGAGAATAGCCTCCATGGGGTTGCAACACCACCTTCTACACATGTGGGTAGGAGCTTGGAAGCTGAATCTTGATTCCATCCCAGTGGCTAACTGGCATAGTTGAACTAGTGTGAAGGGGGACACAATTCAATTCTGATATAAACTTTCCCCTTGAGGGAGGAAGAAGTCAGGGAGGGAAAAGTGACTGAGTCACAATTCCTTTCATGGTCTGCTCCTAAAGTAACACAGCTGTATGCTGCCCCTTATCCAGTGTTACCTGTTCTCACAATGTTTGTTTTTTCTTAAACTTCCACCTCATGGAATCATGTTATTATGTGAGACTCACATTTCAGTTAAAAAAACAAGTACATTTCTAGTGCTTTTGGTTGTGGAAAAAAGCATGAAAACATTGCCCCCTAAAGGCTAAACCCAGAAAGCGAATCAGAAGACCTACAATTTTAATATTTTCAAAAGTCTCATGAATCAAGTTGATCTCATTATTTTTTGGGGGGGATCAACTTATAAGTTTTGAGAGCTTAGAGTTGCCAATACTATTTCTCTGGCAAATATAAATTGACAGTCTAAACCTCTGTTGCCATTCCTTTTTTTCCCCCTCTTTTCTTTTTCTTCTCCAGCCACCATCTGTTTTTCTTTTTTTGTGTATAACAACACACAAAACCTGTGTATTTTATTTCTTAAAGAGCCTAATGTCTAGTGAAGTCAATGGGAGATCAAAAAAGTACATTCCTTGGATTACTGAATTACATCTCTTTGGACAAGTAAGTAGAAATAAGGCTTTTGGGATCAGGACCTCAGGAATAAATCTTCCAAGGAATAATTAACATGGTTAACTGTGGGTTAGTTTCACAACAGGACTTTAGGCATCTAAATCCCAGAAGCAGACCCCACTGGGATTCAAACCCCAACCCTTCCCACCCCACACACCACGCTCACCACCCACACTCCACACCCACACTCAGCTGCTGAACCTATAGGTGCCTACACTCACTTGGCATCTGAATTTTTGCAGTAAAAGTTCCCTCAGCACCTGTGTGTGTTTCCATCCACTTGCACTTGTGCCTCACTCTCTGTGCCTGGACATGTAACCCCCAGTGCAATTTGTGAATGGGGGGAAGATAGCGTTCTTCCATGTAGCTTGCCTGTGGGTCCTGATCCGGTATGTAAGTGAAGAGGAAGGCGCCTCCTTTCAGCCGAGATGTATGTGAGAGGTGTCAGACTTAGGACACACCTTTCTTTTCAGCATCTACTATTGGCTACCATTGGCTGAGAGCTGCCTAGCATACTGGGTTTTGAATCTCCTTCTTAGAGCTCTCCATACTCATTGCATAGGGAGCCTAGGGACCTAACTCAGGCTTTGTGATTCCCCGTGAACTTCGGGATGACCTGTGAGTTAGGCATGGGGATGCTCAATGTTACCATGCTCAAGTTGCTTTGTGAATCTAGCCCTGCCTCTTTTCATTGATTAGTTGGGTTTCTTCTAGATCAGTGTTTCCCAAACTTGGGAGGCCGCTTGTTCAGGGAAAGCCTCTGGTGGGCCCAGACGGTTTGTTTACTTGCTGTGTCCTCAGGTTCGGCCGATCGCGGCTCCCACTGGCTGCAGTTTGCTGTGCCCGGCCAACAGGGGCTGTGGGAAGTGGCGCGGGCTGAGGGACATACTGGCCACTGCTTCCTGCTACTGCTGCTGGGAGTGTAGCAGTTAATCTGCGAGGAAGAAATGAGGAAGACAGAACGTGCAGTATCAAAAGGAACTGATATTGAAATATGGTGTTCTGTTGAGGAGGTCACAGAGAAGACTGAGTTCTCTAGCCTTCTGTGCTCTTTTCTTTAGAGATAGCACACAGAAAATAGAAGTGTGGACCTTGAGGCTCAGGCTTCAGCTCTGGCTCTCAAGCCTACTCAACCCCTTAGGCTTCGGAGCCCAAACTGCAGCACAAGCCACAGCGACCACATAGATATTCTTTATATGCCAGCAGGAGCCCCGCTAATGCAAATCTGCCCATTTTGGGGTGGCTTGCTCCCAGCTACAGTATAGATATACCATCTGAGTCTTCAGCCCTCTAAATCTAGATGGCTCCTTCAACCCTATAGTCTGAATACTTTATAATCTCTGTACACAAATTTTTCTGCAGGTAATTCTGATTCAATGTTAAGCACTTCCCTCAAATTCTCTTTCTAGTAATAATGCTGTTTCCACTATGCTTGTTAAGCCATTAAATTACACTGAAAATGTTCTGTAACTTGTTTATGCTGCTATGTCACAAAAATATTTTTAATCTGTTTTCAAAGGTTATATTTTCATTAAAACAAAAATCTTACCTCCTATTACGCAGAGATGCACAAGCTTCTAAAGTTTGACATTAGCTCCGTTACCTTATAACAGTATATAATTATAATAAGAAAATGCAATTAATATTTGTTTGCAAAGTGCAATAAGTATATAAATCCAGTATTTCACATATCCTCATCTATAGAATGTGTGCTGTCAGTAACTGGGGATTATCTAATAATTTTTCCATCTTATCTTTTCCCATCTGACGATAAAAAACCTATCTGAATATAAAAATGCTTTGTATGACTCTATAAAAACATCCAGGCAACGAGGAGGAAGAAAGGAAATCAAAGAAACACAAAAACAGAGCTAGAGAAATAGTAAAACAAAAAGTAAATAGTGTAGAACTGGACCTTTTCACAGCAAAATATTTTTTTTCATTAATCTCTTAAAATTCTCAAAAAACAAAAAAACAGCTGGAGCCAAAATCCCAAGGATCATGTAAATTCTACATTTACAGTGCTTACAACATCTAGCCTCCATGGATCTGTGGTGGAGTTTATAAGCTCCACAGATATGCCAAAGGAGTGTTGTAAGTCTGCAGGCCTCCAGCCCTTGTGGTTCTTCCTGCAAAAGTAAATAAATGCAATTAAACTATTCTACAGTATTTCATGTCCAAATGTGTATCAATATAAACCTAAGTAGTAAATGCTCCTTCAGTGTGAGTCCTATGAGCCTACCAAAAGCAGAATTTAGCCCAGTATTGCTATTATTTCTGATTATGAGTTTGATGGTTGTTCATTTCAGTTGAACATATTTGAACTTGACCGTCAGCACAAGCCTGCAGAATTCTAACTGTGCTGAGAGTTTTAACATTCAGCTGATTCTGACATTAAGTTGAAATGCATCTAACTGCAGTAAGAAGACAGAGTGAAGGAGGGGCAAAGAAAACACATTTCTTTTGCAGAAAGCTTGGATTCCACAGCAGTAAATTAGGAAACACTTCTGACTCTCTGCTCACTCAGCTGTGAAACCCAGGGTGCCAATCAATAGCACTTGGACAATCAACATGTTGAAACAGTTAAGTCCTGCCACGTAGCATGATTCAAAATTAGAAAATGAATAAAAAATGCAAAGCATGATACTATGGGTAAGGATGAGCAATGATCTCAGTGGGAAATAAAGCAAAATATTGGATTTTTGTGTACCCCACACATTCATTCCTCTTTATTCTCCTATATTAATAAAATATAGTATACAGAGTATTTGTGATCCAGAGGTATCCAATATCTTGCTTTGTTTTTATTATCATTGTTCATTCCTTTTTCGTAGTATCAGGTTTTGCATTTTTCTTGATTTTTCTACTTTTGGGTCATGCTTTGTGATAGGACTTTAATTGTTTCAACATGTTGGTCCTGTGTGATTGGCACCTTAGGTGCTATTGATTGGCACCTTAGGCACTTCTGTAGCTGAGAAAACAGACAATCTGAAATCTTTTCTAGTCTACTCCTGTGGACTCTAAGCTTTCTGAAAACTAGGTTTTGGTCCAGAGCAATGAAACTACTAGGACCTGAGGCTACTTATCTCCAACAGAAAACAACAGAGACCACTAGAAACCAACATACAGGACCTGATGCAATGTTTTAATGGAGGCTCTTGGAATTTTCCCGAGAGTACATTAGGTTTTTTTTTCTGTTTGGTGCTTATTTGATACATTTTTTAGTATTATTAGTCATTATTGCAGTGTGAGAAATGTTCTAGTAACAATATCTTGGTAATTTGGCATAGTATGTTTTAACTCTAGACTGCTCACCCTGCACTTGTTACAGTGCTGTCGTAAGTGCTAATATTACACTTCCTAATATAGAGGAGTGGGAATATGAAGTTTCTGTGCTGTTGTAACGGGGTATGTATATGTATATACATATTGTATAGGCAATATGGGGTATGTATATGTGTGTGTGTGTGTGTGTCTTCACTCCTCCCAGAGGCAACAAGTGCCCCTCCCCACCTTTACATTTTGCCTTCCCAGTATCAGCAGATAGGAGTCGTCTCTTCCCTAGCCCTTACTTTAAAAACCTCTCTATGACCTTAAGTTTACATGCCTGCAATTTGGTTCCATTTTGATTGAGGTGGAGCCCATCCTTCCTGTATAGGCTCCTCCTTTCCCAGAAGGCTTCCAGTCACTAATAAATCGAAACCCCTCCTCCCTGCACCATCTTCTCATTCACGCATTGAGACCCTGCAGTTCTGTCTGTCTGGCCCTGTGCATGGAACTGGAAGCATTTCAGAGAATGCTACCATGCATATCCTGGACTTTAATCTCTTATCTACCAGCCTAACTTTGGCTTCCAGGACCTCTCACTTATCTTTCCCAGTGTCCTGGTACCCACTGGCTCCTCCCCAGAACTACGCCTAATTCTGTCTAGATGTCTCAAGAAATCCACAACTATTGCACCCTTCAGGCAATTTACCATGCAGTTTTCTCAGTCAAACTCATCTATATTTCTAATTATCAAATCCCCCAATACAGGACCTGTATAACTGGGATTGCCTCCCGGGATGAGTATCCTGGATATGAGCAGATACCATGATGTCATCTGCAAAGATCATTTCCCTTCTGCTCCAGTTTGATGTTTTCTTTCCGTAAGACTTTCATGCTCCTCAAAAGCACAGAGGGTGTCAGACTGGGGGTGGAACTTCTGTACTGTGTCCCAGAAAGTCTTATCTATGTACCTCTCTGTCTCACTCCACTCTGGCATCAAGAGTCCATACTCAGTCTCTGAGGGCCCTGAACAACTTTCATCAAGTGCACATATACACCACCTATCCACAGGGTAGGTAGTCAAACACGCTGCCCCCACTGTGCTGCTGGACTTCTGCCTGCGTTATTTTTACTCCTGAAGCACTTTGTTTGTTTGTGGTGTTTTTTTAAGGCACGCAGATAAGAGGAAAGAATAGAAGTTGATAAACTAAAGATAGGAACTGAAGAGAAAGAGTCAAATGAAGAAGAATCCCATTCAGTTACATCATGTGAGGGCAGACAACTAAATACTGACCACTTTTATAAGCCCTTGTACACAAATGCTAGAAGTCTAAATACTAAGATGGGTGAACCTGAGTGACTAGTATTAAATGAGGCTAGTAATATTATAAGCATCACAGAAACTTTGTGTGCAATGATGCTAATTAATGGAACATGGTACAAAATGTATAGGAATGACAGAGTAAGTTGTGCTGGTGGCAGAGTGGTACTTTATGTGAAAAAGCATAGAGTCAAATTTACTAAAAATCTCAATGAATCAAACTGTACCATTGAATGTCTAGGGACAGAAATCTGTGCTTGAATAATAAGTCTCAAGAGACCATGGCTATGCACCCCTGAAATGTACAGAATTTACTCAGTTTGTTTTATGGCAGCCACAGACGAGGCTGAAGAGACCCATTCCAGAGAGACAATCTCTGCCACATCTGTCACATTTAAAGGTGACGTTTTGACCCTTTGGGCTCTGCCTTTTGCAAGCTCTTTTCTCCTCTGCTAAGCTGAACAGCTTCCTCTCATACCTCCGGAGACCTTTGTTTAGCTCTTGTTTCCAGAGGCTGCAGTCTTGAATGTGATCTTCCCAGTTGTGCAGATCCATGTCCATTTCTTTGAGGTCTTGTTTGCACACATCCTTGAAATGCAATTTTGCGAACCTTTTGGTTGCTTTTCTGGATGCCAATTCGTCAGAGGATGTCCTTTGGGATGTGCCCATCATTCATATGACACACATGCCCAAGCCAGTGGAGGCATTTCTGTCTGAGGAGTGTTTGCACGCTGGATATGTTGGCCTGCTTGAGCTCCTCAGTGTTGATGACTCTGTCCCTCCAGGAGATTCCAAAGAGTCAACAAAGGCAATGCAATTGAAAACTGTTGAGCATCTTTTCTTGATGAGAATATGAGGTCCATGTCTTGCTCCCAAACAAAAGTGTGCTGATAATACTTGCATGACAGACAGATATTTGTGTGCTCTGTCAGTTTGTTGTTTTGCCATACCCACTTGCTCAGTCTAGACATTGTTGTGGTGGCTTTTCTAATGTGGATGTCGAGTTCTGTTTTAAGTGAAAGGTTTACTGTGATAATGGACTCTCTCAATGCTTAGTTACAGGAATTCCCTCGTGTCTCAAAAATCTTACTCGGAATATCTGCAACCCAATCTGTGGAGTTTCTATTACTTAATAACATATACTTCATTTTAGTACATTACCTAAAATTGTAAAGATATCAGAATAACTGAAGTCATGTCACTTTCAAAGCTTTTAGTGCTGCTTCATGCAGCACAAATCTTTCCCCAGAGAACTGGCATCCTTGTTACACTAGTGTAACCTTTGGGTGGGATAGCATTTACTTTATTGCCCTTCTCCAGTGTCTAAAAACCCCCCAGCTTCCATAGAAAAGTAGCTGGAAACCCAGAATTCAGTCTCTAAGGATTTTCAGCATGGATTGCACAGGGTCAAACTCCTCACATTCAAGTTCCAAAACGAAGAAAAGAAATTAAGTTAATTGTTAAGTACAAACTTTATAAAATCTTAGGACAAAGAAACATAACATGGCTACTTTATAAGCCACATACATTATCTTGACAGTCATACATAAACATAAATAAAAAAACACAGGTCAGTTCTAAACAGGTCAGTACCCACAGAAACACAGTGATTAAAAAAAAAAAATCAGAGTTCCCAAAAGCTTAGATTGAGTCTGAGTTAGAGTCTTTGATCAGCAAATATACAGTTTGCTGAGTCAAAAGCAACATCTTCTCTCCACTTGCTTGTAGGAATATTCAGTTAGAATCCATGCAGACTCTTCCTCTGCTGAAATCACTCATTTAGCTAGTCAGCTAACCAATTAACCAACCACTCAGTTAAGCATTTTAAAAAAAAACCTATTACAAGAAAAATACAAAAAACAGAATAGCAAAATAAATGACTCTTTCCCCATCATCACATTTAAATAAGATAATAGTTAGTGAATCATACTAGTTGAGAAAATGTAATTAAAATAGTTTTGCTAAAATAGTAAACAACAAATTATAGAATTAAAATAAATTACTTTTCCCTCCTAATTTTCCCTGTCTATGATTAACATTGCCAGGGCTTCCCTATTGGAGGGTTAACAATATCACTAACCTGCTGCAACATGCTTCAGAGTTAGGGAAAACAGTCTGCTTTCTGCTCCTGGGGCTCAGCTTCTCCCAAATCACGCAGTGCACATGGAATTTTGCAAAGCAGCTGCCATGACTACTTGCCCTTATGGAGTCTAAGTCCAGCAACAGGAAACCTATTGAGCATACCCAAAACTACAAGACCCAATTGCAGAAACTTCTGAGTGTGGAGAGCTAATTGTGCATCTGCCTAGCAACAATGACCCAGACACAATTAATTCCTATCTATCCCCCAATAGATCTCTTAAAGAGAGATCTCCCTACTAGGTATGTGGGTTACAGGGAAATGTCCATATTAATGCTTTGTAACATATTGATTCCTAAACATGAAAATATTAGACTATTTTTTCAGTTTCTTGATTTCTGTTGCTGTCCTTTATTATACAGAACGTGTATATTGTTGAGTAAGAACCTTATTTGGAACCAAATAATTTCATCTATGCTTTTTATTTTGTCTGGTAAACATAATCTATGTCACTTCCTCTCCTCCCTCCCCCATTCTATGAGATCAACCCATTTTTCTGTTAGTTGTACTGTCTTTTAGTGATTGGAGGTTTATTTCCCCAAACACACTAGAAACAGTACTTTTATAGTGTTTGTTTCCTTGAGGCTGTGGCATGTAACTTCCTGCAGGCTGTATGTGTTTGTTGTGATTTCTCAGTGAGTACTGAATTCATTGTTATATGAAAGTACAGTTAGAAATTTACTATTTTGAACTACTAATCCAGATATCTGCAGAAAGCACCTGCTTTTCAAGTAACAAATGTTTTACCTTAAGAAAGTTTCTAAAAATAATAATAAAAAACACTGGAATTTACTTCTGGCAGTTCATATTACTAGCAAGACCAGTGAAAGGATCTGGAGAAAATAAAGACTGAACTGAATCTTTATCTAAAACTAGACCTAATGTTTCTTGAAAAGTAACAATAAGTTCGGATTACTTTAATTTTTCATGCTTCTAAGAACAAAAAATGTTTTGGAATTGTCTATAGAATCATAGGACTGGAAGGGACTTTGAGAAGTGATCTAGTCCAGTCCCCTGTACTCATGGCAGGACTAAGTATTATCTAGACTATCCCTGAAAAATGCTTGTCTAACCTGCCCTTAAAAATCTCCAATGATGGAGATTCCACAACCTCCCAGGGCAATTTATTCCACTGTTTTAACCACCCTGACAGTTAAGAAGTTTTTTTCCTAATGTCCAGTCTAAACTGTCCTTAACCACTGCAATTTAAATCCATTGCTTTTTGTCCTATCCTCAACGGTCAATGAGAACATTTTTTCTCCCTCCTCCTTGTAACAACCTTTTATGTACTTGAAAACTGTTATTGTGTCCCCTCTCAGTCTTCCCTTCTCCAGACTATAAAAACACAATTTTTTTCAATCTTCCCTCATAAGTCATGTTTCCTAGACCTATAATAATTTTTGTTGCTTTTCTCTGGACTTTCTCCAATTTGTCCACATCTTTCCTGAAATGTGGCACCCAGAACTGGATACTCTAGTTGAGATCTAATCAGTACAAAGTAGAGTGAAAGAATTACTTCTAATGTCTTGCATACAACACTGCTGCTAATACATCCCAGAATAATGTTTGCTTTATTTATTTATTTAGCAACAGTGTTACACTATTGACTCATATTTCGCTTGTGATCCACTATGACCTTCAGATCCCTTTCTGAAGAACTCTGTCCTAGGCAGTCATTTGCCATTTTTTATTCACGGAATTGATTGTTCCTTCCTGAGTGCAGTACTTCGCATTTGTCCTTATTGAATTTCATCCAATTTATATCAGACCATTTCTCCAGATCATTTTGAATTTTAATCCTATCCTTCAAAGCACTTGCAATCCCTTGCCAGCTTGGGATTGTCTGCAAACTTTATGAGTGTACTCTCTATGCCATTATCTAAATCATTGATGAAGATAATGAACAGAACTGGACCCAGACCTGATCTCTGCAGGACCCCACTCAATATACCCTTCCGGCTTGACTATGAACCACTGAAAACTACTCTCTGTGAACAGTTTTACAATGAGCTATGCATGCACCTTATAGTAGGTCTGTCTAGGTTGTATTTCCCTAGTTTGTTTGAGACGGTCATGCATGACAGTATCAAAAGCCTTACTGAATCAAGATATGACATCTACTGCTTGCCCCCATCCATAAGGCTTTTAACTTTATATCCTGAAATATCCTAGAGGCCTGTAATGGGGTGGCTACCCTGCTCCTAAAATAGAAGGGGTTAAAAGCAGCTCTGGACAGGGCTGTGGCTGGGGATGGCTGACTGGGGAAGCAGCCGCAGCTGGGTCACACCTCAATCAGGCCCCAGCTGGCCTGTATGAAAAGGCTGTGAGCCAGAGGCCCAAGAAGTCAGGCTGGGAGAGAGCAAGGCCTGCCTGCCAGGGTACTGACGTACTAGGGAAGGAGCAGGCTGAGCGGGGGCGCAGGCTGGTAACTCCCCAGGCTGTAGAGCCTGGTCCAAGGTCCATAGAGGAAGGCAGCAGGTCTGAACCCCCTTGCTTATGATGAGTGGCCTTAACACTGCAGTCTGCCCTAGGGAGTGGGGGCTTGGTGATGACTGGCAGTAGCCCAGACTGAGGCAAGGTGGGGATAGTGGGTTGGGGGTTTCCCAGGAAGGGGAGAGGCAGAGTGTGGGGGGTACTGCCAGGGTGCAGAACCCAAGAGAAAGGGGCACTGGCATCTGTGAGGGACACAGGGGGGCAGAGCTGTGCAGATCACTAGCCTGCAGAGGGTGCTCCAGGCTGCAAAAGAACTAATTCCCAATGACCAGCAGGAGGCACTGCAGGGGTGAGTACGGCACTCTCACATGTGGTGGAGAATGCAGGCACAAGTGGTCCCCCGATACAAGCAGGGGAGAAAGTAAGTTAGAGGACTTACCGGTACACCAGAGTCCTGAGCAGAGGGCATGGCCTCAACCGGAAGAGGCAGGGCCTTATATCCCCGGGCCCTTTAAATCTTGATTTAAAGGGCCAGGGCTCCAGCTGCGGAAGTGGTGGCTGGGAAGCCGGGGCCCTTTAAATCACCCCTGAGCTACCAGCTGCAGAGGTGGCCGGGAGCCCTGGGGCTTGGGGGCAAATTAAAGGGCCCAGGGCTCCAGCTGCTGCTACCGCAGCAGAGCCCCAGGCCCTTTAAATCACTGAGGGCTGCCACCGCTACCCTGGGGCTCTGGCAGAGTTTTAAAGGGCCTGGGGCTCCACTGTGGTAGCAGCTGCCAGAGCCCCGAGCCCTTTAAATCCCCACTGGAGCCCTGCTGCCCGAGCACTGGGGTAGCAGTGGCCGGGCTCCATCGGGGATTTAAAGGGCCTCTGAGCTCCAGTCACTGCTACCACCCTGGCCCTTTAAATCCCCACCAGAGCCCTGCTACCCCAGGGCTCAGGCAGTAGGGCTAAGGCCAGGATTTAAAGGGCCCTGGGGATGCGTGTAGCAGGGGCTGGAGCTCTGGGGCCCTTTAAATCCCCGCTGCCGCTACCCCAGGGCTTTAAATTGCCCTCTCTGAAAGCCAGTCCTGGTACGGCGCACCGGCTCTTACTGGTACGCTGTTCCGGGGCGTACCAGCTTACTTTCACCTCTGGATACAAGGGGCTAAGCAGACTGTGCCACATCAAGAGACTGATGGTGGAGAAGAGGAGCTGTTATTGGAGGGCCTGGGCAGCCCAGCTGGCCGAGTGGCAGAGGGGGTTGCTCTGGCTGCTGTGGGAGTGGGCACCCAGACCCTATGAGAGACCAGGCACCAGAGGCAAGAGACCAGGGCCTGGTCTCAAAGACTGTTTTGCATGTGAGTGACCAGAACACTTCAAGAGGGAATGCCCATATTGGGATGGAGGAAGGAGGCCCCACCCAGAAAAGGCCCCCCCTTGTGAGGTCAACAAGGGGGGCATGGACTTGTTGGGCCTGCGGGGAGCCAGGGCACATGAAGAGGGAGTGCCCTCAGGGGTTCTTGCAGGGCCCAGGCTAGCCCTGAGGTGGTTGGGGTGGGCACTGGCTGTACCTCCTCTGCCACAAGGAGAGACAGGGAAAGTGGCCTAGTCCCCAGAGAAGATGGGAGAGGCTGGAGGACGGGGCTGGATCCAAATCTGCCCTGAAGGATGGGGCGGTGGTGATCAGGGCCCAAAAGAGGAGATTGTCAGGGGCAGAGAAGCCTCAGACAAATATGGGATTCCATAGGGGAGCTGGAAGGGCTACCATGGGAACCCAAACTATGGAGGAAGGGACTGTGCTGCTCCTTGCACTGGAGAGCATGCAAAAGGAGAGAGCTTCCGTGTGAGCCCAGCTGAGAGAAATGCTGGGGCGTTAGGGATTCTCCCCTGACCCCTGGTGTGTGGTCTTAAGGGGGAGGGTGTGTAGGGGGGTGGCTACCCCTGCTCCTAAAATAGAAAGGGTTAAAAGCAGCCCTGGAGAGGGCTGTGGCTGGGGATGGCTGATTGGGGAAGCAGCCACAGCTGGGCCATGCCCCCAGTCAGGCCCCAGCTGGCCTGTAAAAAAGGGCTGAGAGCCAGAGGCCCAAGGAGTTTGGGCTGGGAGAGAGCAGGTCCTGCCTGGGTATTGAGGGTGGTACAGTGCTGGGAAAAGAGCAGACTGAGTGGGTACACTCTAGCCTGGCAACTCCCCAGGCTATAGAGCCTGGTCCAAGGCCCATAGAGATACTGGAAGGCAGCAGGTCCAAACGCCCTTGCCTATGATGAGTGGCCTTTACCCTGCAGCACGCTCCAGGGTGCGGGGGCTTGGTGATGACTGGCAGTAGCCCAGACTGAGGCAAGGTGGGGATAGTGGTGTGGAGGAAAAATTCAGTGGACCCAAGTAAGTCTAAACTTCAAGTAGGCTTAAAACTTTGGTCAAGCTAATTATGTATATAAAGCATAAGAAGAAAGTGTGGAAAATTCCATTAAGGGGCAACTGCAAAACGGTGCAGCTTAAGAAATGTAACCATAACCGCTAGAAGTTAAAAAAAAAAAACATTAACCGCAAAGAAAACACCTGTCAATAACCGGAAAAGCTTGTTTTTGCTAAACTCCAAGAAAGGCACAGCTACTGTTAAAGCTTGCACTATATGCCAAATAACAAAAATGCTGTTAAAGGAAGTAGGTTTAACAAACTGTGGTTTTCAGCAATATAAGCTTCTGTATATGCCAGAGCAGCTTCGGCTGACTCTCCCTGTATGCGCATGCTTGTATAAACGGACCTTAGGCTTTGTTCTGATCAAAACACAACACATGGTTAATTTTTCCACAACAGTGGGTTGGGGGTTCCCCAGGAAGGGGAGACCCAGAGGCAGAGTGTGGGGGTACTGCCAGGGGGCAGAACCCCAGAGAAAGGGGCACCAGGGTCTGTGAGGGACATGGGGTGGGGGGGGGGGGTCAGGGCTGTGTAGATCACCGGCCTGCAGAGGGTGCTCCAGGCTGGAAACAAGCTAATCCCCAACAACCATCAGGAAGTGCTGCAGGGTTGAGTCCTGCACTCTCACAAGGCCCTAGGAATATCCTAGATGCAGTATTATCTATTGTGTAGATAATTAATAATGGGTCCAAAGTTCAGAGTATACCCCTCTGATCAGCCTTTATTGTGTGTCCCCCTCTCCTCTTAAGCTACAGAAGATGAGTCTGTTATTGGCCTCTGTTGGTTCTGTAGCTCAAGATTTAGTAACTTACTTAGACTTTTATGTCTGAAGGTCCCTGGTTTAATCTCTGATGCTGGCTAATATCCAAACACCAGCAAACTTTATAGATTTAGAAACCGAACGCACATCTAAATCCAAATTTAGTACTTGGCCTTTTCAATATGATAAAACAAACTCCTGAATCTGAACCTGTGTGTTTTTTGAATTCCACATCTAATTTGTTAGAGCTTGGGCCTCTCTCTCATAGTAATATGAAGCCACTATATACAACTGTACCTCTTCAAAGAACAATATTATTGCTTAGATTGTGGTATTTCAGCCACTGCTCTTTGTGGAAAGAGGGCAGAAATGGATTAGTCTGAGGGAACAAATATATGATCATAGCAACAGAAATAACAACACTGCAAAAGCAGAAAAATTATATTGGAAGACATGCAATTAATCTGAAAAGACTACTTTACTTTCCTTATTTTAACTTCCTCTACCCTGAGTTCTATTTATGAATCATCATGAGGCCATGGATAAGATATTTAACCTCTCTGTGCCTTGGTTTCCCCATCAGTCAAAATAGCAATAATTCCAACGTACTTAAAATGCCTCTTATGAGTGTGGTGAAGATTCGATAGTTAATGTTTACACAGTGAGAATTAGTTTGCTAATGTTTGCGCAGTCTTCTGAAGCGGTTATAAGCTAAAAGTAAATTTTGCTGTTTTTTGTTCATTCATTCATTTGGTCATTTAATTTTCTTTCCATTTTACTGAACTTTTTTTGTTTTCATCTGAACACTTTGATAAATGTAGGGTCTAACCATCCTCCTACCAAAGTTAATAAGAGGAGGATCAGGTCTGAAAGTATGAAATAAAATAGAGAACTTATCTGAGGAAACATACTAAAGAAGTAAGTGTGTGTGGTTCAGCTGTGATCTATTATTCATCTTACCTTTTGTCTCCTTATGAGTGAAGTCAGTTAAGGCTACATAGCTTCTGAGCTGTTAGTTTTCACTTGTGAACATAAATGTTAATATTAGGATTCAGATTGAGGGCTGTCAATCTCTCCATATTTAAACAGAAAACATCATTTGCACAGATAAATAACATTTAAACCAACATAGGAAATGGAGAACAATATGCTAGAAAACTACAGATACCACAAAACGCACAACTCAGAGAAAATAAACCAAATAATATTCTGTGGGTTAAATTGTCACATTTACTAAATATAATTTCACAATATTTTAGTGCCTGGAGAATTTAATGAGCACCATCTAGGGGTTACCACTATATTTCATTTAGCAATCAAGTGAAGGTTTGAATGTTCAGTTGTACCTGATTATATTGTTACTGTAACTGTCTAGTCTTCCAGTAATGTGGATCAAGCAGAGTTTTATAGTTACGAATAAAGTCATAGAGGAATAACTTATTTGGAAAAAAGCTGAACATTATACTTAGATTTATTGAATGGCATACTTATAACTCAAATACTGTAAGTATACCTTAAGAAAATTACATTTAACCAACCTAAATGTATGGGTCTATTTACAGAGTATTTTACACATTCATTATATAAAAGAAACATAATAATTTATAAAGGTCACTAAAAGAGACAAAAGTGAGATTTAAAACCAAATTTATTTGCAATATCTAATTTAATCTTGACTTCATGAGGAGAACATTTGGTTTAATAAAAATAGGGAAACTTCCTGGCTTTTCATGCCTCATAACGTTTCTTCCTTTCTTACAGTTTAATAACATAATATATAATGCACACATTTGAATAATTGGAATAAATGGGATTTAGCTTGTTGATGAGTGGGAATATATACAACTCTCCCTCTTCGGTGGTTGTTGGGTTGTTTTTTTTCTGTGAAGGCTGGTGATGGTTGGGGGATAATGTTTGGGTTGCATTGTTCCTTTCTTCTGTTACATTTCAGGTATAAAGTTAAAATGACGCACAATATGGAATAAAAACTGATTACATTTTGAGACCTATTAGTCATAAATGGGAAATCATCATCAAGTGAATATGTTTCTAGTAGAGTCCTGAAGGGAACTGTTTTTGGCCCTACCCTATTTAAAATGTTATCAATGACCTGGAAGAATATCCTTGGATGCATGAACAGGGGAATCTAGTAGAAGCAGAAAGGTAATTTACCTTCGTATTTGGTGCGGGTGCGACTGCTGCTGGAATACTGAGTCCAGTTCAGGTGTTCACAATTCAAGAAGGATGTTGAAAATTTGTAGAAGTTTCACAGAAGAGCCACAAAAGTGATTAGAAAATATCTTAAAGTGATAGGTTGAGCTTCTTGAGTTGATTTGGCTTAACAAAGAGACAGTTAACAGGTGATTTAATTGCCGTCTATAGGTACCTACATGGGGAATAAATATTTAATAGTGGGCTCTTCAGTCTAGCAGAGAAAGGTATATTGCAATCTAATGACAGTAAGTTGAAGCTATATAAACTGAGGCTGGAAATGAGGTTTAAATTTTTAACCCTGAGAGTAATTAACTACTGGAACAATTTACCCAGGGTTTGAATGCATTTTCATTCACTGACTTTTTAAAATCAAGATTGTTTCTAAAAGACATGCTCTTGGAATTATTTTAGGGAAGTTGTATGGCTTGTGTTACACCCAAGGTCAGACCAGATGATCACAATAGTCCCTTCTGGTCTTGGAATAAATCTAGGTAGAAACTCAAGTTGATGCAGCTGTATAAATGTCTTTTTTGCAACCACTTAAAGTAGGTGCGTGTTTCTTGAAGCAAACTGCTAAATGACTATCTGTCACATTTTTCCTGCAGTCTAAACATGTAGTTCTGCATTTTAGAAGCATTTTTTGTAGTATTAGACAGTGAAAAGTCACATTTAGAAGACACTTTATGTTTCAAAGCTCCAGGTTCTCATTCTCGGGTATTCTTTCCTCCTTGACTCATGAAACCCTATTACATCTTCCTTCCAGTGTATATTGTGTGGTTAGAAGCTGGGATCAATTTAACCTGGCAGGGTTGACAGAAGTTCAAATTTCAGATCTTCCTCTGGCAGGGACGCCTGTGCCATAGAGAAATACAACCAACAGACAGCAGGTAACACTTAAGAGCTGAGCTTTAATTTGTGGCTGGAACTCCAGGGACATCTTTCCATTGCAGGTTGTCTGGATGGTGCATTGCATCATTGCATTGTCTCTTCCCTTTCCTGTTAATATTTCCTACATTCTGGCTTCTACTAGTCACCTGTGCCAGTTGAACAGAACTGTGTGTGCTGTCGGGGTTGCCAGCAGATTCCAGGCCACCATCCATGTACTGACAGATTTTCTAGATATGTGTCAACATTGTGCTACATATTGTCTTTGCTACTAATGCAAATCTAACAGACATTTTGCCATCTGGAGCACATTTGAAAATATACATTATTTTCACAGACAGTTTGAATTGAACTGATATACTGTTTTATGCTTCACAGTAAAACCTACAGAAAGTTTCCTTGTATAAAAGTCTTCTTTCTACAACAAACCTGGATCGATTAGAAGAGCTGAGAGGTGGTGGGTTGCTCCGTGCTGCAGTCCAAGCTCTTCGGAGTCTTTCATCTGCTTCCTGTTCAGTCTGGAACTGTTTCCTTGAGGCTGGAGACATCAGTTCCTCATTGGATTGTGGACCAAGGCTTGGTCCCTGTGGAAGCAATGTAGGGGATGGGGCTGTTTCTGTTGACTGTGAACCGCTTTCCACTGGTGCACTATATTGGGGTTCAGGCTCCTGCTGAGCCTCTTGTGTAGGGTTATCTGCTGGTGCAGGTTCAGTGGGGCCCTCTGGTGTTGGGGTTGCAAGCACTGGATTCAGTGCTGGCACTGGTTCTGGTCCTGGGACTGGCTCTGTCTGGGTCTCTGGGCCTGGATCCACTACTGCTGTTGCAGAAGTTGGAATGGGGTCCGTTTCCATCACCTCTGACTGGGTCCTGGTAGAAGTTTCCAGAACAGAGCTTGGCATGACTGCTTGCTTAGCCTGGCTGTGGGTGACCATTCCCACCCTCTTGGCTAGCTTCACAAGATTGGCCAAGTCTTCCCCCAACACCATGGGGATGGGATAATCATAGACTACAAAAAGTCCATGTTCCTGACCAGCCCTGGTACTGGACCGGCAACTTGGCTGTAGGCAAGTCAAAAGAGTTGGACTTAAAGGGTTGAATCATCACTTCAATCTCTAGACTGATTAAATTGGGGTCCACTAAGGAAGCATGGATAGCCGACACTTGTACTCCGGTGTCCCTTCATGCGGTGACCTTCTTCCCGCCCACACTCACAGTTTCCCTCCGCTCTGAGGGTATCTGGGCCTGAGGACCTCTGGTGTGATTTTGGTGCAATGAACTGTAATCTGTTGGGGTTCTTGGGGCAGCTGACCTTTATGTGCCCCGGCTCGTTACGTTTAAAACATCATCCAGCTGACAGGTCACTGGGGCAAGGTGGGTTGCTGGAGAATGGTGTGGCGGGACGATAAGGTGGCTGGAGGGTTCCTTGGGGAGTAGTTGGGGCCTTGGGCTTCCCTCGGTAGTAGGATGTGGTCTGAGATTGTCCCTTCTGGTATCTGCTCCAACTGCGACTAGTTTTTTTTTTTCTGCCACCTCCACCCATTTGGTTCCAATGTCCCCCACCTCGATTACAGTTGTGGGCTTCCCACCTAGGATGTATCTTTCTATTTCCTCAGGAACACCCTCTAAGAACTGCTCCATTTGCTTTAAAAAGGGCAAATATTCTGGAGATATAACACTTCCTCCTGATCTCCAGGCATCCCAATGTTTCACAATGTGGTAGGCATGTCAAGTAAATGACACATCTGGTTTCCACCTTAGGGCTCTGAACTGCCAACGGAAATGCTCGGGTGTTAGCCCCATTCTAACTCTCGCCTGGGTTTTAAACAGTTCATACTTGTTCATGTGTTCCTTAGGCATTTCAGCTGCCACCTCAGCTAAGGGTGCACTGAGCTGCAGCCTCAGCTCTACCGTATATTAGTTTGTAGAGATGCTGTACCCAAGGCAGGCCCTTTCGAAGTTTTCTAAGAAGGCCTCGGTATCATCGTCTGCCTAGTAGGTGGGGAACTTTCTGGGATGGGAAGTGGTACCTGGAGAAGAATTGGTAGTTGGTTGGTATATTCTGCTGAGCCTTCTCCATCTCCAGTGCATGCTTCCTCTCTTTCTCCTTTTCCTCCTCAGCATGCTGCTTCTCTTCCCCACCCCCCTTTTCCTCCATCTCTCTCCTGTGGGCAGCCTCTAGGGCTCTTACTGCCTCTTTCGCTGCCTCCAGTCTGGTTAACTCCAGTTTGTGTTGTGCCTTGGTTTCTGTCATGTTAGCCTCTCTGTTTTTAACTAACTTTACACCTGAGAGTTAGAAAGAAAACAAAACAAAAAACCCTGGCTTGTAAAATTTTGTTGTGCTGTAACCTGATAGCTATTCTCAGCCTACAGAAAAATCCTCTAGTTGCTCTTAGCTTAAGAAAAAAAACTCTTCAGGTCTGTGAAAAACTTGTGAATTTCCCTGCAGGAGGTTAGCTACCCTGCCTTGAGGTAGAGAAAACTCTAGCTCAGAAAAGGCAAATCCCTTATACTTGATGATGTCCCCCAGGCAGAGATACAGAATTTACAGCTGCAATCCTCTTTTACAAAACCTTTTAAAATCTTGCTGTGCTTTTGGTTCAAAAAAATCTCAAAATGATCCCACCGCTCTGCCAGTGTGTCGAGCTTCCTTCCCCACTCTGAACTCTAGGATACAGATGTACAGACCTGCATGAAAGACCCCCTAAGCTTATTCTTACCAGCTTAAGTTAAAAACTTTCTCCAGGTACAAACTTTGCCTTGTCCTTGAACCCTATGCTGCCACCACCAAGCATGTTAAACAAAACAGGGAAAGAGCCCACTTGGAGATGTCTTTCCCCCACCCCCCGCAAAATATCCCCCAAGCCCTACACCCCCTTTCCTGGGGAAGGCTTGATAAAAATCCTCACCAACTGGTACAGGTGAACACAGACCCAAACCCTTGGATCTTAAGAACAATGAAAAAGCAATCAGAATCTTAAAATAAGAATTTTAATTAAAGAAAATGTAAAAGAATCACCTCTGTAAAATCAGGATGGTAAATACCTTACAGGGTAATCAGATTCAAAACATAGAGACTCCCTCTAGGCAAAACCGTAAGTTACAAAAAGAGGAATATACATTCCATTCAGCACAACCTATTTTACCAGCCATTTAAGAAAAGGAAATCTAATGCATTTCTAGCTAGATTACTTACTAAGTTAACAGAAGTTCTGAAGAGCTTTCCAGATCTGTTCCCAGCAAAAGCATCACACAGACAGACCCTTTGTCCCCCCCTCCATCCCCCTCCCAGCTTTGAAAGTAACTTGTCTCCTCATTGGTCCTTTTGGTCAGGTGCCAGCGAGGTTATCTTAGCTTCTTAACCCTTTAAAGGTGAAAGGGTTTTACTTCTGGCCAGGAGGGATTTTATAGTTCTGTATACAGAAAGATGATTACCCTTCCCTTTATATTTATAACAAACTGATATACTTGTTTGTGCTTTACAGTAAAACATATTAATATAGCAGCCATGTGTTCACATCTAGGTGCCTATATTTGCTTCTACAAAATATCCACCTATGGCTTGCATGTCCAAAGTGTTTACTGGTGTATTAAAACCCACAAGCCTGAGAATCAGAATGCTTACTTCTGCCTTCCAGGTAATGGTAACAGTTGAAGTCAGAAGGATACACAGTAAAAGTCTAAAACAGGCTTCTTCCTCTGGTAACTAGTTCTGTAGTACTCGGGTTTTTTTACACCATAATATCTGGGATTAAGGGGGTCAAGAAGCATTTATTGTATTATCTATCCTCCGATGTAGTTGAATATTATGTTGGAGTTTCTCTTTAAATATGTGAAAGCAGACATACTTTCTGTTATAGCTGACATGGTGTGAAATGTGAAAAGGACCAATCCGTTAGCTCTATAGCTGTTTAAAATTCACAGCTGCCCACTACCCTGTTTGGCAAGATAGAGCAGTCCTGTGTCATTTTAGACTTCTTTGCTTGATTTTTTTTTTATATATCTGTCCTGCTCAAATTAATCTGAGGTAGTTTAACTGTTCTCTCTAGGCCATGCATATTCCAGATACATTTTCTGGACAACTGCTAGTAGAGGAAATTTGATTAAGGCCATATCTCAACAAAGACTTCAGTTTTTGTGACCTAACTCTTCACTGCCCTAGACTGGCAGTTTTCATTGTTAATGAGTTAAATATTTGAGGTGGGATTTTTTCAGAAGGGCTCTGTATTAGCCTAACTGTAATTCTCAGGAGTCAAGAGTATAGAATCATAGAATAACAGAGTTGGAAGGGACCTCTGGAGGCCACTAGTCCAATGCCCTCCCCAGAGCAGAACCAATCCCAACTAAATCATCCCAGCCAGGGCTTTGTCAAGCCTGACCTTAAAAACTTCTAAGGAAGGGGTTTCCACCACCTCCCTAGGTAATGCATTCCAGTGTTTCACCACCCTCCTACTGAAAGTTTTTCCTAATATCCAACCTAAATCTCCCCCACTGCAACTTGCGACCATTACTCCTTGTCCTGTCATCTGCTATCACTGAGAATAGTCTCGATCCACCTTTCAGGTAGTTAAAAGCAGCTATCAGATCCCCCCCGCGTTCTTCTCTTCCGTAGACTAAACAATCCCAGTTCCCTCAGCCTCTCCTCGTAAGTCATGTGTTCCAGTCGCCTAATCATTTTTGTTGCCCTTCGCTGGACTCTCTCCAATTTATCCACATCCTTCTTGAAGTGTGGGGCCCAAAACTGGACACAGTACTCCAGATGAGGCCTCACCAGTGTCGAATAGAGGGGAATGATCACATCCCTCGATCTGCTGGCAATGCCCCTACTTATACACCCCAAAATGCCTTTGGCCTTCTTGGCAACAAGGGCACACTCTTGACTCATATCCAGCTTCTCGTCCACTGTCACCCCTAGGTCCTTCTCTGCAGAACTGCTGCCTAGCCATTCGGTCTCTAGTCTGTAGTGGTGCATTGGATTCTTCCATCCTAAGTGCAGGACTCTGCACTTGTCCTTGTTGAACCTCATCAGATTTCTTTTGGCCCAATCCTCCAATTTGTCTACGTCCCTCTGTGTCCTATCCCTACCCTCCAGCGTATCTACCACTCCTCCCAGTTTAGTGTCATCCGCAAACTTGCTGAGGGTGCAATCCACACCATCCTCCAGATCATTAATGAAGACATTGAACAAAACCGGCCCCAGGACTGACCTTTGGGGCACTCCACTAGATACCGGCTGCCAAGTAGACACGGAGCCATTGATCACTACCCGTTGAGCCCGACAATCTAGCCAACTTTCTACCCACCTTGTAGCGCGTGCATCCATCCAGTCCATACTTCTTAACTTGCTGACAAGAATACTGTGGGAGACCATGTCAAAAGTTTTGCTAAAGTTGAGGAATAACATGTCCACTGCTTTCCCTTCATCCACAGAACCAGTTATCTCGTCATAGAAGGCAATTAGATTAGTCAGGCATGACTTTCCCTTGGTGAATCCATGCTGACTGTTCCTGATCACTTTCCTCTCATCTAAGTGCTTCAGAATTGATTCCTTGAGGACATGCTCCATGATTTTTCCAGGGAGTGAAGTGAGGCTGACCGGCCTGAAGTTCCCAGGATCCTCCTCCTTCCCTTTTTTAAAGATGGGCACTACATTAGGCTTTTTCCAGTCTTCCGGGACTTCCCCTGATCACCATCATTTTTCAAAGATAATGGCCAATGGCTCTGCAATCACCTCCGCCAATTCCTTTAGCACTCTCTGATACAACACATCCGGCCCCATGGACTTGTGCACGTCCAGTTTTTCTAAATAGTCCCAAACCACTTCTTCCCTCACAGAGGGCTGGCCACATCCTCCCCATGCTGTGCTGCCCAGTGCAGTAGTCTGGGAGCTGACCGTGTTCGTGAAGACAGAGAGGCAAAAAGAGCATTGAATACATTAGCTTTTTCCACATCCTCTGTCACTAGGTTGCCTCCCTCATTCAGTAAGTGGCCCACACTTTCCTTGGCTTCCTTCTTATTACCAACATACCTGAAGAAACCCTTCTTGTTAATCTTAACATCCCTCGCTAGCTGCAACTCCAGGTGTGATTTTAGCCTTCCTGATTTCATTCTTAGATGCCCGAGCAATATTTATATACTCATCCCTGGTCATTTGTCCAATCTTCCACTTCTTGTAAGCCTCTTTTTTGTGTTTAAGATCAGCAAGGATTTCACTGTTAAGCCAAGGTGGTCGCCTGCCATATTTACTATTCTTTCTACACATTGGGATGGTGTGTCCCTGTAACCTCAATAAGGATTCTTTAAAATACAGCCAGCTCTCCTGGACTCCTTTCCCCCTCATGTTGTTCTCCCAGGAGATCTTGCCCATCAGTTCCCACAGGGAGTCAGTCTGCTTTTCTGATGTCCAGGGTCCGTATTCTGCTGCTTTCCTTTCTTCCTTGTGTCAGGATCCTGAACTCGACCATCTCATGGTCACTGCCTCCCAGGTTCCCATCCACTTTTGCTTCCCCTACTAATTCTTCCCAGTTTGTGAGCAGCAGGTCAAGAAGAGCTCCACCCCTAGTTGGTTCCTCCAGCACTTGCACCAGGAAATTGTCCCCTACAGTTTCCAAAAACTTCCTGGATTGTCTGTGTAAAGTTTCTGTTTACTTCAAAAGAAGAGTTTTAGGACAATGCTGTCCACTTTGATCAATCCCACCTTGATTGCCCCAGTTCTTTCTTTCAGTGGGGTAAATAGTGCTCAAATGGACAATATATTTTTTGCACCAGATCATATATCCTACCACCCATTAGGTTCTAAGGAATGCATCAAATGCACCCACAATATTCATGTTGTGACAAATATGCCCCAGCAGGAGGAAGATCTTAATAAACCTCAGATTTTGGGTCATATAGCATGGAATTTAACACTGTTTGACTTTAGGATGCTTTTAATACAATATGCACTGGAAATACCCTCTGACATACACACAAGCTCTGTTTATAGCACAGTAAAACACAGTTTTCGGTACCTCCATGCTGCTGTCTCCTGCTTAATTGTCCCCTGCCAGGACACTTAAAGAGGGCTCCGCAACCTGGAGGGCCTCCACTTAAAACACCATACAGCTTCAGTGTGTCGTGACTTCCTAGGGGTTCCTTGGGGTTTTGGGAGGGCTAATGTTCATCTCCCAATCTCCTTCTCAGGGATTCTGGGGAAGAGGAAATAAATTTTGCATGATTCAGACTGCTTTAGGAGGGAATGATCAAGCCCATTGTTAACATCCACAAATCACAATAGTTTCCATAGATCTTTAGAAATATTTCCTGACTGTGATGCAAAATTATTTAAATAAGAAGATCCTAGAGATTTAGTATAGCAGTACTAGATTTTCATGTGGACCTTTATCCATTCTGTATATTCTAGATTGGTTGTATAGTGCATTAAGTGTTTTATTATTTTTGAGAGTTCTGTTACATTTTCAGTACAAGACTTTGAATGTTTGTACATCTTTGAAAGTTTATTTACTTAAAATGAAGTGTCTTAAGCTTTTCGGTGTTGAAAGATGAATTCTTTCTTACACTGTTTTCTCAGTAAACAGTTGCAGTGGGGGGAAGACAACATTAGGAAATTCCACATGGAAAATGAAATTCTGAATTCCAGGTACATAGTATTCAAGCTCTTCTGCTTGAAATGTCAGTGCTTTTGGGCCATATCGAGTGCTGAACTGTTTCGCTGCCTTTTTGTATCAGAGGTTGGTCAGGGGAAGAAAAGTGACAGGTAGTGTGGAAAAACAGAAATACTATCAAAATATATTCCCATTTTATTAGAAATAAAATAGTATAGGGAGCACACTTCAATTTTAATAACAGAATGGACTATTTTAAATTTTTACTTGTAATGAATTCTTTCAATTAATTGCCATGCATATTAAAACAAATTCTTAGGGTACTGTCTCATTTGAAAAAGACAAAATTGTAAATACATTTCTGGCCAGTAAACAATTTACTATTTCAAGCATGTATTTCAGTAGAAATTGGTATATGTGAAGAAACTTTTGCAGCTTTAGCCATATATTAAATTCATTTTCTTTTTTTGTTTTGTTTTTGGTATCTTTTCATGTTTTAGGGACTTCCAATATAACAAGATAAGCTCTGCTTTAGGGTGCAACTGAAAAGAGATGTGCAGACTGACTGGAAAGAAGAGAAATTTCCCCACTGAGATCACTTCTTAGCAATATATTAAACCTTATGTGACACAGAAGGCAATGTATTCATCCAATTATGTCGACCAGGCCTTTCGCATCAAGATAGATTGATCTTTAAAATGTATGCCCTTCATTTTGGTTCTCAGAAATGTCCGTGTTGGCTCAGAAATCACATAAGGTAAATGTGAATGAAAGACAGCTGAACAGCATTGTTATGATATATTATGTCACACGTGTAATGAAAATATGCAAAGGTTGGAAAATCAGGTGTGTTTTTTTTTTTACACTAGCTGGAAACAAGATAATATGAAGGTTTATGTAGGCTGTATGTCAGATATTCCCTGTCAGATGACCATTCCTTTTATAAAAGTAGTAAAAGATAATAACAATGTGACTTTTGTTATCATGAAAAGTTTTCATTTTAGATCTTTTAAAATTCCTTTCCTACCCAGAATTTACAGTTAGACAGTAATCTAAACACATTAACCTGATTGTTCATGTGTGCTTTCCAGTTACTGACATTACACGTGAAGGGCTTTGTGAGTTGGGTATTGCTTTGATATACCAGAAATTATTCTGTAGTAACATTTTATTCATTTTAGCATAATGCAACAAAGTCCATGACTTTACTTGTAACTCACTGTCAACTTCAAGTCATTTAACCTGTTTATGCCTCAGCTTACCCACTTACAGGAATATTCTGGGACAAAGAGGATGAAAAACTTCAGTAGCAATGAAATTTCATCTATACAGTATTGGGATTTGTATGTGGGGGGCAGGGGGAGAGAGGGCATGTTCTGTTTTCTGATCTCTAGTTGAGAGGATTAATTAAGTTTTATTTCCTGACACAATGAGGTCCAGGGGCATGGGACCTCAGTTTTGTTCCAAAGTCAACTATTCCAGTCTGTCCAAAGTCTGTAACTAGTGAATCACACATTTACTAGTTGTGTGACCTAGGACAAGTTCATTACTCTCTATAGGTCTCAGTTACTCCACAACTTTACAAATGTGGAATACTAGCACTTTCCAATGAGTGTAAAGCATTTCAAGACTCACAAAATGGACCAGAGTGAGTTTCCATTTGCATCATTCTAAAATTGGAGTTTGTCCATTGAAATGAAGTCATTCCAGATTTCCACCACTGTAACTGAGAGAATGTCAGAGAATTAATGTATAATAGGATCTTGTTTCAGATACGCATTTATTTGTTTTTTCACATTTACTTTTCAATTCTTCACTTCAGTGGAGCAACTGCTAGTATTGACTGACTTTCTGCAAAAGTCTTAAAGTTCTTTTCTTGTGTGTGTGTGTCCCATTGTATTCACTATTTAGCTCAGATAGTGAATACTTGAAACAATAATCAGAATGCAGTTTGTGAGCAATCCATAGGCAGAATTTGATCACAGAATCTACTCATGGGTGAAAGTAAGTCTAGGGACTTAGCGGGGCTGGGCTGGGCTGGGGCCAGCTCTGGTCCCCCAGAAGAGGTGGGGGAGGTCCGAGCCAGCTCTGGCCCACCCTGTACCTGCAAGTGCCTCCTTCCCCCTCCCTGGGGTAACAGCAGTAGCTGGGGGCTCCAGCAGTGGTTTAAAGGCCCCTGGGCGGTTTAAAGGCCCTTTAAATCATCCCCCAGATCCCTGCCGCCACTTCTCCAGGGACGGGGCTCCAGCTGCCACTACCGCCCCAGGCCCTTTAAATCATCCCCCGGAGCCTGCCAGAGTCCTGGGGAAGCAGAAGCAGGGTTCCAGGGATGATTTAAAGGGCCCAGGGATCAGCCACTGCTACCGCCCCGGGCCCTTTCAATCACTGCCCCAGCCCCGCCGCAGCTACCCCAGGGCTCTGGCAGTGGGGCTCTGGCAGCAGTTAAAAGGGCTGGGGGATCTAGCAGCTGCTGGGAGCTGCAGGCCCTTTAAATTGTGCCTGGGGAAGCCGATCTACCCCGGTACAGCACACCGGCTCTTGCTGGTACACCATACTGGGGCGTACAGCTTACTTTCACCTCTGAATATACACTTGATACCTGAATAATGAACAAATTCATACAAATCTACATTTGTTTGCAAATTATCCATGAAGAGACATAGGGTTACATTTGTTGAATAAATTGTTCACTGCTAAGAGTTTGCTCAGATCTACTCTTCAGTGCTATGTTACCTTGGCAGGATGCCATTTAGTTTGTTTGGGATTTAATTCTCCCCATTCCCCCCACTAGAAAGAGTGGTACTGTTTGGATTATTTTTGCATAGAATATATTGTGGTTCATTTTGCTGAAGTGTAACTGTTCTAACTACTTTGGGCTTTGTTATATTTGACACAATACTGTATTGATATTGAAAATAAGATTTTTGTCTTTCTGACCATAAGTCCGTAAACAGGTTATCCTGATACCACTGTGAAGAGTGTTGTGATATTCTAGCAAAGCTAAGTAATGATATCTAGAATCTTCCAAAGCCTTTTTGTATTAAGTTCTTGGCTATCTGAACTGCCTTTTCTTGCACTGTAAAAAGCTTGTTGTGATGAGCTTGAATTGTGCAGAGAATTGTTCAAATGAGCCACTCATGAATTGTCTGTTAACTCCTCTGGAATGCTGTAGTGAGCAACTTATGATTGACAATGTGTTACACTGCTCCTTGATATGTTCTTCAAGAGTTCAATTTCAAAATAATTCGAGTAGTAGGTCACTACTAAGATCATCGTTCCCATTTAATCTGAATAGATCTTCTATCAATCTTGGACCAAGGGCACAACATAATAGCATATAGTTAAAGTAGCTGTTTTGTATTAGTATTAGTTCCAGATTTTTACCCTGGATACTGTATTTTAAATGGGACATTCATGCAAGGATAAAAAAGAACATCCATGTAGCACCCACAGGCTCAAACTAAGACTTTGGCCTCATTGTGCTAGGTGCTATATTAATATATGTAAAGATATGCTCCCTGTTCCAAAGAGCTTACATTTATCAATTCCCAGATGTGCATGGCAGTTTGTGCTTGGCTTGATCTGATGGTTGCTATTATGAAAAAAACATTGCTTTGTAGAGAATCCTATGATATGCATATACTTCATTTCTTTGGTCCCAGTATTTGTTCGGGCCTGGGCTTTTTCTGCTCACCATCCCACTTGTACTGCACTCTGAAGGAGTGGTAGGGTTTCTCATTTAAGATGCTCAAATTTTGTTTCATGGAAAGGTAGTTCTTGTATAGTTACCTCTTCAGACTCCTCTTACTGTTGTTTCCAGGCCTCCTTATACAAGTCCCAGTGTCCATGCTGATGATGATCACCTTCTTAACTGGCCTGTATTTTACATCTAGTGAACACTTTAGTAATTTCATAATCTTCTTAAAATCCTTTGGAGTGCTTTCCACAATGGCTTCCTTGACATGGGTTCCAAAGTGTTTTGTTCCTGAAGATACCAATTTCTGCTCTCAGGTGTATTAATGGAAATGTTCACAGCCAGAGAAAATTGCCAGCATTCCTTTTTCAGTCTGAGTATGCTTTCGTTGTGTATTCATCAGCTCTTAGAAAGCCACTTCATAGCCACCGCAAAGGAAGACCACAAGCTTCCAACCCATTACATTTTTATCAGATGAGATTTCTGGGTATGTTTACACTGCAATTAAAAACACACAGATGGCCTGTGCCAGCTGGGTTGGGCATGTGGGGCTTGGACTAAAGGGCTGTTTAACTGTGGGGTAGACATTTGGATTCTGCGAGGTGGTAAGGTCCTAGAGCTTTGGCTGCAGCCTGAGCATGAACATCTACAGTGCAATTGAACAGCACATAGCTTAAGACCTGTGAGTCTGAGTTAGCTGACATGGGCCAATTGTGGGTGTTTGATTGCAGGGTAGACATTCCCTCAGTCTCTCTGATTTATGTCGCAATATTTCATTATAGATGCTTCAGTTACAACTTTCCTTAATTTACAAAATTGATTTTTCCTTTCTCACTCCAGTGCTATTCTGTATTTTTTTTTCTTCAGGGCAATTCAGTTATCTTAAAGTTATAAATTCATAGATACTAAGGTCAGAAGGGACCATTATGATCATCTAGTCCAACCTCCTGCAAAACACAGGCCACAGAATCTCACCCACCCACTCTTGTGAAAAACCTCTCACCTATGTCTGAGCTATTGAAGTCCTCAAATCATGGTTTAAAGACTTCAAGGAGCAGAGAATCCTCCAGCAAGTGACCCGTGACCCATACTACAGAGGAAGGCAAAAAACCTCCAGGGCCTCTTCCAATCTGCCCTGGAGGAAAATTCCTTCCCTACTCCAAATATGGTGATCTGTTAAACCCTGAGCATATGGGCAAGATTCACCAGCCAGATACCCAGGAAAGAATTTTCTGTAGTAACTCAGATCCCACCCCATCTAACACCCCATCACAGGCCGTTGGGCCGATTTACCATGAATATTTAAAGATCAATTAATTGCCAAAATCATGTTATCCCATCATAGCATCTCCTCCATAAACTTATCAAGTTTAATCTTAAAGCCAGATAGGTCTTTTGCCCCCACTGCTTCCCTTGGAAGGCTATTCCAAAAGTTCACTCCTCTGATGGTTGGAAGCCTTCATCTTATTTCAAGTCTAAACTTCCCAATGAGCAATTGATTCACCCACTAGTGTTGGAAACGAGGGGGGGTCATTTGTGCTCAAGTTGAATGGCAGTTTGCAATAACAGTTTGTGTGTGTGTGTGCCACTTGCTCACAAAATTTAGGTACTAAATCTGATCTTTAAAAGAATTGGATGTAGTTTTTAATGGTAGATTAAAGAGTTAGTAGAGTATACAAAATCTGATAGTCTCCTCCTGTCCACCATGTAAAGTTCTATTGAATAATAAATAAAATATGAGCTGATGCTGGGCATTTGGTAAAATTAGATGCTATTGAGTAAATACAAACCCCAATTTATGGATTAATATTAGTATCAACTACAAGACAAAAAAGGACATCTATAGATTCAAAAGTTATAAGGCCATAAAGTCTGAGCTGCTACCTGATCAGAACAATTGTGGAGGAAATGTATCTAACCTTCCAATGGTGGTGGGGTTGACAGGCTAGACTCGCTATTGAAAGTATCAAACTCTCTAATATAAACTGCCCTTTTGGAATGGACCTTATCCTCTGTGCTGTAAGAAAGCATTATGGTCCCTGGGTTTTGGAGATCAGGATGGTTTTGAAGGAACTCCTTGATAACCTACTACTTTGTAGTAAAAATGATCAACACTATATGGTAAGGAACTGTGAATTCTCCTGTGGAATGCTAAAGAAAATAATAAGTTAAAGAGGAACAAGTACTAAGTTTGGCGAAAAAGGTTATTTGTTTAGGACAAGTACTTAGTGATGATAAATGGATTTTGGCCAGATCCAGGAAAAGTAGAGGCAGTTTTCTAAATGGAAAGACTGGGGGAGGGGGGAGAAAAGAGGTCTGTCAGAGAATTATAGTCATGGTCATACAGGTAAGTAAATCCACCCCTAATTTGTCGTCATGTGCCCTACAAGCTATTTAAGAAAATAGGACCAAATTCTGCCCTGACTTACACAACCTGGTCTCACTGAAGTCAAAGGAAGAACTTGATTCACTTGTATTTTTAAGGCAAATGCTCACCTCACTAGCTGCTGTAGGGCTTTCACACAGTCAGCAGCAGTGGAGACACTCTCTGAGTTGAGAATGGAGAGAGAACTCAAGTGGGAGCAGCTGAAATATTGTTCTCTATGCCCCCTTTGCTTTGCTTTCTGCCCATGGGGAGGGGGCAGACTGAGAAGGGGATAACTGAGGATTGCCTCAGGTGTCTGTACTGGGATCACTGTTTGTTACAAAAAATATTTAGGGTCAAATTCTGCCACTCTCATTCATGCTAAGAAGCACTACGACCCACAAGTGGTCATACTGAAATCATCAGGAATAAGGGAGACTGAACTGGACCATAAGTTATTTGAGTTAACAAAAACTATGAAGAAAGGCAAGAAACAACTTACCTTGGTGGATTGGGCACCATGATAGCAAGCAGTGATGTCATAATTTCTGTACTTTTATGTTTTGTTTTTTCCTTTAACACACTCAAGTATCATTTTTGCTTTCTTACATTCTGGTTAGCCATCAGTTATCTGCTGTTAAAAAGGCAAATACAATGCTTAGTTGCTTGGAAAGATGTAAAGTAATGTCTTGATGATGATATTGTTTCTTCTATTCCTCTTTTAAGACACCCAAACATCCTATTTATTTCTCTAATTGTGGGCACCAGCAATTAAAGTATATAGGAATCTTGGGTGCCTTAAAATGGTGGAACACACAACTGAAAATATTCTAATGACATCACCTTGCTCAGCTGAATTTCATGTGGGCAGATTTTAACTGCTGCTCCACAGTGGGCATGCATAACCTGAAAATAACTCCAATAGCGTGTGCTACAATTTCAGAATCAATTGGCATATGAGGGTAAATTTAGTTTGCTTGATTGCAGATTTCATGGTTTTATTTTAGAGGTTAGCATGACATTATTCTTCAGTGTTGATCCAAGAGTGTCTGCAAGGTTTGGGTTTCATTTTTTTATTGCAGCTGTCAATGAAAAATGAAAGTCAAAACAAACTACAGTAAACTCCAAGTTTCATGAAAGGAGTTGAGTTTTTTAAAAGGAAAAAGAGAAGCAATTTTGTTTGACATTAACAAAATTATAAAATTGACAAAAAAAATCCAGGTAAAAATACTGATGTCACAGGAACTTTTGCACAAACCAAAACAAACAAAGACCAGAAAATGTGTCACTGTCAAGAAATATGAAACAGATTTTTTTGTCAATGTGTTCAATAATGTTTTAAAACAAATTTTTAATTGTTAATTAAAAATAACATTCCAAGTTTTCACTATAAAATTGAAAATTCTGAAATTGACTTTTTTTTCATTTTTAATCACTTTTTTCCCCCTAAGAAATCCTTTCATATGAAAATTTCAACCAGGTCTAATTTTCTGACAGGCAATCATAACTCTGTCAAGTCAATCCAGAACTGGGATCATATTTGCGCAGATGTTTAGGAAACTTAACAAGGTCTTTGGCAAATGTGGGCTGAGAGTCAGGTCTGCAATGAACCTCTAAAGCAGGCAAGTTTTATATTCTTTCAGGTTTATTTGAGAACTCTTCTGAAGTACAAGCTCAAATTTAGCTCATCACAACTTAAATAAGATATAACTGTATTTTAAAGGCTTATAATAAAGCAACAAAATGTTAGTCGGTGTATGTCAGGACCTACATTTAAGGCAGACACCTCATTATCCAGCAAGGTTATTTAATATATAAAAGCTGGTAGGGATCAAACTAAACAAAATTATGAAGGCTATAGTGGGGAAAATAGATGGATCAGTGTCACCTGTATACCTTTATCCCTAAATGTGGAAACAAGGGGCAGGACCAGTCAATCATATTGACAGTTGATGATTAAATTTAAAACAAATAAAAAATAATTCATCGTACAGCTTATAATCATGCTATGAATTCTTTGACAGGTTAGGTCATCAGGTCAAATACTGTGGCTGATTATAAAAAGATCTTGGTGATATTATTACCATTAATAACATTTTTACTTGGCAAGCTCAGATAAGGGTGATCCGCTTTCATGCTTTGAGGTGTTAGCTGATTGCCTTCAGGACCAAGAAACCTATTTTCCTCCTACATACATTATTGCAAAATAAGATGCATATATTTAGATTTTATTTTTGCACCAGGTATTGGGAAGTAAGATCTGAGATGTGATTAAACCAATGGCCTAATTTGGCACAGGAAATTTTGTTCCTATTACTGTAACTAAAGTTCAGTATGAGTTGAAACTAAGTGTAAGTACATGCAATTTATGATTGCTGGAGGTACTAAACAGTGCATGAATGCTATGGACTGATTACCCAGGAGGAGGAGTAGACAATTTTACTGGTGACAGGATAATCAGAATACAAAGGCATAAATAACATTGATATAGAACTGGGAAGTGAGTTAAGAAATGAGTGAGAAACGAGGAGCAAATGATCTGTGGTGTTCAACATCTGAATTAGACACTTTAAGATAAACTAACTTATGTTGGTGTAATATAGTAAACAGAGCAGATAAGTAATGTGTAGATGGCTCTACAGTGCATAAGCAAATCCTTGTAAGCAAGGAATTAAATGGAGATGGAGATAAAACAGAATAACTTGAAGGAAGATATATTGAACCTTCCAAAGTACCAGGCTGAAACTGTTTCATATATTCGCTATGGAAACCATAAGCTTTTAAGGAAACTCAAGAGCTTCATCAACAGAACCAGTCCAAGTAGTAGCTGGGATATTTTTAAATAGATGTGGTATTCATAGGTAACATCTGCTAATGTACCAGACAAATGTTAGGCTGAAGTACCAGGTTCCATAGTAAAATATTCCCATATTCTTGATTTTGCTTACTGTTTACTAGATGCTCTACCCTGCATATATGTTTCCTGTGGAGCTAAAGCACTTACTACAGCACTGTAGGAACTTCAGAATCCCTACAAATAGCTTCTCTTGTTCCTCTGCACTTCACTTCCTTTTTTTCCCCATCCCCATGATGGAAGGTATATTTCCTTTCAAACACTGCTGAAGCAAAATGTCACTGGCACTCACCTATGGAGAATATTTCTTCCCTGTACACTAGCAATTGTTTCCCTAAGGCACTCAACACACCATCACTCTTCATGTTCTTCCTTGCCCCCAGGATTAACTAGCACCGTAGTAGCAGGGCCTGTGGTACAACCCTCCCCCTCAACTGCCTGAGGCATATAGTTATGGTTTTTTGCCAGCCTTTTCCTCCCTCCACTGGCATTCTGTCCTGCCTCTCTTGTTCACTATGTATGTATCTTTTATGGTCAACAATGCAATGTCACTCACAAACAGGGGTGAGGCATTTCTTAAGTTCACAGAACAGGGGATAGACCACCAGAAAGAGTCCCTTAACACGTGATCTGTTACTGAGATCTGATTGCACATTTACCAGCTAGGAGAACTGCAGACACACACATACTTAGATGTCAATGACTCGAGTTATTGGTAGAAGTCAGGGATTAAAAGTAGGAAAAAGTGATAAGTTCAGTCAGTCAATATTGTTAGCTTATATGAAATAATGTTGTAAGCAGGATGATTGGACACGTATCAAAAGAAGTTCCCAAAACCACATGACAGAAGTCTGGTATGATGAGATAACTGGCTCTGTGGATGAGGGGAAAGCAGTGGACGTGTTGTTCCTTGACTTTAGCTTTTGACACTGTTTCCCACAGTATTCTTGCCAGCAAGTTAAAGAGGTATGGGCTGGATGAATGGACTATAAGGTCACTAGAAAGTTGGCTAGATTGTCGGGCTCAACGGGCACTGATCAATGGCTCCATGTCTAGTTGGCAGCCAGTATCAAGTGGAGTGCCCCAACGGTCGGTCCTTGGGCCTGTTTTGTTCAATATCTTCATAAATGATCTGGAGGATGGTGTGGATTGCACCCTCAGCAAGTTTGCAGATGACCCTTAAGTGGGAAGAGATAGATACGCTGGAGGATAGGGATAGGATACAGAGGGCCCTAGACAAATTAGAGGACTGGGCCAAAAGAAATCTGATAAGGTTCAACAAGGACAAGTGCAGAGTCCTGCACTTAGGATGGAAGAATCCCATGCACCACTACAGACTAGGGACCGAATGGCTAGGCAGCAGTTCTGCAGAAAAGGGCCTAGGGGTTACAGTGGATGAGAAGCTGGATATGAGTCAACAGTGTGCCCTTGTTGCCAAGAAGGCCAATGGCATTTTGGGATGTATATGTAGGGGCATTGCCAGCAGATCGAGGGATGTGATCGTTCCCCTCTATTCGACATTGGTGAGGCCTCATCTGGAGTACTGTGTCCAGTTTTGGGCCCCACACTACAAGAAGGATGTGGAGAAATTGGAGAGAGTCCAGAGAAGGGCAACAAAAATGATTAGGGGACTGGAACACATGACTTATGAGGAGAGGCTGAGGGAACTGGGATTGTTTAGTCTGCAGAAGAGAAGAATGAAGGGGGATTTGATAGCTGCTTTCAACTACCTGAAAGGGGGTCCAAAGAGGATGGATCTAGACTGTTCTCAGTGGTAGCAGATGACGGAACAAGGAGTAATGGTCTCAAGTTGCAGTGGGGGAGGTTTAGGTTGGATATTAGGAAAACCTTTTTCACTAGGAGGGTGGTGAAACACTGGAATGTGTTACCTAGGGAGGTGGTAGAATCTCCTTCCTTAGAGGTTTTTAAGGTCAGGCTTGACAAAGCCCTGGCTGGGATGATTTAGTTGGGGATTGGTCCTGCTTTGAGCAGGGGGTTAGACTAGATGACCTTCTGAGGTCCCTTCCAACCCTGATATTCTATGATACCAATACCCTCGCCCATCTGGTTTGATAAACTGTATGTGACCACACTCACAGCTGAGCCCAAACACCTATACATTATGACTAAATTGTTATTGTGACTTGCAGTGTTTTTTAATGAAGAAAGAACTTGAAAACTTGAAAATCCAATCCATGAATTTGGCAGATATATGAAAATAGTCTATCACATGAAAAGTCAAGGGGACGCTTAACAATACAAGGGAATTCCCTAAAAATCTTGTCCATGATTCTGCTAATCAAAGAAGAGACAAAAGGCACAATTCTTTACATCCAGGATAGTGCATGTAAATGTGATCAGTAACTGTGATTAATAACACTGGTGAATGGTTGTGTGACACTGTAGGTGGACCAGTGGAGTCTAGGCTACGCATTTGTAGATGGATGTGTGATGGTGTCTGAGAAGGGAAAACATAGCAGCATCGCAAAGTTTGCGAGCCAAAGCACTGGAACCCAGAGAACATTGCAGCAACATTTGAAACATGGCTCAACTGGTACAGTATCAATGTGATGAGAAAAAAAAGTAAATATAAGTTTGCTAAGAAGACAGTAAATCAGGCTTATAATTTTTTCACTTCCTCAGTCTGGAATTAACCAGCTATTTTTAAATGTGAAATCTACCCACCAAGCCAAATGTAATTTTTTTTTTGAGGGGTGGTGTCTTTTAAATAAAGAGAAGATTTTAAAATGTGTTAAATTCTGTACCCTGCATGTCAGCTCGCTCGCTCTCTCAAACATACAATCTTTCACTCTCCCTGGTGTGCTCAATCTCTTCTTTCTCCCTGAGACATTCAGGTATGCCTTCTGTTAATGAAAGTGAGAACATTCAGTTCATGAGAAGTAACACAATAGGGTTTCTGAAGTGATTAATCATGCAAACTGAGCTCTGTAGTTCAGTAAAACACTAAATCACATTCCTAACCCTAAAGAAATAGGGAACCCCATTCACTTTAGTGGGACTACTAATGTACTTAAATTTAAGCATCTGCTTAAGTACTTTGCTGAATCAGGCCAGAATATTGAATTTCAGACACATGAAAGATACATAGTAGGATGCAGAACCTCAGCTGGTGTAAACTGTCATAGCTCCATTGAAATCAATCACTTCATTGATAATTGAATGACTTCACTGGAGCTATTAAAAAAAAAAAAAACCACACCTTACACCAGCTGAGGATCTTTCCGAGTGTATGCATGAAAATCCCAATCTGTTAATTTTAAATTTATTTATGTGCATACTGTTTGTAGACACCCACAAAAAAGGGCCAGATTCTTTAACAAACAGTTCAACCAGCTGTACAGCCCCAGCCTTTCTAGACTGATAGAACAAAACTGAAGAAAGATTAAAACTGGAGAAAAGTATGGCCAATCTGAGAGAGCTCTGTTGGAGCAAATAAAATGTTCACTGTAGGAAGTGGTTTCCAAAATAGCCTGGGCAAATTTAGATTGATTCATCTGCTTTTGTATCTTCCGAGTGGGTCTGTTTATGGTTTCTTCTTAATACTCAGATGTGTGCAGTTTAATATGCTTAGTTGAAACAGGCTGTTATTGATACTCTCGTTGTAAATTTTGGGCAGTATAACATAGGGGCAGGTTATAACTATATTTGTTACAAAGTTGTCTTTCAAAGCCAATTTTTCATTGCATTGCAGGGGACATAAAAAGTTATAGATACAAATAATTTGATCTAGGAACATTTTGGTAGCAATTTATATGATGAAATTGCCATAGCCTAACATTGTGTGTGAAAACATATGGGAGTTCTGAAGATGAAAACTAGATTAGAGTACATAAGTTTATGAAGGGCATAGAAGGTATCTTATGGCTAGGCTACTGAGATACAAACCTATTAAAATTTCAAAGAAATAAGCTAATTCTCAATGAAGTGAAGAAAAAGGAATCAAACACAAATATTTACAGTAGGCTAAATCTAGCACCAGGGCAGATCTAGACTCAGAGGAGTAATGTGAAGTGATCACTTGACAGAAGAAAGACCCTTGTGAATGCAATGAAAAATTGTATAGATCAGAAGTTTTTAAATCCTGTCTCTCTGCTGTAAGTTTTCGTTAAAATATTTTGGTTGAAATTATCTTTGGTCATAATTAACTGTTCAGTAGAGATAAGATCATGTTCTGTTGAACTTTATCATGGAGGCACCAAATAACTGAGACTAAGTATACACCAACATACATTTTAAAAACATTACTGCAATTCATAATCATGTTACTAAACCCAACATTATTAAGTGGAGAACAGTGAGAATGGTTCTATTTTTTTTTCTAATTGATGGCTGGAACTTAGATAACACATTAAACAATTAAAATCCATGAAAGACCTATTACATAGAAATTATTGAATGGTGATTATCTCAAATTATGCAAAACATAATTCTTGCAATGTGTATTCAATATACTTTACAGGTAGTGAAAGGCAGTAGGGAATTCTTATTATTCTGTGATCGCTTGATAGAATCCAGCATACATTATTTTATAATTTTCTCTTTAAAAAGTGGAAGTAGATGTATTTTTCTTTGTTTTGGAAGGGGAAGGGATCACTAAGAAAAGACATTATTTTGTTAATGCCTGTTTTATCTTTCTGTACGTTAACTAAACTGTGATCCTCAAGATGACGACAAAACAAAGCAAAAAGCACAAAGTAATCTAGATGGAAAACTTGAATACTATTTCAGAACAAATGCAGGAAAAGCTTTTCTTCCAAGAGGAATAGATAATTACGTTTCTGGCAACATGGAGATTTCTAAACAGGGACATAAAATAATAGCCAGCTCCATAAATAGAAGATTTTAAAAAAAAACAAAAAAAAAAACTAAAATCCATTTTCTTTGAAAGGCAAAAACACTTAAAAGTTGCTGTGGGTAATATTGTCTATAATATCTCTGAAATTGGGCCACGACCCTATTATGTCCCCTCAGAACTAACAATGTCAACACATTGCAACCTATTATAGCATTTCTAACTGGAGCAAGGGGGTGCCAACCTTCTAAACTCTAAGACTAGGAGAAGAGACCAGCATGATCAGATCGAAGATCACCTTATTTCTCTAATTTCCAGAGTTAGAAATACACAGAATATTGATTTCAGAGTATATGATGGGGTGAAAAGAGCTAGACTGTGAAAGTGACAAACTATTTTATACAGTAACTGGCAGACCCCTTTTATAAAGAAATAATACAAAAAGCTTACTCTATAAATAGTGTAAAAGGTTTGACTGCAACCAGCAAAACAAGGCAATTTAGTCATTACTGATCTCTTTAACTCATGATATGGGGGGGAGACATGCTATATACTAGGACAAAAAATAAGGTGGTAAATCCACTTTAATTTAGTAGAACATTGAAGCTAAAGTGTCTTAATAAATAAATATTTTTTTGAAAGTGAAGAAATTTGCTGTTAAGGTTCCTCTATTAATCTTACCACTCCTGATTTCTCCCTACCATTCTTTCCTATTGCATATATAATTTGCCTCACTCCTAAGTCAGGATGTGCATGGTATTTAGATTTTATATCTTCTGTATGTGGTAGAGAGAAAAATTGATCTTTGATCTGTTTTTACAGGTGAGTGATTGGTCCAGTATTTGGAGGATAAAAGAGGCAATATGGGATGGATGGGAGCAGGCTGCTCTCTGATCAATATTAATAAATATAAGATGTGAGCCTATACTGGGGAGGTAGTGTAGGGTTTGTGGTCCAGAAGTGGTATAGGAGATCATAATTTGCTGGTTGGTGTATTGTATGTTAGATGGGAAGTGCTAATTAAGGGGAACATGGTAGAGTTAGGGTTTGTGCAGGAATTTTGAAATGTCTGTGCTCTGAAAATATTAATTTTACAATACTAAATGTACTAAATTAGTATACAGTTATTTGCAACTTTAGGCCATAATTTCTAATAATTTGGGATTGGTCTGTTTATGAATTCTGTGTGAGTCTGAACTCTCTGTATGTATCTTTATCAGATGGCAAACTACTAATCACTGGGCTAAAGACTATACAGTGGGCTGCTTCTCCTTCTCCTTCTCTGGCTGTTTTGTGAATCTAGCCCTTCAAAAACAAATGGAATCAAAAGTTTCAGATCAAACAACATGTTTCTGTTTGACCCAAAACTGACAGTTTTTTTTAACCTTTTGAATTTGCTTTGACAGAGTAAAAGATGCAGGTAGAGACAGACATATTTTAAAAATTGGAAGTCCAATCCTACTGAGGAAAATAGAAAGGAGCATAAACTCTGGCAAGCCAAGTTTAAAAGTATAATTAGACAGGCTAAAAATGAATTTTAATTTTCATTTCAAATTTGCTAGTTAGAAAAAGACACAAGCTAACAGCAAAATTGTTTTCTAATATCAATAACAGCCTGTCAAACAATCAGTGGAGCCACTGGATGATCAAGGTACTAAATAATCATTCAAGGAAGACAAGGCTGTCACAGAGAAGCTAAATGAATTCTTTGAAATGGTCTTCATTGCACAAGATGGGAAGGAGGTTCCCACACCTGAGCCATTCTTTTTAGGTGACAAATCTGAGAAACTGTCTGGACTGAAAATTCTTTTGAGTTAGGATACAGGGCCTGGAAGACAAGAAAACTGACAGGGAGAATTTTTTACAGATAATCAGGATGGGAAGAAAAAGCAAACTATTTTGGCACCAACTTTTCAGACACTGAAAAACACAAGTTACTGTAATTGCATAGGATTTTATTTAATCAGATATCCGGTGGGTAACAAATGAGGACAAACATGCATCATGAAAGATTTTCTTTATTTATAAAGACTGTTGTTTGCCTAAAGTTAATACTCTGCTTAAAGGAGGAACCATTCCTTTGGTTCTGCTTTCTTACCAATAGAAATAAATTGGCTGAGAATATGAGGGCTATTAGCAAAATATCTTCTTGAATCCGTCATAGTGAGGAATGAGTTAAATTGAGCAGTACAAGGATATTAAATTTCAGAGATCAAATTTGAAGGAATTAACACATTTAGTAAGAAAGATCTATTAGGAGGTACTATTACAATTTACCAGTCTGGAAGAAGGCTGGGGAATGAAAAAGACACAATTAAGGTACAACAAACTACAATTCCTGAAAAGAATAATGTAAGGAACAAATGATTCACAAGTATCACTTCAAAGCCTTGTGTGATATAACGAAAAAGAGGAAGGCAACAACAAAACAATAAGTAAAGGCAGCTAAGGCTTGCAGGGAAAAGGTAAAATCAGCAAAAGCAGAAAAGTATTAATACTGGAGCTGGTCCGAATATTTTAGGGAAATAAGAAAAGCTTTTGTAAATACATCGAGGAGGAATGAATTTACTGATGATACATGAAGAGGGTCACTATTATTGATGACTCAAACTGGCAAAAACGAACATAAGAATGGCCATACTGAATCTGACCAAAGGTCTATCTAACCCAATACGCTATCTTCCAATAGTTGCCAATGCCAGGTGCTTCAGAGGGATTTAACAGAACAGGTAATCAACTGATCCATCCCCTGTCACCCATCCCAGCTTCTGGCAAACAGACACCATTCCTGTCCATCCTGGGTAATAGGCATTGATGGGCCTATCTTCAATTAATGTATCTTTTTTCAACCCGATTACAGTCTTGGCTTTTACAACATCCTCTGGAAAAGAGTTCTACAGATTGACTTGTATGAAGAAATATTTCCTTTTGTTTGTTTTTAAACCTGCTGCCTATTAATTTCATTTGGTAACCCCTAGTACAGGGATTGGCAGTGTTTAGCATGTGGCCTGTCAGGGAAATCTGCTGGCAGTCCAGGATGGTTTGTTTACCTGCAGTCTCCACAGGTTTGGCTGAGCACAGCTCCCACTGACCGCGGTTCGCCGTTCCAGGCCAAATGGGACTGCGGGAAGTGGCAGCCAGCACGTTCCTCAGCCTATGCCTCTTCCTGCAGCCGCCATTGGCCTGGAACGGTGAACTGTGGCCAGTGGGAGCTGCGATCAGCCGAACCTGCAGACATAGGAGGTAAACAAACTGTCCTGGCCCGCCAGCGGATTTCCCTGACGGGCTGCATGCCAAAGGTTGCCGGTCTCTGCCCTAGTTCTTGAGTTCTGAGGAGTAAATAACACTTCCTTATTTACTTTTCCACACCAGTCATGATTTTATAGACCTCTATCAGATTGTGCCTTAATCATCTCTTTTCCAACATGAAAAATCCCAATCTAATTAATCTCCCTTCATATGGAAGTGTCCCATGCTCCTATTCATTTTTGTTGCCCCCTTCTATACCTTTTCCAATTCCAATATATATTTGTTGAGATGGGATGACCACATCTGCACACAGTATTCAAGATGTGGGTGTACCATGGATTTATATAGAGGCAATATGATATTTTCTGTCTTATGGATCCCTTTCTTAATGATTCCCAACGTTCTGTTAGCTTTTTTGACTGCCACTGCATATTGAGTGGCTGTTTTCAGAGAACAATCCACAGTGACTCCAAGATCTTTCTTGAGTCATAACAGCTAATTTAGACCCCATCATTTTATATGTATTGTTGGGATTGTTTAATTTAAAAAAAATCAGTCTCCAATAAGAAACACAGACAGCTGGGCAGTGAGGTAAGCCATCCTTCCTGTAGGTTTCTGTCATTTTAGACTCTTTACATTTTTTCATGTTCCCAGTAGTCATTGCTTAGCCAGGTTTTACAAATACTTTTTTTAAAAAAAAAAAAAATCAAGCATTCTAAGCATGGTGTTCCTGAGGAGAGGAAACATCCTCCAAGGAACAGCAGTTGTCCTTCATGACCCTGAAGCATGGAAATCCTGTTGAAACTGCTGACCCAGCAGTCATCTCATGCCCTTAAAGGGAAATGCAATTCTCTTCAAATTTATGTGTAAATGGCCAAAGTGTGACCTAATTTACACCTATGCAACCCCACTAGTTAAAAAGAATTTTCACACATAGGTGGACAACAAAAATAATCTTACAGCAAAATGGATGGATTGATTGATTGATTCTCTGGTCCTTTTTCTGTATACAGAAATTGTCTTTTGGAGTGAGGGAGGGAGGAAGAAGAAATTCTGTCCTCTAAACAATATTAAAGAAAAAATCATTTGGGGGATTTTATTTTTTTTTATGCTGAATGAGTATATGATGAGCTCAGAACAAAAGCGTCTGTTCTTCAGTTCATGCTGCAAAATCCCTCCCTGTGCTCTCCAAGCCAAAAGAGACTGAATTCTGCTATAGACCTTGTCTGTGTCTTAATACATTTCCCTTGCCTGTAGCATGCTGAGCGTAGGTAGTTATGACATCAGACACAAATTATTTAAAAAGTGGCCATAGAGTCTGTAACTTTATTGAAGTTAATTTGAACAAGACAGCTAAGGGTATCCCAATGGCATGGGATCATCACTGCACCTGGAAGGCTGCAAAACTAGGTTATGTACAATTATATTAACAATCTAATCTATTTGATATGGTACTATAGTATCTGAAGGACAGATTTTTTTTCAGCGATATTTAGGCACCTAAACATGAAGACTTCTACTTTAGCAAATCAACTAGTGGAATAATTCCTATTAATTTCAGTGACAGCTGGCTGCTTCGGTGCTATTGAAAATCCCACTAGGCCTATCTGCATCTTTAAATATCTAGGTGTCTTTAAAAATCTGGGAGTGCCCTTTCCCATCAATGACCTCCTTCTTTTCCATACACATTTAACAGACAGTTTTCTAGTAATGCCAACATCTAAACAGGCCTGCAAATTCCATTTTTTACAAATGTGGTAATGTTAAAGTCTAATTGGAGCCTGAAGCCTTGTCTATATTCAGAGTAGTATTGGTTTAACTTTAAATCAGTTTTTAAACTGATTTAATTAGACTGGTGAAAAACGTGTGTACACTCTTAATTCATTTAAAATCTAGTTTATATCAATTTAGTATATGATTATTAATCAGTGGGCTACATTTAATCTTGGAATTTTCTAAACAGAACCAGCCAGGAGTCTGCTGTCAAATGTTTATTTGAGCAGGATGGCATGAAATAATTCAATAAACAAATTTCTTTAAAGGAACTCCCTCTTCACTGTCAAACTGAAATGACAATGGAAAATTCTGGAAGTTGGGAACCAATAATAAGCATTTGACAGAAAATCCTTCAAAATTCACATCACATGTCCCAACTGGTGAGCCAAATTTTTAAGATACTCTCTTATTCTTCTAAATATCTATTTTGGGTCAGATTTTCAAAGCCATTTTCAAAGATGCAGATTGGTGCCTTGTAGCATTTTCAGAAGTGTCTGTGATTTAGTTACATAAGTTCAATTGACTTTCAAGGGAATTAGGTATCTTACCTGCTTATGTGCTTCTATAAATCCCACTAGGTGCCTAACTGCATTTTTAGGTGCCTAAATCACTTTGAGAATCTGGCCCCCCCTTACTTTTTGGATTTGTATTTTCTTTAGTCAGCTTTTCAGTTGATACTATTTTCTGGGGACATCAGCTGAGTGTCAGTGAATCTGATGTCTGTTTTTCAATTTAAATTTTTGGGTTTATTTAAAAGACACTTATGTCAGCTATTGGTCTCTGATTTATCCAGTACAGTATTTCAAGAATTAAAGATCAATGAATGACATTAAGCATAAAACAACAAAATACATAATAATAAACTCCTCTTCACAGATAGTCGGGCATGGCTACTCAATGAGCTACATTATAAGAGGGAAAGGGTGACTGAGTTATGCTACCTTCACCTCTGCTTCTCGCAAGCATCCAAGACCTTCTGAATCTGGGTGCAAGGAGAAGGGAGGGAAGATACATAAGATGCTAATGGAGGGAAAATGTGTAAGGCACTGCAGTACGATATCAGCAGTATGCGAAAGATTAATCTTTTTTGCCCACTTGCCACTACAAAGGAGAGTTGCACCTGAATTCAGTTCAGTGCCAGCCCTAAGAAGGGAGCAAAAGAAAATTTAGGATATTCATTAGAGGAACTGGAGATTTTGAGCCAATCTGCCAGGTGCTCTGTAAAGATGCTCAACACCTCATTGAAGTTACCCAACCTCTTACAGGGCTCTCCGTAGTATATTTGCAACCTTGGCGCCACTTTGTAAAACTGGATGTCAATGGTAGGAGTATATTTGTGCTGTATGGAATAGACAACTATGGATCCATAGCCCACAGTGTTTTCCCAGTCAAGTGTTTCCCGGAAGTTGGTTCCTATTTTTGAAGTATCAAGTCCTTAAAATTGTCATGACTATATCGTAGCCACCTGAAGAACAAATCTGTATCCAGGACTGAAGGAGTTACTAAAGGTGATGTAGTTTCTCTCCCTGCCACAGGCTTGAATTTGAAAAATTGTTCTTTCGTTGGATTTTTTCTCCTTCTGAATGTTGCAGGCTGAAATTTACCACTGTAATAAAGTATAAAAATTTTAATTAAGGCTTATACAATGCATTTCTTGTTAAGCTGTGCTTTTGAGCACTTGACCTTGCTGATGGCACACCAGCCGGCCTCTCAGTAATATTGGTGCTTGATTATATAAAAATGTATTTCATGAGTATTCACTGCTAATTGAAATAATGGTGAATCCTGGTGTTCTAATGAAAAGACAAGTGTAATGGCTATTTCTTCTATAAAAAGTTAGTTGTATTCTTACTGGAATAACAGGTAAACTTTTCCCACTTCTCTGAAGTGTGGAAATATTTTTAGGGACTCTATAATATATTTAAGCATTTTGTAACCATGGGAAAAATGTCAGTTCATGTGTCATCAGACCTATGAATTATTAAATACAGCAGGCAATTGCTTGCTATCGTCCCTTCTTGTAAAGTTAGCTGACAGCCACTCTAGTTTTGTAGAAGTCACCAGAATGGCAGGTGAGAGCTGCCAGAACAGGAAAGAAGAATGCTTTGTTTGTGTTTGAAGAAGACTATTGGGGAAAGTAACGACTGGAGGAATTGATGGGTGGCTAGGTGAGGAAGAAAAAGCAGTGAAGGTAGGAAGAAGGAAGGAAGGTAACAGTGACAATGTGAATCTGTAGGAAAAGGAAGCAGAAAGCATCAATTCAATGGATTGTGTGACTTGAAGACAGGAAAAGGGAGGTAGCAGAAATCTGTGCCAGGAGTCTGGATCAGTCTGAATAAAACAAGTGCAGTTGAAACTGTAATTCCATGTTCAGATTCAAATCACTATATAAACCTCCTGAGCTGTCCTATTATGATTGTGATGTCTTTAAAGCCCTTCACTGGAATTATGATTGATTACTTCCATAGCATCATTCCGTTTTTTGTTGTGAGTGTGAATCAGGTTTATTAATTCTGGTTTATTTGAGTTGCTGTTACTATATGATAAAGCCCAAACATATAGTGAGATCTATGTTATATGATAAAGCTGGGCAGGATATGGTTTTCTGATCCTAAAAGAATTCTTACGATCACCATATTTTTTTCCCCATCCTGAAACAAAAAAAGTCAAAATCTCAAATTGTTGCAAACTGGTAATCTAAAAGCTTTCTATCAAGCTGATCAAAATATTTTGCTTTTTATAATTTTTTTTTCATTTTGATCTTTTACTTTTTTTGTATAAATTAAAACATTGAAACAAGTAATTTTGAACTGGGGGGGGAACCCTTTTCATGCATCCGACGAAGTGGGTATTCACCCATGAAAGCTTATGCTCCAATACATCTGTTAGTCAATAAGGTGCCACAGGACTCTTTGCCCCTTTTCATTTAGAAAATGTTGAAATGGGACATTCTGACAATTTTGAGACTTTTTTGAATTAGGACGTTACTATTATATTACATTGATTCCAACTCTTTCTCACAGTTTTGATTTTGGTGAATGGGCATTTTCCTATAAAAAACTGTTTCATTTTATATTATAGAGCTGGCTGGGAATTTTAAAATCTCATATTTGCACATTATCCATATGGATTATTTTAGCTCACATTCTTTTATTGTTAAAGGCTAGAATGTGATTATTTGATGTGCCCTGAACAAGATTATTATTAAAATGATGGGATTAAAGTACATTTGTGAATAGACAAAGACTTAAGCATGTGTTTAACAATTAAGCAAGCACTTTGCAAAATCAGGCCGTTTAATATTATTTTAAAGACTAATCTATTGAAAAGAGATTTAACAGATTCCAATCCTAATGAACCTAACAATACAACTGTAACTAAAGGGCCAGATTCTTCCACCCTCGCTAGTAGTTCCACTCATTTTAATGAAACTACCTGAATATGGTACAAAGTGCATCAGGGTGGGGAGCTGAGCTGGTCAGGATCTTTTCAATTTTTTGTTGTTGTTGAAAAGTACCAGTTCATCAAAACGGAACCCTTTTGTGGGAAAGCATCATTTTTGACAAAACTTTTATCATGAAGGTTTCTGGATGCATATTTTGGTATAAGAGCATACAAACTCTAGAATAACCACTAGCCTGGGGCACTCACCCAACTTCAAATCCTGCTCTGGGCTGATTTGGAACTGGGACATGAATGCTGGTCTCCCACATCCCAGGTGAGTATTTTACCCACCAGGCTTCAGGGCAGTCCGTCACATTCTCAAGCTCTCCCGTTCCACTTTGTTTAAATGACTAAATGTTCATTGTGTCACAGAGTTGGAGAGAGAGAGAGAGATTCAAAACAGTTCTGTAGTCAGGTCAGATTTCTTAGGCTTCTCATTCTAATGTCTTCCTGCCTCTGCCTAACATGCCGGAATATTTAATTCACTTTCACTGTCTAGCTCCATTAATCAAATGCAGAAGTTCCATGATGAAGCATCATGTCATTTTGACTGTTCTTGATTACTGAAGGCCAGAACATTTAGGCATAGGCAGCAAGAAGCCTAAAGTGTTTGAACTGACTACAGAACTGTTTTGGATCATTTATGCCCTTTTTAGTGATGGGCACAGAGAAATCCAAATAGTAGTTTTTGGATGTGGGAGTTGTTTTTAGCTTGTGTTGGATTATGTATATACAGGATTAAATTTTAGCATTATTAGGTCAGTCATTTTATATTGTAATAAAAATAGATGGCGTACGTTGAAGCAATGCTAGTTGCATATTTAGGATTTAGAAAGAAAATCCTTACTTTCTTATTTGATGCTGTAAAAATGTATGTATGTGTTAATGAAGTCCCTTGGCACTGGCACTTAACACTGTACTTGAAATTCAACAAACCGTAATGTAGAGTACTTAGGATTTGAAAATGTCACTTCTTAGCATACGGAGAGTGTACCTCAGTTGGCACTTAGAGGAGGTGACAGCTAGAATAAGTTAACGATAAAGTTGATCGAAAGTAGAATTTAAGATGGACATTTTGAGCGCTAAAAAGGAATTTGAAGAACAAATAAACTAACCTATTAAAAGAAACAAAGATTTCATCCAAAGCAGGAAGTGAGTGATAGGATCAATGATCCCGTAATTCTATGGAGTAAGGAAGAGAAGAACAGTGCAGACAAGCTAAATGATTTTATTGCATGAGTCTTCTCTTCTGTTTTCAGCTAATTAGAACTATATTGCAAAAAGTGGAGGTGCTAGAACAAATTGATAAACTAAGAGCAATAAATCACAGGGACTGAATAATGCTCATTCAAGAATTCATAAGGAACTTCACAATGAAGTATCTGAGCTACTAACAAAAAGATGAAGTATATTGCTAAGAACAGGTACATTACTGTAGAGTAACAATATTACAGATATCTTTCATATCAGCTCTAGAGATGATCCTGGGTATAACAGACTACTAAACCTGACTTCAGTACTAGGTAAATCAGTTGACACAATTATAAAAGAGAGTTTGGAAACACTGAGGTTAATATGATATGAGAAAGGGACAAATCAGCGTTGTTTCCTAAAAGGAAACATGCTTGTCCAATCTTGAAGCATGTCTGCAAAAACGTGAGAAAAGGAAAAGTGGTTGATGTAATTGATTCAGTCTTTTTAAAAAACCTTTGTCAAAGTCCCTCATGAGACGCTATTAAAGAAATTTAGTAGGACCAGGGTGAGAGGGAAAGTACTGTCATGGAATAGACACTGGTGAAGAAAGACACTATAAAAATAGGAATAATGATTAATTTCCAATATGGGAAAAGTTGAAAATGGGATACCTTAAGGATCTGTAGGAGAAGGTCAGAGAAGGAGAAAAGGTCAGCAATGAGGGGTAAAATTTGCAGTTGACATGACTTGTAGCTTAATCAAAACAAGTGAATACTATAAGGGATTCCAAAGAGACTAAATACCTAAGTACTGGGCATGACAAATATAGTTAAAATGAATAATGGCCTAGTAAGTGCAATGTAACACACATTAGAAGGAACCATTTGAATTACTCATGCTCTTTTTTGGGTTGTATTGGCAGGAAAACCACCTGGGGCAGACTAATGGAAGCTTCTGCTCCATGTGGGACTATGGAAAGGAATAAAAATAAAGTTAAACTATAAATAAAAATAAAATGATAGGCCATGTACAGATAATAACACTAAAATGAAAAACTCAATTTCTTCAAAACTTTTTATGCTATTTTCTGATTGTTTTTCAATGATTTGGCACATAAAAGTTGTTTCTAATCATTTTGTCAAAAAGCAGAAAATTCCAAACCTTATGAAAAAATAAATTTTCAAGCAGCTCTAGATATAAAAAGACATTATGTGATCATAGTAAATTTGGTTATATGTTTGGTATATTTGTATTTATTCTTATAAAAGTGCAAAGAATTATTATTATACCTCTCATCTCAAGACATCAAAGTGCTTTAGACCATTAATGTTTGTAAGTGTCACAGCACCCCTCTGAGGGAGGGAAATGTTAGGTGCATTTTACAGATGGAAAAATTGAGACATGATAGGAATAGCTGACATATCCAATATCATACTCTTTGGTAGCCCTGTGCCCTAACAGCTAGCCTCTGCTTCCTCTTAGGCCCAAGTTTTTGGAAATGATTCTGTCCCTCTATAAATAAAAAAATCATTTAGTAAAGAAAAGCTGTAAGATGGCATAGCATGTATAAAGAGTAACATCTTTGGTAGATGAATGCATTGGAGCCCTTGCTGAAAGCCAGACAGGTACTTTATGATGCTTTACTTTTGTTACGTAATTAGTAGACAGATGGACAAAACTACAACTTTACCCAATGGACAGAGTTCAGAATTACCTAACTTTGTTTCCAAATCACTTGGAATACTGCTCAGATCTAGAGAATGACGTATCTCTCAGATTTACACATATTGTTGGAAGAAATAAGCTACTGGAAAAAAGTGATCATTTGTGGAAATTTTCCATAGTTGTGTCAGAATCTCAGGTTTATGCTCAAGAAAGAGATCCTTTTTACACAATGGTATTGAAGCAAAATACAATGTTGGAAGATGTTTGTTTACAGGGTTCATGAACTACTGGCCACAGCAAGTGACCTTAGAATCTGAAAACATCACCCAGCCACGCGAGCAATATTGGATTTGTGTCAGGAGCATAAAATATTTAAAGTTAAATAATAAAAGATCACCAGCAATTCCAGGATAGTATATGTGAACATTTTGGCAGCTCATAAATTTACACTGTGACCATTCTGTCTGTGCAGCCATAAACCAGTGAAGTTGGTCTGCAGCAGGTGCCATAATCATTTTACAGGACATTTTAAAAGGAATATGCAACAAGGACACATTCTCCCTAAGGAAAGACATAAATAAAAACAAAAGATTATTTTTGGGGGGTGGGGAGAGTAAAGGCCTGTCAAAACATATTCCCTTTTCTGTATTTCATTTTCTCCATTGTGCCATATAATATTTGTTTCCCGAATGATCCCTGTGTTGTTTCCTTGAATAACCTTGCCTAATATGCTATTAGACACATTTATTATTCCTCTAAAGCCCAATTGCTTCCCATGTCTGCATAATATTAATTTGTTTTAAATTCTATGTGTGTTCACATAACTCAGATCACAAGATAAGTTGAAAACTATGCCATTTCCTAGTGGTGTTTTAATTATATAGTTACCAATTCACATTTTATTTTCATATTTACATCAGATAAAACACACACACATACCAAAAAACAACCAATCAACCAAAGAGCCGCATAAATACAGTCAAGACTGGAAAATCAAACATTAAAAAAAAACAAAACTCCAAAATCCTCCAGCAAACTTACATAAAGTTATTGCCCACATTGCATATCTTGGACCTGATTCTCCATTAACTTTCTCCTTTTACACCTCTGCAAAGAGGGTGTAAAACCTTACAAAACATGGTTCATGGGTACTTGAATCTGCTTAGGGACACAGATCAACAACACTGCCAGCAGTTGTGAGAGACCCATGTTTGAAGTCATCAAATTCATGACCCACTAAACTTTAAAAATAGGAAACCTGTTTGGGTTAGACCTTTTCCCCTCCCACTTGGGGATCCTTGTGTTATGAGCTGATTTAAAGTGCAGCCAGAGGAAGCCTATAAAAACACCTTGCAACTGCAGACACAAATTGTCCTAGTTAGACATGTGTGAAGGTGTTTTGTCTGAGAATTATGGGCTCAATTTTAACTTGCATGAAAGGAGGTAAGAACAGGCTATCCATTGGTCCAGGTGCACAGGAGTAAACAGAGCGACTAACCTCCTTATTCCAGCCCCAGGGCAGGTGGGTAGAGAGTGGGAGAGGAGAGGCAGGGAATGAATAAGGCAGGGCAGACCATGGAGTCCATGTCCTTACTTGTTAGGCAGAATAACTAAGCCAGAATGAGAGGCAGTAGCAATTTTCTGCTGTTTAAAGGTAATCAGTACATTATTACTCTTCAGGAGCAAATAAAAGGCAAGGTGTCGCTTTGAAACAGAGGTGTGTATCTGAGTCAAAATGGCTTTTGGATAGGAGCAATTTATGCATCATCTCTTGTTCAGGGCTGTGCTTAAAGTCACAATCTAGCCCTATGTTTTTAAGGGGGCTGGGTTTATCAGTGAAATTTGTCATGTTTATAGTCAAGTTTCTGGTAAGAATTCTTCACCGAATATCTAGAGAGAGAGCTTCTCAAATTTAATAGTTTAAAAGCAGTAGCCCAGAAAGCATAACTAGCTGATACCCAGACTGGTACTGGTCACTGGTACAAACCACAACATCATATCATTTCCTACTGCCTGTTAAGCCCCTTCATGCCACAATATACCTGAATGCATACCTGGCGCCCTTTTTTAAAACTGACAGAATACTGGAATAAAGGCAGGCTTCATTACAGTGCATGCTAATGGAAAAAAAGTACAGGCACTTGAGAGAGAATCACGTTTGGCTATTTCACAGTATTAAATAAAGTTAAAACTACTGGCATAAATGAATAAGAAATAGCTTGCACATATTCTTAAAGATCCAGCTGAGCATGTGCCAGGCAATATGTCTTACTATTACTCATATCTAATCTATGCATCTGAATGCTCATGATGATTCAGCAGTTCTTAATAGAACCTCTGTATAGTACCAGTATCTCAGAAGGAAACTGCACAATCAATGGGAGAAGACTGGTGCATTTGAGTGTTAAAAGTAAGTAAATGAGTTTTTGTCTTACACCCTTACCTTTCCTCTGAGGCAAGATGCTATCAGATGCATCAATAGATCTATAGGTCTATTAACCAGAAAATCAGATTGTGAGTGGCTGTTGCATGGGTATGCCCCAGGGAGACCGCTCAGGCCCTTACACGCCTGGCTCAAAGGAGACTCCCAACTGCTGTCCCTGTGCTCAGGGAAACACAATGACTGTTCCCTGCTTCATGTGCCAAAATGCTGTGCTGGACTGGGACCTAAGGATGGTATCCTTAGGGTTCACATCCCCATATGGGGCAGAGGAAGGAGTTGACAGGGGCATGACCTTTGTGATAATAGAAAGAACACAGATGCACAGAAATAAATATGGGGTGTGTGTGGCGGGGGGTAAATTAACACAATGTTTGAAGATGTTCACCTTTGTGACCCATAGCAGAATTAGCTAGTTGTTTTTTTTTTAAAAAAAGGTACAAAGATCTCTTCTAAATCTTATCCTAAGTCTCCACTTCTGCAGCTGAATATCAAGGGAACCTCCAGTTCTGTTAGCCTATAGGAGCTGTATTTCTATACCATCTCAGCTGTTTATGATGCAACAGAAAGGAATCTGATATAATCTACTGAGAAATGATAGTAATTAAAAATGAAAATGGCCTGATTTAATATAATACATCTAATTTATTTTTTTTATTTGATACCAGCTCTCTGGTCACACAATTCAAAGCTATTTGCAACAGATGAAGTAAAACAAATGTGAAAGCATTGCTGTGACCTTGTAGATTCCACATTTTGCTGACTACCCCAATTATCACCTAACAGTTTGGTACTGTACACCCAATCCTGCAAACACGAGTAATTTTGTTCCCATGAATGGTTGCATTTATCTTAGACTCACCTAAGGGGCTGCTGGGTCAGGCTGTGCTTGTAAAGAATTCACACAATTAAAATATGGAAAAAGATATGTATACAAAAATATACAGTATTTTTCAGTATTTTTCTAAGTTCTATTTCGTATTTTTGTAAATGTTTGTGCTTCTATAAAGGTTTCCCTCCAAACAGTGTGATGTCCTTTTTTATCCTAAAACTTCATCTAGTCTGACCAGTGGTGTACTGGTTAAAAAAAAAAAAAAAAAGTGGGTGAACTAACCTAAATTCCATATACCCCAAATGAGAAGTGGGTAAACTCTATTTACCGATGATGAGACTGCTGAGTCTTACCTTTATAAGCAATCATATAATTATGTTGATAACAAAAGTAAAATACATGAAAAAAATATAACTACTGATTTGGGGTATGTCAATTCTTGGATGCCCAACCTATGACCTTTAAAGGGCCTGATATTCAGAAACTGATGTCCACACACTCTTATGTTGGGCACCCCAAAACTTACGTGGCATCCAAATCATTAGTCACCTTTGAAAATATCATCATAGTTTTGTATTCCAACCTATTCAGTTTCTAACTTTTCCATTTCTACTTCATGCGTGCTGTCACATGCACACTTTTATTTTACATTATTTATTTTATTTTTACTACTTTTATAAGTATGAATGGAGACCTGCGGTGATGCTTTCTCAACAAACTCACCCCTCTGCCTAATCTCACATGTATATTTGTGTTCCTAGTTTTAAAAAATTATTACACTAAGTTACTTCCAACTCTAAAGTTCTAAAACACTATTTCTGTTAAGTGTAAAATCGTGCTTGATTTATGTTGTGCAGACACCTTAACTTGAAGAAAAAATGTTAGAACTAGGGATATAAGATTATTGTGCTCTATCTATTATTCCTTTAATTCTGACTGTTAGCTTCTTTTTAACCATTTATGAATCCTGCTGTGGGAACTTCCTGTTCATTTACTATTGGTTGCACTGATTGCTGGCTATTCAATGTGCAGTGTTCCTCAACTTATGCGTTATAATGTGGCTTACTGATTGTCTGCATGCAATGATGATATTTATTTACTGCATTTGTCTTACATTGCTTGAAAGAGAAGAAGAAAATTAATTATACTTGTTAGAAGCCTAGGTTCACCATAGAATTAAGAATGCAACACCTAACATTAATAGGACTTACACATTGAGAAGAGAAGGGATCCCTAAATTAGGAATATATAAGTATAGATGGTGATTGATTTGCAAGATCTTTTAGTCCCAGTTGCTATTTAAAAACATGATCCCTAATTTATTCCATGAGACAATTGTTTTGTTAATAATTCTGTAAATGAGACTTGAATTTTTCCAATTTCTGCCAAAGGATCTGAAATTGAAAAAAAAACCCCCGCAGTACAGCTTATCAAATCTCTTTTGGATTGATTAAGGCAACATATAATTAATGGAGCATAGGGATTGATAAATCACTAGTTGTGGTAGATTATTGTAATTATGGAATTTACAGTGGCAGGGGTGTATTCGATATGTCACAGAATTCATACACCAGGATTCCTGAAAAAAAGAATAACATTAGAATCACTACCCAGAATTCATATTTTCCACCACAGTGAATATATTGCATATTCTCTGCATTGCATTAGAGCAACAATTTCCATAGATTACTAATGGGCTGATTTTCCACCATGCTTCTGCTGCTGGTTACAGCTCATTGATCTTTGTTTACCTGGACATGATGAATATTAGAGCTGCAGGGTGCCTACTCTATTCTCTGCTAGTGACATAAGTTACATGAGTGGAGGTCAGAGGATCAGGTGTAGGGGAGCTTAACTTCACCACACCCTATTTGCCCCAGCCTGACGCTCTCCCTCTTCCCCCTGAGGCTGGCTAGGCAACTACACTAACTCTACCAGCTGTCAGTTCAGAAAAAGACCTGTGATACAATGCTATCTATAACAAATGAAGCAAAGCAACAGTTTGGAAAATATTTCTTTGGTGGGAGAGAAATAAATAGATATATACTTGGGATATGCATTCCAATATGTGTGTCATTCCTGTTGCTTTAAATGGGCAAGGATAAAACTATCAAGGATAAAACTTTAGAAGGGATATCAATCAACCTCAAACTTTAGGGCATGAACCTAGTGCTATATATTTGGGGTTATAAAGAAACATCCTCCGCAGGTAAGTTCTTGTATAATTGTCCATTAATGGGGTAGGCATTATCTCAACTGTGAAGAATGTAGTATTGGCTACTTTGGGCTTGTCTACACTAGTAGTTTCCTGAAGTGTCCCATTGGTGCACTACCACTGGTGAAACATCAACTATGGGAGTGCTGATACAGACAGGGCAAAGACATCCACTGCCATTTTAACCACCACACTGTTTACACCGACTTTGAGCATAGTAATATGAAAAAGGTTAAAACATTGTAGGCTGGCCTGCACCAGAACTCCCCCAGTTACGATCACTGAAGGAGGTGCAGTAATGGTAGTTTACAAAAATATCCAAATACCTTTGAAGGCAATATGAAGGACCAGATGTATCCTTGGTTTGATCTAGTATTGCAATTTTTACTTTTCATGTGTCTAAAACTTCAGCCAGAATCATCTTCCTCAAAAAAGCCTGTTTACGCTACAATATTTTGGTAGTGCCATCACCAGTGCAAGCCTCTGGCAGGCATGCAGCACAGAATGTACCTCTTGTTTTTATACAAGCATTCTTGCAACATTGCCCAGGCTTTCATGCCACTGCTGCCCTTCCAAAGTTTTGCAGCTGTAATCATGCAATTAGTCCTCCTGGTACAATTCCACAAGGTTCCTTTCTAACCTTCAGTGGAAGCTCTGAGCAATGGCTCTGTCAACAGTTAAGCCATTCACCTGTCACTGAAAGCTAGGCAGGATCAATAAGCCAGTGGGAGATTGTGTTTTACCACCAGGGCATCTGGAAGTATGCAGACTTATCATGCACGGATTCTTGTGCATGATAGAAGAATTCAAGGTATCCATTAGAACAACCAGAAAAGTTTAAATAGCCTTTTTGATAAACGGTAGGCATCTGCTGCACAAGCTGTGTCAAGCATTGTGGGATAGCCACTGCAACAGATGACTGACTGGTGTAGATACACTGCACCATTGTATCTTCTACCAATGTGACTAAACAAGTGTGTACAGTGATGTTGCAATTATGTACAGAACACTAAATTGTCCCTGACTAGTGTCCAAAATTGTCAACACTAAACCACCATTCCTCATCAAATAGATGCTTGCTGGAAATAAAGAGATGCCATCACTATAGGTGAAGATGCTATAGCATGTAACTTGTGTGTGCATTCATGAAAATTCTGCTACCCGGGATATATGTGTGTGTGTGGGAGTGGAGGGTAGAGGGATGAATATTCTGATTTCTGTCCTTCTTTCATGGAAATGTATGAAGATGCTATTTTCCCATTTCTAATGATTTTTTACTTGGCATTTAGAAAATAATTTGTTGCCAGTATATGAATTGACTGTCTGGGTCTAGGAAGCTGCTTACACAATCAAGTGCTATAAAGGGAAGCAAACATAGCAATAAATAAAACAATAATGTAGTTAGCAAGAGTAACACATTCCAGATTACAACAAAGAAGCACAACAAAGCCATTTAGTCAGTTATATAAGTTTTACATCTTCCACATTTCTTTGTCTATTCTGCCATTTTAAAGTTAAATGGACAAACTGACCAGTATTTTTAAATACTCTGGCATCATAATCTATGTCAGTTCTGCCTCTTCAATTTCTACCTCATCAGTGCTATGACAAAATTTATGAAAGAGATCAGACATTGAGTCATATCTTAAAAAGTAAACCTAAGTTCATGATGCCATAACTGCTTGCCTAGTTACAAGTAGGTTGAAGTTCTTTTACAGTCCATGCCCAGTCTGCAGCCAAGAAGACATTCTGATTAGGTACTAAATAGTCAATGTTCATTGATTAAATATTATGTATGTGCAATAGATATTGGACCTATAAAATACTGGCCCTAGAACTGCTGTTTATTATCCGAGCATTTACAATGAAACACAAGAGTTTCTAAATACCTGAATAAATTCAAAATCTGGGCACAAATATATATAATACAGTAGAAACCTGCATTCCCACTAAATATTCTTCCCTCCTAAAAGTACAAACCAGATTTCAATATTTATCTTTCAAGTATGTTAATATTTAAACCATCCTTGATGGAATGGAATTCAGATAATCATTCGTCTTTTAGCCTAGTGTTGTGCTTCACGTGTCAAGCTGCACAAGATGAATATAAAAGTTATAGTTTTGAGTCTTCACATATTTAATTTAGCTACCACCTAAAACATGATTATACTTGTACTGAATGATAGTTTAATAAACTGATCAATGCAATCAAGATGGACTGCAGACACACAATATTCACTAAAAGAAAAGGAGTACTTGTGGCACCTTAGAGACTAACCAATTTATTTGAGCATAAGCTTTTGTGAGCTACAGCTCACTTCATCGGATGCATACTGTGGAAACTGCAGAAGCCATTATATACACAGAGACCATGAAACAATATCTCTCCCACCCCACTCTCCTGCTGGTAATAGCTTATCTAAAGTGATCACTCTCCTTACAATATGTATGATAATCAAGTTGGGCCATTTCCAGCACAAATCCAGGTTTTCTCATCCCCCCCGCTTTTTTCCAAAAACTACACACACAAACTCACTCTCCTGCTGGTAATAACTTATCCAAATGACCACTCTCCTCAAATAAATTGGTTAGTCTCTAAGGTGCCACAAGTACTCCTTTTCTTTTTGCGAATACAGACTAACATGGCTGTTACTCTGAAACCTCTCCTTACAGTGTGTATGCAAATCAAGGTGGGCCATTTCCAGCACAAATCCAGGTTTTCTCACCCGCTCCTCCCCCCCAAACACACACAAACTCACTCTCCTGCTGGTAACAGCTCATCCAAAGCGACCACTCTTCCCACAATGTGCACGATAATCAAGGTGGGCCATTTCCAGCACAAATCCAGGTCTTCTCACCCCCACCGCCCACACACACACAAACTCACTCTCCTTCTGGTAATAGCTCATCCAAACTGACCACTCTCCTTACAATGTGTATGATAATCAACGTGGGCTGTTTCCAGCATAAATCCAAGTTTAACCAGAACGTCTGGCGGGGGGGGGGTGGGGTAGGAAGAAACAAGGGGAAATAGGCTACCTTGCATAATGACTTAGCCACTCCCAGTCTCTATTTAAGCCTAAATTAATAGTATCCAATTTGCAAATGAATTCCAATTCAGCAGTTTCTCGCTGGAGTCTGGATTTGAAGTTTTTTTGTTTTAAGATAGCGACCTTCATGTCTGTAATTGAGTGACCAGAGAGATTGAAGTGTTTTTATTACTGTATTATTGAGTGAAATTTCATTAACTGTATCAGACACTCTGATTCTCCTACAGTTGCAGGGTCATATTTTCTCTGGAATTAAAGTTATTGGCTATTGTGTACCATGCAGGTATTGTGGCACCTTTTATTAGGGTGATTTGGATAACTGTGTTGGAAGCATGGCTACATTATTAAGCAAACATTGTTCAGGTATTTAGTTCATTTCACATTACATAGGATTGCCTTGTTGTAGCTCAAACTTTCTTTATGGGAAGAGAGCATTAGCTGACTCATGTTCTGAATGAGATTGCTAAATGTGGGCTACTAAATGATCTTTGGACCATGCAGAGAAACTTGAAGTCACAGGGATTATGATGAGTTTTGTTTTGAGAAGTCTCCTCACGGTGCTGTATGGACTACTGGATTTATTTAATTGTAACCTGTTACTGCACTTGCCGAGTGTCACACAGGCAGTGGCCTCCCATGCACTCCCACATGGCCAGACTGAACATCACACACTCAGCTATATTACAGGAATGGCTGCTGTTATAGCACATGGCCATCATCTCCCTGCTGGATCTGAGCTGGATAAGATCAGCTGTGAAGAGACAGAAGTAGTAAAGACCAAATGTTGGGCAGAGGGGCAGTACTCACCCCAGTCTCTTCCACCCAGTAACCATCCAGCCTCCCCCTGTCCCTCCCAAGACACTCCCATCCACCTGACAAGACCCAGCTGCCTCCATATTCCACTAGGACACCTCTCACAAATTCAGATGTTCCTAGTTTTCCTCCAAGAAACAAAAGTACCCCCACCCTCACTACCTCACTGGATACCCCCACAGATCCAGCTTCCCTTTGCTACCACTAGCTTCCCCAAGCCACCTCCAACCTTGCAGCTCCTCTATAGCCACCCCATCTTCTGCTCAGACACCACAGATCCAGTTGCTCTGGCTTCTTCTACCCTGAGAACCCCCTCCTAGTACTCTCCTACTCTCCAGAAACTCCATTAGCATCCACTCACCTGTCACAACTGCCTGGTTTTTTTTTACAGTTTATGACCGGTCCCTTTTACTGCATGGTGATGTGTGTTATGATTTTAAGCTGAATTTTATGGTGATATACTAATATTTTACAAATATGCAAACTATTTTATGGACTAATTTGTGCATTTATAAATATATATATAGCCACATATGGAGCTGCACAAAATTAGTCAGATATATGTTATATTTCAATAAAATGGAGGCCCATTTTCCTTAGAAGTTCGTCATCTTCACCTTGATGGTGTAGAAACAGTTATCATGGATTTCCTAAAATGAACTCCCTCCCCTCCCTCTGATTTTTTTGTTTTTATGCACTGGATTGCATTTGATGCTGGTAAAAACTCACAATCTGTTTTTGAGAGATTTTAGTCCTGAAGTGATAAAAATGTACAAAGTTCAAATGAGCATGAGAAGTTTACACTATCTTGACTGATGGGGTCCAAAGAAATCATCCACCATCCAAAGTGCAATAAAAAAATACAAGTTCGGGATTCAAGGATTCAAATCTGAAAATTTGAAATTCAGAGGGGCTTGTATTTGAGGTACTGGTTTCATTTAGTTACACAGATCTATAAAGAACATTATGGAAGTCTAAACAGGATTCCAGAACTGATGGCAGTATCAATCTACAGAATCTGTATATCTATTCAGCGAACCATTTAAAATTCAGTGTTGTTGGCTTTCTACCATCATATTCACATACCGCTATATTCATAAATCTCTTACAAGCTCTATTTGTGAAATGCTATGTGACATATAGTAATGTCACTATGTGACTCCACTTAAAATAGCATAACATAATGTGACTACGAATGAACAGAGTACTATGAATAGCAACATCAACAGATGGAATACAGTCAGTTTAGCATATCTCTATTTGTTATATAGACTAGAACCATTAGATGGTAACAGATTTGTTCCTGCCATTATGACAAATTAAAAGAGATCACGACAACCAACAAAACATTAACTTCTTAGCCCGCAAGGTTTTGGTGTGTTTCAGTGCATTGCCTGGAAAGATTAACAAATTATTCTCCAAATTTGTAAATGATTATGCCAATTGTATCTCTTACTCTCTTGTAAGAAATAGTTGATATATGACAGAAAAATCAGCTTCCACATCCTAAAACCTAATGAGGCTGTAATTTTAGAGGCCTTTATCTTCTAGTGAAACAAATGGTACAATTAAACTCAGGGAAGACTCTAGGGGAAGACAGATACCCAGTTGAGTTCTATGAGTGCATACCAGATAACTGGTTCCCCTGTTATTATCTTTTCGTAAAATATAAAAATGTAGTACCACTTTATGCAAGCAGTAATGTTATGTATTGAATGTTGCCTATGATTCCTCACTACTGCTATATGTCATTGTTCTCACTATGAATATTCTGAAAAAAATAATCTTTTTAAAATTTCCATTTTGAATACGGGAAGTATTAACTTCTTTAAATATCTCTTAATCTTCATATAAAATCTCTCTTATCCAACGTAATCAGATCTAGAACTCCTTTATCCAGCTGTCTCCCTCATTTAACCAAACTACTGATTATCCAAAACGTTTCTGGTGCTCCTTGAAATATACAGCCTTTTGTGGTTCCAGTGTAATTGAAAATAAAATTCTGATTGATTATGAGATGAGCTAGAATGGTCTGAAGAGAGACATTCTGGAAAAATAGAGATTAGATACATAGAACAGGAAAATACTTGCTGGCAGAAGTTTCAGAAACTACTATGGATGGCCTGATTTTAATTATTTTTCCTCAGTTTCTTAAAACTTTACACTTCTAGCAAAAGTTTTAATTTATTCTTAAGTACTCAAACTAATTACACAAAACTGGATAGAATTTGGTCCATTATGATGTGATCAACATTTGCTATTTAAGCCCGGAGCCTGGGAGGAAAGCAAATCCATAAACCTGAGAAAGAAGAGAGGAAGAGCACAGGGTAAGGGCACTAGGACTTTGACTTCATTGGGATGACTTGTGAGAGAGGCCCTCAAAGGTATTTAGGTGCCTAACTCCTCAATATCTTGGAGTATCTGGGCCTAAGATACTACTCAGCAACAATTAGTGTATTTTTTGTTATTATTTCAGGCCTTAGCCTAAAAAAGATTTTGTTGCACTGAGAGGAGAAATTCACATTGTCATTTAAAAAAAGCAATTTTTGTTTACAGTGACTTTTTTTTGTTTCATCTCTTGCAATTAAAAGCAATTGTTTTGAACATATCTACTCCCCATCAATGAGTCATAAACATGAAACTGAACCCTAACGTATGTACTCTCTGGAACAATATTAATAAGTTTAATCAATGATAGGCTAAAATGACAAATTGTTCTTTTGTAATTTACAGTTCTAAATCTTCTGGTAATTGAAAGTAAATGCACTGGATGAAACATTTGATTTCAGATTTATTTCTCTTCACTGATATAGGAGCCATGTAACAGAAGAAGATAAATATTGATTTTTGTTAAATTGCTTTTATTCATCTTTTTTTTTTCACTTTTCATGTGATAAAATTACGTTTTCCAGTAATTTGGATTATTGCCAACACATCATTGAGTTGGCAAGAGGGGACCAAAGCAGATTGATGTATGTGTACAGCTGTTGTACAGATCAGAAGTTATTTGAATTTAGTGTTTCTCTTTTCAGATATTGGTGTTATAAGACCTAAGAGCAACAAAGATGTCAGCAGTGTGAATTTCATTGGGACTACACATGTGAATAAAGTTAAGCCTGGCTTTCTGGTTTTCAGAATCCCATAGTTTGGGTTGATGATGACTGTAACTTCAGTGATATCTCTTAAACATTTTAAATATTATTTGTTACACTGACACATTTTTATCCTCACTTTGTAGCTCACACAGGAGCTTATTAGTCCTTTTGTCAGCTGCATAGTCATAGCAGCGTCCATAGCGTCCATTTGACTCTCCCCCCGCCCAATACATCCAAAGCCAGTCCTAGTGAAATGTGAACTGTGCAATAGTATGTTGCACACTCTTGCCAGGGCTGGGAGGGTCAGCAATAAAGTATATTTTATATATACTTTATATGTGTGTGAATATATAAGCATGTGAGTCAGAGGACAATGAGAAAATGAGAAAGAGGAAGCTCATAGACAGAGGGCTGAATAATGGTAGGTGCCAGATAAATTTGGAACAATAATCTGATTGCAAAATTGGAACCTTCAGTTGATTTTCAGATTACCTTTTAAGTAGACCAGTTATGAATATAATAAATTATACAGAAATCTAAGGTTTCAGAGTAGCAGCTGTGTTAATCTGTATCTGCAAAAAGAAAAGGAGTACTTGTGGCACCTTCGAGACTATAACAAATTTATTTGAGCATAAGCTTTCATGAGCTACAGTTCACTTAATCAGACTTCTACTTGCCAGTTTATTTCTGGGAGGATATGCTTCCTGAAAAATTCAAGTTGTGTTTTCAGAACTCCAAACTGATACCCACAAAATTCCTCTTGAGGTTAACTGGTGTGAGATTTCCACTTCAATGAAAGATAGGTTTCATATCAGTGAATGAAATATTGAATTAGGATACTAATAAAGCCATTTTAATACACATCTTACAATATTCATCCTTTGTACAGCTGGCAAATACACTCAACTTCTTCCTAGTCAGTGTCTTCCCTCAGAATTCAAGATCAGGATAAATAACATCTTTGGACACATGTGAATAACTCCCATTCTGGGATTAGGAACATATGGGAATGTATTGTGTGGATGAGCAGACTGTGTTGAAACAGTTCTCCTGCCCTAATGATGCTGACTTCAAATGAAAGGACATGCAGAAAGAAACCGTTTCTGGACTGATTATCATACATTGTATTAATAAGTCTACATGAAGGCTTGCTTAGTGACTTAAAGTAGCTTTAAAAAGCTATTTTTTCTAAGGAAAGTGAAATATGAAAGAAGACTGCTGGAATTTGGCTACATACTTCTATTATTATTAGTGTAATTAGTGTACTTCATAGTGAAAAGAATTAGTGAAAAGAATTAGTTAGAAATAAAGATCATATTGTGCATCTTTGTAAAATGCTGACAGTGGAGTCCTTAGTTACTCATAAAAAAAAAAGAAAAGATGAAATTAAGGGATTAACAAGTGAAAAGACATTTTGGAAACAGCAATTGTATTGTATCTTTTCAAAATACTAGAAGAGGGAAGTAAGTGTCTCTCTTCCTTTTTTTTTTAAATCTACAACTAATCTTTTTACTGAAATTGTCCAGTGCCACCATACGCACTCTGGGAAGGCCTGGATCCATATGTAAATTTCACTGTGCAGGACTTTTTTCCTTAATTGCAGTGATTTCAAACACCGCAGAACATTAGGGAAGTTTAGATTCAAATACAATCTTAGATGGAATAATTGAAACTCAACTTTATTTCTCAGGCCTCAATCATGTACTGTAATTTTTCACCTGTTTAGGGGTCTTGTGGTCACAAGATCTTGATCACATTGTGGTCACACTTGCGATTTTTGGTCACCTAACGCTGTGCATAAAATGAAGGGAAAGTTGTTCAACAACCAAAATATAGGGACATATTCTGATCTTGCTTACACCAGTGTAAATCAAGAGCAACTCTATCAAAATCAATGGACTAACACTGGAATAAGTTGGGATCAAAATAAAATCTAGATAGCCTTTCTGCTATCTAAGTATGGGGATTTCACCATTTTTTGTAAGTATAATAGTTACAAAAAGAAAATGGCTTGACATTTAGATACTTTGACATTTTCCATTGATATTAATAGGACTATAAAATTGTCATTCTGGGTGCCATTTACCAGTGAAGTGATGCTTCTTAATTACAAATGTTATGTCATTTGTTTTTAGATATAAAAGGTTATGGATTCCTTTATTTCTCACTTTGATGAAATCTAAATCAGTACAGAAGCAAAACCTTTGAAAAATAAAATATGAACTTTAAATAAGATTATAATCCCCTGGGGCATATACATGAGTAAAAGTGCTGCCATTCAAAGAATTAAGAATACATTTTCTACATATAACAGTTCTGCATTTGCAGATCTGAACTCTGCCTAAATATACCTTGAAAGTATGTAAAAGTAAAAATATTGAATTCAGCAATATAAAAAGTTTGTAACTCTTGTGGTCAACTGAATGCATCAAAAGAGCTTTCCTACAGAGCAAGGGTTTAATAAGCCCATTTTCAATGGAGAATTATTTGACGAGATGCATTTAGTACATTTTGTCAATCCATTTTGAAGCACTTGGAGGAGAGGAAGGTGATCAGGAATAGTCAACATGGATTCACCAAGGGAAAGTCATGCCTGACCAACCTGATTGCCTTCTATGATGAAATAACTGGCTCTGTGGATATGTGGAAAGCGGTGGATCTTGACTTTAGCAAAGCTTTTGACACAGTCTCCCACAGTATTCTTGACAGCAAGTTTAAAAAGTATGGATTGGATGAATGGACTATAAGGTGCATAGAAAACTGGCTAGATTGTCGGGCTCAAGGGGTAGTGATCAACGGTTCAATGTCTATTTGGCAGCCGGTATCAAGCGGAGTGCCCCAGGGGTCGGTCCTGGGGCCAGTTTTGTTCAACATCTTTATCAGTGATCTGGATGATGGGATGAATGGCACCCTCAGCAAGTTTGCAGATGACACTAAGTTGGGGGGAGAGGTAGATATGCTGGAGGGTAGGGATCAGGTCCAGAGTGACCTAGACAAATTGGAGAATTGGGCCAAAAGAAATCTGATGAGGTTCGACAAGGACAAGTGCAGAGTCCTGCACTTAGAATGGAAGAATCCCATGCATCTCTACAGGCTGGGGACTCACAGGTTACGTAGCAGTTCTGTAGAAAAAGACCTGGGGATTACAATGGACAAGAAGCTGGGTATGAATCAACAGTGTGCCCTCGTTGCCAAGAAGGCCAACAGCATATTGGGCTGTATTAGAAGGAGCATTGCCAGCAGATCAAGGGAAGTGATTTTTCCCCTCTATTCGGCACTGGTTAGGCCACATCTGGAGTATTGCATCCACTTTTGGGTCTCCCACTACAGAAAACATGTGGACAAATTGGAGACAGTCCAGCAGAGGGCAACGAAAATGATTAAGGGGCTGGGGCACATAAGTTACAAGACAAGGCTGAGGACTGGGCTTATTTAGTCTTCAGAAGAGCAGAGTGAGGGGAAATTTGATAGCAGCCTTCAACTACTTGAAGGGGGGTTCCAAAGAGGTGGAGCTAGGCTGTTCTCATGGTGGTAGATGACAGAACAAGGAGCAACGGTCTCAAGTTGCAGTGGGGGAGGTCTAGGTTGGATAATAGGAAAAACTTTTTCACTAGGAGGGTGGTGAAGCACTGGAATGGGTTACCTAGGGAGGCAGTGGAATCTCCATCCTTAGAGGTTTTTAAGGCCCAGCTTGACAAAGCCTTGGCTGGGATGATTTAGTTGATGTTGGTCCTGCTTTGAGCAGGGGATTGGACTAGATGACCTCCTGAGGTCTCTTCCAACCCTAATAGTGTATGATTCGATGATAGACTGAGAATAAGTTTTGTGCTGCAACAATGACAATGTTTAAAAGTGAACACCCAGAATGCTTAAATGCTTAAACACAAGAGTGTGGATCTCACAGTAGATTTTTCCCCCCCTAGTTTTGAAAAATGTTTTAACACCATTACACTGGATTTCTGAAAGAAAGGGTGAGTATACTTATAGGGTTCAGATTTAGTTCACAATTTACAAATCAATGACGCTGGAGTGACTTATTCTCCTTTCATGCCAAGCTATTTCTTCAGATTTAATACTGGAAATACAAAATATACAGAGAAAGATTTAGGGTCTAACTAGCTCTGCTTTGGATTATGATAATCAGGGCTGAAAGCAAATGTGCCTTTCTCTCTAATACAGTTGTTGCTCTAACTTATAACTCAACATGTGTAATTGCTTACATTAGTATTTTCTAACACATTAGCTCTGAACATGAAAGAAAAAAATTAGCCACATTTACTAATGATATCAAGTTCTTCACCCCAACATCTTAGCACATCCATAGATAACACAGTTTGCTATGTCAGGAGGCTTTGGCTGTCATTGCCTATTGTGCTAACTTCCCAGACTACAGTATTAATCTTAAAAAGGACTTGAAATTTAATTTGAAGTAATATAAACAATGAATATGTCAAGTCTGTTATGCTCTTTGTCATGCCAATGAATAATTGGTAAACACTTTTTGTTGTCATTGTTTGTAAACAAAATTTTGGATAAATTGACTAGGAAGCAGCAGAAGAAAAGTACTGGCAATCCAGACAACCTTTCTGATCCTTTCTGTGTTTTTCCTTGATAAATTCACATCAATTCAATTGGAACCCAATTGAAAGTCCATTGAAGTCAATGGAAAGAATCCTGTTGACTTCAACAGGCTTTGGATAGAGCTCTCAAAGTCTAAAAACAGAAAAAAGGGGGCTTTTCAATCCTTTGCTTTCTTCCTTTGATTTATGAGTGGGTAAAAGTAAATTTCTTCTGCTTCATTGAAATGTATTCTGCATGGTGATATGTCAGTCAGAATGATTTCACCAGAATAGTGATAACATTATACAGTGTCATGCTCATGGGATTATGCTATTGTTTCGGATTTAATTACCAAATTATCACACATTTCCCAAGCTTATGTTCATAAATTGAATCTATTGTCAATCATTTTACTGCTTCTGAATAGCAGAAAGGTGTCTATTGCTGGCGTACACTGCTGGACTCATTCTTCTCCATTGCTGGCACCAGGATTGTAGAAGCTATGTCTCTACTTGCACAAACCACTGAGAAATATACTGCTGTTGTTTGTCATCTGTGAATAGACACGTTTGAAAAATGCTTTTCTTTGATAGTTTTTAAGAAAACTAGTGTGAGAAATAGTCCTTACAAATGATGGAGGAAAGCTAGGTCGAGGAAATTATTATCTTTATCATAGTATTTCTAGAAGACAAGGAATTTTTATTCACATCCCAATGAACACATACAGCAGTTAAATTATGCAGTTTTTAAATTGGTAATGACAAAACTTGGCTGAATATTTTAATCTTTTATAGGTCCATTTTGCCTTTTATTAGGAAATGTTTTATTCTCTATTTAAAGGTCTTAAGGTCCTCTGGGTTAAGATGGGGAAAATTAAACAATCCTATAAGGTGTTTTCAGCTTGATCATGTTAATGTAACAGAAAGAATAATGAAAAATGGGCTGGATCCATGGAGGGCCCTCTATATGGAAAGAGGGCTGGCAAAGAGATGAGGTTATTCCATGTAAGGAAAAAAAGCTGGAGCCAGGTGAGGCCAGGGTGGGTTACTATTGTCTCCCCTCTTGTCCACAGAACATAACTGGAAAAGACATGGATGTATGTTACATTTTCTATTGACCTCCCCTGTACATTTGTGAGTCCTGGGTCAGTTGCAGTCAGGAGAGTTCCCTGGCAGCATGGCTTGATTGGACCCACCCAGTTAGGGAATAGACAGGGGTGAAAGTGGGCCGGTAGGGCGTACTGGTAAGAAGCCAATACCAGCCCATATGCAGCCCACGTTAAAGAGCTGCCATGGCAAAGGACCCTTCTTAACAAGCTGCCCTGGCAGTGCTTTAATGTCGTTGCCCCCATATAGGTAAGAATTTAATATTACTTTCACCCCTGGGAGTAGATGACTGCCAGGCGCTAGAGCTGTTATGAGATCCTAAGTCTCTTGGGATCTCCCGTATTTTGGAGTAGCTCCCATGGCTTTACCCTGTGGTGTAACCTCCATGAGAGAGTCTTTGTGGAGGGTGGAGATGGGCTGGCTCTGGTTTACAGTGTTAGTATTTTCTCACAAGAAACTGAAAAAGCATTAGATGAGCTGTTCAAGGGTATTAGGTTGATGATGTGTACTGAGTTTGGTAAGCAAGTTTGCAGCACAGCTTTCTCTTTTTCATTGCCTCACTATTTTTGTAGTTGTGTCATAATAAGCTTCTGCACTTTTGGTTCAAGACTAATAAGGCTTCTTGCATGATATTATGTGATATCATCTAATCTTTTAAAATTACTACCTAATTCTAGTTAAACTTTCTGACATTAGACATTAAGGGGAAAGCATCTGACTTGAAACTGAACTCATGAATGAAATTATGAGCTGTGATTTAGCTGCTAGTGTTCATTTTGCAAAGTTGCGCTTCCAGAACTCCCAGATTTAAGGAAAGTTGTACTGTTTCTTCAGAGTGAAGATTCAAAAGTTTGATCTTGTAGTAAAATTATAGGCCTTTGTCTGAGACAGCCTTCATTGAATGAGATCTATTTGAATGTATTTACTTCAGGACTTCATGAAGCAAACCTACTCTATCATCATATTTGGATGTGATAACCCACAGGTGTGAAGCCTTGCATTTATTATAGATCTGAATTAAAATACTTTTTTAAAAGGAATACTAAGCTGTAAGGGCAAAATTTTGTCATCAAAAGCTCAAATGAAATTCCCTGTGAAACAATATGAGCCAGAGTTCAGTCCCCAGCATTTTTATCTGGGATGTTTATGATGGTAATAATGAGTGTTCTCCCCCACGTTAAGAATTAGGAATTCCAGGCTCAGACTTTCTGAGGAACCAAAAATTAATTAGATTTGGGCATCCAAATTCTTTAGGTGGGCTTGAAAATCCTGTTCTTAGATTATAGAGAAGAGAATGCCATGTGTAGTCAATCATTTCTGCTAGGATTTGCCTGGCCAGGCCCGCTCACTAAAACTATCTGATCTTTTGAACTTTAGTTGTTTAATTAGACTCACTAAAGAGCACTCCAGGTCTGTTCTGAGCCTACAAAGCTTTGCTTAGGTAAATCAATTATTTAATTAGCTTTAATAGGTCTATGAATATGCAAGGCCAGGCCTCTTGCAAGATCAATCCTGCTTCCGAGGACTTGAGCTGGTTGGAAAGTGATATTTTTCCCATGAAAATTTGACAGAAATGAAAATGGTTTGTTTTTTTTTAAATATTTGCTGAATTATTTCTTCTTTTTCTTCTTCAGCATCCAAAAAGTTTTGACAAATTTCCATTTTGCACTGAAATACATTTTTTTCAGCAAAAAAATTTTGACCAGCCATACTAAAGAACCAGCCTCTGTAGGTTTGCTGTTGCTGGCAATGCTAATAAGAATAAAAGATAAGATTACTGGAGAGATTTGAATTTGAGGAAAGAGAATTTGAGGAAAGATGCTAAAATATCCTGCAATACAGATGAGACCAAAAAACCACTAAATACATAATCTTCAAAATAATTTTGGATACAATGGGACTTTAAAGTGCCTTAGGTTTTTGTTTCGAAATAGCAAAATCTGCGTGAATATTTTTGGGAAAACTTGTTATATGTCATTTCACCCAACCCTACTCTCCATCACCTCCATAAATGTGTACAATATTCTTTTACAATAAATCCAGAGGTCTTTAGTTAGTTGTTATTCATTTTTCACTTGGTTCTTGATCAGGCAAATTCCAATTTACCTCTGTTCCTCTCTCCTCAGCAGGCAGCCCCTCCATGGCAGGCAGCACACAAATATCACTACCTGTTACACTTAGCACTGTCCCCCAGTGCCAGCTACCATATTCATTATTTATGAAGTGGTCTTTATAAATCATTTTAAATAGAACCAGACTCTACTCCCTTTGTGATTTTATATCCCTCTATGTATAGCCCAAAATCATATAGGCTTCTTTTGTTGCCATGTCACATTGCAAGCTAATACAAAAATTACTGTCCACTATCACCCATAGGTTTTTTACATCACTACTGCATTCCTACTTCATTCCTTAAATATCTGTGTTTTGGCCTATTCCCTGCAGGTGTTAGTTTTTATGTTTCCAGGTTGAATCTCCTTTTGTTTTTACTGGCCCATTCTAACCTCTCTGGTCACTGAATGTTTTTCCTCTGTCCTCTACTGGTGTTTGAGACACCTCCCAGTTTAGAATAATTTTTAATTGCATGTAATGGTCCATTTATTCTCTCTTCTAGAGCATTAATAAAGGTGCTAATTTAGCACCACATACCCCAATCTTGATATATTGCTGGTTGTCATTATCCTTTTTTTATGGTTCCTCAGATAATTTTTAATCTATGTGACAGTGTTGATCACCAAGGCAATTTGAATGAATTTTTCAAGTAATATTTGACAAGACTTCTATCAGATGCTTTTGTAAAGAGTGTATTACATCTACTGCATTTAGTAAAAAATCAGATCAAGCATATCTTACATGAATTGCTCTTTACAAACCCAAACTGTTTATTGATCATAATTCTTCTATCTACTAGATGCATATCTTTTTCTTTAAATATTTATTTTATTATTTTATTGAGGATTAAAATTTTCTATATGGTTAAGAACTGTAATTAAACTTTGTTGCTTGTTTTTAGGGCTGTTGATTAATCACAGTTAACTCACACGATTAACTCAAACAATTTAATCATGATTTAAAAATTAAACATGATTAATTGCAGTTTTAATCATACTGTTAAGCAATAGAATACCAAGTTAAATTTATTAAATATTTTGGATGCTTTTCTACATCTTCAAATATATGGGTTTCAGTTACAACACAGAATACAGAGTGTACACTGCTCACTTTATATTATTACTTTTATTACAAAAAGCTGCACTGTAAAAATTATAAACAAAAGAAATAGTATTTTTCAGTTCACCAAGTACTGCAGTGCTATCTCTATCGTGAAAGTGCAACTTACAAATATAGATTTTTGTTACATAACTGCACTCAAAAGCAAAACAATGTAAAACTTTAGAGCCTACAAATCCACTGAGTCCTACTTCTTGTTCAGCCAATTGCAAAAAAACAAGTTTGTTTACATTTATGGGACATAATGACAAATGTAAATTATTATTTACAATGCCACCAGAAAGTGAAAACAGGTGTTTACATGGCACTTTTGTAGCAGGCATTGCAAGGTATTTACATGCCAGATATGCTAAACATTCATACGCCCCTTAATGCTTCGGCCACCATTCCAGAAGACATGCTTCCATACTGATGACACTCATTAAAAAAATAATCCATTAATTAAATTTGTGACTGAACTCCTTGAGGGAGAACTGTATGTCCCTTGCTCTGTTTTACCTGCATTCTGCCATATATATCATGTTATAGCAGTCTCGGATGATGACCCAACACATGTTGTTCATTTTATGAACACTTTCACTGCAGTTTTGACAAAGCGCAAAGAAGGTAGCAATCTGAGATTTCTAAGATAGCTACAACACTGAACCCAAGGTTTAAGAATCTGAAGTGCCTTCCAAAACCTGAGAGGGACAAGGTATGGAACATGCTGTCAGAAGTATTAAAAGAGCAACAGTCCAATGCAGAAACTACAGAACCCGAACCACCAAAACAAAATATCAACCTACTGCTGGTGGTATCTGACTCAGATGAAGAAAATGAACATGCATCAGTCCACACTGCTTTGGATCAATACCGAGCAGAACCCATCATCAGCATGGATGCATGTCCTCTGGAATGGCGGTTGAAGCATGAAGGGACATATGAAACTTTAGGGCATTTGGCACGTAAATATCTTGTGACACTGGCTACAGCAGTGGCATGTGAACGCCTGTTCTCACTTTCAGGTGATATTGTAAACAAGAAGCAGGCAGCATTCTCTCCTGCAAATGTAAACAAACTTGGTTGTCTGAGCAATTGGCTGAACAAGATGTAGGACTCAGTGGACTTGTAGGCTATAAAGTTTTACATTGTTTTATTTTTAAATTCAGGGTTTTTTTTACATAATTCCAGATTTGTAAATTCAATGTTCATGATAAAGAGATTGCACTACTGTACTTGTAATAGGGGAACTGAAAAATACAATTTATTTTGTTTTTACAGTGAAAATATTTATAATAAAAATAAATATAAAGTGAGCACTGTACACTTCATATTCTGTGTTGTAATTGAAATCAAGATATTTGAAAATGTAGAAAACATCAAAAAATAATTCAACAGTATTCTCTTATTTAACAGCATGATTAATTACGCTATACTCATGATTAATTTTTTTAATTGTGTGATTAATCGTGATTAGCTTTTTTTAATTGCTTGACAGCCCTATTTTTAATTTGGTTTTATTCCTCTGGTCCTTTATTGCCTCATGGGTTTATTTTAGATGGTCTATCTTTTGCTCAGGAAGTTTAGTTTTTGTATAGTATTCACTAGGTGGCAAATATTAAATATGAACTCTTCCTCTTATGTTCTGAGATTCTGCAGGATTTTTTGAATCATTAGCATTTACCAGTGTTATTAGTGGGACCTCATTTCAATACCTATCCAGGATTTTGTTGCCACTCCATGTATTGTATGAAATTATATTATCAACTGTTTGGGAAAAGGCTTTGTATCCTGTTTATCTGTACTGTGAGGTATCTAGAAAAAGTCTAAGTACTGGGGGAAAAAATAGAGGCCATCTGATAAGGTAAAAAAAAATCTCAGATTTCCTGTAAGATTGTTAAGTTAAATGCTGTCAAAGTGGCAATTACACCTACATTACTTTCATTCAGCAGTGAGTCAAATAATGATAAGACATTATGGGCCACAGTTTCAAAATGCATTTCTTAAATTCCTACCATATTCCTGGTTCATAGGAACAAAGCTATTCTATCAGTCAGTATGATTTGGCATTTCTAACTGTCATTGTCTTCAGGAAAAGCATAAACTAAGATTTACTGAGGTTGAAATCCCAATCCACGGGCCTAGTACTGCAACCCCGCCACGTTTCAATGAAAATTTGTGCACACAGGCCATGTGGGACTGAGTCCGATAGCATGAGACTTGGAAAGTAACAATTTACCACCATTCACTGCATCTTACATTACTTATTTTTCACTAATTTGATATAACTAAATAGAGTGAAATATAACAAAATGCTATGTATGTGGTACTACACTTAATAAAACTCACCAGTAAGGTTGGGTTGATAAATAATCATATAAAGTGCTATGGTATTTCTATATATCTGTGATATTTTGAAGGTGTCTTGAACTGTGATAACTATAGCCCTGTTCCAGCAAAGTACTTAAGCACATGCTTAATTTTAACCATGTCAGTAGTCCCATTTAATATAACGGGAATACTCCATGCTTAAAGTAAGTTTAACTGCTTTGCTGGATCAGGGACTATGTTCTGAAATTATCTTCCTTAGGATGGAACTTAAATTAACAAAAAACAATAACATGTACAGTGCATAAGGCTAATATTATCTCATCACTACATTATGTTGCATATTAAATTGATATTGGAGTGCATGGGATAAATAATATCATGCACTTTTTAGAGACCCTCACAGTATCTTGGACAGTTGAGCTAGAGAATCAATTTAACATTTCATTCCCTTTCCTTTCTTCAGTATAAGCTCTTAATATTTTAAGGTAAGTCATTTACTCTTTAGTTTCCTGTTAATTTTTAAAAATAGAACAATATAGGAAAATGACTTAAAGGAAACATATTGTTTATTTCCATTTTACTTCACTTTCAAGTACCTCTTTCAGTAACTGCTGGTGTTTTCCAACTTGATTCATTCTACAAGGCCTGTGTCATGGATTTAAATGGAGGCTTATATCTTGACTGATTCTACATATTGCAATAATGTGCTTTGAAGTCATTATGATATACTGTGTCACAGTAAACTCTTAGAACTGTACAGTGTCTATTCATTAGCTGCTTTTTAACTTTGGACCTTTGAAAATTTATCTTATCAAGATGGGATAAGGATCTATCAAATTATTATTATTAACATTATTATAGTGTCTAGGAGACTCAGGACTGGCCCTGAACCCCATTTGTGTTAGGGGCTGTACAAACACAGAACAAAAAGACAAATGCTGCCCCACAGAAATTACAATCAAAGTATAAAAAAGAGACAATAGATGGATACACGGAGACTACCAGGGGAGTACTGAGGAAACACTGAAACTATATTGGTCAGCATGATAAGCTGTAGTCAGCACACCAGCAGCCTAACTATTGTAGGAATTTAGTGACACAATTTGTGAATGACAGCGGCCAAGGAGGCCACCATACATCCTGAAATTTTGGCCAACTGCCTTCAACCTTATTAAATCCATAACAGGATTACCTCTCAGAGGAACATGTGTTGCCAACAAAAGGAAAAAGGGGATGGATCTGTCCCTTTTCATTGCTCAGATCTAGAGCATACCATTCGCAGAGCTCAACCTATTTACTTAAACTAAGACCCATCAGAGCCTGTGCTACCCAATGCCTTTTCTAGCCTGCGATTTAGAACAGCTAATAGCTTGGGAAACCACCATGCCTTGGAAGATGGTTCAGGCTTCTCTGCAAGTTCAACCCCCTTTTGTAAGCAAGATGTGTTGATGCCTGATTTGCAGGGAAAAGGGCTTCATCCTAAGTCTCTCCCCTTGCAGGTTTGAGATAAGCATCCCCAATAACTACCTGATGAAAAGCAGTTCTGACACTCTGATGCCTGGACCTACCACACACAGTTGTGACCCTGTGAAACTAAAAATCACACATCCATTCCAATTCAGCAATTGGTTTATATCAACCAACTGTCTAACTGCTTGAACATTCACGCCAACCAACTGTGAAGTCCTCAAATACCAATGTTATCCAAGCACAAAAATTCTTCTCTCCCCCAGCCAAACAAGCAACTGTTGAAATCTATGAAATCCTTACAAGTTCACACAAAACAATTGCACAACTTGCCAAGTCCACAGGAGCTCGCGCAGCTGATCCAACTCCCTTAATATCCATATTAGTGTCAAAGTCTGTGATACCCACACCACATAAAACCACAAGAATGCTTCAGTCCAGGTGACTGTAGAATTCTTCTACTTTTGCACTGTTCTGTGAAAATCCCAAATTCAACTGTAAGACAAAAAACGCGCAACTCTTATTGGCATTCACTCATAATAGCATGTGGTGTGGGGAGGGGATGGCAGGAATGATTTTGCAGTGATGAGTAGAGCAAGAAAGAGGACCTCTTCCATACTTCTTAACTGTCCTGCACCCCAGCTAGCATGTGGCAGCTATCTGAGAGCTCCCCTCCCAGTGGACCTGGCTTATTGGCTGACTGCTGTCACAAGACAACCCCAGGGTTTTGACTACCTTCTTGGTCCCACCCTGCAAATCCACAGTAGCTATGAAGGCCAGACTGCCTTCACTTACATTTAGAGCCTTATGAGTATGTATATTAATGAAACACATGCAAGGCAGAGGGCCTGACACACACATCAGTGCAACTCTGAATAACAGTGATACTTTTGATTTATAATGATGTGAATACAGGGAGACTCAGTCCCACAATGTGTATAAAACACAAAGTAGGTTTCTGTAATCCTAGATTAACACATAAAAAACTAAATGAAATGACATTTTGTAGTGATATAATTTAAATAATAGCATCTGAAGCGTGTCCCAAATATCAGCCCGTAAACATTTTAATGTGATATCTCCATCTGTGATTTTTTAAGAATCACCATTTCCCCCCTGTTTAGCCATTTCTCACTCTTTAGGTCTTTGAACACCAGCAGGTCATTGCCAAGTACCTGTGTCCTCCAGGTTAGCTAATGAGAGTTTGTTCTGTTTTCTGAGTGTTTCTCTTGCACAATAAGACTCGTTTTTCCATCATCAGTATCTTGTTATCTCCACTCCTTCACTGAACTCAGTGGTCTCTGTTGAATGCCATGAGAGTGTTTCAAACTTTCCTACCTTGGAGAGATTGAGAATGAGGTGGGAGTGTTGATACACTTAAAAGTTTATCACATTGCTACTTGTGCAGCACTGGAATACAAAATAAAAAACATGGCTTCCTAAATAAAACATGATTTCACTGAGTTCTTTCCATGTCTGTTTTACCTACAGAGGTAAGGATATCCTAATATAGAGTTTATCAACTTAAAAATTATATATTTATAAAAAGAAAATGCTGTTTGTTAGAGTTCCCTATTCTTGGACAATTGGAAATAGACTAGAGGACCTTGTTTCATTTTTACTTATTGTTTTTCATTCTGATTCTAATGAAACGACACAGTTCTGTAATGTTTGTGTAGGAAATATTAAATCCAAGCTGAAAATTGTTGTTCTTGGATTTTTGTTTTAATATAATTGACACATTTTTTATTTTGTTTTATAAAAGCTTTTTTTTAACGAAAGTGTTGAGCCAAATTTGAGACGATGAAATCCCTCTCAGTGGATCTCAAATCTTAGTAATTGGTTTATGGATGTATCTTTTCTCTTCATAGGAGAAAATAAATAGCCATTTGAAAAATACCCTTCGTCATACCAAAGCTTGTTATCAACTCCAATTGACTAGATTTTGGATCAGGCTCTTAAACTTTTTCCAGTGAAATGTAAGGCATATATAATTCTTTCAAAATAGTTCAATTTCCCCTTTCTTCAGATTATGTTTTCTTCCTCTTAAGAGTAAGGAGGGGTATTCTGGACAGTGAGAAAAGTTGAAAGTTTCTAAAAGAAAGTTCCAAAAAAGCTCCAAGGAAGACATTGTTGGTTTCTGGGGAAAAGGGAGGAACTGAATGCAATTTTTCTGATTTGCATATATATGAAGAGGTGATAGAAGGAGGTTTCATTTGGTTTCAGTCTTTTGAATAAAATATGGATATTTTAAATGAAAATGCAAGTAGATGTAGTGCTTTCTATTCAGCTCGCCCTGGATTGTACATAAGGGAAGGACTGAAGGCTAACCTGACTAGTCATCATAATTCGTAAAGGTGCTAAATTGTTAGAGTCCCTCAGATAGAAAAGAGCTAGTAAGGCTCTTCAGGGGAGGCTTTTTATTTATGCTGTAAATTATGAGCTGCAGAGAGGTCCAGAGCATCTTTCAAAGGAGCCAAGAGGGTTGATAAGAAGGAGACACTGGCAAGACTTACAATAGGAAAAGAATCATGCTGGATTTTCACAACAAGGATGGACCAGATGATCGGTATTTCTAAGCAAAATCGGAATGCTTACCCTTGGGCAATTAGGCACCAACCTTTGGCGGGTAAAGCTGTGTTAATGGGAGCCATGTACATAGGCACTGTTTAAATTCTAATATATTGTTTAAAGTTTAATACTTTGATAGTGATTAGTAATGTGTGTGTGTGTGTGTGAGTGGTGGGTTGGGGTTTTTTTGTGTGGAATGGGTTCAGGAATTCTTGTTTTGCATAAAGAATGTGTAGGCCAATGTGTAAAATTCCCCTTTACACAAACTAGGGTATAATATTAACACACTAATACTGTTTTACAGAGATGTTAAGAGACTGTGTTCATAGTGTTTTGCAAAATTTTATCAATTAAAGTTTGCTGTGTGTGAATGTGTACAGTATTGTTGTGATGGGGTGAGATTCCCACACTGGCCCTGGAAAAGCAGAATTGGGCCAAGTGGGCCCAATCAGCTAATTCGGCTGCAAAAAAGGGAGCTTTCAGCTGGAGGCAGCTAATTAGAGAGAGGCTCACCTGTGCAGGAACAGGCTGGGCCTATAATGCCAGGAAGCTGGCTATAGACTGGGGCTACTACTGAGAAAAGGTAGTTCCTCCATGGGAAGAGGGAGGAGGATTTTTGGAGCTGGACATAGAAGGGGAACAGAGTGTAGGAAACATTCCAGGGAAGGAGCAATGAGGGCAGAGAAAGGAAGCCCAGAACAGCTGAGTTGAGGGTACCCGGACTGGAACCCTGAGTAGAGGGTGGGCCTGGGTTCCCTCACCAACCACTATGGCAGTGGCACTGGGCCAGTAAATGGGAAGATTGCCTAGGACTGTTGAAGGCATGAACTCCAGATGAGGGACCACTGACTGATCTAGTCAAAGGGCTAAGTGACAAAGAGGATGCTGTGGGTTCTGGAGCAAGAGGAGCTGCAGACCAAAGTCAGAGTGATGGTTTGCAAACCTTGGACAGAGGCACTGACCTCAAAAGCTAATCCCCAGAGTAACGAGGAGGAGGCGCCTGACCAGTGGGGAGTGAAGCATCCCGTAACACTGTCCTATAATAGGGTTGGTGTCGTAATGGATGTATTACAAAACAGAATCTTAGAGTTTTGGGGTTCTAAGTAAGTGAAAAAAAAATACCTCCCCCCATTCCCACTTCCTTCATGCTTCAGCTGCATGTTCCTGCTGAATGTCTGTACTTTGGATATCCTCCAGCAAGAGTCTACTACCTGACTTCATCAATAATGAAGTCTCTCATTACAGACCCAATGTCATCTGGAAAGGAGGATTTCTGAAGAGTGAATAAAACAGCTGTTACCTAGTGTGGGGTGGAATCAATGACTTTATACAAATTTGCAGCTGCCAAGTACTAAGTTTAATGGTTGAAAGGCACTGTACAGGAAAATTACATGTTTCTTAACTATTGGTTTCAGTACCTAGATTAAAAAAAAAATCTCATGGCTTTTTTTCAAGATAAGATTCTTGTTTTTCACAACATTCATTAAGAGATGATGACTTAAATTCAAATTCTCTGACTGACTCAAATCAGAAATTCTATCTTCTTACACAAAATGGGTCACAAAACGGGAAACAATTATTGGCTGGAGTTGTCAATAAATCAAAAAGTTGCTATATTTTGGCTTGATTTTCAGAGTCAGCACCTATGAAAATTAGGCCATTTATTTTTGGAATTGTGGGAGGTCTTCTGTTTTAAGTGTTGAATGCATAATTGACAGAATATTTTGAAAAAAACTAAAAATATGATGTAACAATAATTTTTGAATCTTTAAGAAATTTGCAAGGAGGATTCATTTTTAGAATATCAAAAGCTTGGTGCCATAATTACTAAGAAAACATTTTCAACTGCATGTAGCATGATGATTCATTTTGCTGGTACTAAATCATATGCTCACTTTAGGATTAACTTCATTTTGGGGCCAGGATTGATCAACATTACAGAGAGAAGCTGGGATATAAATTAAAACTCAGTTGCTCAATACTGTCTTTCCCCTCCATCAAGTCACCGTGCAATGCAGAAAATATAAGATCTTACTAGTTTATTCATTACCAAAGAACTATGGGCCAAATCTGGAGGTTCTTACTTGTGCAACCCTCCCTCCCCCACGAAGTCAATTTAAAAATAAAAGCTTAATGACTGATATTTAAAGTCACAACCATTAACAGCATTGTGAATTGTGACTTTTATGGCACTCTTAACTTTGTCTCCTTATATCTTGTTGGCATAGCATATATATGTCTGGTGTAACTTTATTGAAACCAGTGGAGTTCCTCCAGGTATGAATTTGGTCCAGGGTCCTCTAACAGAGGTTCAGAAAAGACTAAGTAGTGTTAAAAAACTAGTGGATTCTTTAATATGCCATAGATCACATTGGATTCCATTTATTTTGACCACATTACTCAGGGCAGCTACTTTAGTAGAACATCTCCCATTGATTCAGTTTAGCCCAGTGACAGCCAATGGATGGATTGCTGCTTAACTATCTGTGCCTCACATTTCTTATCAGTAAATTAGAGCTCTGAAAGCAATGGATGAAAAGCTATATGTTATTTATGATTATTCATTTTATCTGATCATAACTCATCTGAATAATGAAATGGCAAACAGCTGTCAGACAACCCAAACAGTACAGCTGTGATAAATGAAGAGGGGTGGGGGTAGCTCCCTTCTATGGACACCCAGCCAGCCAGTTAGCTATAAAGTCCCTCTTGGTGGCTGTTCTCTTCTTGCTTTACCTGTAAAGTGTTAACAAAGTCCCCCAGGAAAAGGAAAGGGAGTGGGCACCTGACCAAAAGAGACAATGGGAAGGCTAAGACTTTTTAAAAATGGGAAAAAACTTTCCCTTTGTCTCTCAGTTGTTCTCTCTTGGCTGAAGAAACAGGGGCAGCAGGAATGTTGTGTAAAGTTTGAACCAGGTATGAAAAATTATCATCCATACCTAGAAGGATTCATTGGGACAGGGAATGTTTAGATAGAAGCAATCAGGTTTATTTCTTTATTTTGGCTTGTGGCTTTCCTCTGTGCTAAACTCAGGTATTTTTGTTTTCTTTTGTAATGTTAAGCTGGACCCCAGGGAGCCATTCCTGGTGTTTAACTCCTTTTCAGTTGCTTTATAACATCTAGCAAAAAATGATTTTCCAGATGTTTCCTTTCTTCTCTTTTTTTTAATAAAATTTACCTTTAAAAAAAACTTGATTGGCTTTGTGTCTGAAAAGGTCTGTACATATGTTTTTCAATTAGCTGGTGGCAACAGCTGGGTTTCCCTTTTGTTTGTTTTCTTTCTCGGCTTCCCTGAGGGAAGGGTGGAAAAGCCGAGGGGCCTCAGGGAAAACTTCCCAAGTGCGTTTTCCCAGGATTTGCAAGAGGCAGATTTTTCCCCTTGGGTGGGCAGCATTTACCAAGCCAAGGTGAGAGAAAAGCTGTAATCTTGGGAATTTAATACAAGCTTGGCGTGGCAAGTATTAATTTTCAGAATCCTTGTGGGCCCCCACCTTCTGCACTTGAAGTGCCAAAGCGGGGAATCAGCCTTGACAACAGTCTTCTCTATTTTTTCACATACTGCATTCTTTGTGTTCCCGGAAGTTCCACAGAATAATCTCAGCATAGTGAACATGGTGATAATAATTTGTCCCGGGAGCATCTTAGTGCCCTCAGGAGACCCACTTCTGAGAAAATGCACTGGAAATTGTTGTGGTTGTAACCTCTGAAATAAAATTGATTAAAAACTCATTGTAACCAAAAGTTAGCAAAGACACTTCCTGCAGGATGTTCTATGTGGCATTCATAAAGTAGATAAATGATATGTATGAAATGCAGTACAAATGAAAGAAAAGGAAACTACACTCAGATACTATAGTGATGAGAGCCATGTAAGTACCTAAAGAGACGGAGATAGAAGGATCATTTTTTTTCAGTCAACTACTTGTTATGCAGCTGGTATTCATCAGGTGGCACACCACCCTTTTTTCCCTTCATGCATACTCTCCATCAAGCTGTGCATGCACCTCTATACTGGAACATCCTGAGCACTGGAACATTTACATCACTCTCACGTCTCATATATTGAAGTGAATATGCATTGCTCTTCATCTTACTTTCTCCCTTTTGTGCAGAACTGCGGGGTCTGATGCTTGAGTATGGGTTATTTGCAGTCCAAGCTCTGGGACCCTCCCATATCACAGGATCCTAAAACCTGGACTCCATCCCAAGCCCGAATGTCAACACCACAATTAAACAGCTCATTAGTCTGAGTCAGTTGGCACAGGTCAGGCATGTGTTTTTAATTGCAGTGTAGCCATACCCTATGAGGCAGGTTAGTTTACTGGTATGCCTCAGACACAGCACATCTACTCTCTGCCTGACTTCCTGGGCATTTTGTAGTTGCCAGTTATTTATAGTTGCTTGTGAATAATAGTATGTGTTTGCTGAAAATACACTGTACTGCTGAAAAGACAAATATCCCTCAGGTTTTTCTTGTGTATATATCCAAACGTCAGAGGTTCTTCAGCAAAGGTAAATACTCGTGTGTGCTAACTGATTATTTAATACAATACTTGTTTTACATAATGCCCCAGCTCCTGGAGGCAAGTGATTATGTGAGCATCTCAGTTTTCATTATTAATAATAATAATAATTAATTAATAACCAATATGCTTCTAGCCCTTGTGGCTGTGAAATTAATCTTGAAATTGTGACTTGAGTGAACGCTAAAGTGTCTCAGAAACCACAAGTCAAATAACCCCCCCCCCCCCGAATTATTATTATTTATTATTTATTTAGGCTAATCTCATATTTTTGTGGCCTGAATTCATGATTTTTTTATATATTTGGGGTATGTAGTTCTGATACTGATAAACAGCACTTATATTCTTTACCTTCCCCTTCCTCCTCCCTGATCATTGATGTTTGACTTACTGTTTCCATTTCCTTTTGATCCCTTCAGAACAGTGCTTGACTACTTCACCAATAGTGGCAGAGCAGGGAGGGACAAGAAAAGAGATTAAAAATCCAACATACAGGCAGCAGTTATAAAATGTTAGACAGAGATTTCTTGTTTTTTGCCTTTAGAATGCAGCAGATTATCCCAATTGGCAGGTATTAAAAACAAAACAATTCCCAGGGAATAATGCTTCCAGGTTTCATATGAGCTCAATGCAAATACCTTGTCAACACTTATTACCCAAGCCATGTTACAGCTGCCAAAAGATCCTACTTATCACAGCCTCAAACATTCAAAAATAACGAGTCAGGCTCCAAAGTTTCATGAGGTTGGCTCAAAGAAACATGACTTTTTTTAAAATAAACTTTTTGTTTGCCTTTTGTTTTTTACACATTAGGGTATGCTTTGGTCAAGCTTTCATACTTTTCTGCAGAACCATGAGAGCTAGATGCTTATTTAAAAAACACTGAGGTCCTCACAAAAATCCCTGGACTCCAGGAGTGGGGTCTTTTTAAGAAAAATACCAAATACTGCAACACTCATGATAAAATTGTGAGACTTGGTAAAACTCCACAAAAATGCCCTGCCAAGTTTGATTTTTATCTTGGAACCCCCCCTAAAATTTACATTGAACTGAAGCCCAGTCAATGCGAGTAGAACTGTGGTTTGTGATATAATCTTTAGACCATATTGAGTTTCACTCTGACAAAATATTACTTAAAATGTCTGTCATTTATATATATAGTTAGGGCCCTACCAAATTCACAGCCATGAAAAACACATCACAGACTTTGAAATTTGGTCTCCCACTGAGAAATCTGGTCCTTTGTGTGCTTTTCATAGATTTCATAGATATTTAGGCCAGAAGGGACCATTATGATCATCTAGTCTGACCTCCTGCACAATGCAGGCCATAGAATTTCACCCACCACTCCTAAAAAAACCTCACACCTATATCTATGCTATTGAAGTCCTCAAATTGTAGTTTGAAGACCTCAAGGAGCAGAGAATCCTCCAGCAAGTGACCCGTGCCCCATGCTAGAGGAAGGCGAAAAACCTCCAGGGCCTTCCAATCTGCCCTGGAGGAAAATTCCTTCCCGACCCCAAATATGGCGATCAGCTAAACCCTGAGCATATGGGCAAGATTCATCAGCCAGATACTACAGAAAATTCTTTCCCGGGTAACTTGGATCTTACCCCATCTAAAAACCCATCACAGGCCATTGGGCCTATTTACCATGAATATTTAATTACCAAAACCATGTTATCCCATCATACCATCTCCTCCATAAACTTATCGAGTTTAATCTTAAAGCAAGATAGATCTTTTGCCTCCACTACTTCCCTTGGAAGGCTATTCCAAAACTTCACTCCTCTGATGGTTAGAAACCTTCGTCTAATTTCTAATCTAAATTTCCTAGTGGCCAGTTTATATCCATTTGTTCTTGTGTCCACATTGGTACTGAGTTTAAATAATTCCTCTCCCTCTCTGGTATTTATCCCTCTGATATATTTATAGAGATATAAATATATATATTTACCCTGTTCTATATAGATTTCACGGGGGAAAACCAGAGTTTCTCAAATTAGGGATCCTAACCTAAAGGGAATTACAGGGGGTATCAAAAGGTTATTTTAGGAGGCCCGCAGTATTGCCACCCTTACTTCTGCACTGCCTTCAGAGCTGGGTGGCTGGAGAGTGGCGGCTGTTGGGCAGACGACCAGCTCTTAAGGCAGCACCCCACCAGCAGTAGCACAGAAATGTGGATGGCAATACCATACCATGCCATCCTTACTTCTTCGCTGCTGCTGCTGCTGGTGATTGCTCTGCCTACAGAGCTGGGCTTCCAGCCAGCAGCTACCGCTCTCCAGGTGCTTGGCTCTGAAGACAGCACCACGGCCAGCAGCAGCGCAGAAGTAAGGGTAGCAATACCTCAACCCTCCTGCCCCCCAATAACCTTGAGACCCCCTCCCCACACACACAACTCCTTTTTGAGGTCAGGACTCCTGCAATTACAACACCATGAAATTTCAGATTTAAATAGCTGAAATCATGAGGTTTACCATTTTTAAAATCTTTTGACCGTTTAATTGACCAAAATGGATCGCGAATTTGGTAGGGCCCTACATATAGTGATCATAATGGAAGATGGACTGTATATACCATTCTAGTATATACCATACTATTCTAGTAACATTTCATAGTCTGTGCATATGCAAAATATGATACTGCCAGCAGAAGAATGAGCATAGGAAAAGTTCATCTTTGAAGTGCTCCCTTTGATAGTTTCGGTGAACATAGTGCTGAACCATAACTAAATGTATATATGGACTGTAATTCTGGAATCAGAACTTTGAAATCAATTGTGACACTTTGTTCCTCAAAGTAGTACCCTGGAACTCCCATATTTACCACTGACATGATCACGATATGTTTTGTACAAAGTATACCTTGTGCAGTATCATTTTAAAAGTCTTGATCTGTTGAACATAAATTCCTGTTGAATTGTTTATTCTATCATTATATGTGAAGTCATGAAATATTGCTATATGTGTCACTGAAATATGTTGTGAAGTTGGCAAATGCCCACAGCTGGCCCTTCAGTTGCAACAAAGGAGCAGCCATCACTGGCCAAACAGGCATCAGGGGCTCATCAAGAAGAATCCACTATCCCAGAGGCTTCTCAGAGAAGGCATGTACACAATGGGGGACTGCCTGACCCCCATGTCAGAACAAGCACCTTTCTAGCAGCTGGGAGAAGGCATATAAGAGGGACAGTGACATCAGGACTTGACCTCCCCTTTCCCACCATCTCAACATCTGGAAGACAAAGATTTTGAAATAGGAAGATTGGTCTCCAGCTGGAAGGAAGTTCAGTCTGAATACTGATAACTGTAACATCCAATGAACTATGAGACTGTTTGATTCAAACCTTGCTTCCTTTGTTAAAGTTAGAATTTAGTCTGTGTTTCTATTTTTATTTCTTAGGTAACCAACTTTGATCTCTTGCCTGATACTTATAATCACTTAAAATCTGTCTTTCTGTAGTTAATCTTATAATATATAAATTTAAAACTGTGTGGATTTTTTTGTAAAAGTGCTCTGATTACAAAGGCTGGTACATGCCCACTTTCCTTTGAAGAAGTGGTAAATGTATTAGTTAGCTTGCACTGTCCAAGGGAATCTTGCAGTGTAAGATGGTATAATCCTGAGGTACAAGGCTGGGAGCTTGGGCAATTTGCCTCTCTGTATATGGTTCATGAGTGGCTCAGGGACTATTCATGATATTAGCTGGGTATGTGGCTCCAAATGTTGATGGCTGAGTTATCACAGCATTTGGAGGGGTTTGCTGCTTGTCACTTACATCACTGCCCAGGCTGGAGAGTTAAGGGGGCACAGCAGTCTTGCAGTTCCAGGTTGTACCCCAGGGATCCTATCACATCAGGGCATCCGATTCAAGCACTGTTATCTTCAGTTCAAGCAAACTGCTTCAAAATAGACAGATCTTCCAAAAACAATATTAGTGCCAGAGGAGGCTGTTGTCTCATCTGAAAAATTTGGTCACTATTGAATGTTATAAAATAAGAGTGGGTCTTTGTCTCCAGAAGAATCCTATTCAGATTAGTACAGAAAAAATAAAGGTTAAATAAAAAATATAAAAATGTCAGACATATGGCACTGTAGTATTCAGTGCATAATTAACTATTCTAGTAACATTTCATAGTCTATGCATATGCAAAATATGATACTGCCGGCAGAAGAATGAGCATAGGAAAAGTTCATCTTTGAAGTGCTCCCTTTGATAGTTTCAGTGAACATAGTGCTGATCCATAACTAAATGCATTAGATATAAAATTCAATCTTTACATAGACTACTTTTAAAACATACGGAGGCCATGGAAGAAACAATGCTGGCAAATCTTTATATCTTTCTAGCTAATGACTTAGCAGAAAGTATCAGAATAAAGCAGGAATGACCTTTTCAACCACTTTCTGAGATCATATCTTTCCATATATAAGGCCACTGCAGAGCTTCATAGCTAATGCAAAATTAGTCTAATTAATCTGGCTGGGAAACACCTTCTATTTGTAGATAGTTTAATCTTGTTCTAACTGATAGTTTCCTCTTCAGTTAAAACATGTTTTTAAAAAGTTGGACAAAGACAAGACAATCCATGGGTAAGGATGGAATGACCTTCTTTCAGAGAAACTTAGATCAATGGTCTAATGCACCATATGCACTGGTAACAAAAGCTAGCTTCTGAGAAATGCCATTACATCCCAAAATATGATATGTTACTAGTCAGTTCATATTTTTCAGATTATGATGCAATATATATATGAAAAATCTAAGGATAGTGCTGTTGTCTCTTGTTCTGCGTCTGCACGATGTCTAACATAAGGAGACCCCAGTCTCAGCTTGGGCAGCTAGGTATTACTGTAATTCAGATAAGAATGAGAGAGGATGAATATTTTCTTCTTATTTATGAACCAAATATAAGATAATTCTTTCACATTCAACCTTTGAAATGCTGAAATTCTCATATCTAAAGACAATGAAAGCATTTAAAAAAAATCAGACTCTCATAGCAAAGATTAAACAAACAGTGGAAAATTGAGACTTTTCAGCTATTTAAAAGCAATGTCTATTAACCTGACTTTAACAGCTGGCAGGTTCAAGTTTCTTTGGTATTCCTGAAGGACAATTAATCTTAGTTACATATTTTAACCACCAATTATATTAATTGTGATACAAGAGCGGTCTGTTTTCTTTGTTTCAGTAATCACTCTCAAGTGTTTAAGTCAATTCAAGAACAGTTGTCAAGAAATGACAATGAGAAACTAAATTTAGCTAAACCTGGAGATGAGAGAATCCATTTTTTTAAAAGACAGATTACATATACAAGTTGAAAATAAAAGGATAACTTTTACTTTGTATCATAATTACCAAAACTTATAACAATCATGGTGAATATAACTTTATTCCATGAGTATTTCCATGGATTTCAATGAAACTTTTCACAGAGCAAGGACAAAATTCCGCCACCTTTACAAACACTAACACAGCAGTTTCTATTCATTCAGCCAGTAATAGGAAGTGAAATGTGATTAACACTTTTAACTTTCCATCCATCAAAAAAGGCACAGGTGGGGTACACACAAGCTAACAGGTTATAATATATTTTTGAAGACACCGACAATGAATAAATATTTTTCAGTTTATTAAGTATATTCCGAAAGGTTAAATCTGTGAAGTGCCAAATTCTTTGCATTTTTCATACATACTTATTTTAACTTTGAATAAAATCTAGGGCAAAGTAAATTTTGTTTTTAATAACTGTGAAACAACCCTTGTTGAGTCTTGACTCTAAGCACATTTTGTGTTAGTGTGTTAAAACAATTCTTGTATTAAAAGAGCAGCTCTTCAAGAATGAATAATCAAAATATCTCAAATGAAGAGTTTCATTCACTTAAATGATGTTGGAGAAGTAATGGGTGAAGGGCAATAGCATGAGTACTTCCAGTTACTCAGTTCACAGGAATAACTAATTGGTCTGTAAGGTGCTTCAGAATATTAGCACAAAATATCAGGTACAGTTACTGTCTTTTCTGGCACTAACAAATCCATGCATATTCTTTGTAGATACTTTTCTATTAGTTATTAAATACGTATATATGCTATTATCTAGAAGTATTATTTAATATCTTAGTTTATTTATTAATTATGCAGCATGTTATTTTGCTTTTGATCATTATCCTGCAAATCCTGAAGAGTCTAAACAAACTCATTGAGACTATTCTCCTCTTCCTCCTCATCCCTCAGTATCACATAATGGGTATATTTTTGTTTTACTTTTAAACAAATATCCTTCACAACATAGTATATATTTAAGCATAAAAAGGGGAAAGCTACTGTTGAAAATTTTTCCCCATGAGTCTCCAATAAATGCTGATCATGAACCAACTCTATGGGTTTGGGTAGTTGGGAGTTTTGTTAAACCTTCCACAGAATTTCTGCATTTTACATTCCTGCTCAGATACAGTTCTTCTTGTATTTTCCCTAAAATTCTCACAATGCCTATGATGAGTGCTGTCTTCAGGATGTCACTGATTGTTATGTCTTGCACTCCTAATGTCTTCTTGAGCTGCTCATTCATACCCTTAATGATCATTCCAATAATTACTGGGATCATCTTTGCTCTAGTTTTCCATAACTGTTCCACTTTGTGGCATAGTTCTTCATTTTTCTCCATCTCTTCCTCTTGTTTCTTTTGTATGTTTCTGTCTGCTGGTATGGCAATAGCAATTAACACAATTTTGTATCTTTTCTACAACCACTACGTCCAGCCTGTTTCCCTGCACCCTTCACTCGCTGACAATTACCAGATCCCATAAAATCTAAGCCTCTTCATGCTCTAGAGCAGCAGTTGTCTATTATTTTTTGTCAAGATCCAAATTTTTGGGTCAAGGTCCAGACTCCAGAGAAAATAATAATAATAATAAGTAAATAAGATTCTGGGATCCATTCAACAGTGTCTGGTGGTCCAGATTTGGCCTGTGATCTGCCTACTAACTACCCCTGCTCTAGAGCACTCTCAATTTGGTGGTCATAATACCACATGGTTCATTTCAATACGTACTTGCTACACAGGCTCCTGTGCACTTGGCTACCTAATTGTGTCTGTTCATATATTCTCTCCCAGGCAGGCTCCTGCAGTCACTCCACACATTCTCCACTGTCTCTTCCTTTTTGGCACACATTCTGTAGTCCAGGAAGCAGTTATCAGTCAATTTTGTTTTGATCGTAAGTAAGCCTTAAGGACTGCTCTTGTGTACTCATAATGAGCCTCTCTGTCTCTCTTTTGAGGTATCCTTTTACAAGTCATGAGTTTGTTAATCTCCACTTACTCTCCATCACAGACTGTGCATTGATTTCTGTGCAAATCTTCTAAGTCTTTTTTTTTTTTTGGTGACTTGCTCTCTCCTTTCTTTTGTTTTCTTGGGCTTAGCCTTTGTTTGTTGTTGTCATAAATATAAAGGGAAGGGTAAACCCCTTTGAAATCCCTCCTGGCCAGGGGAAAGCTCCTCTCACCTGTAAAGGATTAAGAAGCTAAAAGTAACCTCGCTGGCACCTGACCAAAATGACCAATGAGGAGACAAGATACTTTCAAAAGCTGGGAGGAGGGAGAGAAACAAAGGGTCTGTGTGTCTGTCTATATTCTGTCTTTGCCGGGGATAGACCAGGAATGGAGTCTTAGAACTTTTAGTAAGTAATCTAGCTAGGTATGTGTTAGATTATGATTTCTTTAAATGGCTGAGAAAAGAACTGTGCTGAATAGAATAACTATTTCTGTCTGTGTATCTTTTTTGTAACTTAAGGTTTTGTCTAGAGGGGTTCTCTATGTTTTGAATCTAATTACCCTGTAAGCTATCTACCATCCTGATTTTACAGGGGGGATTTCTTTATTTCTATTTACTTCTATTTTTATTAAAAGTCTTATTGTAAGAAAACTGAATGCTTTTTCATTGTTCTCAGATCCAAGGGTTTGGGTCTGTGGTCACCTATGCAAATTGGTGAGGCTTTTTATCCAACATTTCCCAGGAAAGGGGGGTTGCAAGTGTTGGGAGGATTGTTCATTGTTCTTAAGATCCAAGGGTCTGGGTCTGTAGTCACCTAGGCAAATTGGTGAGGCTTTTTACCAAACCTTGTCCAGGAAGTGGGGTGCAAGGTTTTGGGAAGTATTTTGGAGGGAAAGACGTGTCCAAACAGCTCTTCCCCAGTAACCAATATTAGTTTGGTGGTGGTAGCGGCCAATCCAAGGACAACGGGGGGAATATTTTGTACCTTGGGGAAGTTTTGACCTAAGCTGGTAAATTTAAGCTTAGGAGGTTTTTCATGCAGGTCCCCACATCTGTACCCTAGAGTTCAGAGTGGGGGAGAAACCTTGACAGTTGTCATGATCTTATGATCTTTTATATTTTGATATTATATTCTTAGTTGTCAATTCCTTTCTCCACATATAGCAGACCTTTTCCTCCATCACACTGTCAGATGTACATTCTGTCCATGTCTTGACTGATATTCATTATTCTTTGCATCACCAGGAGCTTTCTTGTTTGGTTGTCAAATTTTTCTTCTCCTCTTGATTCCCCTTGATCACTCCAGCAGTGTACCATACCTGACATAGTAATGGCTCAGATCAAATTATTTGAATTGAATTTTGTCCTTGGAGTAGTTCTTATTTGACAGTAATATTCTTTCCTCACTTCCTTATGTTGTAACTCTTGACAGTTTCCTGATTTCAAGGTATTTGTAGGGCCATGTTCAGAGATATCTTGGAGAGTAACTTCATTAACTTGTATGCCATCTGATTATACCAGTTTGCTCCTCTTTACCTACACGTTTAGCCAAGTCAACCTGTACTTTATATCTTCACTAAACTTTTCTACTACATCATCAATCTCTGTAACTCCTTTTGCAACCATCCATATATTTTCAGGTTATCACTGTATAACAAATGGTTAACTGGTAGGGTTGCTGCTCTCTGCTATGATAAACATAATTTATCACACAGCATCCATGTTAGCAGCAGCAGCATCACGACCATGAGCAACATTGGTGATAAGGTATCTCCATGAAAGGTTCCTCTTTTAACTTGGATTTCATCAAAAAGAGTCCGTTCCAAGTAGAGTCAAGTTAGCTGCTACAGAAAGGAAATGTTCTTTGGATTAATCTTGTGGATTTTCACTATCTCAACCCATGAATGTGGGAGGCTGTCATATGCTTTTCAAAAGTCTATCCATACCCTCTCTATTTTTTTATTGTTTTGCATCTTCTGTGAGCTTCCTGTTCAACCTGAGGTGGTCTTTTGTGCCTTTTGGGATTACTGTGCAGCCTGTTTGTTCAGGAAGCAACATTCCATTGTGAGCTAACACCCCTGGCTCTTCTTTGCCAGAATTGCAGTTAGAAGTTTCCACATAGTTGGCAAACATGTGATCAACATATACTTCATATAATCACTTCTTTCTTTTATTGTATGAGCATGGTTCTCCATGTCACCAGCTATTTTGGATATCTATTCTTCAAACATTTATTAAGTTCATGTAAACAATCATAGAGATTTGCTGGGCATTTCAGCCAGAATCCATGCACTCTCATCTACTCTGGGTGACTTCCAATTTTCCATTTCTCTCAGTACCTCATATATTTCTTTCTTTGTATATTCCTCTATTGTGTGGTTTTTAATTTTTCTCACATTTTAATCCAGTCCACTGCCTGATTATGTTGTGTATTTTTAGACCAGATTTCCTTCCACTAGTGCTGAAACTCTTCCACATTATATACTGACTCTTTATTTTTTCCTGTTCTGGTTTTGACTTTGATCAGATCAAAGTTAATCTCTTCAGGTCCTTCAAGAAGAGACTGATCTGTTCAGCTTGACAGCTTCATGCTGAATGTCTTGCACACCTATGAATCAGTGCAATCAGCTTCTGTTTACATTTTTCCTTCACACTCACACATTTCTTTCATTCAGCTGATATTTCTTCTCCAGGGCTGTTCATTTCAGTTTTATCTTCAAATGACCTTTTCTCATATTCATCCAATGGGTTGATATCTCAGTGAAAAATCTGAATCTTCTGGGTTAATCTTTGTTTCCATGGAGGTGACTGGATGTATGGAATTTGCTGGTGGTTCACATTCCCTGCTCGCTTGAACTTAAACCAATGAGCTGTTACTATTGCTGTGACATAAATTATATCACTTAGCTCGCTAATACTCATTTGTCTTACAGCCTTCTTGAGTGCTTCATTCATGCTTGCTGTATATCACCCAGATTTGCTGATCTTCAAATTTCATATTTCACAGCGCTGGTCAATGCACAGTCTCTATTACAGTCTGTATGATCTCAATCAAAAAATCATTCCTATCCCCATACTTTCGTCATGTGCTGTTTCACTCACATTTGTTCTCAATATTTCTTCCATTTTTGGCTGCTTTTTATCCTGCATCATTGCTGCTACCAATATGTCTGCAAATGGTTCAATACCACAAATCTCTCTTTTCAGTCTTCAATCTCCAGTTGTGTAAATTGTCCTCTTTGAAATAAAGCTCGGTAATCTAATGAGTCCATTTCTTTCTCAGTATTGTTGTTTCCTTCCAGTGTTGGAGCATTTGTTTCTTCTGGGCTCACTCTCCTAGTTTGGCCAAAATCCAACATCAGATCACTTCTAGATTTGCACTGAGTCCATTTCAGTCTTTTGTCAATATCAATCTCTAGTTCACTTGGGTTGTTTAGACAATTGCATGATATTGACCTGGGGTCATTCACCTCCAACAGAACACCCTGCTGGGCAAGGAGCCTGCAGTGTGGCTCAGCTCTTCTCAGGACCAATTAATGCCATTCATAATAATTATAACTTTGTACTGTACATATTGGGTTGGCTTGGTGGACTATACCCTGCTGGGTACCAAACCATTATTTCTAGGCCTTTTGTTGTTATTGCAGTAGCCAGGGAATGGGACCCTATGTGCTATGCCTTGTGCAAATATGTAATGAAAAGACAGTCCCTGCACTGAAGACCTTACAATTTTAGGATATGATGAAGGACAACAAGTATATCTAACAAGTGGATGAAAGGAGCACAAGGTAATGGTGAGGTTGTTATAACAAATATAATAAGCTGCAGTCACACATACTAGCTCCTAGCCATTGTCAAGTGTTTTGAAGGCATCATGGCAGAGGTAAGTTTTAGGAACAGATATAAAGGAGGCAAATGTAATAGCTTTGTAGACTTTATAGGGAGTTCCTCTCATGCATAACAGGCAGTATGGGAGGAAGGAGGAGATTCCATTACCCAGGATATATTGGGATCTGGACCAGAGTTTTAGCATTCTGAACAGAGAAGAGATACTATATTTTAGAGCCATAATCAAAGAAGTGGCAAGATTTAGTTACGTCCTGGATAGAGAGAGGGCAGAGGCAAAGATGGTGCATAGATTATGGGCTTGCGAGACAGGGAGGATGGTGTCTCAGAAAGTGGGAAAGGAGGGCAGCATGGAGGTAAAAATCACAGGTTCAGTTTTGGTCATTTTGAGCTTGCCTCATCGGGTGGACATGAACAAGGAGATATCAGAAAAACAGGCTGAGATTTTAGATTGGATGGAACAAACAGGTGAAGAAGGGAAAGTAGATCTGAGTTATCATCATAAAGACAATAGTTAAAGCCATGTTTTGAATGAGATCATCAAGAGATAAGGCACACAGGGAAAAGAGGAGGAGGCCAAGACTGGAACCCTATGGAACCAAAACAGAAAGTTAAAGTGGGGAAGAGGAGGACTGTTTGAATAACGTGCTGTCAGAAGGATTAGAGAGGTCCAGGGAAAAACAAGATCCTCACACTGAGCAGAGACCAAAGCAGCCCCCAGGAAAACTACCTTTGGCTACAACAGAGCTGCTGTACTGACCAAGGACTGAGTAAAGGCTAGAGACTGAGGCTCTATGATTCCACCCCTTCCTTCCCAAGATGACATAGGAATGCCCCCTATTTCTGAGGGGAGGAGGGAATAAGAGTCCATGGGAGTGATATAGGGATGGCTGTGCCACATTCATGCAACCCAGAGATTTCCCTCTTTGTCAGGGAATCCTCAGAATGACCTGTACGCTGTTAAGACAGCTCTCCATCATTTTACTTTGCCACAGCAAAGGGTATGCAGGCCCAAAGTATTATCATAAACATGTTAGCAATGCCTGGGTGACTTTTCTCCTGTGTTAGAATGTCAAGGATGGGATACAGCTTTAATTAATGTATATTACTGAGCGGAAATATTATTTTATGGAATCTCATTAGAGGAAGGTGGATGGTACTATGGAGCCTTTGAAATGTGCTTGTTGTGCTGACACAGAGCAGCATATGAAGCAGCCCTTATTTTAAATTAAGATGACAAGTTCCATTTATCCATACACAACAGCTGTAAAATTCATTTACTTTAATGCTTCAAGATTGAGGGTTTTTTTCTGAAAGATCTGCTCTAAGACTTATTTTGGGGAAGTTCTAGGGCCAATGCTATGCAGGAGGTCAGACTAGATGATCACAATGGTCCTGTGTGGCCTTAGAATCTATAAATGTTGTTTTTCATGTGCAAAAACTAAAGTCAATTCTGCAGCTATAATTGATAGGTTTTCCTTAGTCCCAAATCCCATAAATATTTGTGCATGTGCTTCTCTTTTAGCTAACAAGCACTAATCCTGTGCATAAAGGTAAGTTGTGTTTTCAGAATTGACACCTTAGTTTACAGGTGAAACGAAACCTAACACAATTTATTATATAAGTATGACTTAGCGTTCGTTTTTTCCAAATCTATCCATGGGTATTCCTAATTCTTTTTACGTGATACTGAATATCATATATCTTGTGTGCTATTCTTTTCCTATTTATATTAGGCAATATTCTTAATAAGGGTTTGTGTCATAAAATTTAAGTTAAGCCTGGACTTAAGTGCCTTGCTGAAGGAAGGAATACTTCCTTACCTCTCATGCAACCAGAATATTCTTGTATATGTCTTGTGCCCTGTTTTCAACCAGTGGGATGTGACCTCCCACAGGGTTTATGAAAGGCATTCTACACAAAGCGGTTGTGAGGTATTGAAAAATGTATTACAAACTAAAGCAAAGGAGATCCTATTCCCCCATTCCCTGCACACCCTTACCATTCAAGGACAACTATTCTCTATCAACCTCTAGAAACACACACACACAAATTGTACTGCTTAGCACTTTTATCTTTAATACACCTTTTACTCTTATAGTAAATGTAAGGAACTAATGAAATATAAAGATTTGCCAACCTGAAAAGGCAGAGAAGTACTGCCCTGTGTTATGATGATTACTGGGCGACTTTCTCTTCTTTCCAAATGAACAAGATTTTCTGCTACAGGCACAGGATGCTTTATAGATAAAGGGACAAAGTTGGTGTTAGGGGTACAGTTTCACTGACTTCTATGGAGTTGCACCCCTTTCTCCTGGTTCTGAATTTGGCTCAACAAGCACTCTGAGATTCTATTTTTTTTATTCCTACCACCTAGGTACACCTCAATAAATAATCATTGTTCTATCTGATGGGTTAGTAACATGCAAGTTCAGCTCCACTTTTGTTCTGATGTTCATGACAAAGTGTAATTTAAAAAAATAAATCCTATGAATTTTAAAATGTGCAAATAATGATATGAATAGAATTATTAATGACATTTTTATCATACAGTATAGGTATGTGAAATTAAACTGCCTGCCACTTGGAACTTAGTCTCCTTGTCTCCCTTGCCAACTGTCACTATCTTCATCCTTCCTGTCACCAGACTGATGACAGGAGGAATTTACTTACCAAGTCACAGTATGTCAGATTAATCACTGAATGCTTGTGACTCCTAGGGCAGTTGTGGATGTCCTCAGCCAAAGCTCACTGTGTAATGCAACTTCATTATGAAATAATGGGGTGGGGGGAATGAACTAATCAGCATATAACAGAAAGGTATACATGTCTACATAGTTACTATAATTAGGAAACATATTTTTGGAAGACATGGATAACCCACTGTTAAAGTTTATTATGGGTACCTCTGGTATGGGTACCTCTGGAAATAGGTGAGAGTCAGGTTTACAATGATTAAAGTAGGTTTCAGAGCAGCAGCCATGTTAGTCTATATCCATAAAAAGAAAAGGAGTACTTGTGGCACCTTAGAGATGAATACATTTATTAGAGCATAAGCTTTCGTGAGCTACAGCTCACTTCATCGGATGCATACAGTGGAAAATATAGCGGGGAGATTTTGTATACACAGAGAACATGAAACAATGCGTGTTACCATACACACTGTAACAAGAGTGGTCAGGAAAGGTGATCTATTACCAGGAGGAGAGCGGAGGGTGTGGGGGAGGAACCTTTTGTAGTGATAATCAAGGTGGGCCATTTCCAGCAGTTGATAAGAACAGTAGGAGGGGAAATAAACAAGGGGAAATTGTTTTACTTTGTCTAATGACACATCCACTCCCAGTCTTTATTCAAGCCTAAGTTAATTGTATCCAGTTTGCAAATTAATTCTAATTCAGCAGCCTCTTGTTGGAGTCTGTTTTTGAAGTTATTTTGTTGAAGAATTGTCACTTTTAGGTCTGTAATCGAGTGACCAAAGAGATTGAAGTGTTCTCTGACTGGTTTTTGAATGTTATAATTCTTGACGTCTGATTTGTGTCCATTGATTCTTTTTACATAGAGACTGCCCAGTTTGGCCAATGTACATGGCAGAGGGGCATTGCTGGCACATGATGGCATATATCACATGTGCAGGTGAACGAGCCTCTGATAGTGTGGCTGATGTGATTAGGCCCTATGATGGTGTCCCCTGAATAGATATGTGGTGCCAGGTGCTTCTGTTTTAAGGTTTCCTCCTCTGCTTTTCTACATTGGGCCTGTGGTGTATGGTAGCTGCTTCTGAAGCAAGGCTGGTCCCGAGGAGCAACTTGGAGCTGCACTGTAGCACCTAAGTTGCACCAGTGGCAATGTGCTCCAACAGATGTTTCAACATATAGGGATAGTTGTTGTGACAGATTTTGCAAACCCGCGCAATATCTTCAGGGACTATATTGTACTGAGTTTATGAATGGTTTATATATCACGGTGGGCAGGGTTTGTATGCAGCTCAAAGGGGTGGGGAGAGTTACCATGGCCTCCAGGAATCAAATACAGTGGGGTGGTGATTAAGGGGAACCCCCATGGACCCACCTCACTTCAGAACTGATCCTGTCAGAAAATTTCCCAATTTCATGGGTTTCTCACTCCCATCCTACATATTTGCCCGGCTGGCTCTTTTGAGTCTCTCTCACTCCCTATGTAGCTCTGCTCCTCCCCTATCACCATGTGTCTCTGTACCCACCCCAGGGCACCCCCCCGTCCCTATGTAGCTCTGCGCCCCTCCCCAGCACCTTGCACCTTCCTCCTCCCATGGCCCTGTGCGGCCACTCCCATTCAGCGCCTGCCCCAGTCTGCCTTTCCCCACTAGCCCTTATGAGCCCCGTCTAACACCCCCCCCCCCCCCCAGCAACCTACAGCCCCTGTCTCCTGACCTGGCTGACAAGCACTGGGAAGGCAACTCTCTGTCTTCCCTCCCGGGAGGGGAGCTGCACCTTTGTTCTATTGTCACAGTACCCTCTGGTGGGCAAAAGGCAGAACTGCAGCAACATTTTGGCAGAAGCTTTTTCTGCTCAAAAAAATTAGAAATCTGCAGGGCTCATTAAATAGGCACGCACACTGTAGTGCAGAATTCCCCCAGGAGTAAAACACAGACAGGTGTTTTCAGAGCAGAGACAGAGAATAAAGAAAGACACAGTTTCAAGATGCTCCATGCTCACCTTCAACCACTGTCTTCAGTATGTAAAGAGTGTTATCTGTTTAATGCTCAGCTTTTCACAATAGTTTGAGTTACGGTCAGACAATTAATGACATTTGTAATCAGAACTTTTTTTCACCTGCTTTTGTTAACTAAAGGGCTTTACATTTTTATATTTTGCCATTTTTAAATACATATTCATCCTTTGTTACATCTGTGAAATTTAAGATTTAAATATATAAAACTGTACATTTCAAGATTTTTAAAATGCTATGACCATGACATTTATGAAAATGGACTGTTAATTTGGTAGGGCTTTAAATATACGTGATTTATTTATCTTTAATGATTTAGTAATAATATTCATACAAACTAAATCCATACATAAACCTGTGTGAACTTTTTGCAAGACCGGGTCAAAGCATGTGAAACTTAACTAGTTTCAGATTTAAATGTTAATAATAATAATAATTAATAAAAAAATGAAACAAGGCCAAAGTGGTGGAAACTCTTGGGGTTGGCGAAACTTTCATCATAACTCAGAGTGAAACTTTTTGTTGTCTCTGAATAGGTACAAACTCTTCAAAACGGACTTTTTGTACTGATAGGCTTCTTTGGTTTAAGTAATGAAACTTGGGATAGCTGCTCATTTGGTGCTGGGATGAACGAACAAACAGTAGAGAGCTCATAAGTAATCTACAAAGCTTATTAAAGCTCAGTTTCATTTTGTGTTTCACCTTTCCCATATTGGATTTGAACAAACTGGAATTATTAAAGCAAAACTCCAGGGACATGAAACCACTCAAACTGAAGCCAGTGGATGAAGTTTGTTGAAGCCCATGAGAGCCAAAAAAAATGGTAAGTTTCTCTCAATTCTACATAAGTAATCTATACTAGACTCCATTCTGTTTCTAACTCTCAATTACAACTGCTATGGAAAAAAGTAAATAGATGCTCTAGTGTACTGCAGAAATGATGAAAATTAATGCTTCATGGTCCACCTTCTGCCTTTGGGCCATATAAATCAGAATTTATTTTTATTATGACCATATCATATTTGAAGAATTTAGTGGGAAGAGGAAAAGGGGAGAAAGGTGTGAACTGTAAGTATTATTTAAAAATTGCACTGTCAGACTATGAGAATGCACTGCTATGAACTGTAGGAAGTTCCAAGGCATTCTAGTCAAATGTACTCTATGTTAAACTAGGAATTCGGGGGAGATGGTTGGCAGATGTCCAGGTAATCTCCATGCCAGTAATTCTCTTTGAGAGGGAAGAAAACGAAGTAAGAAAGGATACAACTGTGGGTAGGAGAATGGATATAAGGCGGAAGGGCAGTGTACATACCAATCTAATAGGTGAGGGAAAACACAGATGTTTATTTCATAGCCCACTAGTCTAAGCAGATCACATTACCTATTATACTTTTGGTAGACCAATAGCAACAGAGTTTTAGATGGTAACTGGGAAACAAGATAAGCAATTTTTTTTTCCATATGCGTTTCCTATGGTGCCTACCAAGATTATTTGGAAAGGCTATCTTCCAATTGTCAAATAAAAATTATTGCATGTATCTATGGCAACAAAGATCGTTTAATACAGAACATTGTTTTTGCCTTTGCACGGGTTATTATTTTTGAAAATGCAACTTGATAGAAATATTAATGTCAACATTTATCAACTCCTATCTTTTGGATTTGCATGGATTTATTTCTAAATCTTGTTTGTTTTGTGTGAAGCCCAGGTATCTTCTTTCATGCAGATATCCTATAGATTGTCTTTCAGATAGTGCAGATCCTTTATTTTAATCCAGGATTGTGACTGACACTTTTGTGTACCTTTGAAGTTGTGTCCAAAAATGTTTGCTTTCTTTAACTTCTCCTTTAGTTACAATTGATATAATTGCTTAGTTCAAACATTTCACCATAGAACTGTTTGTGTTCAGTTTGATGGTGGCTAGACATAAAAGTTGGTATTTCGTAGGGCTGGTGTCATAAATATGAAGGGAAGGGTAACAACCTTCCTGTATACAGTACTGTAAAATCCCTACTGGCCAGAGGCACAAAATCCTTTTACCTGTAAAGGGTTAAGAAGCTCAGGTAACCTGGCTGGCATCTGACCAAAAGGACCAATAAGGGGACAAGATACTTTCAAATGGGGGTGCAGAGGGGGAAGGTTTTGGTCTATCTGTTCTGTGTGCTTGCTGGACGCAGATCAAGGAAGCAAGCAATCCAACTCCATTAGAATCAGTAAGTACTAGCAAGGGAATGTGTTAGCTTATTTTTGTTTTGGCTTGTGATTTTTTTCTATGCTGAGTGGAAGGTGTATTCCTGGTTTTCTTTTTGTAACTTTAAAGTTTGGCCCAGAGGAAAATCCTCTGCGTTTTTTAATCTGATTGCCCTGTAAGATTATCTTCCATTCTAATTTTACAGAGGTGCTTCTTTTACCTTTTTCCTTTCTAATAAAGTTATGCTTCATTTAGAATCTGATTGGGTTATTTTTTAGTATCCTAAAAAAACCCAAGGTTGGTCTGTGCTCATCTTGTTTATTCTCAAGCCTCCCCAGGAAAGAGGGTGAGGGGGCTTGGGGTATATTAGGAGGGATTAGGAACTCCAAGTGGTCCTTTCCCTGAGTTTGTCTAAATCACTTGGTGGTGGCACCATTACCTAATCCAAGATACAAGGGAGAATTTTTGCCTTGGGAAGTTTTTAACCTAAGCTGGTAGAAATAAGCTTAGGGGGCCTTTCATGCGGGGCCCCACGTCTGTACCCTGGAGTTCAGAGTGGGGAGGGAACCCTGACAGCTGATTTTGTGGTATGAGGCAAATAATCAATCAATTTGTAATCATTTAGAACATAATAGGGTGATAAGTAACAGTCAACATGAATTTGACAGGATAACAAGCCTTGTTAATTGGTAGGAACCACTAAATGTCATATATCTAGACTTTGGTAATACTTTTGATACTTTTCAGAGTAACAGCCGTGTTAGTCTGTATTCGCAAAAAGAAAAGGAGAACTTGTGGCACCTTAGAGACTAACCAATTTATTTGAGCATAAGCTTTCGTGAGCTACAGCTCACTTCATCGGATGCACTTTTGATACTGTATCACATGACCTTATAAGCATAAGCACAAAAGAGAAATTTAGCCTAGAAAAACCTACTATAAGCTGGGAAACTGGTTGAAAAACTATACTCAGAGAGTTATCAATGGTTCACAGTTAAGATGGCAGGGCATATTGACTGAGGTGCCGAAGGGATCTGTCCTGGGCCTGGCTCTGTTCCATAACTTCATAATGATTTGGATAATGGCATAGAGAATAACCTTATAAAGTTTCAGAGAGGTAGCCATGTTAATCTGTATCAGCAAAAAGAATGAGGAGTACTTGTGGCACCTTAGAGACTAACAAATTTATTTGGGCATAAGCTTTCATGGGCTAAAACCCAATTCATCAGATGCATGGTGTGGAAAATACAGTAGAGAGGTATAAATACACAACATATGAAAAGATGGGAGTTGCCATACCAACTCTAAGGAGACAAATCAATTAAGGTGGGCTATTATCAGCAGGAGAAAAAAAAGCATTTGTTTGTGATAATCAGGATGGCCCATTTCAAACAGTTGACAAGAAGGTGTGAGTAATAGAAGGGGGAAAATTAGCAGGGGGAAACAGTTTTTAGTTTGTGTAATGACCAATCCTCTCCCAGTCTTTATTCGAGCCTAATATGATGGTGTCCAGTTTGCAAATTAATTCCAGTTCTGCAGTTTCTCATTGAAGTCCGTTTTTGAAGTTTTTTTTGTTGAAGAATTGCCACTTTTACATCTGTAATTGAGTGGCCAGGGAGGTTGAAGTGTTCTCAACTGGCTTTTGAATATTATAATTCTTGACCTCTGATTTGTGTCCATTTAGTCTTTTGTGTAGAGACTGTCTGGTTTGGCCAATGTACATGGCAGAGGTGCATTGCTGGCACATAATGGCATATATCACATTGGTAGATGTGGTTCTCCCTGTCAACACAAACCCAATTATCTATATTTCTAATAATCAACCCCCCATTACTTGTACTTGACTCTTCCTAATAACAAGGGGCCCCTCCTCTGGAAAGGTATCCTCAGAGTGAGAGAACACCATGGCACTATCTGGAAAGTGGGTCCCAACTGTGGGATTGTTTCCCTCCATAAGTTTATGGAGGAGATGGTGTGATGGGATAACATGATTTTTGGCAATTAATTTATCTTTAAATATTCATGGTAAGTAGGCCCAATGGCCTGTGATGGGATGTTAGATGGGGTGGGATCTGAGTTACTACAGAGAATTCTTTCCTGGGTATCTGGCTGGTGAATCTTGCCCATATGCTCAGGGTTCAGCTGATCGCCATATTTGGGGTCTGGAAGGAATTTTCCTCCAGGGCAGATTCGAAGAGGCCCTGGGGGTTTTTCGCCTTCCGTTGTAGCATGGAGCCCAGGTCACTTGCTAGGATTCTCTAGGAGGATTCTCTGCTCCTTGCAGTCTTTAAACCATGATTTGAGGACTTCAATAGCTCAGACATAGGTGAGAGGTTTATCGCAGGAGTGGGTGGGTGAGATTCTGTGGCCTGCATTGTGCAGGAGGTCAGACTAGATGATCATAATGGTCCCTTCTGACCTTAATATCTACGAATCTATGAATCATTCCAGCTAGATTTTCAAAAGTAGTTTCCTCTTTTTCTGGGTATTGCACAATCATTAGACTTACTTTTTTATTAAAGTTTCTCTGTTTTTAACTGGACAGAAGAAAGAATAAATAATTTCTCACACTGACAAGAAAAACAAACGTATGATATGACTGAGCCATGAGGGCAACAAAAATGATTAGGCAGCTGGGCACATAACTTATGAGGAGAGGCTGAGGGAACTGGGCTTATTTAGTTTGCAGAAGAGAAGAGTGAGGAGGGATTTGATATCAGCCTTCAACTACCTGAAGGGGGGTTCCAAAGAGGTTGGAGCTAGGCTGTTGTCAGTGGTGGCAGATGATAGAACAAGGAGCAATGGTCTCAAGTTGCAGTGGGGGAGGTCTAGGTTGGATATTAGGGAACAAACTATTTCACTAGGAGGGTAGTGAAGCACTGAAATGGATTACCTAGGGAAGTAGTGGAATCTCCATCCTCAGGTTTTTAAGGCCTGGCTTGACAAAGACCTGGACGGGATGATTTAGTTGGGGATTGGTCCTGCTTTGAGCAGGGGGTTGGACTAGATGACCTCTTGAAGTCTCTTCCAACCCTGATATTCTATGACATAACATAACTAATTTCTTAACGCATATCAACTGTGGGTTTTTTATATATTTTACAGATCTATTGTTGTTTCCATGATCAAACTGAAAAACTCATTCAGCTGCTCTTTTCTGATTATACCCTGCTCTGTGGGGATCCATTTTTCACTTTCTCATTTACATTTATGTCAATATACTTTCAAATTCCTACCTATCTGTTCAAGTACTCATACAGCAGAGGACATGCTTCTCATTTTTGCTGAGATGAGTATAAAAGTATTAATATAGTCCTTAATCCAAGTTTAATATAGTCAGACTGGACAGAATGGCAGCTTTTCAGCATCCACTTATCATTGAGCCTGGACAACACAATATTCCCATAAATAGTACCAAATGAGATAGTAACCATGGGTGCTCATGCATTTACAATTTTCTTCACTATAAGCATATGTATGCTTTAAGTAACTGGGTCTTTTCATTTATCAAGAAACCGCCTAATCATATTTCATGGCTGACAGAGAAACCATTTTGCAAAATAAGCTAAAAATAAATAGTCTTATTCCACTCTTATATAGTTCAAATAACAGAAACTATCATAAATATTTTTAGGTATCTCCAGACCTAGAATATTCAGAGGGTATCACTCAATCCACTTGATAAATTCAGTCTTTAAGGCTAAACGTTCATGTTTTAGTATTTGTTACATTGCTAAGAAGTTACTGAAGGAGTAAGGTGGGATTTTCAAAAGCACGTAAATTACTTAGGCTCAAGTATCACGGACTTTGAGTGGGGCTTTATCTCCTAAATTATTTAGGTGCTTTTAAAATCCCATATTTAGATTATTTCTTTTCATAGGCTAGTTGAGAACAGATCTGAGATTAATAAATTATCCTATTCTACACTTTAATTTGCCAATATATACAATTCCTGCTGACAAGCTTTGCTAAGAAATATTCAAACAATATGATTGCCACTGAATCTCTTGTGATAATTCTATGTACCACTGCAATATGTGATGTCCTGTCCCTTTAAATGTTCAGGAGGTTCAGTACTTCACCCCCACCCCCACAGTGCAAAGCTTCATTTTCTTGTTTGCTTCAGTTATGCAGCTGAAACAGTAAAGCCACAGCAGCAGACATCTGTGTTTCTATCAGCTCCCTCTGCATCTGTTTATCTCCTTCTCTGCTGGCTCCAGAAATATAACATATAGCTATGAAGAATTTATATCCCTTGTGTGTCCAGTTTGGCTTCTTCCTGACCAAGAAGAAGAAAAAGTAAGCAAATAATGCCATTAAAAAGGGTTTAAGTTCACCTAAAGGCACAGGGTGACAGACTGCTGCTTTCGCTCCTGGAACAGTGGGAACTAGCCAGATAGAGAAAGGGAAGTAAGCAAGTAATCTTAGAACTAAGGATAAATGTTCTGCAATTACTGTCCCAATTGTTCAAACAGAGCAGTGAAGAGGAAGTAAGCAGTCATCTTTGCTGACCTTGTGCAAGCAAGCATGCAAACAACTTAATGTGCACTGTGGGTCCATCGCCAGAAGAGAGATACCACGTACAACCCAAGGAGTATATAAGCACACAGCCAACAGCGGGCAATCAGAAGCAGATATTGCTGTTTTTACTGTGCACTAAAAATAATAATAATTTTCCCTCTGGAAAAGGTGTCCAGGAGACATGAAGTCCACCAGAACAAAGAAATGACACTGTTTGTGAACAATGTTGGTGAGTTTGATGAAAACCGTGGATCATGGATTGTGTACCTCAAATGTTCTAAGTAATTTGTAACCTGCAACACCATTTCAGGTAGACAGTGAGTTTCAACCTTGCTCACAGTGACAGGCCCAAAGGCATTCAGACTGCTGAGTGACCTACTTTCTTCAACTGTGCCGGGAACTGCTACATATGCCACAATTACTGCAGAAATGCAGGCATGTTTTTCTCTTACCCCACAGATGATATTTGTTCCATCAGTGATATCAGGAAACTGGAGGATCAATAGCACAGTTTGTTGCTGCTTTAAAGAAGTTGTCAGAACATTGTCAGTTTGGACAAACATGAATTGATGCCCTACATGACCAGTTAGTTTCTGGATTATACAATGATGAGGTCTGGAAGAAGTTACTGATGGTATTAGTGCTTACATTCAAGAAGGCTACTGAAGTAGCAGTCACAATGGAGAAGACAGAGAAAGATTCTGGAATTTAATGTGAAGCGACAAGTTCACCTCCTTCATCAGCAAGACAGAGAACCACAGGAATGTAAAGAATTTCTTTGTGGCCATTTTGCACAAACTACACACTCTGAGAAGGATTGCTGGGCACATCAAATTATTTAAAGAAAGTGCCAGAAGAAAGCACACATTGCCATGACTGCACAGTTCAATGATCAGCAGCACAGAGTATCTATGCATCCAAGAAGACATGTATGAAGACTGAACCAAAGAAGGGATTAAAGTTAGGAATTTATGATTTAGGAAAAAGACACAAGCTCTAGTGATAGGGATCAAGACCTAGCACTATACATGTTAACAGAATCTGGAGTCAGAGATGGAATCTGGATTACACCGTTGATCAAAAGAGTTCCTACAAAAATGGAGCTTGATACAAGACCTGCTGCTTCAATGATTTCTGCATCTACCAGACATTGTCACAAGTTCCCCTGGAAAAAGGATCCATGATATTGAAGATTTATACCAGAGAAAAGTTAGCCCCAAAAGGAATACTCCAGGTGAAAGTGCAGCTGGATGGACAATAAGTGATTTTGCCCTTGTATGTGATTGAAGAAAAAAATCCTCTACTATCTGGCAGATCTTGGCTTGAGAAGCTCAAGGTGAAATAGAATGAGATGAAGGTGATCATGACAGTCTGACAGTCAGCCAAAATATTGCAAGCTCAGAATTGTGCCTTTTACTCTGAAGACTCTACTGGAAGCTGATTTGGACCATTTAGTGAGCATTGGAGTCTTGTCACCAGTTCATGCAGCAAGTGGGCTACACCCATCCTAGAAGGATGGCTGAGTCTGAATCTGTGGAGATTTCAGAGTAACACTGAATTCAGTTTTATGAGCAGACTAGTATCCTCTACCATGTACTGAAGATTTGCTTGTTATTCTTAGTGGTAGACAGTGTTTTAGTAAATTGGATTTGCTCGGTGCCTATCTACAAATGGAGTTTGATCCAGCATGTTGCAAATATCTCACAATCAACACCCAAAAAGGCTATTTTGTTACAACAGGTTGCATTTTTGGTATCACATTGGCACCTGCTCTGTTCCAGAAAGACAAAATGAGATTCTGAAGAGACTGCATGGAATTCAAGAATGCAGTAAGTGGAAAAAATAGAGAAGGCTGTTGCCAAGGCTGATTTCCCACTCTGGCATTTTGAGTGCAGAAGGTGAGGGCCTGCACAGATTTTAAAAATTAATACTTGCCACTCCAGGCTTGTATTAAAGTCTCATGGTTACAGGTTTTCTCTAACCTTGGCTTGGTAAATGCTGCCACCACGCAAATGCAAAACCCCTTTGGGAACCCAGGAAGACACACTTGGGAATTCCTTCCAGTGAGATACCCTCAAGCCCTTTTACCCCACCCCCTCTGGGGAAGACCTGAGAAAGAGAACAAAGGAAATTAGCTGTTGCCACCAGCTAATTAAACAACATATGCACCTAAACCTCTTAGGACACCAAAAATCCAATCTTGTTCTTAAAAAAAAAACCAACATCTGGAATTTAGGCTTTTGCTAGATTATAAAAGAGCAATTCCAAAAATTAAACACCCCAAATAGCTTTCTTAAAGGTTACAAACAAACAAAAGCATCTGGGGTTGGCACAGAGGAATCCATTAGCCATAAGAAATAAACAGAAATAAACCTAATTGCTGCTTTCTAAATATTCCTGATCTACTTAAACATTTGGGGGTTCCAAATAAGTAGTTCTAGGCATGATCTGATGGTTTATGATCATACCTGTCTTAAAGCTTCTCATAGCATAACTGCTCCCTGTTCTCCTCTTTCCCAGAGAAAAAACAACAGAGAGAAAGGGGAAGATTTTTTTTTTTCATTTAAAAAAGTTCTAGCCATCCCATTGGCTCTTTTGGTCAGGTTCCCACTCCCTTTCCTTTACTTGGGGATTTTGTTAACCCTTTACAGGTAAAGCAAGCAGAGAACAGCCACCTAGAGGGATTTTATAGCTAACTGGCTGTCTGAGTGTCCATAAAAGGAGCTACCCCTGCTCCTTCATTTATCACACTAGTCATATGAGTTAGCCAATAACCAACTGGGATAGAGCCTATGGTCATCATGGTGGTGAGCAGTCCTGAGATAATGCAGAAAACTTGACACCTACCTGAATTTTTAGGGCATCAAGCATAGTTAGCATCAATGATTTCAGTGTTACCACAATGGAGAGCACTATCAGTCATTACTGGGTGTTATGAAATTATATGGTCTGTTTTATGCAGAAGGTCAGACTAAATTATCATAATAGTCCCTTCTGGTCTTCAAATCTATAAATCAGCACATGGTGGGATTGTGTGCTGCATTAGGATATTCCCATTCTCACTTTCTCTTATACAAGATACACACACTGTATTTGATCTTGTTGTGCAGTGCAAGACTCTCTGCAGTGTAGATTAGATGCAAGCAGAATGTCCACACTAACTCCCTGATGATCCTTCTACAGAGCAGTTGTATGTAATCTCACAACTAAACCATGGCTAATGGACGAGGGGCAGTCAAAAAAGCACTTCAAAGACAGCTTCAAAGCCAACCTGAAGAAGTGCAATATTGACACAAACTCATGGGAAACCGAAGCACTCAACTGACCAAAATGGAAAAGGACCTTGTGGCAAGGATCACAGTATGTCAAGACCCAACCGAGACAACAGGAAATGGAGCAACAGGAAAGGAGAAAAACATGCAGCAGAGCAATTTAAAAATCAAGATCCGCCCCTTCCATTGGCAAATGTCTGCCCCAACTGTGACAAAATCTATGGATCCTGGATCAGTCTCATTAACCACCTGCAGATCCACCAGCGATAACTAGCTATCATTTTATGGAAGACAATCATCCTTGAACTTCAATGGATCGCCGCCACTGACTGAATAGTTGGTAGGGCATCAACTGCTGCTAATACGGGGGCTGGAGTATTGTCCAGATATATTTTGGTGAAATATACAGAGTTAAGAGCCCTATTCAGAATTAAATATAAACTTACAGAAGCCTCATTGACCATAGATGTTAAATTAATCCATGTGAAACAATGACTGAGATTCTTGTTCCCTGAAATCCCATGAGAGATAGTTACAGAAAGTTTTGGAAATCAAATATTTTGGTCCTGGTTTATGCCTCCATGATACTTTCCTGCCTCATCTTCCTGTACTACAGGCTTATACACCTCCGGCCACCATATCCCAGCAAGAAGCAGCAGCTGTTTACCCCCGTTACCATAAGAGTGACAAGTTGCTGAAGCTCTGCATCTAATCAATAACTTCCAGGGCAAGCTACAAAGGTCATGTTCAGCTGAGGTAACCACAGGACACTCCACTCAATGATTGATCTTCATCCCAGGACCCCCATGGACCTACCTCACTTCAGAACTGATCCTGTCAGAAAATTTCCCAATTTCATGGGTCTCTCACTCCAGTCCTACATATTTGCCCCAGCTGGCCCTTTTGAGTCTCTCTCACTCACCTAGGGAGGGATTGTCATCACCCAGACAGCAGCCAGAGACATGGACTAATCTGGCCAGGAGGTAGAGATGAGATGCCTGAACAAACTGAACCTCCTAAAAGAATTTGATCTTTTAATAAATATTAACCCTTTTAGTCATCTTTTCTTTTTTTATAATAATTTCATTCACATATTAACTTTTCCCCCAAAATCTTTATGGTATTAGCAAAGAGTGCATTTGAATTCTAAGGACAGATTGTTGGTTCTTAACCTTTGAGTAACCTGAATTCAGGAACTTCATGTGATCAAATATTGGACTGTATTTCATTATGGTTCATGTCTCCAAGCCTGTGGGAAATAAGTGTCCAGAGAAAAGACCTCCTCAAACTACTAAGTATCTACAAAAGTATTAAAAAAAATGGGGGATTGATATGGGATCTTTGTTATGACAATGGATTCTGTAAGGAATAAAACAATAACAATGACTGGATTAGAATTCCCCTGATCTTATTGATCATGTAACCTAAAGATACCATAAAAGAAATTCCATAAGTAATGAGGTAAAACAAAAATGTCAAAACAGGACACATATTAAAAAATAATCTTGGGAAAGTATTTCTCCCTCCAAACAGGGGTTTCTTTGTCTCATATCCTGTAAAAATACATTTTGGAAATAGATGGAGAGTGCAAACTGTCAGCATTCCACCAGTTACAGAGAACAGTGCTCTTTACCTTACACCATGGATGGTAATATGGCTATTCTTTCTGTATACTGTTATCAAACTCTGATTGATAATATTTTATTAAATGTCATTTGTCTGTTTATTTAATAATCTCAAATTTTTAAATTCAAACATGCAACACTATTAAGCACATCAAAACCCATCCTTCTCCCCACATTAACTTAAACTACCTGTAGACTGAGTAAGGCATTATTCAACATGGTGGGAGAACGGGGCCACAAATATTCATCAGGAAAGTATACTCATCAGTTTTTTTCAGTCATTCAAACAGAATGGAGACATGGAAAATGTTATGGTAAGCTAATGACTGTCCCTCCTACAGAATGTCTTAGAGTTGGCATCTGTTCTTCACTTTTTAATTCAAGTCATTTTGCAAATAATAATTTTAAAAATCCCTAAAATGCCATATAAAGGACAGGGGATTGTTTAACACACTGCCCTGCAGTTATCCTAACAGACATTCCTTCTGGCCTTATGCAAGTGAATAATGGGGGCAGGAGGGACACAAGCAGCCGCCTCCTTAGCCTATTTGTACAGTCCACAAGAGCGTAATACAGAATTGCTGTCCTTTCTCCTCCTGTAGCTTGTAATGCTCCAGAAAGGGGGAAGGCAACAAATGAAAATCAGATTCTCCACACAAACTCAAGGTGAGGACAGTAAGCCACACCCACTGATGGGGAGTGGTAGCTGCCCAGTTCCCATTGCTGAATTGGATACTCAGGAAGGAATTCTGCCCACTTCATGTATTGTTTTTTTTTTCCCCTTGAGCTCCTTACAATGAACTGAACCTACATGACACAAGTTCATCCTCAGAGAGTCCAGAAACACCCAGCATGGTAGTATGACATTTCCTTGCAATTTGATTCTTTAAGTAGTCTTTAATGAGAATTGAAATGTTAAGTGTAGCAACTTTAAAGAATTCTACACTACTAATTGTGAACAATGTATTAACTGAACTAAGCACTCATTTCTGTTTTGAATAATTTATGAATAGACATAGATATTTACAAATTATCTGTTATTACTACAGCAGCACCAGAGGAAAAAGAAGAACCGGCTGCTTTATGGACACTTCCCCTGTCACTCGAGGTGAAGAATCAGTATGCTGTGCTGGCAATAGGCTGTTAGGCGCATGTAGTTAGATGTTCAGCTGCCTGTGTGTGTTCTCCTTGTGTGCTACCCCACCTCTGCAGAGACAGCCAGCACAGCAGACCTTGAGTGTACTGCCAAATGACCACAAGATCCATTAAGGTACAAAGGCGTCAGGCCAGGTTCATTGTCAACAAAGCACAGTAATAGTACCTGGCAGATTCTACGAGGATACTAAGACATGAATGCCTGTGGAAATGGACGCAGCCCAGTGAATGGTGGGACTTTTTGTGATTAGCACTTCTTAGGAATGTGTATTTCTGTAATATCAGCCCTGTTTTTGCCAGATTCTGTGAGCCTCAGACCAGGCCTCTGATACAAGGGCTTATGTCTCAGGCTCTCTTCCTACTAAAGAGCATACCAAATGGCTGAGAAAGAGGAGCCACCTGCCCCCAAAACTGGGAGGTTCACTGCCACCACACTCGGGAGGAGGCATAGGGTCTCACCTCTGAGGAGGATGGAGGCATCCATCTATAGCTGAGTCAACCTGAGTTCTTGGGAAGCCAAGTGAAAAAGGTTTTGTAGGTAATCCCAACACTATCTGCCAACCTGATATGATGTTTCAGGAGGTGTACTGCCTGCCTGGAGCCCAAGTCTGAGATGTTACAGAAAGGATTCCAAAGCTGATCCATCTCTCTGACCACTACCCAATATTACTTATCCTTATGGGCACAAATAACAGTGCCAGGTATGACCCTCAATAGATCATCAGGGACTACACAGCTCTCTGAGTGAGGGGAAGAAGTCGGGGGTGCAGATTGTGTTCTCATCCATCCTCCCAGTTGAGGGTAAAGGCCCAGACAGGAACACCTGCATCCTGGAGATGAATGCATGGCTGTGCATATGGTGTTGACAGGAAGATTTCAGCTTCCTCGTCCATGGGATGGTGTTTCAGGAAGGTGTTTCTGGTGTGAAGAGATAGGATCGACCTGATCAAGAAAGGGAAAAGCATCTTCAAGCACTGATTCACCAAGCTAGTGAGGAGGACTTTAAACTAGTCCAGAGGGGCCAGGTGATATAGCCTACAGGTAAGCATAAAAAAGGCAACCTTAACAGAGGATTAGATGCTGGGCATGGGTGGGTTGGGGCTGTGGAAAATTACATAGGATCATAGGATCAACAAGAGGGAAATCAGTAGGGGATCTGTTCAACATCTTAGATGTCTATACAAAAATGCAAGGAGTATGGGGAATAAACAGGAAGAATTAGAAGTACATAAGATAAATTATGACTTAATTAGCATCAGAGAGATTTGGTTGGATAGGTCTCATGACTGGAACATTGGTCTAGAGGGGTATAACTTGTTCAGGAAGGACAGACAGTATAAAAAGGAAGGAGGTATTATATTGTACTCAAAGATTGTATACACTTGTTCTGAGGTCCAGAAAGTGGCTTCTAAGGGAGGTTATGGAATCCCCATCCCTGAATACATTTAAGAACAGGTTGGACAAACACCTGTCAGGGATGTCTAGAAAGATTTACTTGGTCCTATGTCAGTGCAGGGGGCTGGGCTTAATGACTTCTCAAGGTCCCTTCCAGGCCTACACATGATTCTATAATTATTTGAAAATATCCTATGAATGGTTTATCTCAAGATATTTCAGTTTATGGATTGCTCACAAACTATTTGCTATAGCTATATTTGTTTATTAGCTCTTCATAATTTGCAGGTGTGCACTGGGTGATTGGTCACTTGCATGATATCATATTGTTTCTGCTCTCTGATGGGATTGCTCCCAAACCTTCACACAACATTGACCAAGTTACTGCTGTCTAGCAACAACATTAAGGCCAAAGAAGGCAGAGTGTAACTCAGCAGGTCATGCACATATCGTGGATTACATTTAAGATAAAGCATCCTCAGACAGACCCATTTTCAAACCATTCTTCACACTTTTTCCTCATACTGCATAATGAGTAAGATAGCAGGTACATTGGATGTTGAAAACCTACATCTGTTCATTAAAGATGACTTATCCCAGAACTGATCCAATGCCCTTTGAATCATTGGAAAGTCTCCTATTGTTTTCACTGCATTTTGGATCACACTGTTTTTTATGCTCAGGTCATCACACTTACATTGGAGTGCAAGTCCCTCAGGCATGTCATACATGCCTTGCAAAAGGAAGGAGTGTTACCTTTTCATTTCTACGTAAGCAATATTTGCACTAATTGGCCAGCTACTTATATATTTTTAATGATAAATGTTAAAAGAATATTGTTCATAAAAAATGTCTCAAATTACCTCTCATGTTACCTGACATGAACCAAACAGCTCTTCTTTTTAGGAGGGAATTAGTTTGAAGAAGGCCATAATACTACAAGGAGCTGTGAGTTCAGGTGGAGGTGAAGCCAAATAAGCATCAGGAAGTTCATGAGGAGGAAGGTGGGGTAGCTCAAATGAGTCAGATGAACACCTGAATTTTCAGTGCTTAGCTGAAGAGCACAGATGCTCAAAATCATAAAGTTCACCCATATTAATTTAGTACCAGGCCTGTAATTCACTTTTATTAATTTTTAATCAATTATGTGAGTTCATTATGATAATAAAGTGTGAACTAACTGTGTGTCTGGTAAACAGGTGTCAGAACAAATATAATTACTCACACACAAGCAATCGCAAAATAAAATAGACAAAAACAGAAAAATATGTACCGTTATTGCATAGGTCAAAGACTTCTGTGCACTGATGCCCTATATTTCCTTCTATTCTTTTATGATCTTCATTTAGTGGATACTTTCCTTTGAGGTGTATGAATGGTTTCCATTATGTTCATGCTCATATACATTAAAGGTAAAGGTCTGATATAGTAGAGCATTTCCATTCAGTAAGAGCTCTGAAACAGGTACATAAGTGGATATATGCCTCAGAGTCCTAGAAAAAAATTGCATAAAACATAAGAACGACCATACTGGGTCAGACGATTGGTCCATCTAGACCACTATCCTGTCTTCCCACAGTGGCCAAAACCAGGTGCTTCAGAGGGAATGAACAGAACAGGCAATCAAGTGATACATATCCTGTTGTCCACTCCAGTTTCTGGCAGTCAGAGGCTAGGGACACCCAGAACATGCGGTTGCATACCTAGCCATCCTGGCTAATAGCTATTGATGGTCTTATCCTCCATGAACTCAGTTAATTCTTTTTTTGAACCCCTTCCTACTTTTGGCCTTCACAGCGTACCCTGGCAATGAATTCCATAGGTTGACTGCATACTGTATGAAGAAGTACTTCCTTTTGTTTCTTTTAAACCTGCTGCCTATTAATTTCATTGGATCACAACTTCTTCTTGTGTTTATGATTCATTCATAATTTTATAGACCTCTATCATATCCCCTCTTAGTCATCTCTTTTCCAAGATGAAAAGTCCCAGTCTTTTTCATCTCTCCTCATATGGAAGCTGTTCCATACCCTTAGTCAACATTGTTGCTCTTCTCTGTACCTTTTCCAATTCTAATCTATCTTTTCAGAGATGGGGCAACCAGAACTGCTCACACTTTTCAAAGTGTGGGCATACCATGGATTTATATAGAGGCATTATGATATTTACCATCTTATTATTTATCCCTTTCCTAATGATTCTTAAGATTCTGTTAACTTTTTTTGACTGATGCTGCACATTGAGGATGTTTTCAGAGCACTATACGCAATAACTCCAAGCTCTTTCTTGAGTGGTAACAATACATGGAGGCATGGCATTGATTTGGGGGGGGGGGGGCACAAATGGTACTTCATCTATACTTGTGTTTCACCCAGGATTGCTTTCATATTGAAAAGGTAGTAGATATGCAACTCTCACATTGCACAAAGGCCTTGGACCTCCTTGACCAGTCAGTACAAGGGCTACTCTAGTTATGCTATCTACTGATTTCCTAGTGATAGATACAGATCAGGTATCCAGATTGATAGTAGATCTTGCCTCTGTTTGCATGAAGTGTTGTTGATGTGCCAGAGGACTCCAGGAGAGTGAATGAGACTGCTTTAAAGAATTAGAAAACACTCAGGGGAAAATAAATAAATAGACTCTCAACTTTTATTATTTATCAAAGCTAACCAATCATATAATATTTCAAGATGTGTTTTTGGATGCACCACATGTGCTCAAAATGTGGTAGATTCAGCACCAGATTTACCATAGCACCAATGGTGTCATAGCACCGGGCTCAAGCTCAGAAGGGGGCCCACAACACTCGCTTCCTCCCCTCTCACAGCACAGAGCGCTGCAGAAGTGGAGGCTCTGAGAGCAAGCCTCGGAGCAGCAGGGATTCAGCATGGGAGCTAAGAACCCAAGGGGCCCTGGGAGCTGTAGTTCCTTGGCCAGCTCCCTGCTTAGAGAGCCAGCCCTGGAGCAGGGAAGGAACTACATTTCTCAGAATTCCCTTGGCCACTATCAACAGGAAAGGGAAGGGGAGAGAGTGGGGAAGCTGAGACACCATGCGCTGCAGCTTCCTGTGAATGGGGAGCTATCTGCTAGAAGGGGGTGGCACTGTGAATGGGGAACAAGTATGCCCAAAGAGTAGAAGGCTTTGGCCCAGATATCACCCTTAGAAGATTTCCCCAGACTGGCTTAGGAATGCTGGTGTGACCTCACCTGGCAGCCCCCAAAGAAGGAACTGGATGGAATGAATGGACAGTGCACCTCTCTATCTGAAGCCTAGCAGGGGAGGTATGTGGACTCCACCAGGACAAGTTAAAATGAAAAGTAAGGAAGGGGAGGCTCTATTAGAGGACCTGGGCAACTTTAGATACAGTACCAGGCGTGCAGGAGGATTTCCACGTCTGAGCCATGGAAGCAGAAATTGACTTTTCCTTTCCAGATTTATCCAGTATTCAGAAAGGGAATCTAGCACATGCCTTCCAGATTTGAACACCCTCTCAAAATTCAGGAGTGCTCAAGCTCAATTTGGGCAGCTGTTACTTCATTTCTCCCAAATCAAATATACCGATCCACTGTAATTTGCTGTAGAAAAAGTAGGATAAAATTGAGCAACAAATGCTGGGGTCTTCCCAGTGCTAACTAGGACTGGAATAGCTATTTTCAATAGCCATTACCATTTTTTAAAATTTTGTTTGTTTAAAGAGAAGACCATGATATTGCATTGGCAAATACCCCACAGAAATGAAGAGTGGAAGAAAAGAATAACGAAGGCACCTCAACTTTTCCTCATTTATGTAGGACAGTCTTACAATATGTATCAGATATCCTCCAATCACACAAGCTGAAAATTGTTCCACTTCACTGCAGTTCTGTAACCATGCAGGAACCAGTCCTGTCTGTGTTCTGTGCATATCCAAAATTCTTGCTGAATTCAGAAGTGCCTTGCTTTTGTGACCATACTACCTGATATTTTCAGCCTTGGTAAGCTAAGCAGGTTTACATTTAGTAATTGGGTAGGAGGCTTCTCAGAAAAAGTTAGGTGCTGTAGGAGGTGTTGCTTATTCACTAGGTAATGTGAGACCTTCCTGTTACAATCGTAAACCAGTGCAGCATAGAATGCACTTTGCTCTTAGAGTCTAGAATGGGGTCCTTTGCTTCTATATGCAGCCCATTAAGACAATGAAAAGACTGCCACTTACTTCAACAGGCTTTGGACAGAACTGATCATACACAGGGTAACTCCACTGGCTTCACAGGGTCCTGGTTCCACAGCAGAGAGGGGCCATGTGAGCTTGTTGCAGAGCTGCTGCTCAGGGATGGGAACCTCCTGGCATTCCAGGCTCCACAATCATTCAGGCCGCACTTTCTGCATGACTGTGTGCTAGCCGAGAGCTGCATGGGAATTGGTGGCCTCTGCTGCAGGTGATGGGCATCTCAGGTACTTAAAGTCATGTCCTAGAAGAGGGGAGCACCTAACTCCAGAGTCTGCAGCTGCCTAGGGCCAGCGCTGAGAATTTAGAACCCCTAGTGCTGCTATTGCAAGGTTCAAGCATGCTCAGCCTTGGAATTGCCACCCTTTCCTTGCTAGCAGCTGCAGCTATCTAAGGCTGGCCTCTGGCAATTGGCCCCATGGCTGTAGCCAGAGAAGCTGCAGGTGGCTCTGTAACTACTGGGAGCCATTAAGCTAGGAGTGGATAAAGAAACTGGAGTTAACCTCGAGGAACAGAGGTCACCAGCAAGAAAGGAATGTCAAGGGGAGCAGGGAAAGAGGAAGCAGATCAGGCTTGCAGGGGGAGAATAGCCCCAGCTGGCTAAGGAGCATGTCCAAGGTAGAAGGGAAACAAGCACAGGGAGAGGTGGTGGTGACCAAGTAGTAGACTAGCATGTAGATGGGAGGAGAGGGAGAAAGGCTGGTGACGTCAGGTTCTCAGGGGCTAAGTCCTCACTTTGGGGAAATGGTGTTTACAAGTGGCTTGTTCAAATGGCAGGATGAGCGCTGTGGGATGGATTTGTCAGAATTGATTAGGTATCTGCTGGCTGTGAAACTTTATTGAGTTGAGACCAGAACCACATACAGTGACTGGTGACATAGGGTGGTACTAGAGACATGGCTATAGAAGGTCTGAATGAGGAAGGAGATAAATCTGTGAGGAGTTTCCCCTGATCGCTGTGAAATTACTGCTCACTATATGGACACTGGTAAACCCACATGGGTATACAGTTTAATGAGAAAAACGGGAGACGGAGGGAGATGTGTATGACAACGCATACAGTCATGCAGAGGTGTGTGATCAAAATGAAAAATGTCTCTGAGATTCAATACCAGGTATACTATGGCACCAATGGCACTGTCATACCAGGCCCACACTCGAAGCCCTCAACGACTATGTTTGGCGGCAGGGCCCACAAAAGGTTCATCTGGCCCTGGGTAGATTATTGCAAGATTTACCTAGGGCAACAATTTAAGAAAGTACAAATCAAATAAGCAGTTGTACTTTTACAAAAGCTCAGGTACCTATATTAGAGAGACAGGATAGGGGAGGTAATATCTTTTATTGGACCAACTTCTGTTGGTGAAAGAGACAAACTTTCGGGCCATACAGAGCTCTTTTTCAACTCTGGGAAAGATACTCCCATTGTCCCAGCAAAATGCAAAGTTGAACAGATTGTTTTGCATAAGTTAGCACCTAATATAAGGGACCATTTAAGGTAGAGTGACCCCTTAAAATCTCTGCAGTCATAGGACAAAAAAAGGGGGGTTAGTCAGTTACAGATTGTTTTAATAAGCCATAAATCCAGTGTCTCTTTTCAATCCATGATTTTTAGTGTCTAACAGAGTAATGAATTTAAGCTCCTGGATCGTCTTTTGAAAGTGTCATGCAGGTTTTCTTTGAGAGTGAGGACTGATAGGTCAGATATAGAATGATCTTTTTATCACACAGGTGATAGGGTGTTTTTTTTTTTCTTTTATCATTTTCCCGTGTGAGTTCATTTGAGAAAGCAGTGATTGTTTGGTTTTACCTACATAGTTTGTATTGGGGCATAAAGTGCACTGGATGAGGTCCACGAAATGTGATTGTCATGCGTGGGATCCAGGGATCTTGAAAGGTGTGTTATGGTGGGGGGAGATGTTGATAATTGTAGCAGTGGAGATAAGTCTCCAGGTTTTGTGTCTGTTGCTCTGCCAGTGTCTGGTGCTGCTTTGAGTTGGTGTGTATAGATCTTGGGGATCTTGCTTCTGATGATGAGCTTGAGGAGGTTGGGGGATTGTTTGAAGGCCGGAAGAGGCAATTCAGCAAAGATCTTTCAGGATGGGGTCCCTACAGAGTATGGGTTGTAGTCATGGGTGGTGGGTATAATAGGCCAGGGGAGGCTAAGCCTTCCCTGGCTGTGCCACGGCTGCTGGACCCCCAGTTGCAGGGGTTTGGGGGGAAGTTTTTGATTTATTATGCAGATTCCAGGGTGGCTGAGGAGGTGGTATGTGCTATTCCTTCAGCTGAGGGGGGATGGGAGGGGCTTGGTGTAGTGCGAGAAACTGCTACCTGTAGGAATTTGCTACCTGTAGCAGTTACTGGTATGTAAAGAATTGTAAAACACTATCTGATGTGGCAAATTCCTACAGATAGCAGTTTCTCGCACTACACCAGCTGCAGCGGTGGGGAGGGGGTCTTGGGGATCCTCCGGGTGGGGGGTCTCGGGGCTCTGGCTGGGGTGGGGCGGGCAGAAGGGGTGGAGTATTATAAGTATTTCTTCTTATATTTTTTAAATGAACCAAGCCAAGCTTATGAATTTAGGTATTACATTGGAAACAACCTCTGCAAGACAGCAGTAATGAATTTTGGGCTATACCTGTTATGAGTTCACATTGGTCTTTTCATACTCCTGCTGGAATTCTGTGCCACTGCACAATGCAGAATTTGTGCAGAAATAATGTTCCCTGCAGAATTTTATTTTTCCTTCAGAATTTGTGATTTCCTCCCAGCACTCCCACCCATGCTTCCACTGTCAGCCCCAGCCGCCTAGGGCTGACAATGGGAGCGTGATTATATTGTGTTGTTTTGACAAATAGCGTATAAAGCATGTTGCAGAATTTTAAAATATTGTGCACACAATTTTAATTTTTTTGGTGCAGAATTTCCCCAAGAGTAATAGATTAATGAAACAGACTGCAGTTTTTAAAATCTTACCATGATTGTTGTTAAAGAATGGTCACAATTTATCATTAACATTACCTTATCTGGTAAGTCAAAACTCAGTAGCTGATTAATCATATTAAAACTTCTGAAAATGTGGACTGTGATATATGAATCCAGGATTTCAACAATTACCATTTTAGATCACACCCATACAATTTATATGGTGCCTTATACGTTTAGGTCAGGGATCGGCAACCTTTGGCACGTGGCTCATCAGGAAAATCCGCTGGCGGGCTGCGCTGGTTTGTTTACCTGCAGCATCCACAGGTTTGGCCAATTGCAACTCCCACTGGCTGCGGTTTGCCAATCCAGGCCAATGGGGGCTGCGGGAAGTGGTGCAGGCCATTGGATGTGCTAACCGCCGCTTCCCACAGCCCCCACTGACCTGGAATGGCAAACTGCGGCCAGTGGGAGCTGCGATCGGTCGAACCTGCAGACGGCCTGGGCCGCATGCCAATGGTTGCCGATCCCTGCTCTACGTGATATCTTGCTATGCAGAAGCCTGAGTTTCACTGCCTTGTTGAGCACTGCTGATTATGAGATTAGAATAAATTCAGCTACTAACAGTGAGTTGCAGTAAGGATTTATCTTCTGGCCTTTAGTTCCCCTCTCTGTTGTGCACCTAGCTCTGTTTATAGAACTGAAACTGTCTACCTTAAGTATCTCTAAATCCAAGAATGACAGGTGTGGTATAGTGAATTCAGCAATACAGCTGCTATCTCACAGATAAACTCTGCTATAGTTCTGCCCATTACAATCTGTTGCTCACTAATACCACTTTGTACAACATTTGTCTGTTCATACATTTTCTGCCTTCACTACTTTGTTATGTGCATATAATTGTTTTTGTTGTTTGTGGTGCTGCTATTCGTGCCCCCCCATCCCCAACAAAACTTTGCACTGTGTCTGAGATGTGCAGGTTTCCTGCTGTTTTCAGCTTCTTTGTGACTGGTGGGAGAAATCACCTTTTAGAGCTGTTTGACCCTGGAAGTCACTGCCCTTCCCTTGCCACCCTAAAAATAACCCCAATCTCAGAATGATCTCCTAAATAGTGATGGGTAAATCTAGAAGGTGTTGAGATATGGTTTAAATAATTATCCCAAGTTCAGATGTTTATCTAAAGTGTGTCTATAAATTGCCTTTTATTTGGAAATAGGGCTAGTAATACCACAAAAATAACACACACACACACACAGACTTTTAAAATCAAGGGTTCTGGTTTAGTCTGAGTTTTGGGTTAGGGCTCTATGTTATGCATACCAGTTCTCCCATGTCTGATCAGTACATTGTCAGAATTCACATTAATGTTTCACTGCAAAGAGAAAAAAAAGACTATTTATCATAACATCATGAAATAACAGAACATCAGGTGTTACCAAAGAGATGAAAAGAATGCCAGGGTTGGACTTAGGAACACTGAGAACAAGGGGTTGCAAAGAGCATCAAGCTGAGGAGAGCATTCTGAGGTGAATAAGAACTGAGGGCTCAATTATCTCCAATAAAAAGTCATGAACCACTTCAGTTCCCTTTCATTTAAAACAGCTGGTGCTCAAGGACACCAGCAAAGAACCAATTTTTTAACCACAGAGAAGCAAAGTTGCAGGCCAATGGCTGTCTGTACCAAGTAATAATAATAATAATAATTAATAAAAAATAATAATTAATTAATAATGGGCCCGATGCTGCGGACCTTATTCAGGCAGAAATCTTGCTAATATTGTGAGACATATGTATGAATCCCATTAGCTCTACCTACAATTGCAGTAAGGAGTGAATGCACATACATTGCCAGCTTCTCTTTGAAGTGAAATACTTTAATTTCTTAAATGACAAATTATTTGAAGCCAATGTGAGTTTTGGCATTGATTTCAGTAGGAACAGGCTTTGGATCTTAAGGAATATCCCTGCTGATATTTCTCCCATCTCTGACCTTATAGTAAGAATGGTAATCTGGTTTGGGGTACTAGAACTTCTATGGTACACTCTGAGGATTGGTCAATGGCAGGTGCTTCAGAGGGAATGAACACAGCAAGTAATCATCAAGTGATCAATCCCCTGTTGCCCATTCCCAGTTTGGCAAACAGAGGCTAGTGATATTTCCAAGCATGGTTTTGCATCCCTAGCCTTCCTGGCTAATAGCCATTGATGGACCTTCCTTATTTACTTTGTCCACACCAGTCATGATTTTATAGGCCTCTGTCATATCCCCACTTACTCGTCTCTTTTCCAAGCTCAAAAGTCCCAGTTTTATTAATCTCTCCACATGCTCCTCTGCACCTGTTGGCTTTCCCCCAGCTCTTAGTTTAAAAACTGCTCTATGGCCTTTTTAATTTGTTAATATTTTAATGAATTGCTTCTGATGACAGGTGCTGTTCTACACACAGACCTACAATATCCTAGAAAAATATATGTTTTAAGATAGACAAATTATTATTACTATTATATCTTAGATTTTAGCAGTCTTCAGATTAAGGACAAATGTGTATATTTTATTACTAAAACCAAACTTTAAATAAACCTGCTCAGTTTTATGGACTATGCTTTTCCCTAAAAGTGTCCCTTAGATATTTTTAAATACATATTTTCCAGAGTAGCTTAATTTCACTCTAGAATACTTGTAATAGTTGAGCCGAAGAATGAAAATAGAGTGGAATTTCAAAAGGGTAGCAAAAAGAACTTTTATTTATTTATAAGTCTAAGTACCCTGACTATAGCACTAAATAGAATTTAAAGTAATGTCAGAAATACCTAACTGCTTAATGGTGAAGTATTGAATGTTATTCAGTGAATAGCCAGGTTGATATCTGGAACATTTAAGAGAGTACAGAGTTTATTTGATTAGTATATTGGAGTTAATACAGATTTAGAGTACTCCTTTGGAGGTGAAGATTCAGAGACAGTGAGCAATGGAATTTCCAGATAACAGAGCAAGAGGAGATGTGAGAGGAAGGGATCCTGGTGGATGAGCCTCAAGATGCATGGGGATGTTGATGGATCTACTGCATTAGGGGATAAAAAGCTATTCTGGACATGGACACACGCACAAGTAAGTATGTTTATAACTATATTTATACCGAGAGCAGAACTATACCTTCTAGGAAATGTGGTAGGTGTGTTAAACATGAACATATTTAATTTCTAATTAGATTCAGGGGATTATGAGCTGATAGAAAAACCTGGATTTTCTGGAAAAAAATCACGTGAACATTTTTCATTTGAAAATGTAAGATGTGGGAAATTTTGAAATGAAATTAAATATTTGTTTTGTTTCAGTTTAAATCTAAACTATCATTCTGATTTTGTTTTTTCAAAAACAAACAAAAAAAGATAAATGTGAATGTTTTCCCTGTCACCTCTTTTTTGTCATTTTTTTTTGCCCCTAAATATAATCTTTCTTCTCCTCCCCCACCCCCTTTCCTTATTCTTCTTTGTAACTTTTCAATACTTTTGGAAAGGTTAGTGTCATTTTTTTTTCTTTTTATCATTCTGTAACTCTTCCAAAACTGGAGTTGGAGAAGTTTTTAAAGTTAAAGTAGAAGAGGAGAATTAAAAAGAGAGAGAGAGGGAGACGCTAAAAAAATGGACAAAAAAATCCCTGGATATTTTTTGATTTTATTACATTCTGGGGGTGGGGGAAAGGAGAAAGGATGAAAACAAAAATTCAAATGTTGAACATCAATTAAAAAAAAGCACAGCTTTAGTAAACCTAAATGGAACAAAAATCTCAGTTCAAAATACAAAAAAAGTTTCATTTCATTTTAAAATATCCCATTAAAAATAAAAGAAAGTTGAATATAATTTTTTGCAGGGAAATGCCATTTTTGCCAAAACTCCATTTTCTGGCAGCAAAACTTTTGGTTAAAAAATTTGAACAATTCTAAATGGGATGGAGTCCTCTCATTTCTTCCATTATTTACAGAAAAGGACCCAGGCTCCAATCCTGCAGCTGATTTAAGATTGAACACCCCTGTACTCATGTTAATTTCAGTATTGGGGGATACAAGACAAGAGGATTCCGGATTCTAATTTCTCTGAGCCACTGACACACCTTGTTACTGTAGGCAAGTTATTTAAACATTGAGATGAATGCTTTCCAGTTCTATTCTATTTTTTCAGTCCAAATAATAATAGAATCCCCCATCTTATTTCCTTCCCCACACCCAGCCATGATAGGAATCACTTATGCAGAATCCTTCTACTTCTTACGGGTAAAGGAGAAATCTAGACGCTGTTGAAGTCACTGTGAGTTTTGCCACTTGAAAGTGAGCAGACTTTTACCCACAGTTCCATCAGTTTATTAGGAAGAGTTCATTGTACATAATCTATAGAATTCTGTGAAGTACAAGACTTACTGAAAAGTTGAAATAATTCTCTGAGCCTCCAAGAGTGGCATGCAAACTGGTAAAATGACATAACCAAACAGTCAAAAATTAAAAGGGGTACATTTTCAGGGTCTTTTCTTTTGATTTACTTTTAATGTGGTTCCAGGGAAACAGCTGGGATGTCAGATGTGTCTATGCATTTTGCTTCCAGGGTAGTGAGAATTTTTAATTGCAGCCTTCACTGCTCCAATAAAACAATCTAATTTTCTACTCCCTTAGCCATCTGTGATCACCATGCTTAATTATTCTTCCTGAAACTTGATATTTTCTTTTTCATCTCCACTCTACTATAGCTAAAGAAAGTAAGCTCAGATTCTGCTGTCAATTACACTGATATAAATCCAGAGTAACTACACTGGCCCAAATTAAATGGTAATTAAAATGTTGAGTATTGACCTGATCCTGAAAGGTGCAGAGCACTTCCTGTTAGGTGCTAAGTACCTTCAATTCCCACCGTTTGCACTGAGACACAGAAGCAATATTGTACATTGAGGTCATAATGCTCATGAGTAGGAAAGCCAGAAGAGTGGAGGGGGCTTTCTAATTGCCCAAAACCAAACACACTTGCCCTGCCTCTGTTCCTTCTCTGAGGCCCCACCCCCACTCACTCTAGCCCCCCTCCCTCCATTGCGCACTCTCCCCCACCCTCACTCACTTTTGCTGGGCTGGGGCAGGGAGTTGGGGTTGGAACAGAGATGGGTAAGGGGGCTCAGGCTCCAGCTGGGGGTATGTGCTCCAGGGTGGGATCAGAAATAAGGGATTCAGAGTGTGGGTGGGGACTCTGGGATGGGGCAGGGCTTGGGATGTGGGATGGGGTCATGGCTCCAGCTGGGGGTGCAGGCTCTGGGGTGGGCTGGGGATGAGGGGTTTGGACTACGGGAGGGGGCTCAGGGCTGGGGGAGGGGGTTGAAGTGCGGAAGGGAGTGCGGGCTCTGGGAGGGAATTAGGGTGTGGAAAGGAGTTCCAACCTGGGGCAGGGGGCTTGGGGTTTGGGCTCCAGCCAGGCAGTGCTTACCTCAGGTGGCTCCCAGTCGGTGGCTCCCAGAAGCAGCTGCCATGTTCACCCCCTAGGTGTAAGGGTGGCCAGGCAGTTCTGCGTGGTTCACGCTGCCCGCACCCGTAGGTGCGCACCCACACCTCTCATTGGCTGTGGTTCCCAGCCAATGGGAGCTGTGGAATCGACAGTGGGGGCAGGGGCGTGGGCAGCATGCGGAGGTTCCCTGATTGCCCCTGCACCTAGGGGCTGCAGCAACATGCCAGCCATTTCTGGGGAGCTGGGCAAAGCCAAGGGAGGCAGGGAACATGCCTTAGCCCTGCTGTGCTGCTGTCTGGACTTTTAACGGCCCAGTCAGCAGTGCTGACTGAAGCCCCCAAGATCCCTTTTTGACTGGGTGTTCTGGTCGAAAACCAGATGCCTAGCAACCGTAGATGGGGCAAAGGTGACTCTGTGGTCCTTTATACTTCACAGGTAGGCAGAACTGCTGGAGTAGAGATTAGACTCTAAGTTAAGGAAGCCCCCCCATGCAATGTTATACCACTCAGAATGGAGTGAATTGACCACGATCTGTACACTGGGAGAGATGGCTGGAAAGATAGGATGGAATGCATACAGCCAGCTGTGTCTGCTCTATGGTAGCTGGGAATTCCTCTGTAAGGGCAGCTTGTGACCCCTGTGAATCACTGAAGAGATATAAAAGGGGCCAAACATGGGTCTAGATCTGGGCCTGTATCTTTCTGACCAAGTGGTCTAGTTGGGGTTACTGTTAGTATGTATTAAAAATACCAAGTGCTTTTCCCCTTTTTTTAAAAAAATTAGTCTGTTTGATTTAATGTTTCCTGTTTTATCTTCGGCTGTTCTTTTATTGAACATGAAGTGAAAAAATACTCTGTGGTGTGAACGGTTTGATCCTAAAACCTACAGCAGCTTGTAGAACACCACCTGCTTCATCATGAGCCACGCAAACTCTGATGCCAACTGAACGTTTTGAAGTTGCTATGGCTTGGGGAGGTGCTAGAATTTTTGGAAATGCCAGATTAAAAAAAAATGAAGCTGCATTTTAAAGATTAAGCAGAAAAAAATGGCTCTTTTCTGCAAAACTCTCCCACAGGAGCAATTTTGAACAATTTATTGTATGTAGAAATTTCATGGTACAGGATGAGGAGGAGAAAATCCCTTCCTACAGGGGTTTTATGTTTTCATAGTACATCGCCAACTGAACATCAGCACCTAGGGAAATGAGGTGCCTAAGAGAGCACATGCAATCCTTGGTTGCAGAGAATATCAATAGTAGGAGGGAAGTATCATTACCGCTGCATGTAACAATAGTGAGACCATGGTTTATTGTGTCCAGTTCTGGTGTCCGCATTTCTAAAAACAAGTTGACAAACTAGAAAGCCTTCAGAAAAGAGCAGCCAAGATATTTTGATGGCTGCAAAAACCTAGCTTTGAGTGAGATTAAAAAGCTATTAAGTTTGTCTAAAACAAAGCTAAGAAGTGACATGTTCACAGTCTTTAATTACCTGGAAGGGGAGGCATGAGCTGTGGAACGACATTTAAAGTAGGGGTGGGCAAACTTTTTGGCCCAAGGGACACATTGGGACTGCAAAACTATATGGAGGGCCAGGTAGGGAAGGCTGTGCCTCCCCAAACAGCCTGGCCCCCTGTCAAGGTTCCTCCCCCGGTCTGAACTCTAGGGTACAGATGTGGGGACCTGCATGAAAACCTCCCAAGCTTACTTTTACCAGCTTAGGTTAAAACTTCCCCAAGGTACAAATTAATTCTATCCTTTGTCCTTGGAATATCCACTGCCACCACCAAACTCTAACTGGGTTTACTGGGAAACATAGTTTGGACACGTCTTTCTCCCCAAAATCCTCCCAACCCTTGCACCCCACTTCCTGGGAAAGGTTTGGTAAAAATCCTCACCAATTTGCACAGGTGACGACAGACCCAAACCCTTGGATCTGAGAACAATGAAAAAGCATTTAGTTTTCTTACAAGAAGACTTTTAATAGAAATAGAAGTAAATAGAAGTAAAGGAATCACCTCTGTAAAATCAGGATGGTAGATACCTTACAGGGTAATTAGATTCAAAACATAGAGAATCCCTCTAGGCAAAACCTTAAGTTACAAAAAAGACACTCAGACAGAAATAGTTATTCTATTCAGCACAGTTCTTTTCTCAGCCATTTAAAGAAATCATAATCTAACACATACCTAGCTAGATTACTTACTAAAAGTTCTAAGACTCCATTCCTGTTCTATCCGCGGCTAAAGCAGCGTACCGACACCCACAGACCCTTTGTTTCTCTCCCTCCTCCCAGCTTTTGAAAGTATCTTGTCTCCTCTTTGGTCATTTTGGTCAGGTGCCAGCGAGGTTACCTTAGGCTTCTTAACCCTTTAGAGGTGAGAGGATATTTCCTCTGGCCAGGAGGGATTTTAAAGGGGTTTACCCTTCCCTTTATATTTATGACATCCCCGCCATCTGTCTGCCCCCTCCCACTTCCCGCCCCTTGACTGCCCCCCTCAGAATCCGTGACCTATCCAACCCCCCCCCTGCTCCTTGTCCGTGACCGCCCCCTCCTGGGACCCTCGCCCCAACTGCCCCCCGGGACTCCACCCCCTATCCAACCCGCACCGTTCCCTGTCCCCTGACCGCCCCCGCCAAACCTCTGCCCCATCCAACCACCTGCTCCCTGTCCCCTGACTCTCCCCCTGCAGAACCTCCGCCTCCTGACAGGCCCCCCAGGACTCCCACGCCTATCCAACCACCTCCTGTCACCTGACTGGCCCCCCAGAGTCCCTGACCCATCCAATCCCCCCTGCTCCCTATCCTCTGACTGTCCTGACCCCTATCACACCCCAGCCTCCTGACAGACCCCTTAGGACTCCCATGCCCTATCTAGCCTCCCTCCCCCCTGTTCCCCATTCCCTGTTCCCTGACCATCCCTCCCACAGAACCTCCACCCCATTCAACCACCCCCTGCTCCCTGTCTGCCCCCCCAGGACCTTCTTCTCCCTGCTGCCTTACCATGCCGGAGCCAGCCACACCACCGCACTGGCCAGCAGGAGCAGTGGGCCAGAGCGTTGGCAGTGCAGTGCGCTGAGACTGTGGGGGAGGTGGGACAGCAGGGGAAGGACCGGGAGCTAGCCTCCCCAGCCGGGAGCTCAGGCCGGACAGGATGGTCCCGTGGGCCAGATGTGGCCCGTGGGCCATAGTTTGCCCACCTCTGATTTAAAGTGTGTGTGGCTGGGGTGGCATAGAATCATAGAATATCAGGGTTGGAAGGGACCTCAGGAGGTCATCTAGTCCAACCCCCTGCTCAAAGCAGGACCAATCCCCAATTAAATCATCCCAGCCAGGGCTTTGTCAAGCCTGACCTTAAAAACTTCTAAGGAAGGAGATTCTATCACCTCCCTAGGTAACGCATTCCAGTGTTTCACCACTCTCCTAGTGAAGAAGTTTTTCCTAATATCCAACCTAAACCTCCCCACTGCAACTTGAGACCATTACTCCTTGTCCTGTCCTCTTCTACCACTGAGAATAGTCTAGAACCATCCTCTCTGGAACCACCTCTCAGGTAGTTGAAAGCAGCTATCAAATCCCCCCTCATTCTTCTCTTCTGCAGACTAAACAATCCCAGTTCCCTCAGCCTCTCCTCATAAGTCATGTGTTCCAGACCCCTAATCATTTTTGTTGCCCTTCGCTGGACTCTCTCCAATTTATCCACATCCTTCTTGTAGTGTGGGGCTCAAAACTGGACGCAGTACTCCAGATGAGGCCTCACCAATGTCGAATAGAGGGGAACGATCATGTCCCTCGAACTGCTGGCTATGCCCCTACTTATACATCCCAAAATGCCTTTGGCCTTCTTGGCAACAAGGGCACACTGCTGACTCATCAGCTTCTCGTCCACTGTCACCCCTAGGTCCTTTTCCGCAGAACTGCTGCCTAGCCATTCGGTCCCTAGTCTGTAGCTGTGCATTGGGTTCTTCCGTCCTAAGTGCAGGACCCTGCACTTATCTTATTGAACCTCATCAGATTTCTTTCGGCCCAATTTTCCAAATTTGTCTAGGTCCCTCTGTATCCTATCCCTGCCCTCCAGCATATCTACCACTCCTCCCAGTTTAGTATCATCCGCAAATTTGCTGAGAGTGCAATCCACACCATCCTCCAGATCATTTATGAAGATATTGAATAAAACCGGCCCCAGGACCGACCCCTGGGGCACTCCACTTGACATTGGCTGCCAACTAGACATGGAGCTATTGATCACTACCCGTTGAGCCTGACAATCTAGCCAACTTTCTACCCACCTAATAGTGCATTCATCCAGCTCATACTTCTTTAACTTGCTGACAAGAATACTGTAGGAGACCGTGTCAAAAGTTTTGCTAAAGTCAGGAAACAATACATCCACTGCTTTCCCTCCATCCACAGAACCAGTAATCAAATCATAGAATTTGATTAGATTAGTCAGGCATGACCTTCCCTTGGTGAATCCATGCTGACTGTTCCTGATCACTTTCCTCTCATGTAAGTGCTTCAGGATTGATTCCTTGAGGACATGCTCCATGATTTTTCTGGGGACTGAGGTGAGGCTGACTGGCCTGTAGTTCCCAGGATCCTCCTTCTTCCCTTTTTTAAAGATTGGCACTACATTAACCTTTTTCCAGTCATCTGGGACTTCCCCGGTTCGCCACGAGTTTTTAAAGATAATGGCCAATGGCTCTGCAATCACAGCCGCCAATTCCTTTAGCACTCTCGGATGCAACTCATCCGGCCCCATGGACTTGTGCACGTCCAGCTTTTCTAAATAGTCCCTAACCACCTCTTTCTCCACAGAGGGCTGGCCATCTACTCCCTATGTTGTGATGCCCAGCGCAGCAGTCTGGGAGCTGTCTTTGTTAGTGAAGACAGAGGCAAAAAAAGCGTTGAGCACATCAACTTTTTCCACATCCTCTGTCACTAGGTTGCCTCCCTCATTCAGTAAGGGGCCCACACTTTCCTTGGCTTTCTTCTTGTTGCCAACATACCTGAAGAAACCCTTCTTGTTACTCTTGACATCTCTTGCTAGCTGCAGTTCCAGGTGCAATTTGGCCCTCCTGATTTCATTCCTACATGCCAGAGCAATATTTTTATACTCTTCCCTGGTCATATGTCCAACCTTCCACTTCTTGTGAGCTTCTTTTTTATGTTTAAGATCCGCTAGGATTTCACCGTTAAGCCAAGCTGGTCGCCTGCCATATTTACTATTCTTTCGACTCATTGGGATGGTTTGTCCCTGTAACCTCAATAGGGATTCCTTGAAATACAGCCAGCTCTCCTGGACTCCTTTCCCCTTCATGTTAGTCCCCCAGGGGATCCTACCCATCCGTTCCCTGAGGGAGTCGAAATCTGCTTTCCTGAAGTCCAGGGTCCGTATCCTGCTGCTTACCTTTCTTCCCTGTGTCAGCATATTTTTTTGCTCCATACAGTACACTCCCCCCATCATCCTGACCCTGCTCTTCCCCTCTCAGGTGCCCCCATTAGCAGCCTGGCCCTCTCTGCCCCTCTCACCTAGGCGGTGGTGCAAGTCAGCACAAGGGGTAGTTCAGTGCCTCTTACCTTCTAATGAGCCCCTGCATATATCCCCATCTAGTAGCTTCTAGGTATGATCCTGGTGAGTTTTTCATACCTGGCCCCAAGCTTCTTATAGCATATTTCTGCCCTGTCCTCTCACTCTGGGAGAACAACCAGAGACAAAGAAAAGGGGAGTCTTCTCTAAAAGAAAATTTAGCCTTTGGCTCCTTTGGCCAGGTGCCCACTCACTTCCTTTTATCTATGCATTGCAGTGAATTTTAACCCTTTACAGGTAAAGCAAGTAGAGAACAGCTACTAAGAGGGATTTTATAGCTAACTGGCTGGCTGAGTCCATAAAAGGGAGCTATCCCACCTTCATTTATCACAATCCCCTAGACACAGGAGCCAGCTCTGCCTTTCCTCCCATGAGCCCCTATGCCCAAGACCTGCTTTCATCCCTTGAGGGAGCATACTCTTCCCTCCCAGAAGCACCTGCCTCCCCCACTCAGTCCCCATTCCTTACCCCTGTCCATGCATCCTGCTTCCTGGTCCTTGGTGTTGAGAGGAGAAGGAGCCTTAGACACCGGTGTTTCAGCATGTTGAGTACCCAGCACGTACAGCAGGGACAGGGTGTCACACTGGCTGAAGAAAAACAGGCCAGGCAGAGCAAAAAATGGCCAGGTAGCAACCCAAGCTACCTAAAAGTGGTCACCCCTTTCCTTATGTGGGAGGTATTTTTTTATATTAATGGACTCTTTAATATAGAAGACAAAGACAAAACAAGATCTAATGACTGAAGTGAGACAAACTCAGGCTAGAAATAAAGTATGCATTTTTTTAACAGTGAGGGTAATTAACCATTAGAACAATTTACCTAGGGATGTGGCAAATTCTCCCTCACTTGACATCTGTACATCAAGATTGGATGTCTTTGTAAAGGTTATGCTTGAGCACAACCAGAAGTTGTAGACTTGATGCAAAAGTCACTTAGTGAAATTCTAAAGGTTTTGTTACCTAAAAGATAACATAGTGATCATAATCCTTGCTTTTTACCTTAAATATGCTATAAATTACTAATATTTTTGCAACAAAAATGATTATAGACTACATCCATGGGAGTACTGATGCATGTGAGATGAGATGAGCAGGATTTTGCCTCCCCCCATTTATATTACTGATATCTGAGTAGATATTAAGAGCTAAATATATAAATAGTTTGTCTAAACAAAGAATATGGAGAGAGAATTATCTATATGTGTACAGCTTTAGATCTGACTCAGGACTCACTGGTCATTTTAAATTTACATAGCGGAAAAATACTTATTTTAAGAGTGTATTTCACTTTAGGGGGGACAAAATGCCATATACTGTTTTAATGTGGGTTACAAATTGATCTAGTGTAATGATACCATGTACTTCAGACAGCAGACATAATCACTGGATAAATATCTCTCACACATGTTGGGAGACCCTCTGAGTCCCCTTTCCACTTGGCTTTCCAAGGACTCCATTTAACTTCAGATTTCATCACTCAGGAATCTTATTTGGCATCCAAAGCTATGCTGAGTAGATCAAACCCAAACATAGAGGGACAGGTGGAAGGTACATTACACAGAAAACGTCTTCTTTTATATACATTTACATATGGTATTGCATTTATTATATTACATTACATGCTTCAAGACTGGCTTGGTTATTTTGTAGGAACCAATCCCTGTATAGCACTGTCCTTGGATGGTCTACTCTTTACCTCATCTTACATTCCATTATTTTGTCCATTGTTATCTTGTCCATTGTAAACGATTCCCTGATTGTTCCCCCTTATTTTAGCTAGTACAGACATTCTGTCTCTTAGTACTGAGCCATTCACCTATCTTAGCACAGACATTCTGTTTCTACTGTACTGATCCATACACCTCCGTAATCCTGTCTCCCAAAACATGAGGCCTCATCAGTGTCCAATTACTCATATCAAATCAAGACTACACCTCATGCACACACAAACACACCACGTGAAGATGGAACTAGAACATTGGTGCTTCAACTCCAAAACCACAAGCCTCTAACATTTGAGCTAAAGTAATTCTCAATAGACTGGTGGTAGTAAATTGTACCTTATGCCCTTTGTGATCCAGTCTTCATGGGTCAATGGCCAAAACTCACAATATCACCAACAGACATTGCATTATACCATTAATGTGATGTAATACACAACTCTATTGTACACATAGCGTGGGATTTTCAAAAGCATGAAGCAATGACCTAACTCTGGTTCTATTCAGGTCAATGGGAGTTTTTCCATAGATATCAGTGAGAATGAAGTTGGACCAGTGCTGGGCACTTTTCAAAATCCCTGTCCATAGATGAAAATATTTTCCCAGGAATAATCACTACATCTGATGATATAAAGTAATACTTATAAAAAGCAATAAAGTGTTGTACAGCTTTATAAGAATAATAATGACAATATAGCAAAACATTGTTTTGTCATATGAGTACTCTTTGCAACAGAACACCATTTCATGGTGCTACATCATAAAACAAGACATTTTCCCATTTCATTAAGAGCTGAAAGACTTTTTTTTCCATTTAATTACTACAGTAGATAGCTTATGTCAAAATAATGCACTAATTATTCCACTAATAAAGTAGTGGGCACAGTGTTTATTCACTTAACATCATACAGTTGAGCACATAGTATGGCTGCCTAATGTATTTATTGATGATTATGTGACATGGCAAATAACTTATCCAATTGATATGGAAAATAACTCTACATTCAAACTATCTTACCTTTTTTGTATTTAATTAATATTCTTCCTACATCCAGGATTAACACAATTCATCTCCTTTGTACTAACATTAAGATCTATTATGTTATCACAACTCTATTTTTGTCTCAGTTTTATCTAGATTACTTTCCATTATTCAGTGACCAGCTGGAATGTGATCTCTGATCCCTATACTAATTAGCATTGTTGATAGCAATTTTGTACGAAACCTCCAGACATCTACAATACAATTAAAATGATTATATATTGTTACATGTATATTTGCCAAATTAAGCAGGATGCACTTAAACAAATGAGTACAGCTCGTCTAAATAATATACCATTACCAAATTGTTCCAGATTTTTCCTGTCCCAATATGATGATGGTATTTTTTATTGATAGTACAGTTTAATTTTAATCAAATCATCACTACAAATCACAATAAAGGTGAGAAAAAGGAGAATTAATTTAGCCAAGGATGTGATGTGCAATTATTTCCTGTTGTTTGCATTATTCATCATTGAAATATAAATGTCTTAGTTTCTTGCCATGCATCCACAATGGGACTCACTTTGCTTGCCAAACCCACATTTGGTCATTTAAAAATATTAGCAGGGTATAAAATATTCCAATTCAGGAGTCACAAATAAAATTACTATAACAAATATGTTTAATGATTATTTTGCAGATGTTCCATTATAAAATTCTCCTGATGCTATTAATCTTGTGAAGCCTAGTATTGCTTCTTTCGACAAGACAATCAACCGTACTAGTCTTGTTAATTGTCTAATTTCAGTAGCCTGGGAAATGGGAAGGAAGAAGCCTAAGGTGAAGCCAAGGAAAGGAATACTCTTTCTATTTGGGGAATATGGCAACTATTAGAAACTGTAACAAAGAAAACAAGGATATTTTAATACTTGTAATAATCATGCTTGATTTACAATATTGTGAAGGATTCATTAGCTTAACTGCTTGTAGGTAAATATCAATTTATTTTATAGATTCAGTATTGGGAAATTTCTATGTTCACTGTGTTTCAGCTTCTGATCTTAGTTATATCAGTGTAAATGAGATCGGATTGTGGCCTCTTACTTTCTAGTCTCACTAAAATATCTCTCCTTGGCTGTATATATTTTTTTCATGATAGAAAAGTACTTCCAATGAAGTTACAGTTTGCACAGGAGAAGTGCAGTTAAACCATAAGTTACTGCTTGTTGAAATTACATAAGACATGTTGAAATGTCTGGCATGATTCTTCAGACAAAATTTTCGTGTTGTATTTAGCTACTTCAGGTTATAATCACCTTCTATATCACCACAGTGAATATATATATATAATTCTTCTCTTATATAGACTGTTGTAGTCCTATGGAACAGAGCTAGGGTAAATACTGCAAATGAATATTTGGCCAGTGTTAAGTTATTAGACTGATGATTATAAAATATACATTTAAATGTTGAATGAGTTGACTTCGTAGTTACTAGTGAATCAGTTTATTGACAGGGGTATTCAAGAAAACATCTTATTCTAAGCAGCTATTGCTCAGTAGTCACAATTTCAAATTTATAATTGAGTGCATTAGTTTTGAACGCTTGATTGTAAGAGTTTTGCTTATCCAGTCAAGAACCAGAAATATACTTTATGTTCAACCAGAACAATTTTGAATACCGACTGCTTACAATGACTGCTGGTGAATGAACTATGGAAAAATAATTATTCACTTCTAGTTTTGAATAGCAAATGCTTTTGAGAAAATCTCAATGTGTTTGCAGACAATTCAGAAATAGAAACAAAGTCAAAATTCATTGAATAAATTATTTTTTACTAAGCTCTAGTATTGGAGTTAATGGGTCTGGATTGGTATAATTGAGTGCAATATTTGGCCTGGGATATGTAAAATCAAAGCATTCCTACATTCTGATAGTGATGCTATTCCAAATATTCTTTTATATTCAAAGTGGGCTATTGAGGATGGAATTTTGGTGTTTCCTTTTCCTCCAACAGCTAATATAAACACACATTTGTTCTGTGCTTGTATCAAGAAACCTGCAAAAACTTAAATTAGCAGCAGTTTTGGAATAGCAAATAATAATTCACAAGGAAATGTCCCAGGTGAGGGTACATTTATTTTTGAAATGATGAAAATTGTATATACCCAGACTAACTATACTACATAGATTGCAGAGATTACATAGATCTATACTACATAGATTACTAACTATACTACTATAGATTACAGAGTAGCAGCCGTATTAGTCTGTATTCGCAAAAAGAAAAGGAGTACTTGTGGCACCTTAGAGACTAACCAATTTATTTGAGCATAAGCTTTCGTGAGCTACAGCTCACTTCATCGGACGCATCCGATGAAGTGAGCTATAGCTCACGAAAGCTTATGCTCAAATAAATTGGTTAGTCTCTAAAGTGCCACAAGTACTCCTTTTCTTTATACTAGATTAGTTTCCATCAGCTAGGATTTTATACCCTCATGTTTAAGTCAATGTTGTCTGGCTTCTGATTATGTAGGAAGTACATACAAATTCATCCATTGTACTTCACATGTTGAAAAAAAGCTGCCAAAAAGAAGTTTTTTTTGGCTGTGTTCAACCAAGAGCTTCTGCAAGCAGGTACATTTTGAATTACCTGAAACAGTAAACATGCCTTTTTTAATCTTGCTTTCACAGCTGTAAAAGGCAGTGGAAAACAGGTCAACTGTATATGGTGTTAGGGGGCTTATTCCTTCACCCACTTACTTCCCTGGTCCTTCTCGCATGAACAGAGAGCAACAATACCCGAAGTCCAAAGGTGCAAACAATTCGATGTTTATTGGGGTGAACTTCCAGCAAGCATGATTCCAGTTTCCTTCCTTAGTATCCTCCTTCCCAGCTCTGACACCACAAAGCCTTACACCTGTGTCCCTGTTCCCATTCCTGCCCTTAGCCAAACATGATTCCAACTTCCTTACTCCCATTCCCTGTTCCCATTTCCCCCTTTAGCAAAACATGATTCCAATTTTCTTACCCCCATTCCCTGTTCCCATCTCACACACCCACATGCCCACCCCCACCCACACCCCAGTCACTTCCTCATTGACTACAGATTATATAGTAAAACTTGAGTTCTGCTTAGCTATACCTTAACCAATCATTTTCCTGAAATTTAACTAACCAATCCTAACATATTGTAACATGATTATGTAACCAATTATATCCCACCACCTCAATTAGTTTACACCCAGCAAAATTAATTATACAGCAGACAGGAACAATCACAGAACCAGACAGAGATTATACAGACAAACAACAGCAAAGTGGGAACTATAATGACAAAACAATACAGAAGTGAGGATTTCACATCCCAGCTATTGATAAGTGAGTTCTTGCCAGACAGGATGCTATCAAACTAAGTTTCCTTTTACATTTTCTAGGCACTTCCCTTTCTCTGGAGGTGATAGGAATACAATCCTGTCCTGATAGTGCCTAACAGCCCAATAGCACCTTATTTCAATGTGACTAGTTTGGAATGTGAGGATGTGACCTTTCGCTTCCCAGTTTATGGCTGCCTCTGCTGCTTAGCCAAAGGCCTTAGCCTAAGAACAGGGCCTCAGACTGTCACAGTAAGAGAAGGCCCTTACACCAGCAGACAGTGATTTTGATTCTTTCTTTTATACCTCTATCACTAGCCAAGTGATAAGAATACACCTAAATTCTTAGAGTACAGGCCTTTGCAGACAGGCCTGAATCTCTATATCCTAACATATGATGAAATCAGTCAGTTTTATGAAGCTAAACCAGTTTTGCATTTAATATTCTGCAGAAACAGAACAGCTCTGCAGTCCCCCATTCATTTATGTTTATGGAGTGTGCTCAAGGTTTAACGTTAACTGGGTCACATGGGAACACAGATCTGGTCAAACAAAACTAGAGATGTCGGAGGTAGATCAGAGTTTGGTTAGAAGTAATACTGTAAATACATTTTATCAAGCAGTGTGAGCCCTAAAGTTTGTTTGAAAAACTAATGATATATCATCATAAGTTTATGTCACATCTGACATTCCTCTGAGACCACATTAAATCCTGTGTAAACTAGTAGACAGGGCACAGGACTGGGACTTGGGACTTTTGGTCTGCTCTGTGCTGCTGGCTGGCGGATGGGGGTGATGACTGACCATTACTCTGTGTGGACTGTTTGTAGAAGTGAGCACTCGTTATTCCCTGAGGACAGGGACTGTAATTATATATGGAAACTTTGCAAGGGGCAGGAAGGCTTCTCGTTCAGGGTCTAGAGCAGGGGTGGCCAACCTAAGCCCGAGAAGGAGCCAGAATTTACCAATGTACATTGCCAAAGAGCCACAGTAATATGTCAGCAGCCCCTATCAACTCCACCCGCCCCGGTCCCAGCACCTCCACCCACCAATCAGCACCTCCTCCTCCCTCCCCGCACCTCCTGATCAGCTATTTTGTGGTGTGCAGGAGGGTCTGTGGGGTGGGGGGAGAGGAGCGAGGGCATGGCAGGTTGAGGGGAGGGGCGAGAAGGGGTGGAGTGGGGCAGGCCTGTGGCAGAGCCAGGGGTTGAGCAGTGAACATCGCCTGGCACATTGGAAAGTTGGTGCCTGTAGCTCCAGCCCCGGAGTCGGTGCCTGTACAAGGAGCCGCATATTAACTTCTGAAGAGCCGCATGTGGCTCTGGAGACACAGGTTGGCCACCCGCGGTCTAGAGGCTAAATCTGACTCCAAAATAAGCAAGTAAGCAAAATTATTTGAAAGTGGGTTAGAGTGTCAGGAATCTTCCCCAGGTCAAAAATGCTGTTGAATATGTACTGAGGCTAATCTCTTCTATGGTGACCGATTATATTATCATAATCTACATATATGACACTGAGGGAAAAAAGGGGAGGTTATGATTTATAAATAAAAAAATAAAGCTTTTGTGGGATCAAACTTTCTATGTTGTATCTAAGACACCCACATCTATCATCAGAGGGTAGATGCAAAGGTAACATGTCAAAAGAACCAGCCCTAAAAATTCACAGTATCTTATATTTTTCCCCATTACAAAAGTACTTTAGCTGTTAAAAGATTAAGTTTATTTCTCATTATGCTTTAATGCGAGTACTGAATTGAGACTGGATCTTTACCCATGTCCTGTCCTGCAGTGCAAAACAGCATCATATCTGAAGCAAAGAAGTGCCAAACTGCCTGCCAATTAATTTAAGCAGTGTTGAACATTGGGAATTTGCCAACCCACAGGCAGTGCAGGTATAGTTTACTTGCTGAGACATCTGGTATCTGCTATTTAAGTAAAATGATATGTTGTGAATTTCTGATGCAGTACAAGAGTATTGTGTAGTCATGTCAGTATTCAGAGGCTGACTGTAAACTGTGTTGAACAGATGTGATGTACAAACAAAAATGGGGTATGCTATGTTTTCTCTTACACAAAGAGCAAACCAGACTAGATCAGTCTAGATTATTTTTATTTTAGATTAAAGAAAATAACAAAGAAAAAACAACTATAAAATCTCCATGACATATTTAGAGCACACTGACTCATGTGGTATCTTTTGGCTTCTGAACTAAGACAAAATGGCAAGAAGAACCTATACATTTTGAAAACAACTTTTTTAAAAGGTGATAAAGGAGGAGTTTAACTGTATAACAGGCAGGGATTGGGAGGCAGTGAAGGAAATGGGAGAGAGGGAGACTGGCAGGCACTAGATGAAGGGGGTACTAGGAATGAATGGGCAAAAAGACAGGGGATTTCAAAAAGACAAAGGATGGTCTCATGGTTAAGGCAGTTGAATGTTGCCCTGGATAACAGGATTCCATCCCTGTCTCTACCACAGAGTTCATATGTGATACTGAACAAGTAACTTAAACCAGTTTTTTCAGAGGGGGGTCACTAATTTTCTGTTCCTTATGTTTTGGGTGCCCAACTTGAGACCCTGGAGTAGGGGTGGGCAAACTACAGCCCAGGGGCCATATCCGGCCCTTCAGACATTTTAATCTGGCCTTCAAGCTCCCGCCGGGGAGTGAAGTCTGGGGCTTGCCCCGCTCCACATGTCCTGGGGCTCCGCACGGCTCCCAGAAGCAGCGGCATATCCCCACTCTGGCTCCTATGCATAGTGGACACATTGCCCCCACCACAAGTGCCCACAGCTCTCATTGCCAGGAATTGCAGCCAACGGGAGCTGCAGAGGCAGCGCCTGTGAACAGGGTAGCACACAGAGCCACCTGGTCGCGCCTCCATGTTGGAGCTGGAGGGGGGACATGCCACTGCTTCTGGGAGCTGCTTGAGGTAAGCACTGCCCGGAGCCTGCAAACCTGACCCCCTCCCGCACCCCAACCCCCAGCCCTGATCCCCTTCCCACATTATGAACCCCTTGATCCCAACCCAGACCACCTTCCTGAACCCCCAACCCCCTGCCCCAGCCCAGAGCCCCCTCTTGCACCCTGAACTCCTCATTTCTGGACCCATCCGAGACCCATACCCCCAGCCAGAGCCCTCACCCCCTTCCGCACCGCAACCCCCAATTTCATGAGCATTCATGGCCTGCCATACAATTTCCATACCCAGATATGGCCCTCAGGCCAAAAAGTTTGCCAACCCCTGCCCTGGAGTCTGGTATGCAAAAGTGCTGAGTACCCCGAGCTGCAACTGAAGTCAATGGGAGCTTTCTTTGAACATGTAAAATGCTATATAATGCTAAGTACGCTGAATTATTAGGCCCACAATATCTCCAATTGTGTACCCAAAATTAGTGGATACTTTTGACCTTAGTCTCTCTGTGCCTCAGTTCCCCATATGTAAAATGGTGATAATGGTGCCTTCTGATATCACATGGATGTTGTGAAAATAAATCCATTGATATTTGTGAAGCACTCGGATACTATTGTAATAAGTGCCATAGAATGCTCATGAAGAAATTAATAATTTTGTATCTGGAGCAGGATTTGAATTGTGTGCAGTAAATAAGGCCTAGGGCCACATATTGAACAATGAGGAGAAAACAAAATTTTGAATGGCTGCTTATTAGGTGAGTACCATCCATTCTGTGCACTGAATGATGTGAGGTCCTGTGGAAAACATGGCATGTGATCATGTAATTACTGACTGCATCATAATTTGTCAAATTATGATTGCACAGGCAACATGAATTCTGGCATTTCCCAATTTTTAAGTGATTAACTTTGCAACAGAAATAGTGTTCTTTTAATGTATTTTTGTGTGTAATATTATATACCTTATTTGTTTTGAAAGATGCAGTAATTCCATATTTCTTTCCTCCACTGCTGCAGAATGCAGTTAACAGTCTCTCTCAAGTGAAACTTCTCAATTATTTTCTCTGTTTGAACAAAAATATTTGCAACCTATCCTCCATAAAAGTCTTTTACTTTAAAATAAATATTGTAGCAAGAAAATAGAACCTATCTAAATTAGGGCTGCCAAACGATTAAAATAAATTATTGTGATTAATTTTGAATTTAAAAAAACACAATTAATTGAAGTTTTAATTGTATTATTAAGAAATAATAGAATACAATGTATTTAAATATTTTGGATGTTTTCTACTCTTTCAAATATATTGATTACAATTACATCACAGAATACCAAGTGTACAGTGCCACTTTTTTTAATTAACATATTTGCACTCAAAAAAAGATAAACAAAAGGAAGTATTTCAATTAATCTCATACAAGTACTATAGTGCAATCTGTTTATTGCAAAAGTGCAACTTACAAATGTAGATTTGGTTTTTACATAACTTCACGCAAAGGTAAAAGAACATAAAACTTTAGAGCAGTGTTTCTCAAAATTCTTGTGCTGGCAACACGATTTGGACTTAAAAAAATTGTGACACCCACTCCTCCTCCCCTCCCCTCCCCCCCCCGGGATGTTATCTGATTAAAGTATGACCATGTAGATCATTGTTGTTACCATTGTTATATAATCAGGGCCGATCAGAGGGGCGGCCAGGAGGGCCATTTGGCCTGGGCCTCAAGCTCAAAGGGGGGCCTCAAATTTAGATACTTGTTAATTTTTTGGCATTTGATAACTTTTCCAACTTGCATGCCTATTGGACCAAAATGTGACATACTCTCTCAGCTTAGAGCTGCAAATTTAAGCAAATAAGAGATGTGATTTGGTAAAAGACATACTTTTTTTTTGTTAACTGATATGGATTTTGTCATAAATATTAATAAAAAGATATCGGTTCTGATGGCACAAGATTAGACTGTGATGAATGTGTCCTCTCAGATCAGCTGATTATATAAATAAACCACTACTAGTGGCTGGTGTTGGATCAAGTGCATGTTGAAACGTAGAGAATTGTTACATTTTAATGTCTTTATAGTTTTATGTCTAGTTGACTAAGGAATTATTTATGTGTGAGAATTCCTCATTATTATCTTCATATGGTAGCTAAAAGAGGTGACTGGTTGGTTGATTGAGTCCTAGCTTGGTAGGTTGGCCATTATCATAGGCTTTCGTCGTATATAGGCCCAGATTCAAGGTGAAAATTTGTGAGGACAATCTTGTACAGTGAGTTTCATGAGGACACATTTTTGAAATTTATGGACATTATCCCTCTGTCTGTATCCATGTCTGTGTTTACTATATATATGTCATCCCTTTCTCTTCAGCTCAACCTGTTATATTATACCTTGTGTTCTTGAGTTTTGATTCAGAGATAAGGATAATAACCTGTCTGTTTCATTTTGTGTTCTTAATTAGTATTCCTTCATTTTAACACTTTTTCAGCATTTGCGTACCATTCAGCATTTGTGGACATGTTTACAGTAGAAGATTTCAGGTGTAGATAAGCAGAATATTTCAAGTGTGGAAAGGCTACATATTTACTTTAGAACATTTCAGGTGTAAATAGACTATTTATTTAGAGCAGAACATTTCAAGTTGTAAAGGCTACTTATTAACACTAGAATGTTTTAAACTGTAAGTATGCTACTAATTTACAGCAGAACATTTCAAATATGGTTGGCTACATGTTTCAGCAATGAAAGACATTTTGTAGTTAGCTTGCTGTCATAAATATAAAGGGAAGGGTAACCACCTTTCTGTATACAATGCTATAAAATCCCTCCTGGCCAGAGGCAAAATCCTTTCACCTGTAAAGGGTTAAGAAGCTAAGGTAACCTTGCTGGCACCTGACCCAAAATGACCAATGAGGGGACAAGATACTTTCAAATCTGGAGCGGGGGAGGGAGGAAGGTTTTTTTCTGTCTGTCTGTGTGGTACCTTTTCCGGGAACATATCAAGGATGCAAGCCTTCCAACTCCTGTAAAGTTAATGAGTAATCTAGCTAAAAAATCCATTAGGTTTTCTTTGTTTTTTTGGCTTGTGAAATTCACTGTGCTGGAGGGAATGTGTTGTCAAGGTTCCTTCCTCACTCTGAACTCTAGGGTACAGATGTGGGGACCTGCATGAATACCTCCTAAGCTTACTTTTACCAGCTTAGGTTAAAACTTCCCCAAGGTACAAATTAATTTTACCCTTGCCCTTGGATTTCCACTGCCACCACCAAACTTTATCTGGGTTCCTGAAAAAACGTAGTTTGGACACGTCTTTCCCCCCAAAATCCTCCCAACCCTTACATCCCACTTCCTGGGGAAGGTTTGGTAAAAATCCTCACCAATTTGCATAGGTGACGACAGACCCAAACCCTTGGATCTTAGAACAATGAAAAAAGCATTCAGTTTTCTTATGAGAAGACTTTTAATAGAAGTAAAGGAATCACCTCTGTAAAATCAGGATGGTAGATACCTTACAGGGTAATTATATTCAAAACATAGAGAATCCCTCTAGGCAAAACCTTAAGTTACAAAAAAACCACACAGACAGGAATATTCATTCTATTCAGCACAGTTATTTTCTCAGCCATTTAAAGAAATCATAATCTAACACATACCTAGGTAGATTATTTACTAAGTTCTAAGACTCCATTCCTGTTCTGTCCCTGGCAAAAGCATCATACAGACAGACACAGACCCTTTGTTTTTCTCCCTCCTCCCAGCCTTTGAAAGTTATCTTGTCTCCTCATTGGTCATTTTGGTCAGGTGCTAGTGAGGTTACCTTTAGCTTCTTAACCCTTTAGAGGTGAGAGGATTTTTCTTTTACCTTTTCTTTAAATAAAATTCTTCTTTTAAGAACCTGATTGATTTTTCATTGTTCTTAAGATCCAAGGGTTTGGATCTGTGTTCACCTGTACCAATTGGTGAGGATAATATTATCAAGCCTTCCCCAGGAAAGGGGGTGTAGGGCTTGGGGGGATATTTTTTGGGGGAAAGACGTCTCCAAGTGGGTTCTTTCCCTGTTCTTGGTTTAAATCGCTTGGTGGTGGCAGCGTACCAGGTTTTTAACCTAAGCTGGTTCCCAAGGCAAGAACAAAACCTGTGCCTTGGGGAAGTTTTTTGGGGAAAAGACTTCGATGCTTTTTTTGAAATATCAAATCTTATTTTTTTGATGCCCCTTGCTTTGCTGGTGCCCTAAGCACTACAAGTTATTTATTCTGAGAGTATTCCACTTTCCCTTATTTTAGCAATAAGCACAGCTGACAGTATATTTATTGTCAGTGGCAGCACATTTTAAATTGTGTGCTAAAAAAATAGCATGGGACCCAATCCTCTAATTTTTCCATGTGTGAAAATCTCCTTGACTTCCTTGCATGTGGAATAATTTACAAAATTGTACTAAAAGTCCTGGGCTATCCCTCAAGCCCTTGGAAAATGGAGGATCTAGATAGCTTAGCAACAAGCAAAACCCATTTTAAAGATCCCATCTAAGACCCACTTAAAACTAGGGCCCAAATAATGACTTGCTCCAGTGGAAACTTTCTGAAATTCTGGCAGCATTTTTTTTTAATTTACCATGGCTATTATATTTCATGTATTGTGCATCATAGCATACATTTGTGTAACCCTGATTTTATTCTGCTGCCTAAAAATAGTGCAAAATCCTTCAAAATAAAAGACTTTGGGCCCTCCTGTTACACTAATAAAACAGGATCTTGTAAGAGGGACAAGGCAAATTGCCACATTTATTGTAAATATAACAAAATATTCCTATATGCAATTTCTATATAGATCCATTCACACAGAGAAGACATTCACACACAGGTTCTACAAAAGGTTGTTATAGTTTCCAGCCTAGATGTTGCTCGTGCCAAGTCACTGGCTAGGTGGCCTGGACACGAGAGTGGAGCCGAGTCATTGTCAGATGTACATCCGATGCTTCTGGAGGGTGGTCGTAGAACCAGACTCAAAGAACACAGTCCCTGGACCAATTTCTATAGGTATCTGTTTCAATACAAGTCTATGGAAGTTGCTTCATCATCCTGAATTTACAATTGAGATGACCATCAATCAGCTCAATCAGCAGGTGGTACATCCATGATGGCTAGGTGTTATCTTCTTGTTCTTCCTTGATGCATTTTGGGTGGATTCTGGTTTGCCCTCCGGGGGTCATCCAGTTATCTTTGCATATTCTTCGGCCCATCCATACCAAGGTTGAAATTCTTAGGATTAGACTGGCACCATTTACTAACCAATTATTTCTCCTACTTTTTGTGCCAAGGTGATTATTAAAAATATTGAATTAGATCAGTCCCAAGGCCAATCTGTGAGGTACTCCACTAGTAACCTCCTCACAGTGTGATATGTCACTTTCAGCCTTCCACCCTTCAGCTAGTTCCTTACCCATCCTACAATTCTTAATTTGATCTCCATCTTCTCTCATTTGAATATTAGATATATTGCATTTCTGTTAGACAACAAAATATCCCTTTTTTCATTTACCTCTGTGAATTTAGTTATTAAATTACTTGTTTCTTTAATTTAATTTAATTCTTCTTTCCTTCACAATTTATTCTAAAACCTTACATACCACTGAATTTGGACTAACAGGTCTGTAAATGTCAGGATTACTTTTTTTTCCCCTTTCTTTACTATAGGTATGATGTGGGTCATATAGTATTACCCCAAAGAGATAGATTTATTAAAAATCCTTGCTACTAGACTCAAAGTCTTATGTTCCAGTTCCCCCCTGGTCCCCAGTATTCTGGGATGGAATTTATCTGTTCACTCCAATTTGAGTGCATTAAGCTCTTTAATTTTTTTCCCACCTCAGATGTAGTAATTTCCATTTTTATACACTAATTTCCACCAGTCCTCCTGCCTTCATGCCCTTGTCTTTATTGAAAACTGAGGCAAAATATTCATTGAGTTTTGGGGCCATACCTTTAATCTCCTCCCCATCCATACTATATAGCAGCCCAACCTCAAACTTCCTTATTTTGTTTTTATTAATATAACAAAAAACTCTATTTATTTATTTTAATTTCCTTGGCAAGAACAAATTCTTCTTGACTTTTAACAGTTCTCACTTTATTCCTACATTTTCTAATCCCTAAAATGTAGCTTTCTTTGCTGATCAGTTTCTTTTTCCATTCCCTGTAGGCACTCTGGTTTCTTTAAATAACCCATCTGAGGTAGTAATTCATCCAAACAGGTCTGGAGGCTTTCCCTAATTTGCTTGGTATGCAAATTACAGATTTTGTAGAAATTACAAGCCTTCTCCATGTTTAAGTATTTCAGCTCTTCAGTCCAGCTGACTTCTTTAATTATATTCCCTAAATTTCCCAAAGTCTACCCTTTTGAAATAAAAAAAAATCATAGCAGATGACTTGGTTCTGATTATTCTTCCTTTAATTTAAACTGAATCAACTTGTGATCACTCAGTCTACGTTTATTTCCCATGATGTCCTTACTACATACCAAAATCAAGTCCAAAATTGCATTGTCTTTTTTTGCTCAGTGACTGTTTGATGAAGAAAATTGCCTATCATATCCAGGAATAACTGGATCCTGTTAGTACCATTTATTCTCCAATCTATATCCAGGAAGTAAAAGCCTCAGTTATGACACAAGTCCCAGTAGCATTTCTCTCTCTAATAATATCTGAGGTCTCTACACATAACCAAGTCTGACTCTGGGGAGTCCATAGCAATCCTTTAACACTATCCCAATAGTACTTAATTTGCAATCTTTCCCCAAAATGACTTAGACCCAAACAGGTTTTGTTTTGTTTAAGACATTGTCCACAAAAAATATTTTTCGGCATGATTGTGAATGGTGAGACATACACTCGAGAATGGCTACTGTATTCACCATCAACAGGGTCTGTTTTGTTTGCAAACTTTTTGCACATAAACCTTCAACATCCCGGTTTGCTGCAGATGGATTTAGTGACTGGTGGAATACTGCTTTAATGCTGACATATTTAAATGTTGACATATTTAAATCGAATGACATATTCAATGTTGACATATTTAAATCGAAGACAGGGCTTTGGATTGACACAAAAATTGAAAGAACAAATTAAAGGGGAGCGTGAATACTGGCAACATGTCTTGCAGCATGTTATAGCTGTTATTCAAACATCAGCTGAACGTGGTTTGCCTTTCCGGGGATCAAATGACACATCTGGATCATTGCCGAATGGAAATTTCTTGGGATTGTTGGAGCTTGTAGCTCAGTTTGCCAGCATTCCCATATTTTGAGATATGGTCTGCTAAAAATGGGTCAAAGGTAACTCATCATACTTATCCAAGACAAAATGTGATGAACTCATTGGCCTAATGAGTGACAAAGTTCGTTCAGCTATTGTGGATGAAGTAAGTACTGCTGGGTACTTCAGTTTATCTGTCGACTCTACACCTGATCTTTCACATATTGATCAATTGAGTATTGTACTAAGATATGTGTCTCCCACAGATGGAAAACCAGTTGAACGATTTATAACATTCCTCAATTTGAAAAGCCATACTGGTGAAGAAATGGCAAATCAAGTACTGCATGATCTGTGCCAAGTTTGCAAAATAGATTTCTCAAAGTGCAGAGGTCAATCTTATGACAACGCTGCCAACATGTCAGGGTGTTATCAAGGAATGCAGAAGACACTTTTAGACCAAAACAAATATGCCATATTCATACCATGTGCTGCACACTCTCTCAATCTTGTTGGCTGTAGTGCTGTTGATTGGATAGGTTAACAATACTGCTGGGTGGGTTGAGGGAACCATTGCTGTGGCCCCCTGTAGCATGTAGTAGTTTAGAAAGTTTAGTGTCCTTTTTCTTTTGTAGAGAAGCAAAGTGTGTGTTGTAAATGGCTTGTCTAGTTTTAGTAAAATCCAGCCACGAGGAAGTTTGTGTGGAAGGTTGGTTTTTTCTGAGAGTGTCCATTTTTGAGAGCTCACTCTTAATCTTTCCCTGTTTTCTGTAGAGGATGTTGATCAGGTGATTCCGCAGTTTCTTTGAGAGCGTGTGGCACAAGCTGTCAGCATAGTCTGGGTGGTATGTAGATTGTAATGGATTTTTTTACCTTCAGTCCTTTTAGTACGATGTCCATCTGTTTGCATTTGGAAAGGAAGATTATGTCTGTCTGTATCTGTACAAGCTTTTTCATGCAGTTGATAGATTTCCACTATTGTTAACCTATCCAACTATACTCTCAGCCCAGCAGAAGCAGCTATCCTATCTCGGGGCCTCTCCTTCTGCCCCTCCACCCCCACGAACATGATACAGTTCTGTGGTGACCTAGAATCCTATTTTCGACGTCTCTGACTCAAGGAATATTTCCAAAATACCTCTGAACAACATACTAATCCACAGAGGCCTCCCTACCAACACTACAAAAAGAAGGATTCTAGGTGGACTCCTCCTGAAGGTCAAAACAGCAGACTGGACTTCTACATAGAGTGCTTCCACCGACGTCCATGGGCTGAAATTGTGGAAAAGCAGCATCACTTGCCCCATAACCTCAGCCGTGCGGAACACAATGCCATCCACAGCCTCAGAAACAACTCTGACATCATAATCAAAAAGGCTGACAAAGGAGGTGCTGTTGTCATCATGAATAGGTCGGAATATGAACAAGAGGCTGCTCGGCAGCTCTCCAACACCACTTTCTACAAGCCATTACCCTATGATCCCACTGAGAGTTACCAAAAGCAACGACAGCATTTGCTCAAGAAACTTCCTGAAAAAGCACAAGATCAAATCCGCACAGACACACCCCTGGAACCCCGACCTGGGATATTCTATCTGCTACCCAAGATCCATAAACCTGGAAATCCTGGGCGCCCCATCATCTCAGGCATTGGCACCCTGACAGCAGGATTGTCTGGCTATGTAGACTCCCTCGCTACCAGCACTCCCAGCTACCTTCGAGACACCACTGACTTCCTAAGGAAACTTCAATCCATCGGTGATCTTCCTGATAACACCATCCTGGCCACTATGGATGTAGAAGCCCTCTACACCAACATTCCACACAAAGATGGATTACAAGCCATCAAGAACACTATCCCCGATAATGTCACGGCTAACCTGGTGGCTGAACTTTGTGACTTTGTCCTTACCCATAACTATTTTACATTTGGGGACAATGTATACCTTCAGATCAGCGGCACTGCTATGGGTACCCGCATGGCCCCACAGTATGCCAACATTTTTATGGCTGATTTAGAACAACGCTTCCTCAGCTCTCATCCCCTAAAGCCCCTACTCGTGCTATATTGATGACATCTTCATCATCTGGACCCATGGAAAAGAAGCCCTTGAGGAATTCCACCATGATTTCAATAATTTCCATCCCACCATCAACCTCAGCCTGGTCCAGTCCACACAAGAGATCCACTTCCTGGACACTACAGTGCTAATAAACAGTGGTCACATAAACACCACCCTATACCGGAAACCTACTGACCACTATTCCTACCTACATGCCTCCAGCTTTCACCCTGACCACACCACACGATCCATCGTCTACAGCCAAGCTCTGCGATACAACCGCATTTGCTCCAACCCCTCTGACAGACAGACACCTACAAGATCTCTGTCAAGCTTTCTTACAACTACAATACCCACCTGCGGAAGTGAAGAAACAGATTGATAGAGCCAGAAGAGTTCCCAGAAGTCACCTACTACAGGACAGGCCTTACAAAGAAAATAACAGAACGCCACTAGCCGTCACCTTTAGCCCCCAACTAAAACCCCTCCAACGCATTATTAAGGATCTACAACCTATCCTGAAGGATGACCCAACACTCTCACAAATCTTGGGAGACAGGCCAGTCCTTGCCTACAGACAGCTCCCCAACCTGAAGCAAATACTCACCAACAACCACATACCACACAACAGAACCACTAACCCAGGAACCTATCCTTGCAACAAAAGCCCGTTGCCAACTGTGCCCACATATCTATTCAGGGGACACCATCACAGGGCCTAATAACATCAGCCACACTATCAGAGGCTCGTTCACCTGCACATCCACCAATGTGATATATGCCATCATGTGCCAGCAATGCCCCTCTGCCATTTACATTGGTCAAACTGGACAGTCTCTACGTAAAAGAACAAATGGACACAAATCAGATGTCAAGAATTATAACATTCATAAACCAGTCGGAGAACACTTCAATCTATCTGGTCACGCGATCACAGACATGAAGGTCGCTATCTTACAACAAAAAAACTTCAAATCCAGACTTCAGTGAGAAACTGCTGAATTGGAATTCATTTGCAAATTGGATACTATTAACTTAGGCTTAAATAGAGACTGGGAGTGGCTAAGTCATTATGCAAGGTAGCCTATTTCCCCTTGTTTTTTCCTACTCCCTCTCCCCCCCAGACGTTCTGGTTAAACTTGGATTTAAACTTGGAGAGTGGTCAGTTTGGATGAGCTATTGCCAGCAGGAGAGTGAGTTTGTGTGTGTGTGTTCCCCGGGGGGGGGGGCAGTGAGAAAGCCTGGATTTGTGCTGGAAATGGCCCACCTTGATTACCATGCACGTTGTAGGGAGAGTGGTCACTTTGGATGGGCTATTACCAGCAGAAGAGTGAGTTTGTGTGTGTATGGGGGTGCGGGGGGGTGAGAAAACCTGGATTTGTGCTGGAAATGGCCCAACTTGATGATCACTTTAGATAAGCTATTACCAGCAGGAGAGTGAGTTTGTGTGTGTATGGGGGTGGGGGGGTGAGAAAACCTGGATTTGTGCTGGAAATGGCCCACCTTGATTATCATGCACATTGTAGGGAGAGTGGTCACTTTGGATAAGCTATTACCAGCAGGAGAGTGAGTTTGTGTGTGTGGTTTTTGGAGGGGGGTGAGGGAGTGAGAGAACCTGGATTTGTGCAGGGAATGGCCCACCTTGATTATCATGCACATTGTGAAGAGAGTGGTCACTTTGGATGGGCTATTACCAGCAGGAGAGTGAGTTTGTGTGTTGGGGGGCGGAGGGTGAGAAAACCTGGATTTGTGCTGGAAATGGCCCAACTTGATGATAGCTTTAGATAAGCTATTACCAGCAGGACAGTGGGGCGGGAGGAGGTATTGTTTCATGGTCTCTGTGTGTATATAATGTCTTCTGCAGTTTCCATGGTATGCATCCAATGAAGTGAGCTGTAGCTCACGAAAGCTCATGCTCAAATAAATTGGTTAGTCTCTAAGGTGCCACAAGTACTCATTTTCTTTTTGCGAATACAGACTAACACGGCTGTTACTCTGAAGCATACATGTAAGTTTTGTGTCATTTTGAAAAATAAAATTTTATGGTATAGTATTGTTTTTATTTTCAATTACATATAGGGGGGCACCATAATCTTTTCAGTGCTTAGGGCCTCTAAAGGTCTTAATCCAGTCCTCTGCACGGGTATGAAGAAAAATGTTGAAAATGTATATGCGAAGCAACGCACAGGTTGCCACTCTCAAGGCTAACCTTTTGTCAAATCTTTAGTGCCATCTGGTGGGTGAATAAAGAACAGAAATATACTATAATACACAAAAGAGACAAGGTAGGTGAGGTAATATCTTTTATTGGACCTACTCTGTTGGCGAGAGAGACAAGCTTTTGATCTTAGATCTCTTCTTCAGGTCTGGGGAAAGTAATCAGTTTGTCAGAGCTAAATTTAAGATGGAACAGATTGTTTGGCATAAGTAGTTAATACATATTTCAAGGTGAAGTGGCCCATTAACATCCTTCCAATCACAGGGGGGTGGGGAGGGAAGAGGGAAAAGGGGGGGGGTGAAGCTAAAGGGGTTATTAGTGGATTTTAGATCTCTGTAATAAATCCAGTGTCTCTGTTTAGTCCATGATTTTTAGTGTCTAGCAAAGCTATGAATTTAAGCTCCCAGATTCATCTTTTGAAAGTGTTGTGCAGGTTTCCTTTGAGGATGGCGACTGTTAGGTCAGATATAAAGTGGTCGCTTTGTGAAAAATTTCAGAGTGTTAGTTTGTTAGCCGTGTTAGTCTGTATCAGCAAAAAGAACGAGGAGTACTTGTGCCACCTTAGAGACTAACAAATTTATAGGGCCTCATAAATTTTTAGTTTCTAAGGTGGCACAAGTACTCCTCTTTTTTTTTGTGAAAAATGTTCACCCACGGGTGATACGGTGTTTTTGTCTTTTATCATTTTCCTGTGTGAGTTCATTCAAGAGTATCTGTTTTCACCCACATACTTGTTATTGGGGCATATAGTGCACTGGATGAGGTACATCACATGTTGTGATGGGCATGTGATAGGCATGAGTAGGACCCATTGATCTTGAAAGGTGTTTTATGGGGTGGGGAGCTGTAGATCATTGTAGCAGTGAAGATATGTCTCCAGGTTTTTCATCTATTGTTCTGGAAGGGTCTGGTGCCACTCTGAGTTGGTGTGTCCTGGTCTTGAGGAGCTTGCTTTTGATGAGGAGCTTGGAGAGGTTGGGGGGTTGTTTGAAGACCATCAGAGGGGGTTCAGGAAGGATTTCTTTCCGGATGCAATTGGGGGACAGATTGTCCCACATCTGCTTACTACAGGATTTCTTACACGGTGAGCTGAAGCAGATGGTGTTGGCTATGATCAATGGTAGAATACTGAACTATATGGACCAAAGGTCAGATCCAGTATGGCAATTCCTATGTTTTAAGACCAGGGGCTCTCTTAAGCGTGTTATGCCTGCAGATAGGCAGTGAAATTTCTTATTTGTACTCAATGACCTGATTTTCTAGTGCCTTGCAGATTCTGAAGTTCTTTACCTCTTACAAAGAGGTGATAAAACTGTCAAATACAAATGGGTGTTTTACAGCCATTTACCTTTCGCATCTTGACCATCATCGTATCCTCACTTCTGACCTTCTTGATACACCTCAGACCCCTTCTATCCGTCCACAACTGTGCTGGAAAATCATCTATTTAGTCCAATGGTACAAACATGTTGAGCTTCACATAAAATGCTTTCACTGGCTTTTCTGTTCTTCCACAAATATATTTTCTTGGGTAAGTGTAAGTCCTTGCTCAGACAGAGCTCATATTTCATCATATAAAAGAAAAGGTTCCACAGCTCCCAAAGAATCTGTCATATTATTTCCCAGGTTCATGAGTATTCCAGATTTTACCCAAATACATGAATAGAGACAATTCTCATTAATTAAACTAAAATCTATTAAAAAACGAAAGAGAGAGAGAGAGAGAGAGTATGGCTAAAAGCTCAATATACATATAGACATGAGCTTAATTCTTGAGGTTCAGTTTCATAGGAGAGATGGCAAGGCTTGTAGTTGCAAAGAATTTAGAATTTTGTTCATAGGTTGTAGTCCAATGTCCAGTATCATTTCAGGGCATTCCAGTTTAGGATGGGGATCTCAGTCCTTATGGCTTAAGCTTCCCATGTACGAAGCCTCAAGCAGATCTGAGATGACAGAGTCAAGACCCAAGTGGCTTTTTATACCATGGTCTCGCATTCCTTTGACCACACAGTCCTATTGTAACCAATAGGCTTTAGATGTAACCTTCTACTTCCTAAAAACCACCAGTAATTAGTTACGCAAATGAACACAGTGCAATCCATCCATTAGGCAGTTTATTACAAACTTCAAAGAGACATATAGACAGTGAGATTATTTCACCCAAGATTCTTCTAAATGTTAATATTCCCTTTTGATCTTTGAACTAGTAGCTATAGTGACAGAAAGGTAGCATCTAAGATACACACAATTAGTATCACTTCTAACTTCTAACAATATAGGTTTGCATTTCAAAGTTCTAGCCTATTTAGCATGAATGCCCCTAATTACTATTCCCATACCTTTTTAACATGACTTTAAATGTCAGCTTTGGGTTAGTTAGCCTGCAAGCTGTTTAACCCTTCCTGACCATGAGTTATATTTTGTATAAGATTTGCTACAATTATATAGCAATGGTAGCAACAATGGTTTGCATAATTTTATTTTAATCAGACAACATCACAATAACCTTCCATGATTTTTTGTTTACTTTTCTTAATGATGTGTATATATCAATAAGATTATAACTTAAGAATACCAAGGGCCTGATTTTCATCAATGGGGTCTAATTTTATATGTGTAGTTTTGCTCCCCGAATGAACTGTGTGAGCAAAGTTGCTAGCATTAGACATTTAATCATCTGTTTGCACCCACAAGTCAGGTATAACTGGCAAACATTTTAAAAACTCTCCATTAATTTTGGTGCTTTAGGTACCCAATTTGAGATGTACAGCTCCTGACTTTCAGAGGTGTTGAGTGCACAATATCCTTTCTCTTTTTAACTGGGTGTTCAGCACCTCTGAAAAATCAGGTTCTAGGTGTCTCATGATGGTATCAAAAAATGGAAGCCCCAAAAATTAATGGATGCTTTGGAATATTTTGGTGTGGAATGGAAGCAGAATGCATAAAATTAAAGGCTTGGTTCAGGCCCAGCTAGAAATCAGATATCGAGCTCTCTGGAGTGGCTCAAGAACATGAGTATCAACCTCAGAGCTGTTAAGAAGCAACTGTTAAGAAGCAAGGCACAAACCCCAAACTGGTTGTGAGTTCTATACTTAGATTTCACCAACCAAGTAGCAAGTGTAAACTCCACAAGCACTACAACAGAGGTGGGCAAACTACGGCCTGTGGGCCACATCCAGCCCGCGGGACTGTCCTGCCCAGTTCTTGAGCTCCCGGGCGGGGAAGCTAGCCCCCGGCCGCTCCCTTGCTGTTCCCCTTCCCCGTAGCCATGCCACCGCACGGGCAGTGATCTGAGCGGTGGGGCTGCGCGCACCATCAGGAAAGAGCAGCAGCGTGTTTGGCTCTGGCTGGGCGGCGCGGCTGCCAGACATGCTTCTCTGAGCGGCATAGTAAGGGGGCCGGGGAGTTGGATAAGGGGCAGGGGCTTCTGGGGGGCAGTCAGGAGACGGGGGCAGAGGGGCAGTTGGATGGGGTGGAGGTTCTGGGAGGGTTGTCAGGGGGTGGAAGTTCGGGGGGGCAGTCATGGTACGGGAAACGGGGGGGGGGGTTGGATAAATGTGGGCATCCGGGGGGCCTATTAGGGGGTGGGGGTGTGGATAGGGGTCAGGGGATGGGGAACAGGGTGGATTGGATAGGCGTGGGGTCCCGGTGGGCTTGTCAGGGGGAAGGAGGTGTGGATAGGGGGAGGGGAAGTCAGGGGACAGGGAGCGGGGGGGGGAAGGGTTCCGGGAGGGGGCAGTTAGGGGACAAAGATCAGGGGGGTTGGATGGATTGAGGGTTCTGAGGGGGGCAAGAAGTGGGAGGAGGCACAGCCCTCCCTATCCGGCGCTCCATACAGTTTTGCAACCCCAGTGTGGCCCTTGGGCCAAAAAGTTGCCCACCCCTGCAATACAACATCCTTAACAGGGAGTCACAGATGGTCCCTTAAACCAAAAATCACAACAATATACAGGGTAGTCCCAGTCCCAAAGGACTAGTCACTTACCCCAGGTCAATTGCTTTAGATCTTCCACCAAAGACAACAATTGTAGCCAATCCTAAAATAAATTAATTAAAGATGTATTAACTAAGAAAAAGAAATACGATAGTTATTTCCAAGGTTAAAGCAGATAAACATACACACACAAGTGAGTTACAGTGTTAGGTTCCAAAAGGTGATAGAAGCTTCCATAATAAGCAGGCTCTATATGCTTTTTAGGGCTAACCCAGGCCAAGCACTGGGGATCTTTTGCCCCTGACAGTCCAAGCATCATAAAGATACAGCTGCTTCTTCTCAGGGATTTTTATTTCCTTTTCCCAGAATACACATGATGATGGGATGAGTCCACATGCACATCTCCTTTTCGTGTGTGTGTAGCAATTACTAAAGTCTTTGTTCTTTTGTGTTACACAGGTTTATTTGGCTTCTATGGGCCTTGTTGTGGGCAGGACCTAACACCTTTTGCAGGAAGCCAGCATTTTACATTAGTTAATGGTTCTTTCCTGTTTGCTGAGTTACACACTTACAGAGGCTTACAATGCAAACTTAATATAAGCTTAATATAAGCTTATAACATGGGGTACAGAAGTTATAAGTGAGAATACTATCTGCAGCATCCTAGAAGCATTTTATAAAGTCTGAACACTAAATAAATTCTCATAAGTTTAACATCTATTTTAACAATGCTAATGCAGAGATGAGCCAGCTAGGCACTGGTCAGTGTTCAGTTCAATCCTGGGGGCCTTGGCATGAGCTGACACCTGTCTGCCAGCATCACACCAGGCACTGATTGTTAAAAGTGAAAGTAAAGTGATAATTACTTCCTCCCTCAAGCTGTTCTAAAATAACTGTTTTGCAGGTGGAATTCACTCTGAAAGAGTTCACCTCTTTTGAGTATACATAGTCAATTACAATATCCCTGTGCCACATGCAACAAGATACTGTACTGCTACAGAGTTGTTTAAAGGATGGTGGTTTAATAGTTCACTTGTGTTTTAACTATTGGTAATTCTTATCTGAAATATGGTTTAGACATATAGACAAATAGATTTAGACAGAGAAATTATACTTCCCTTCTGCCTTTCCTCATATGAGGCTCAAGTCCTGTACATGGGTGATAGGCAGTGGAGGTCAGTAGAGATGGGGTCCAATGCTGTTATATTTTCACAACCCCAGAAATGTGGCTGGTGGCTCTGTCTAGTTACAGATCCAAAAGCCCTGCCCCTCACCCTTTTTTCAGAGTTCTCCCTTTTCCTGCCCCAACACCATGCTGCCTATTGGCATGGTGATAGTTCCAACCTGTGCAATACACTCTGCAGTGGTTAGGGTTTGTGATATCTCTTTGTGTGCTTCTTGCAACATGCCTTCCTTCTCCTGCTCTCCTCAGAAGAAGTGTATCGTTCATCTGTGATCATGACCTTCCATATTGGTAAAAATAGGCTTTACCACATGGTGAAAACCTGCTCTCATTTTTGTGATCTGTAACTGTAAACCACATACATAATGCTGAGCTTACTTTTGTCAGGCCTCTGGGAGCAATGTAGGTGCTTCCATGTCCACTCCCTACTATCTCCATGGTCTGTATTACTGTGCCATTGTAGGATCTTCTAAAACTCAGCCAACTTCTTTTCTATGGTGCCAGTGTTTAACAACATCAAATTGGGTGGACTTAGGTGACTAAAGAGGCATATTTGTGCCTAAAATACCTTTGAGGTATCTCACCCTTTGCCCCTAGAAGCTCCCAGTGAGGTTGTGATTCCCAGTGGATGGGACTCTGAGAGGAAGTCTGGTGATAGGGATTTTATTTCTGGTTCTGCTAATGATTTTCTCTGTGACTATGAGCAAGATTTCTCAGATTCCCTCATCTGTAAAAGAGAGATGATAATTTTTACCTATGTGTGTAAAGTGCTTTGAGATCTGTGATTGAAAAGGATAAGTATTTTCATCACCATGGGGCTGTGGCTAAAGAGCCACAACTGACTCAAAAAGGTGAGTATCTACATTTGGGAAAGAAGGGTATTATAAGTGATAGAAGTTGTGGAATTGTGCAGTGCGTAAAGCAGAAGCACCAGCATCTGATTAAAAAAATAAAATAAAAACATTCCTATTCAGCAGTCTTCTTTCAGTCATATCCTAGTTTACAAATTCAGTCATATTGAATCCCTAATCTTTAGAATCCATGCAAACGTCAAAATTTAGAAGGCACCATGAATCACATGATTCCTCCCCTGTGCCTGATGCTGAATACGCTGCAAGCTCTCTTCTTAGAACATAACTATGTGGGATCTGTAGCGTTAGAATTCTGCAGGGTAAAATGGTTTAACAGCTGTTAAGTGTGTGCATGTGTGATTTTTTTTTTAATTAGAAGAGTTTTAATTGATGTATTTAACAAGAATTAGACAGAGCTTTAGGTCTCTAAACTCCTGTCCAGTAGGAAACAGCTGTTATGTGTCCCATGCTGTTATCCCATATGGTAGTATTCTGCCCATGTTCAAATGTTCTGCTACTGGGATCTAAACAATCTTTGACTAATAAATATAATTAAAGAAAATATGCATACATATGTGTCATACATGCACTATTCATTGAATCGTAGTTTAAGGTCAGAAGAGACTATTAGATCATCTAGTGTGACCTCTATAAACCATAGAATGTCACCCAGTTATCCTTGTATTGAGCCCAATAACTTGTGTTTGATTAAAGCTTAGCTTTCAGAAAGGCATCTAGTCTTGAAGACATTAAGAGATGGAAAATCCACCATATTTCTTGGTAGTTTGGTCCATTGGTTAACCACTCTGACTATCAAAAAATGTCACCTTATTTCTAATTGGAATTTGACTGGCTTTAACTTCTAGCCAGTGTGTTTTGTCATGCCTTTCTCCTCAAAATTGAAGAGCTCTTTTGTACTGATGCTTTCTCTCTGTTAAGATACTGTGATCAAGTTACCTATTAATCTTTTTTGATAAACTAAACAGATTGAACTCTTGAAGTCTCTGACTGTAAATCATTTTTTTTCTAATCCTCAAATAACTTATGTGGCTCTTTTCTGTACCCTTTCCAATTTTGCTGCATCCTTTTTAAAATGTGGACCCCAGAACTGAATGCTATATTCTAGTATCAGTCTAATAAAAAAAGCAAGAAAAGAAGAATTCCATTTTGAGAAAAAAAGTTCAGGTTTTGACATTTGTTTTCATTCTGCATCAGGACAAAGCCAAGACATCTTGACATTTTTCATGGGAAAATAATGACACACAATGCAGAATAGCCAATAGCCAAATGACTGTGGGAGACGCAGGTTGAAGTCCCTGCTCTGAGTTAGTCAGAGCAGAGACAAGAACTTGTATCTTCCATATCCTATGTTCATACCCTGAACTGGGCTATTAGCAGCAATGAACTTGTCCCAATTATTGATAAAAATGTTGAATAGTCTTGGGTCTAGTAGTAATCTCTGCAGAAATTCCATTAGAAACATGCCTATTCAGTTATGATTTCACATTGATGAAAATGTTTTGAGATCGGTAAGTTAGCCAGGTCTTAATCCATTTAATGTGTTTTGATTTTGTACAGTGCTAATTTTTAATCAGAATGTCATGCTGTACTAAGTCAGACACCTTACAGAAGTCTTAGTATATTACATTTATGCAGTTACCTTTGTCCACCAAACTTGTAAACTCATCAAAGAATTAAATCAGGTTTGTTTGACAAGACCTATTTTCCATAAAGCTATAGTGATAGTGTCAATATGTATACTGGGAAGATTACAAGGTTACTTAAAAGGGTACTGTCAAAGTTGTCAGGCCCTAATTGTAATTTTTAGGAATATGCACATAGATTATTAAAAATTTTAAATCACGGTGACCAATTAAATTACTAACAAATTCTCACTGGAGAACAGGAGATTAAATCTTTGCCTGGAACAATCTCTATCTTCATTCTCCAGATAACCTCCTTTTTCTTTCATCCTTCAAAAGGAGAAGGAAATTCACACATTTATGAGCCAGACAGAGTCACTGCTGTCCCATGTAAGTTATCATGGCTACTGGCATACACACAATCAGTGAGGATTGAATTTGGGACTTTCAATATCAAAACACAAGCCAATATTATTTGAACTAAAAGCCTTGAGTTTACCTATGAGAAGGTAGCAGGCTGTATAATTGCTGCAGGTATCCACTAGAGGGAGACATCACATACTCTAGACCAGTGTATTTTACACATACACCTTGAATATGTTGCTATCCAAGTGATGCCAATGTAAGTATACAGCCCAATCAGTTCTTGCAGTTTCTCTTATCCCCCTGCACCCTCATCTCTTACCTTACCTTATATCTTCCCATAAGCTCCTGTTATTTGCTTTACTTGCTACAGCCCCTTCCCTTTCCACCCCCTTCTTCATATAAGTTACATTGACTTTTGCACACAGTCACACCAATATGTATTTATATCACTGCTTCCATTACTTTTCTGTCTACCGCATTATCTTTATCCCTCCGTGTCCCTCTTGATAGTTTGGGCTTGATGAAATCAGAAGAGTACCGCTGAGATCACTCTTCAACAGGCAGGGACTTGGAAAGCTGCCCAAGTCTTACTGAATGATTATCTATTCTTAGATTTGGAAAGATGCTGCCAATACTGGTTCAGAGTCAATAGCAATATCCATTGATATGAGGAGGCCATTTGGTGCCAAAGTTCTGGCATCCCGAGGGAGGTGTTATCAACCATGGAGGATCCTACTTTTGATGTCCCATATCTTTTTTATCATGAAAAAGATGGTCCATGACAGGGGTTCGGAGGTGTTACGGTAATGCAAATAATAAATAGTATAAACTAGAAAGTTTAAATTCCCCCAGCTCAGATTAGTGCTTACTGCACTGGGGCTTAGGCAGCTTCTGTGGCTTCCTGGCAAAATATACCCATTTCAAACGTCTGCAGGGCAGCTTAGGGTTCAGTCCACACTTTCACTTAACGTTGCTCCCTGATGAAAGCATTGAGGTCTGAAGCTGCTTTTGGCAGAAATGTGTGGCAGTCTTTGTTTAAGTGGTCCCACCTCTTTAGGTGTATTAGTCACCAAGAGTGGAATGTATAAGGAGAAGCACTCGAAGAAGAAAGAAAAGTTACTTACAGTAATTGTGGCTCTTCAAGATGAGCTGTGCATTTATATTCCACTAGCTGGCCTCCTTCCCTGCTATTATGAAGTCCTGTAACATCTGGATTCTGCACTGGTGAAGGAATTGAATGGTGGTTGGGCCTACACTGTCCTTTATGCCCTGTAAGGTAAGTAACTTTTCTTTCCTTAAACAAACAAAGAAACAAAAGCAACAACTACTAATCCTGGAACTCCTTCATACAATAGGTCCCTACATATTATGAGGAGTTTCTATCCATATGTTAATTAGTGAAGCTATCTTTGGCAATGCAACACTATTCATCTGGTGTTTTGTGGTAGCTTCCAGTCAATGTCAGTGGTAGGAGCCTGAAATAAAAAGGTGTAAAGGATGTGTAAATCTGCCTTTTGTGCACAGGAAAGAGGGAACGTACACTCTCACTTAGTGTCCCTTTATGTTCTTCTATCATCAATGATTCAGAAATCCAAAAGCATCAGCTAAAAGCAGTTATGAAAGTAATATATCTGAAATAGTTTTGGAATAAACACAGGCAGATATTTTCATATGCAATAAAATAACTGAGTTATTGCCAAAGGGATCTGTAGAATTGCAAATTTAATTCCATATAGATAGAGCGGAGCTAGAGTTGTGGGAATTAATTCTCAGCAATTTAGGTGAGTTAAAAAAGTTTTTTAAAAAACAATTTGAACTAAATAAGATGTGCACAATCTTCACAGTGCTGAATTTTCTCTGACTAAGCTTGAAATAACAGCATCCTGCCACAAGAGATCATTGTTGCTCTTTGTAAAAGTGACCAGACTTAGCTAATAGTCTAGCATGTATCCAGAGTTGCAGCCCTTTACTTCACAGAAGAATTCACCTCCTAATATGAGGATTGGTGTCAAAGCTGAAATAACTTCCAGCTTCTTTCTATAAACAGTTCAGAAAATGTTGTAGTAACTGGAGCCTGAGATACTTCAACTCCAATATGAACATATCCCTGGTGTCAGTCCTAGACTTCAAATGTCAGGGATGAATCTGATCCCTAGTTTTCATGCTAAGGATAATCTATCTCTAGACAAAGGATTAATTTGTAAAGTTAACATAAAATATATATTTAAGAATATTTTATCTGGTTCTATGGCCCCTGGATTTCACCTTCAGCATCACTGCTAAGAAATCTTTATGCACTATAAATTGTCTAGCAGTTTTTGTACTCCTCAGAACGGTATCAATGGAAATACTGTCCCACGCTATAGTGTTTTAATGATTAAGGCCTTGATCTAAAGCCTATTAAGGTCAATGGAAACACTCTCATTGATCTCAATGAGCATTTGAATCAGGCTCTAAGTATTCTAGGTAACATATACTGTATCACATCTAACATTATAGTGAAAGTATACTACTACAATAGAGCAGACAGGTTCACTCCTGCTTTATCCCCAGTTTCAGTGAGGGCAGAAAAGGGGAAAAGGTCCTGAGGTAGTTGAAAGTTTCTGGAAGGGAGGCTTCACCTGCCTTGCCTCAGAGTCACTCAGGGTGAAATCCTGGCCCCATTGATGTCAATGGTAGAGCTGGGCAGAAAATATTTTTTCCATCACACAAATATTTTCAAATCATGACTTTTTTCCCATCCTAAATTGTGATGAAAACTTTAAATTTTAAAGAAAAAATTATGAACCAAAAATCCAATTATTTGTTGTTTGTTTGGATTAATAAAAATGTTTTCATTTTGATCATTTTGAAATGTTTCACTTCAAGTTTGACCAGTTTTTATATTTATTCTAATTGGCACTGGAATTGCTATATACAAATCTATGTTAGGGCCAAGCACAGAATTTACCTATTTCCATAACTTTGCATATGTGAGTCGAACCTTCAAGTGCTTTGTTTGATCTGGTACTTAATCCTGTGAGTGTGTGTGAGTGTGAACTACCTGTTTCTAGAGTCTTCAGCTAACCATGGTACTCATGCAGTTAATAAAAGCACTGGGCCTTTTCTTTTGCAAATCTAACTCCCAGGCACCTATGATACATTACAGATAAAGATGCTATAATTATAGACACTAGACACTGTCATAAATATAAAGGGAAGGGTAAACCACTTTGAAATCCCTCCTGGCCAGGGGAAAGCTCCTCTCACCTGTAAAGGGTTAAGAAGCTAAAGGTAACCTCGCTGGCACCTGACCAAAATGACCAATGAGGAGACAAGATACTTTCAAAAGCTGGGAGGAGGGAGAGAAACAAAGGGTCTGTGTCTGTCTGTAGTCGTTTTGGCCGGGGACAGAACAGGAATGGAGTCTTAGAACTTTGAGTAAGTAATCTAGCTAGGTATGTGTTAGATTATGATTTCTTTAAATGGCTGAGAAAAGAATTGTGCTGAATAGAATAACTATTTCTGTCTGTGTATCTTTTTTGTAACTTAAGGTTTTGCCTAGAGGGGTTCTCTATGTTTTTGAATCTAATTACCCTGTAAGATATCTACCATCCTGATTTTACAGGGGGGATTTCTTTATTTCTATTTACTTCTATTTTTTATTAAAAGTCTTCTTGTAAAACACTGAATGCTTTTTCATTGTTCTCAGATCCAAGGGTTTGGGTCTGTGGTCACCTATGCAAATTGGTGAGGCTTTTTATCCAACATTTCCCAGGAAAGGGGGGGTGCAAGTGTTGGGAGGATTGTTCATTGTTCTTAAGATCCAAGGGTCTGGGTCTGTAGTCACCTAGGCAAATTGGTGAGGCTTTTTGCCAAACCTTGTCCAGGAAGTGGGGTGCAAGGTTTTGGGAAGTATTTTGGGGGGAAGGACGCGTCCAAACAGCTCTTCCCCAGTAACCAGTATTAGTTTGGTGGTGGTAGCGGCCATTCCAAGGATAACGGGGGTAATATTTTGTACCTTGGGGAAGTTTTGACCTAAGCTGGTAAAGATAAGCTTAGGAGGTTTTTCATGCAGGTCCCCGCATCTGTACCCTAGAGTTCAGAGTGGGGGAGGAACCGTGACATGGTGGCACAGTGGTGGGATTAACCTGAAATCATTTTGAGATCCATTTGAGATTTTTTGAACAAGAAATACAGATTTTAAAAAGGAATTTTTAGGAAGTCCAGAAAGCAGCTTTGAAACTGAAAGCAGCTTGGTTTCTCTCTGCTTTGTGGCCAAGCAGAGACAAAAGGGGATTATCTTGGGAATTGCAGGTTTTCTTTGCCTGGAGGCAGGGTACTTAACTCCTGCAGGGAAATTCACAGTCTTCCAACCCAGAGGTTTTTTTTTTTCTTTTCTTCCTAAAAGTAAATAGGGGGTGTGTGCTCTACCCATTTGCCTGGAGACAAAAGTGGCAGGGTTTCTTTTTTAGGATTTTGATTTTTTTTGTTTTACAAGGAGCACAGGTTTGAAAAGAATTTTTTTTTTCTTTGGGCTGGGTAAGCAGGTTTCCAAGTAGTTGGAGGTTTTTTGCTTTAATTTGGGCCCAGAGCAGAGACAAGGGAATTGGCTTTTTCTGTAGGCTGACAATCACTATCAGAGAATACGTATTCTATTCCAGCACAGCAAAATTTTACAGCCAAGTTTTGTTTGTTTATTTCTAAACCTCGGGTGTAAAGTTAGTTAAAAACAGAGAGGTTAGAATGGCCAAATCCTCGGCTCGACTACAGCTGGAATTAGCCAAATTTCAGGCTGAGGAAAAACAAAGGGAACATGAAAGACAGATAGAACTCATGCGGCTGGAGAAGGACGTACAGGAGGCTGCCCACAAGAGGGAAATGGAGGCAAGGAAGCATGTGGAGGAGATGGAGAGGATAAAGGCCCAGCAGACTATACCAACAAACCCTAGCAATCCTTCTCCAGGTACCACTTCCCATCCCAGAAAGTTCCCCACCTACAAGGCAGGTGATGATACTGAGGCCTTCTTAGAAAACTTCGAAAGGGCCTGCCTTGGGTACAACATCTCTACTGACCAATACATGGTAGAGCTGAGGCCGCAGCTCAGTGGACCCTTAGCTGAGGTGGCAGCTGAAATGCCTAAAGAACATATGAACAAGTATGAACTGTTTAAATCCAAGGCGAGAGTCAGAATGGGGATAACACCCGAGCAGTCTCGTCGGAGGTTCCGAGCCCTAAGGTGGAAACCAGACATGTCATTTACCCGACATGCCTACCACATTGTGAAACATTGGGATGCCTGGATATCAGGAGCAAGTGTTGAATCTCCAGTAAATTTGCCCTTCCTAATGCAAATGGAACAATTCTTAGAGGGTGTTCCTGAGGAAATAGAAAGATACATCCTAGATGGGAAACCCAAAACTGTAATCGAGGCAGGAGAGATTGGAGCCAGATGGGTGGAGGTGGCAGAGAAGAAGAAAACTGGTCGCAGTTGGAGCGGAGACCAGAAGGGACCACCCCAGACCACACCCTATTACTGGGGGCCGCCCAAAGCCCCACCTACCTCCCAAAGAACCCTCCAGACCCCTTATCGTCCCACCACCCCGTTCTCCAGCAACCCACCTCGCCCCGGTGACCCGTCAGCTGGACGATGTTTTAAATGTAACGGGGCATGTAAAGGCCAACTGCCCCAAGAACCCCAACAGATTACAGTTCATTGCACCGGAATCACACCAGAGGTCCACAGGCCCAGATACCTCCCAGATACCCTTGGAGCGGAGGGAAACTGTGAGTGTGGGCGGGAAGAAGGTCACCGCGTGGAGGGACACCGGAGCACAAGTGTCAGCTATCCATGCTTCCTTAGTGGACCCCAATTTAATCAACCCAGAGATCCAAGTGACGATTCAACCCTTCAAGTCCAACTCTTTCAATTTGCCTACAGCCAAGTTGCCTGTCCAGTACAAGGGCTGGTCAGGAATGTGGACTTTTGCAGTCTATGATGATTATCCCATCCCCATGCTGTTGGGGGAAGACTTGGCCAATCACGTGAAGCAGGCCAAGAGGGTGGGAACAGCCAGGCTAAACAAGCCGTGAGGCCTAGCTCTGTTCCGGAAACTTCTATCAGGGCCCGGTCAGAGGTGATGGACCCGGACCCCAGGCCAATGTCTGCAACAGCAGTAGTGGATCCAGTCCCAGAGACCCAGACGGAACCAGTCCCAGAACCGGAACCAGCCAAACAACCAACACCAGACCCCGTGCCAGCACTGAATCCAGTACTTGCAACCTCAACACCAGAGGGCCCCACCGAACCTGAACTGGCTGCAGCCGATAACCCTACACAAGAGGCTCAGCCGGAGCCTGAATCCCAACATAGTGCACCAGCGGAGAGCGGTTCACAGTCAACAGAAACAGCTCCATCCCCTATATCGCTTCCAGAGGGACCAAGCCTATGTCCCCAATCCAATGAGGAACTGATGTCTCCAGCATCAAGGGAACAGTTCCAGACCGAACAGAAAGCAGATGAAAGCCTCCAGAGAGCGTGGACGGCGGCACGGAGCAACCCACCGCCTCTCAGCTCTTCTAATCGATCCAGGTTTGTTGTAGAAAGAGGACTTTTATACAAGGAAACTCTTTCTGGTGGACACCAGGAAGACTGGCATCCTCAGAGACAGTTGGTAGTTCCAACTAAATACCGGGCCAAGCTCTTGAGCTTAGCCCATGATCACCCTAGTGGCCATGCTGGGGTGAACAGGACCAAAGACCGTTTGGGGGGGTCATTCCACTGGGAGGGAATGGGCAAGGATGTTTCTACCTATGTCCAGTCTTGTGAGGTGTGCCAAAGAGTGGGAAAACCCCAAGATCAGGTCAAAGCTCCTCTCCATCATTGAAGTTCCATTTCAGCGAGTAGCTGTGGATATTCTGGGTCCTTTTCCGAAAAAGACACCCAGAGGAAAGCAGTACATACTGACTTTCATGGATTTTGCCACCCGATGGCCGGAAGCAGTAGCTCTAAGCAACACCAGGGCTAAAAGTGTGTGCCAGGCACTAGGAGACATTTTTGCCAGGGTAGGTTGGCCCTCCGACATCCTCACAGATGCAGGGACTAATTTCCTGGCAGGAACTATGAAAAACCTTTGGGAAGCTCATGGGGTAAATCACTTGGTTGCCACTCCTTACCATCATCAAACAAATGGCATGGTGGAGAAGTTTAATGGAACTTTGGGGGCCATGATACGTAAATTCGTAAATGAGCACTCCAATGATTGGGATCTAGTATTGCAGCAGTTGCTCTTTGCCTACAGAGCTGTACCACATCCCAGTTTAGGGTTTTCCCCATTTGAACTTGTATATGGCCGTGAGGTTAAGGGGCCATTGCAGTTGGTGAAGCAGCAATGGGAGGGAGTTACACCTTCTCCAGGAACTAACATTCTGGACTTTGTAACCAACCTACAAAACACCCTCCGAACCTCTTTAGCCCTTGCTAGAGAAAACTTACAGGATGCTCAAAAAGAGCAAAAAGCCTGGTATGATAAACATGCCAGAGAGCGTTCCTTCAAAGTAGGAGACCAGGTCATGGTCTTAAAGGCGCTCCAGGCCCATAAAATGGAAGCATCGTGGGAAGGGCCATTCGTGGTCCAGGAGCGCCTGGGAGCTGTTAATTATCTCATAGCATTCCCCACCTCCAACCGAAAGCCTAAGGTGTATCATATTAATTCTCTAAAGCCCTTTTATTCCAGAGAATTAAAGGTTTGTCAGTTTAGAGCCCAGGGAGGAGACGACGCTGAGTGGCCTGAAGGTGTCTATTACGAAGGGAAATGTGCTGGTGGTGTGGAAGAGGTGAACCTCTCCATGACCCTTGGGCGTATGCAGCGACAGCAGATCCAGGAGCTGTGCACTAGCTACGCGCCAACGTTCTCAGCCACCCCAGGACTGACTGAACGGGCATACCACTCCATTGACACAGGTAATGCTCACCCAATTAGGGTCCACCCTTACTGGGTGTCTCCTCAAGCTAAAACTGCTATAGAACGGGAGATCCAGGATATGTTACAGATGGGTGTAATCCGCCCCTCTGAAAGTGCATGGGCATCTCCAGTGGTTCTAGTTCCCAAACCAGATGGGGAAATACGTTTTTGCGTGGACTACCGTAAGCTAAATGCTGTAACTCGCCCAGACAACTATCCAATGCCACGCACTGATGAACTATTAGAGAAACTGGGACGGGCCCAGTTCATCTCTACCTTGGACTTAACCAAGGGGTACTGGCAGGTACCGCTAGATGAATCTGCCAAGGAAAGGTCAGCCTTCATCACACATCTCGGGCTGTATGAATTTAATGTACTCCCTTTCGGGCTGCGAAATGCACCCGCCACTTTCCAAAGACTTGTAGATGGTCTCCTAGCGGGATTAGGAGAATATGCAGTCGCCTACCTTGAAGATGTGGCCATATTTTCGGATTCCTGGGCAGACCACCTGGAACATCTACAAAAAGTCCTTGAGCGCATAAGGGAGGCAGGACTAACTGTTAAGGCTAAGAAGTGTCAAATAGGCCTAAACAGAGTGACTTACCTTGGACACCAGGTGGGTCAAGGAACTATCAGCCCCCTACAGGCCAAAGTGGATGCTATCCAAAAGTGGCCTGTCCCAAAGTCAAAGAAACAGGTTCAATCCTTCTTAGGCTTGGCCGGTTATTACAGACGATTTGTACCGCACTACAGCCAAATCGCTGCCCCACTGACAGACCTAACCAAAAAGAAACAGCCAAATGCTGTTCAGTGGACCGGAAAGTGTCAGAAGGCCTTTAACAAGCTTAAAGCGACACTCATGTCTGACCCCGTACTAAGGGCCCCAGACTTTGACAAACCGTTCCTAGTAACCACAGATGCATCCGAGCGTGGTGTGGGAGCAGTTTTAATGCAGAAAGGACCTGATCAAGAATTCCACCCTGTAGTGTTTCTCAGCAAAAAACTGTCTGAGAGGGAAAGCAACTGGTCAGTCACTGAAAAAGAATGTTATGCCATTGTCTACGCTCTGGAAAAGCTACACCCATATGTTTGGGGACGGCGTTTCCACCTGCAAACCGACCATGCTGCACTAAAGTGGCTTCACACCGTCAAAGAAACTAACAAAAAACTTCTTCGGTGGAGTTTAGCTCTCCAAGATTTTGATTTCGACATCCAACACATCTCAGGAGCTTCTAACAAAGTGGCTGATGCACTCTCCCGTGAAAGTTTCCCAGAATCAACTGGTTAAAATCGTCCTTGAGATGTGGAAAATATTATTAGTCTTTATGTACTTGGTAGTATATTTAGAGATGCATGTGTCTTATTAACTCTGTTTTCCTAGAGCTCCAGGAAGAAATCCCAGCCAGTGTTTCACCCTAGCTGAGATTTGGGGGGCGTGTCATAAATATAAAGGGAAGGGTAAACCCCTTTGAAATCCCTCCTGGCCAGGGGAAAGCTCCTCTCACCTGTAAAGGGTTAAGAAGCTAAAGGTAACCTCGCTGGCACCTGACCAAAATGACCAATGAGGAGACAAGATACTTTCAAAAGCTGGGAGGAGGGAGAGAAACAAAGGGAGAGAAACAGGGGTAATATTTTGTACCTTGGGGAAGTTTTGACCTAAGCTGGTAAAGATAAGCTTAGGAGGTTTTTCATGCAGGTCCCCACATCTGTACCCTAGAGTTCAGAGTGGGGGAGGAACCGTGGCAGACACTTTGTAGGTGAGTGAACTGAAATACAGACTTGCACAAGGACACATTGCAAGTGAGTGGGTGGCTGAGCTGAAAAGAGAACCCCGGAGTCCTGACATTTAATCCCCTGCTCTATTCACAGGACCACACTTGCTGCTAAAATGAAGTTGTGTCTCCCCTCAACCCACTGATTTTTGCAAAGCTCTGAGTGCATCATCAAACTTTCCTTCCTTTTAATTCTTTTTTCACTTAGTTTGAATTCAGCGCATATTTTTTCCCTTTAGTTTTTGTGAGCAATGTAACTTACATCCAAGAGCTGAGATCATTTTGGGGAAAGCAAACTCAGTGTTGTGAATCTACAGTTCTTCCAGAATCAATTATCATTTCTCAGTTTATAGTCTTCTAGTAGAGGCAAAAAGTTGTATCATACTAGAAAACTGGACTTTTTAAAAAAATAATGGCTAAATAATTGACTATTTCCCATTACAACGTTTAGTTTTGACAAATTCATTTTTCATTAAAAAAAAAATTCTTGACCAGGTCTAGTCAGTGGCAAAACTGTTTTTGACTTCAGGAGGGCCAGGATTTCACCCTATTCATGGTTGTAATAACTACATAAGAAGAGCCCTAGTTGGTCAGAACAAAGGTCCGTCTAGCTCAGTATCCAGTCTTTCGACAGTGGCCAGTGCCAGATGTTTCAAAGGGAAGGAACAGAACAGGTAATCATTGATATTGCACTACACCTGATTTTAAGCTGTTGCATGATTGTATGCTAGTTTTAGACAGAATGAAACATTGGGAAGCAGATGAGGTGCAGCAAAACAAGAGTAGCAACAATAAGCTTACATTGTTACTTAGTGCATCTTAGATTCTTGATCCCCATACCTGTTTAGCAGGGAAGGGAAAGTTGCTTAATTTCACTGTCACTCAATATCCATCTGACCAATTTATCCTGCAGTCTTAGTAAAGGGTGTCCAAAAAATTATATTTTACTGAGACCTACATTATGTTTAATGATATTAATACATAATTTCTGATGTATATTGAATTATATACAAACTGAATCACATATGCTTCAATTTCTTTGACTTTTCTCCTCTTCTCATATTGTTACTTAAGACTTATTTGAACATTGCTTATCTTTTGTTATTGCCCTAATAAAAATAATAAAACATATACTTTTTAAAAGCGACACATTATTTCGAGCCCAAAAATTCACCAAACTTTAACTAATCTGTACAGAACCTTTAGGTTCTTTGGGTGAGGCCCCAAACTTGCACCCCCCCTTCCCTGCAATTGGGTTGGACTCTCCTTATCCCTTAGCTCTGCTTCCTGCCTTTGGTTGTTTTGATGTTATAATTGAATTCAGGAGCCTTGCATCTCCTCTCCCACATCAGCGGAGGTGTCCAGGTTCCTGACGTCTACATCAACAAATAGTTGTGTCTAGGTTGTCTGCTTCCTCTTCTTGATTGTTGGAGAAGTGCCTGGGAAGTCTATACCACCAATAAATCTCAGTTAATTGTCTTCATAGGAATGAATAAACCATTCCTCTTGTCCCTGTCATTCTACAGCAGCAGGATTGGGAGATATTCTTCAGTCTTGCTATTGGTTCTTTAACATTTTGGTCTGAGATTCCATAGAATTCAGTAATTGTGTGAATATCTTAGCATTCTGAACCAAATCCACTGGAGAGGTTCACTAAAACACATATAAACTTAGTTTGGCGATGCTCACATGGTTCTGACTATGCCACTCTATACAAGCACTGAAAAAACAAAACCCACTCTCCTCAAAAGAGCTTAATCCTTAATTCATGCACATCCAATAAAATAAACACCGAAACACCAAAAGGAGCCACAGAAAACCAACAGAGGATTGATATAATCAGGAATGTGCTGCAAAACAAAAAACAGAGAGAGGAAATTTTACAACATAACATACCTAAACACAGGGAAAAATGTAAATTCCTGCAAACAACTTCATATTCAACTATATATTAAAATAATCCCACCTGTATAATTGACATGACAGAATATATTAACTTCTGGAGTATTAAAGACTTTTAATTTGGAACCCCTTATGGAGATATGTTATTTACTTTAATATTTGTGTTACGTTGTTGTTTTTTTTCCATCTGTTTTCTTTATCTTCTGTGAATTTTTCCTCCTGGGATGAAATTCCAATAGCTTTTTCTATCATGCATTTACTACTTTACTTTTATTCTAAAGATTTTGATGAAAAGTTGCTATTCTTAAGCTCTTTAAAAATATTTTTTTCTTCTTTTAAAATTGAAATTACACATCTAGGATAATCTAATCATAGGTTGGAAGGGAACACCAGGGTCATCTAGTCTAGCCCACATCGTAGTCTATGCACATCATAGCAAAATTTTGCCAGATAATCTTTGTTGTAGGAGAGAGCAGAATGAATTCATTACAAATAGCAGCCACACTATAGTTGGTGCAGGACCTCAGTGTTCCGTTTGTGTCCTTCCACCACATTCATAGATTTTTCCAGTGTTGGGCATGGAATGTAGCTTGTCTATAGCCTTAACAAGATCTTCATGGTCCTCCAGAAGCCAGCAGACCAATTTATATTCCATGGTTTGTGTTTCAGCACAGTCACAAGTCTGAGGGATTGGAATAGCCCCACTTCGGCATATAGCCTTTTGACCTGCCAACTCTTATTTGGGGATTATTTAAACTTCTCCACACCTACAGGAAGATGGTCAGCAACATTGGTCTGCATTTTAATGCCCTCACTGAGCATTTCTTGCCGTGTGTACCATACTTCCAGTTGTGTGGCTGTTGGTGATTTTTTAAGCAATTCCATTCCAGATAAGCAGCATTTCCATGATTTCAGGTGGCTAATTGCCACAGAGTGTCCATGTAGCAGATGTCTGGAATCTTCTGCCTGTTATCAACATTCCATTTTTTTGTGACTAATCTCTTGATATCTGGTTGAGCAATTCTGTCAAGCACTTAAAGGCTGTTCATATTTGTTGATTTTAGATACCCTGTGATATAGTGGCAGCTGTCATTCATCACAGGGTCCAGCTTCTTTGTGTGAGCCAATCTTTTCCACCCTTGACATGTGTATTCGGCTGTCAAAGAACAAAGTGCAAGTGTGGTGGCTCTTAGTGTTCCTCGATTGAGTCTCCATTTTGAATTTGGAAGCTTCCTTAGAATGTTGTTCTGATTCCGAAGGTGGAAGATACTTGCATTTTTACTGGGTTGGTGCACAACTGGTTCTTGGTGTAGTAAATTGAGAGCCCAGATAATCCCTATGTTAATATAGCTTCAGTCTGGGTGAGATCCTTGGCTTAGGCAGCAACACTAAGGTCGTCAGTATAAATAAAACTACTTGTGCTGAGATATATCCGTTGTTTATTCATGTACAACTACTGGCAAGAGTACGCTCCCAAGAGTACAACAGTAGTTGTACATGAAGAGTACGTGGAAGGCTGTTTTCTGTTGCCACCATTGACTCCATTTCCCACATAGTTCTACATAAAAATGTCAGTTCTCACAGATATTCTGTCAGTCCTGCAAAGTGGTGACCTTTTGTCATGTTGTATGTTTTACTGAGTAGACTTTGGTGATTCACTGTATAGCATTCTGCTGATAGGTCAACAAACATGGTGCCTTTTACCATATTCTTTTCAAAGCTATCTTTGATGTATTGAGTGATGTTCATGCACTCGGGTGCATGACTTGCCCGAGTAGAATCCATCTTGCTCTGAGATTAGGTACTTATCAGTGAGTTACAATAGGTGGTTTAGGATGAGATGCTCCTACAGTTTGTAGCGGTGCCATAGTAGTGACATAGGCCTGAAGTTCTTCAGCTCTGTTGTATCCTTCCCTGGCTTCAGGAGTGCCACCATGCATGCTAGTCACCAGATATTAGATACTTTGTATGTGTTAAACAAGTTGAGTAACCAATTCTTTATTACTGGTCTGACATTTTTGATTTGTTCAGTACAAATATTATCTAGACTGGTGTCTTTGCCATTTTTGAGGGCATTAATTTCTGGAGGTTAATTTGGTCATTGTGCACCAAAATAATAAGTCTCCTGTTCTTCTTAATGCTTTAGCTGTATCTTGGGGTTTTTGTTCAGTGCCCTGACATTTTCCAGAAGTTAGTGGGCGACCTGATCTGCAGTAATGTTGTAGGGTTGCTCAGCCAGTTTTTCATGGTCATTCATGCTTTCTTAGTGCTGTGGGTCATTCCCACACCATGAGATTATGCCAAGACTTATTGTTTTCCTTCTTTATTGCAGAGACAAGTTCTTCACTGGCTGCTATGACTTCAGTGAATGTATCTGCTTTGAATTTCTGCTTGTATTTTTTCATACTGATCTGATAACTAAGAGGTTAGTCCAAGCACATAATTTGTTCTTCAGCCTCATGGAATATGCTTCTTTCATACAGCGTGCACCACACTGACAAACTGCACATGATTTTCTGGTACTGTTTCAATTTTTCTCACAATGCCATTGAGATTTTTCTTAAAATCACAGTGGTGCCGGAATGGGATTGAGTTCAGTGTTATGGCTTCACTGAATGGTAATGAGCCAGTGCTGCAAATGTGGAAGTGGACCCAAACTAAGTTTGTTACACAAACCAGCTATGTTGTATCTGACAAATGCCAGATAAGGTTTGTAGCTGTGTTTCCATCACATACTGTTGAAAGAACTGGGGAGCTTGGGGTTGTTAATTAAGATCAAGTGGTGTGCTTCTGCCTATGATTCAGATAGTTTGCTGTTTTCATCAGTTACACCATAGCCCCATTTGACACTGTGACTGTCAAAGTCACAGATGATCACCTGTGTTTTGTCATGTTTGAGGTTGTGTGTGCTAGCAAGCTTGAATCGTTTGCATGGTGGGCCTGAGTGAAACAAAGGTGATCAGACTTGTCAAGTGTCATGCTCATACATTTGGTCAGTCACATCTGACTGTATCTCAGAGGAAAAAAACATGTATGTGAATTTTCATATATACACAATGAGCTGCAAGCCATGAATTCCTAAATCCTAGTCTCAGTTCTTCCACTGACTGCAGTTAATATTTCTATTGCACTTTAGAATCTTTATCAATCAAGACCTCATACCCTTCTTTGGTAGGCAACTCTCATTTACCCATTTTACAGGTAAGAGAACAGACTTTGCACAAGGTCACTTCAGGCAATAGAAATCCAGTTTCTAACATAATCTATTTTATTACTATACTGCCTTTCAGAAGGAATTCATATTCCTGAATTACTTCGTGTGGGCATTTACTGCAGAATAAGATCCACTTTTAGTTATTCAGAAATACCTATTGTGGTTTAACTTCACACACTGCTTTAATCTGGATTAATTTTAAAGTATAGACAAGCTCTAAATCAATAGTAGAAATCTTAGGCTCTAATTCTGCAACTGACTGAATTTGGGCACACTCCTTCACCTGAGCAGAGCTGCCCTGAGCTCAAATTTCAGTTGACTGGAGTCCATGGACATCTGCAAATCTTCAGGACCCATGAAGGGAGAAGGGAACAGACCATATGCCTCTATGCATGCCCCCAACCTTCCCCCTCCCCCCACCCCAGGTATACTCCTCTTCCCCTCTGTACTGACAGGGAAATTTCATGGGGGAGATAAGGGTTCTTCTAGAAACAATAATACATCCCCAGGATATACTGCTGTTTCTAGAAAGAAATAAAAACTGAAGAAAGACAAGGACTTTGGGGAACCTTGGAGAAAGATCCAAAAGAAAAGAATAAGAGAAATAGAAACTATTGAAAATGAACTGATGCTCTTACCTGCCTCAAATACATACTAAACTTCCCTAAGCACAGTCAACAAGCACGTAAGCAAAACTCAAAAGACAAAAAAAGAAATATTATATTAAAAAAGAGAGAGAGAAAGGGCAGCTTTTAGGTGTGGGGTCATTCTAAATCTGGAATATCGTATCATACAAATACTAGCATTTTTTTGTAAATTAGTATGGATTAAAAAATGATGGATCTTGGATGCCAAGATAGCTGCAGCCCATAGGCCCTACTGGCTACCCGCCATCACTAACCCAGACACACAAGACTCCATTGCAAAGCATAAGAGAATTTAAAAGCCACCTTCTTTTTCACCTCACAGTAACCAGAGCAATTTTATTTCTTGCAAATCACAACAAAAATAGAATAGATCCCACCTAATATATTTCATGATAAATAAACTATTCATAATAGATTAATAAAGCCCAAATGCTGACTTTATTACTCTCTTTGCATTGCCCAGAAAAGCAGTTAAAACCTACCTGTATTTCTAAATGAACATTATTGCACTTTTAATGTTAACTGAAAACCAAAAATGTAGCTGAATACTTTTTTTTTCCCATCAAATATGCCTGCTGTATATCTCCCACATTGTTGAAACACCTATTTCTCAGGTAATAAATACAAAGCAAGTGAAGTACAGTATATCTTTTGAGATGAATTCTTGATGTGAGTGATTATAATTTTAACAGATGCTACATTGTTTGATGAAACATTTTAGATCCTGAATGAAGAGTCCTTGAAGACCAAGGATGAAAATAATGTCCTACATGTGCAAAATAAATCTGACTTCTCAAGTACAATAGTTGTTTACTGCTATCCAGAGTGCTGTGCAGTGCAGCCATCACAGAGTTCATCAACAGACAATAGATGGTTATTCTTTTCCTTTGAAAAATAATTATCCTCTCCATATATTGTATTGGTATTAGGCCAAATCACACAATCCTTACTTAACCCACTCAAGCCCAGGTTCTTCAGGGCCTTGCTTGTAGTGGGTAGTGCCTCTTACTCCATCAGTATTTACGTTGATATCAGTAGAACTATTTTAGCAGTAAGGTACTATTCTGTGTGAGTAAATGTACACAATCTGGCATTTAAACATAACTCCCATTGACTTCTGGGAATGATTAATTAACAAAGCCTCTATATGTAGTAGAAAATATTCCATAACATATGGGAGCAAATGGTTTGATCTGATGATTTGACCTAGGAGCATTCATTAAAGAACACATATGAACTTGTATTAGTAATATGAGAAAAAAGAATGGAATTGGACTGTAAAAGTTGAGTATCTTAAAAAGAATTAACAGGTATGAAAACAGTGTTGGCTTCTTTGTTGCCATGCCTGCATGTCCTAACTCACATTAGTTGTCCATGCTAATGGAAGCTGTTCAGTTGACTTCAATGGGACTGCTTACTACCATAAGTAAGGATTACTGGGTTAACAAGGCCTTACAGAATTGGGCCCTTATTGAATATATTCATAGTTTTCTGTCATTTTCATCATCCAAATGTTCATAATAAAGGAATTTTTGTTATTACTGGAAAAAAACTGAAGGTTTAGTATTTACAGATATGTCGTTCCCTGGAATACATTTAGATTTCACAGCTGCTTCTTTAAGATCAACTGAAATATTCTGTTGAACAAATGGAAAAATCACCAAGCTGTCTTATTAACCCTTTTGACTCATTTGCTTTTAACTGTAGTTTCCTTTACATTTCAGTAGTCTTTAAGTCATGTGAGTAGTCTGATACCAATGATGAAGCCAAGAAATCTGCCTTCCTGAGCAAGAGCTAATCACATAAGAATCTGCAGGATCAGGCCCTATTTTTCTGTTTTTAAATTAGCTATTTTTGAACCAAAAGTGTTAAAAATAAAGGTATTTATAATTAGTAGCAAATACTGTTTTTAGGAAAAATCACAAAGAAAGCACTTCAGGCCATATTAGATAAACTTTTTGCACAGGAGTAAAGCCATAAAACTGCTAAACTTTTTGATCTTTCAATTGTTTGAATAACCATTTTTCCTTTTTCATTACTTTGTTCAAGTTCTTAATTAACATAAAAAAGTATTACTAGTGATAGCTGGTGAAGCGCTGGCAATAGGATCCCAAACCCAAATTGCTGGTTGTTGATGTTGTTTGCAATGTTGCTGTAGCCACATTGGCCTCAGGCTATTATAGAGACAAGGTGGATGAGGTAATACCTTTTATTGTACCAACTTCTCTTGGTGAAAGAGACAAGCTTTTGAGCTTCCACAGAGCTGTCATTCAGGTCTAAAGAGCTCTGTGGCAAAAATGGTCAGAAGTGATTTGAAATTTGGAGTGCTTCAATTTTTGGGTGTCCTGCAGCCCATAGGTACACAAGGCTTTTGTAAGTGCCTAAAATTGATGGGCTTGTTATGTGGGTGGATTGATATATGTCACCTTCCCATCCCTACTTCCTGGGCCCTGCACTTCACCGGCTTTTTATCTTCATAAAGTGGATTTATGCAGATGAAATGCATTTCTAAGATGCTATAGACACACTTTTCAAAAGTGACTAATGATTTCAGTGCCCACTCTGACACACTTTGAAGGAACATGATTTTCAGAAAGGGGGTGAGGTAATACATTTTATTGGACTGACTTTTGTTGGTGATAGAGACAAGCTGTTGAGCTTATACAGAGCTCTTAAGACCTGAATGACAGCTCTATGTAAGCTCAAAAGCTTGTCTCTTTCACCAACAGAAGTTGGTACAATAAAAGATATTACCTCACCCACCTTGTTTCTATAACAGCCTGGGGCCTGCATCTCCCCATGCCACTTCATAGGTACTGAAAGGAAGAGACTATTACGCTCATTTAGTCTGACCTTCCGCATAACCCAGGCCATAGAATTTTACCCAATAGTTCTTCCATCTAGCCCCAAAAGTGGTGGTAGATCTAGAGTATATCTTTTACATATGTTGTGCCCACCACATTCATATGAATGTGGATCCACTGGCTTTTCCGCACTTTCAGCCCTTCTCTTGGCCATTTCCCTGCCCTTTACACTGCATATGCAGAGATCCCTTTCACACTGCATGGGGGTCGGGTGGGGGTGGGAGTTACAAGGCCGTGAAGGCCCCCTGTGCAGCACCTACACTAGGCTTCAGTTCTGGAGATTCACCCTCCAAGCCCGAGTGCATTTCACTCATAAGATCGTATCAAAATTAACAAAAAAAATAATGTTCTAAATATCACCTTAATCATGATATGTTAAGAGAATCACAAGCATGAAAGTCACATGGAAGGGCATTCCAACAGCTTGGAGTCAGATGGCTGAAAGCAAAATTGCACTGAACACAGAAGGTATGACAAACAATAGATCAAACTTATACCATAATACGCAAGCAGGAATATAAGCATAGACCCAATAACTTAGATATGAGCACATGGAACTATACAATTAAATGAATGAATATTATTCACGTTTGGAAAGGAAAGACTGGACCAGATCTTGTTTTTCTTTCTCAAGTAAGTGACTGCAAGTAAGTAATATGAGCAGGATTTAGCCCAGTAGTCACTGTTTATTTATATTAGTTCTATATCTTTTCTCCTTAAGTCCTTTTGTAGGATGTGTGCTCCTGATACATATGACTTGAGAAATAGCTATGAGATAATGAAGGTGTATACCAGTGGCTTTTAAAATATCTGAAAATCTAAAGTATACCATGCAACAGTGCTTCCGTATTGTCTTCAGGGGGCAGCAACAGACTGAATCTTATATACTGATGCTCTAAATGGAGTGGTCTTTCAAGAAAGTTATCTGTCTACTAAAGAGGAATATTCTCTTAATAATACATTAACATTATTTAACAGGAACTAGGGAGTCAATAGAATATGAACAATGACTCTCCCCTCCTAAAAAAAAAAAAAAAGACGTCCAGCCAGAACTAGTCCTTTTCTTCAGCGAAATGAAAGACACGTTCAATTTGCTCAGCGTGGGAGTCTTTGTCATTTTAACTGGATGGCACAATAGATATTGATAAAAATAAAAGTCTTTTAACATAATAAAAATGCAAGACAATACCAAGAAAGTGTCTTTTCTGTCAGCAATGGCTATTAAAAATGTATTAAAACATGCATTCAGCTCTTTTATTTCCTAAAAAATAAAAAGGCTGGTAAGTGCTTACATGCAAAAACCTTCTCATAAGGAAAAGGAGAAAAAGAGACAGGGAGCACAGAAAGGAGGCCACCAGATTTAGACATGGAAGACAAAAGCAAACTAAGGGAAAAGGGCCCATGGGACAAAGGAAAAGCTCAGTGACTAGACTGAGCTGGGGAGAAACATAATAAATCTAAACAATGCAGTTGGCTTCCTATTATTCTGTGCAAAATATCATTTGAACCTTCTGTCTATAACATTCCCAATCACACTTTTTGACTCCAGTATAGATTTGTTCAGTTTACATTACAGAATTAATGGAATTACTGTCCATTGACAGTATTTCTTCTAAAAGATGCACCAATGCAAAACTATATGCATTTTTGACTACGTGGAAGTAAACAGATATATAACAAAGCATATTCTTCCATGAATGCATTGTTTCTTTTTTAGCTCTTTAAACAAAGTGCCCCAGTTAAACTGTTTTGTAGATAAGTGAAGTGAATGTGGAGGATTTACTACTATACAAAAGGATAACTTTCATTGTGGAAGAATGCGGAGGAGAGAGAAAGATTAAAGGATATATTCATGGGACGATTTTCTGTTGAAACCAGCTAGTGAGGAAGGAACTGTTATTTTACAGTGCCTCACAGGGTTCAAAGCATATGTATTAAAACAACTTACAGATGTAGGTTGAGCAAAATATTAGGGAGAGTTCTTACTAAACTTAGTTTGCTCAGCTATTTCCATGCTTTCAAAAGTGCATAAATCCTGTAAATCCTACTGTCTAATTATAGTGGGCATCCTGTATACCTTCTCATTAAAAACTAACCTCCTATTTTAATGAGTTGGTTGAGATCCTTTGAAGATCAGATTGTGTTAGTGACTGAATGTTAGTAGTGTGGCTATCCCTACATGCCATCATCCTCCCTCCACTCCTTTCCAAGTGTTGGTTGTTTCTTTCCTGTTTTCTTCAAAACTATTTTTAGATGTTCAGCCTGACTTCCAGTTGAAGAGTACTGAAGTGCTTCTTCTTGAAGGCCCTTTCTGATCCCTGAAAGAATGGGGCAGACAGAGTTCAGCATTTAGGTTGCTTGCACTAATGGGACAAGAGCTCTTTATCAAGCTGGGGTAGTTACTGAACAGTTGCATCTCTGACACTGTACAATATTTACAGTATCTCATCTTTATGAAATTAGGCTAACATTGTGCTTGGGATAATTCCAAAGGATTTCATTTGAATTACACTAGTGATTATTTTGTGCCAATGGATTTAAGATGCTAAATCTTCACTGAGTTTCCTAGTCACAGGGTGTTTTCTCTACCATTAGACTCTATCTGGGAACACTTAGGTTTGAACAATCACTCTGATTCACCAGTTGTGCCTTTTGGGAATTCAGGATCGGGTCTTATATGAATGTACTTGTTACTGTGTCCTCACCAATACAGGTGTCATTCCCATCTTTATTTTAAATCAAGAAAATAATCCACTATTTAATTTTATATTTTGGTTTCTTTCAAACAGTTACTTCATTTGTATAGGGCTTTTTAATTTATGCAGTAAATAATTATTTTAAAGGGCAAAATGCTGACTTAAATATTATGATTTCCCTATATGAGTAGAGCTTCCATTAATATCAAGGGAGTATGGAGTATCACCTTCTTGTAAACCAGATATTCCCTACTCTCTAGCATACTTTGCCCCCAAAACCATCAAGTAAAATACTGACAGTGAAGGTGTGTGGAGCAAACAAAGAAAAACCTGTACCACTGTGAGCTATATCCCACATTTTGTCACTAATCTTATTGTCAGTCCATAATACATAGCTTAGCTAACTCAAAACATGGCAGGAAGTGTATCTTTTGTCTTGAACTGATCCAAGTTAATTGACAGTGTTCAAGTAATAATAAGAGCTTATTCCTTGATAATATGCAGACTTGCTTCACTTGGAGACATATAATATCATTTTTACACTGTAGACTAGATCCTGTATTTCTTACCATGGCAAAACTCATATATGGCCAGACTGTGATACCCTGACTTACAATGAGTGCTAATCTTACACCACAAGCAATCCCATTGACTTCAGAGGCACTGCGTGTGGTGTAAGGAAGCATTCAGAGTTAGTATAAGTTTCGCAATCTGGCATATAATTAGTCAGTTACAAAGTGACATGTTTTACACCCAAAGAGAAATAAAATACATGGATCTCCCTCATTTTCAGATTGAAGGGAAGAAAATATAGCCTGCCAAATAAAAACTTAAGTCTGAAAAGTCAATTACAAATTATAAAAATTAGTTTATTTTGATAGGTACAGAAAACATTTCTTAAAATATTTCCTGCCCACATTGAATAAAAGGGAAATAGGGATATTATTTTGATACATGGCCTTACTAATATGTTTTGAGATGAAATATTGCCATTATTAGAAAAGACACAAACCTTGATGTAAGCCAAATAAATAAATGAATAAAATCACTATGTTTAATTAAAGCCATGCTTTACTGATTAAATAACATTTTATTTTAAAGCAATTCTCTAATATAAAAGGCTTTATTGAAAAGGTCTGATGGGTTGAAAGAGAAGTTTTATTTTAATAGGGTAATTTTCTAAAGTACAATTCCCTAATGTCTAGAATAAGCCTGGAGTTAGGAAAAAAACATTAATGGAGCTCTTATTGGAATACCCTGCATCAAAACAAATAACTTTCTATTAGCCATGTCACTAGGTTAAAGAATAGCTAGGTGGAATCCAAGTAATTATAAGGAAACATTAGACCATTCTTCAAAATAACCCTGACCTTAATAACTTGTTTAAAGATCTTCTCCTGATGGTTTATGGAAGAAGCCCAACTTAAAAGACAAAAGTATACTCTCAGAGTGCATTGTTAATCACTCTAGACCCTCAGTGGCACAGCTACCCAATGGCAATTACTTTTGTGGTAACTGTGACCATGTAATTCAACCCCCAAATATGTGTTTTATTTTATCACCCTATTAGAGGAAAAAATATCGTCTCCCATTTAATGAACAATAACATGTACTACAAAGAATGTATAGTGGTGTATCTGACCAAATGTCCTTGTACTTCAGTTAGTGAGTGGATCAAACCACAAAAATGATGACAGAACAAATGTGTAAAAAAATCATCTCTCCATTAGTGAAAATGATGAAGCCTCTCAAAAAGCTGAATTCTTTAACAGAGGGGCAGACTCTAATGCGAGTTAGTCAGTGTGCAAGGCTGCATAGCTCAACAACAAAAATGTGTTTCTGTGCTTGTGGAGTACACTCTGCCATCTATGTAGGTGCAGTGTCTCATGCTTTTCAAAAAGCTAGGAATGGAAAAGACAAGTACTTTCAAAAAGAGGACATTTATTGATGGTTTCTCTCTATTTTCCATAAGGAATTCTGAAGCAGGGACATTGATATAGTAAGATTGATAAATTTTGTTAAAAATTAAGGCTAATTTGTGCCCAGTGAAAAAACGAAATTCAAATTATTTCCTAATACTAGAGACTCCAATGACGTAGTACCATAATTCAGTGGCACAAAAATTACAAGTGCAGCATAGAGACATTCATCTGGGTCACATATCCAGTGGTCAAAATACCCAGAAATACCAAAGGTGGTGATGGGCAATTCTTGCAGCAAATCCTTGCCAAAAAGGCTTATTGCCACTCTATTTGCATTTAACGGAGAGAATGCCCTTACTATTTTTTCCTCCACTTCCTCCTCTTCTCTTACCTCTCTTTTCTCTACTTCTGAGAGAAGCGCTCCCATCTCCTAGTTGCTGGGAGAAGGAGGGGCTCCAATCTCTCCCAATTTAAACAACCTCTATCTTTTCAACCCAGAGAGGCTAGGAAGAACCTGAGTGTCTCTGGATTAAGTTTAGAAGTGTGTGCAACAAGAGTGATGTAGTGGTGGGAGTCTGCTATAGACCACCGGACCAGGGGGATGAGGTAGATGAGGCTTTCTTCCGGCAGCTCACGGAAGCTACTAGATCGCATGCCCTGATTCTCATGGGTGACTTTAATTTTCCTGATATCTGCTGGGAGAGCAATACAGCGGTGCATAGACAATCCAGGAAGTTTTTGGAAAGCATAGGGGACAATTTCCTGGCGCAAGTGCTAGAGGAGCCAACTGGGGGGGGGGCGCTTTTCTTGACCTGCTGCTCACAAACCGGGTAGAATTAGTGGGGGAAGCAAAAGTGGATGGGAATCTGGGAGGCAGTGACCATGAGTTGGTTGAGTTCAGGATCCTGACGCAGGGAAGAAAGGTAAGCAGCAGGATACGGACCCTGGACTTCAGGAAAGCAGACTTCGACTCCCTCAGGGAACGGATGGCCAGGATCCCCTGGGGGACTAACTTGAAGGGGAAAAGAGTCCAGGAGAGCTGGCTGTATTTCAAGGAATCCCTGTTGAGGTTACAGGGACAAAACATCCCAATGAGTCGAAAGAATAGTAAATATGGCAGGCGACCAGCTTGGCTTAATGGTGAAATCCTAGCGGACCTTAAACATAAAAAAGAAGCTTACAAGAAGTGGAAGGTTGGACATATGACCAGGGAAGAGTATAAAAATATTGCTCGGGCATGTAGGAATGATATCAGGAGGGCCAAATCGCGCCTGGAGCTGCAGCTAGCCAGAGATGTCAAGAGTAACAAGAAGGGTTTCTTCAGGTATGTTGGCAACAAGAAGAAAGCCAAGGAATGTGTGGGCCCCTTACTGAATGAGGGAGGCAACCTAGTGACAGAGGATGTGGAAAAAGCTAATGTACTCAATGCTTTTTTTGCCTCTGTTTTCACGAACAAGGTCAGCTCCCAGGCTGCTGCGCTGGGCATCACAAAATGGGGAAGAGATGGCCAGCCCTCTGTGGAGATAGAGGTGGTTAGGGACTATTTAGAAAAGCTGGACGTGCACAAGTCCATGGGGCCGGACGAGTTGCATCCGAGAGTGCTGAAGGAATTGGCGGCTGTGATTGCAGAGCCATTGGCCATTATCTTTGAAAACTCGTGGCGAACCGGGGAAGTCCCGGATGACTGGAAAAAGGCTAATGTAGTGCCAATCTTTAAAAAAGGGAAGAAGGAGGATCCTGGGAACTACAGGCCAGTCAGCCTCACCTCAGTCCCTGGAAAAATCATGGAGCAGGTCCTCAAAGAATCAATCCTGAAGCACTTGTATGAGAGGAAAGTGATCAGGAACAGCCAGCATGGATTCACCAAGGGAAGGTCATGCCTGACTAATCTAATCGCCTTTTATGATGAGATTACTGGTTCTGTGGATGAAGGGAAAGCAGTGGATGTATTGTTTCTTGACTTTAGCAAAGCTTTTGACACGGTCTCCCACAGTATTCTTGTCAGCAAGTTAAGGAAGTATGGGCTGGATGAATGCACTATAAGGTGGGTAGAAAGCTGGCTAGATTGTCGGGCTCAACGGGTAGTGATCAATGGCTCCATGTCTAGTTGGCAGCCGGTATCAAGTGGAGTACCCCAGGGGTCGGTCCTGGGGCCGGTTTTGTTCAATATCTTCATAAATGATCTGGAGGATGGTGTGGATTGCACTCTCAGCAAATTTGCGGATGATACTAAACTGGGAGGAGTGGTAGATACGCTGGAGGGGAGGGATAGGATACAGAAGGACCTAGACAAATTGGAGGATTGGGCCAAAAGAAATCTGATGAGGTTCAACAAGGATAAGTGCAGGGTCCTGCACTTAGGACGGAAGAACCCAATGCACAGCTACAGACTAGGGACCGAATGGCTAGGCAGCAGTTCTGCGGAAAAGGACCTAGGGGTGACAGTGGACGAGAAGCTGGATATGAGTCAGCAGTGTGCCCTTGTTGCCAAGAAGGCCAATGGCATTTTGGGATGTATAAGTAGGGGCATAGCGAGCAGATCGAGGGACGTGATCGTTCCCCTCTATTCGACATTGGTGAGGCCTCATCTGGAGTACTGTGTCCAGTTTTGGGCCCCACACTTCAAGAAGGATGTGGATAAATTGGAGAGAGTCCAGCGAAGGGCAACAAAAATGATTAGGGGACTGGAACACATGAGTTATGAGGAGAGGCTGGGGGAGCTGGGATTGTTTAGCCTGCAGAAGAGAAGAATGAGGGGGGATTTGATAGCTGCTTTCAACTACCTGAAAGGGGGTTCCAAAGAGGATGGCTCTAGACTGTTCTCAATGGTAGCAGATGACAGAACGAGGAGTAATGGTCTCAAGTTGCAGTGGGGGAGGTTTAGATTGGATATTAGGAAAAACTTTTTTACTAAGAGGGTGGTGAAACACTGGAATGCGTTACCTAGGGAGGTGGTAGAATCTCCTTCCTTAGAGGTTTTTAAGGTCAGGCTTGACAAAGCCCTGGCTGGGATGATTTAACTGGGAATTGGTCCTGCTTCGAGCAGGGGGTTGGACTAGATGACCTTCTGGGGTCCCTTCCAACCCTGATATTCTATGATTCTATGATTCTCTCTCCTTCCTCTTCTCTTGTGCTGGTATGGCAGCACATTCTCTCACCTGCCCTTTGGAGAGAAGGGACCATTATGACTATCTAGTCTGAACTTCTACAAAACACATGCTAAAGGACCTCACTCAGTAAACTCTGCACTAAGCCAATAATTTCTGTTTGAACAATATTATAACTTTTAGAAAGATATTCAGTTTTGATTTAAAGACTGCAAGTGATTGAGAATATAAGCATACCTAGGCAAATTCTTCGAATGATTAATTCCCCTTACTGTTAAAATTTGTGCTTCATATCTCCTCATATTTGTCTAGCATCAGCTTCTAACTACTGGATCTCATTATGCCTTGAGATAATGAGCTTGAGTTAAAGAGCTGTCTAGTATTAGAAATTGCTTCCTCATGAAGATACTTATAGTACATAATTAAGTCACCTCTTAAATTTCCCTTGGATAAGCTAAATAGATTGAGCTTCCTAAGTGTCTCATTTTAAGGCATGGTTTCCAAACCTTGACTCATTCTTGTGGCTCTTTTCCAAACCTTTTCAAATTTTTCATGAGTGAAAACAAGAACAAGACAAAAAGAACAGGAGTACTTGTGGCACCTTACAGACTAACAAATTTATTAGAGCATAAGCTTTTGTGGGCTACAGCCCACTTCATCGGATGCATAGAATGGAATATATAGTGAAAAGATATATATATATATATATATATATATATATATATATATATATATACACACACATACATACAGAGAAGGTGGAAGTTGCCATACAAACTGTAAGAGGTTAATTAGTTAAGATGAGCTATTATCAGCAGGAGAAAAAAACTTTTGTAGTGATAATCAAGATGGTCCATTTAGACAGTTGACAAGAAGGTGTGAGGATGCTTAACTTAGGGAGATAGATTCAATATGTGTAATGACCCAGCCACTCCCAGTCTCTATTCAAACCCAAGTTAATGGTATCTAGTTTGCATATTATTTCAAGCTCAACAGTTTCTCCTTGGAGTCTGTTTTTCGAAGAACAAGACACAGTATTCTAATAATGACCCCACAAATGGTGTATACAGAGGTCATACCACCTCCATACTTTTTCTTGATGTTCCCCTATCTCTAAAGGCAAGGATGGTGTCTGCACTCTTAGATACAACATTGCACTGAGAGCTCATGTTCAGTTGGTTATTTGCAGAGAACCCTAAATCCTTCTCAGTTTCACTGCATTCCAGGCTACAGTCCTTCATCTTGTGTGACATACATTCTTTACTACTAGATGTAGGACCTTGCATTTGGCTATATTAAAACATGTTATACAAATGATCCTATCTTACCAAGCAATCTAGGTTTGTATTTTAACTGACCTGTCCACATCATTAATTTTGGGGGAAGCTACAAATTTTATCAGTAATGATTTTATATTTTCTTTGAGATCATTGAATAAGGTATTGAATAGTATTGAGCCAAGAACAGATACTTGCATGATCCCACTATTATATGATGATTCCCCATTTAGGATTACTTTTTGAGATCTGTCTATACTGTTTTTAATCCAGTTAGTAAGGGCTACATTGATTTTGTGCAGTGTCATTTTTTTAATCAGGCTGTCACGCAGAAATAAGTCTTACAGAAGTCTAAGTAGATTATGTTAACACAGTTACCTTTATCAACCAAACTTGTATGCTCATCAAAAATAATATCAGGTTTGTTTGAAAATGAACATGTAGGCTTCATGTTGTCTAGGAGTTACCTCTTAGTGACCACTGACCTGAAAATGACATTTCAATGTGTGGTTACACTCTGAAAAAATGGCTTTGTCAAAGTTGCATTGTCCCTGTTGTTGTCTCTGATTTCCAAATCAAATTTGTTCTATTTAGAAGCAAAACAAAAAAATGATTTTATTTTTGAATTGTCTAAAAGGATCTAAAAGTAAAGCTGGGTCTTTTCTGGTAGGAGAATTATCATCAGTAATTAAAGTTTTACGCAGAAACTCAGCAACTCCTTCTCTCATAGCTGTATTAGCTCTACAGTGCTTATAAGAGTAAAGAGCAGTTAAAAAAATCAAGTGAAGTAAGGCAATATGGCTCAAAATATACAAAGGAAGTTAAACTATTGAGTAAAAAGGTGTCATTTTAACTAAAAATGGACTCACATCACAATATTGAATTCTAACTTCCAGAGTTCAGCTTTGCAGCTCAGACGCATCTCTGTAATGAGCCTGAATCAGAATTCAAATCCAAACAACCCTGAAATTAAGAAAAGTTCTGAAGTTGGTCTCGTCTACAGATCTTATACAATAAGGCATTATTTTATTCCTTGACCTCCCCCCCCCATAGCTACATTTAATGCTGCTCTATTGTTACTCCTGCCTTTCTCTTCGACTTTTTTCCTGGAGCTAAACATTTCCCTTAATTAAAACAAAAACAAACAAACAAAAAACCTTCTTACTGTTATACTCTGTAAACATTCTAAAACATTAGGTAGCTTTAGAGTCAAGAATTACAGTATTGTTTTAAGAGAGAATATGATTAGACATAGACATAGGATTAAGAAGTTGCTCCAGACTGCTTTCTCTTACAAATTTCCATTCAAACTGCTTGTCTAACGTCTGAAGGCCTCATCTCCAACTCCCACAGAAAAATCTGCCAGATGTTTCCAAAGGGAAACATCCATTTCCTCCCTTCCTTCAGATTATCATACCTCACAACCTCCATAGAGTGTGAGGGAATGGGGGATGCTGTCGGAGAGACAACTGTATCTCCCTTCTGCATGGCAAGGGGCGATCTATTTGTGAGGTTCCCTGTTTGTGCAGTTGTCAGGCCACGACCAGGCTCTGAATAAGACCTTGAGATCCATCATATGAATACTAAATGTGCTAGAGTCCTGTGTTTTTCAGGAATCTAACTTAAAAAGAAAATTACATACAGAAAGAACATGGTTCAAAGGGTATAAATAAGCAAAAGATATTTTCTCAAAATAAATTAAATGCACAGCCAAGGAAACTTGGGGACTGGACAGGACTCCGTCAATATCTCTTCACAAGGAACACAATGGTTTGCTGCTAGTTGACATGAGGCACTCCCTCCTTCAAGATATGGACATACTGCCTCCATGGGGTTTCTAATTACATTTTAACATGGGATAAGTACTGTTTTCACCCTTCTTCACACATTTTTTTCATTTTTTCTAATGAAAAGAAAGAAACAAAGAACTATTAATTAAAAGACAAATTTTCACAGAGACTGTAAATCCAGTCCAGGACTGGTGTTAATGAGCACAACTCCAAAAATAATTCTGGTCACCTACACAATACACAATTTGTTGCTCTTACCCAGTGTGAAGAGGCCAGAGTATGTGGGGGGACGTGAAGGTCACACCCATTGTGTTGGGGTTTTTTTTGGAGTTTTTAAACCCTTTCCAAATAGGTTAACTTTACAGAAGCGTGCAGTGGAAATAGCAAAGTTTGAAGGGGGTGGGGAGGAGAAAGGCTTTTATAAGATTTGGCAAGTTGTAGATATACTATGTGGAAGTCCTTTTTTGATCTACATGGTATGCTAATAATTTGACCAATTTATAGAGGCAACCATCTCCTTCATATTTAATATATGCCAGCCTTCACAGTGTTCAATAATACGGAAAATATTCCTGTTTGAATGTGACTCATTTAGATTATATAACCCTTCTATGATATCACTTTCCCTTCTTATTTGCTTATTTAAGGGGCCATGCCCACAGCCCAGAGAAGTCAGTGGGCTTTGGTCAGAGCCCAAGTGGGCCAAGATCTTGCAGGATGGGGCCCATTGTTTATTGTCAGCTCTCAACACAAAGGATTTCTGTGAAAATATAATTTCATACAGTTTAAGGCCAGAAGGGACCATTGTGATAATCCAGTCTGATCTGCTGTATAATACAGGCCACATAGTTTCTCACACAGTAATTCCTACATCAAGCCAAATAACTCATGAAATCCATGCAAGATGTTTTCATTATCTCTTACATTATTTCTTAAAAACTAATGCCTGCATAATTTGTTTACAGGTTTTAATTCCTTTGGTGCAGATTGTGACATAACATTATTGTGGCATGAGATTACCTGGCCATCCAGGGTCATAGATTAATAGATTTCAAGGCCAGAAGGGACCAGTGTGATCATCTAATTTAACATCCTGCATAATGTGGGCTATAGAACTTCCCCAAAATAATTCCTAGAGCAAAATGATTGAACTAGCGCATATCTTTTAAAAAAAACATCCACTTCTTAATTTTAAAATTGCCAGCCTCCCACCATAGCCCTGTGTGGCCTCCCAGTTTCCCTGCATCTCCTGGTGCTCAGGGGGAAAACAGGAGCTGTATGTCCGGGAACGTTCCTCCACGTGCACAGGTGGGTGAGGAGTAGATGATAAAGATCAGGGAATGGGGAGATTTTGACTCCACTCACCACCAACATGGCTGAGAAAGGTCTAATAGTTTGCTAATGGTCTGGGCCAGTTTCAGAGGTAGAAACAGGGAAGGAATTGTGTGCCACCCTTTTTCATGGCTAGATCAAGGACAATCTTAATCAAAGTATTTAAGGCCTAATCCTGCAAAGACTTTGCATGTGCCTAAATTTACTCAAGGGAGTATTCTCATTGAGTTAAATAGGACCATTCACATGAATAAAGCTGAGCATACACATAAGTCTATGCAGAATCATGACCGAGGTATGTAAATGTAATGAAAGTACTACTAAAAAAAATCATAATATTGTGTCAAATTCCCATAAATGTATGGGAATTTTTAACAAGAGAATCACTGAAAGGTATTGTAGCTAATTAATCCATATGGAAACTAATAAGATATCCGCTAACGAATTCCCATATAAATTCATGTGACTTGATAAAAAATAGATCTCCATGAAAATGAATGAATCTGGCCATTCAACTCCCTATTGAAATGAATGGGATTCAATAACTGTCACATCTGAATAGATATGTTAGTTATTGAATCCCATTCATTTTCATGGGAATAAATTGCTTTTATTGGGAATTATATTGCTTTTGAATACTGTTCATTCTAATGTGGAGAGGTTGGCTATCAAATCCCATTCATTTCAAAGGCAATTTTTTTAGCTATCGTATCCCATCCCATTCATTTTATCTAATACAGGGCTCAGTTAATGTCATTATTCCCATTGAGTTCAATGAGAGAATACTTTTTTTTTTTAAGCAAGAGACAAAGGCTACATTTAAATAATATTAGGTTCTGGAAAAAAGTGCATCTGATTTAGGACTTTAGTGGTTAAATAAGAAACCTAAAGTATAATTGTGTAAATATTTTTTTTTAATGTGTGAAGCTAGCAGATGTAACCACACATGATTTTGAATGTAAAATCTGAGAATTTTTCACTAGCACTTATAAGTATGCTGAAGAGGAAATCTGAGTTTTCAACTGAACTTGGGCCCACTTTTGAGCAAATGTGGGTTGATTCACAGTTCCACCAAATTTGCAGTTTCTTGTGGTTTCATAGGGAAAGCAGTCCAAACTTGGCAGTTCCGTGTGAGGTTTGCTCTGAGTTTGGTTTGGAGGTTAAAAACACAAAGCAAGTCTCAAGAAGGTGCAAATACCTGTGAATTAAAAACTAAGCGCTTGTCTACCTTTAAAAGGCTGCAGCTGTACAACTGTCATGTTTCAGTGAAGAAGCTACCTACGCTGATGGGATGGCTTCTCCCCTTGGCATAGGTACTCCACCTCCCTGAGAGGCAGGGATGCTGGAACTAGGGGATATGGGGGATACAGCCTTGAAGTGGTTTCCATCATATACAGAGTTTACAGTTTTGTTCAATTACTTTCAGCTCATGCCCCCCCTCACTTCCCCCTCCGTCCCCCCAAGAGGTGGTAGCTATGATGATGAGAGAAGCCCTTCCATCAACATAATGCTATCTAAACCAGTGGCAGATTTAGAGTTAGTGGGGCCCTGTGCTCAGCTTCATTTTTGGGGCCCCTCCTTGGGACCCAACCAAGAAAAGGAACATTCTCTCTTATCTCCCCGCCGCCCCCGGTTTTCATTCTTTTTTTCTTCATCCTCCTCGTATAAGTAACAGGAAGTAAATGAAAATAAAGTGAGGTACCTTGATTGTTCTTATAGTCTAAATTATTTTTCCACAGACCACTTGAAAATCGCTGAGGGTCTCGGCGGACCACTTGATTATCTTTCCAAATATTGTTTGTACCGTTAGTTAACTTTGTAAAGCACTTTGGATAGAGTGTTTTATTAAAAAAATGTAAAAAAATGTTGGGGTCTGGCCAGGACTTACGGTGCTGGAGGGGGCTCAGGGTGGAGCAGGGGGTTGGGGTGTGGAGCACTTACCTGGACAGCTCCCATTTGGTGCGAAGGGTGCAGGTGGGAATGTGTGTGTGTGTGTGCAGGAGTCAGGGTGGGCAGGATGCTGGGAGTGTGGAGGGGTGCAGGAGTCAGGGAGGGCAGTGTCTGGGGGTGTGTGAGAGAGGTGCAAGAGTCAGGGCCTGGGGGCATGAGGGGAGTGCAGGAGTCAGGGCTGGGGGTGCAGGGGCTGGGAGGAAGTTAGGGTGCAAAAGCGGGCTCAGGATTGGGGCAGGAGGTTGGAGTGTGGAGTGCTTAATCATAGAATCAGAGAATCATAGACTATTAGGATTGGAAGAGACCTCAGGAGGTCATCTAGTCCAACCCCCTGCTCAAAACAGGACCAACACCAACTAAATCATCCCAGCCAGGGCTTTGTCAAGCACTGGCTTTAAAAACCTCTGAGGATGGAGATTCCACCCCCTCCCTAGGTAACCCATTCCAGTGATTCACCACCCTCCTAGTGAAATAGTGTTTCCTAATATCCAACGTAAACCTCCACCACTGCAACTTGAGACCATTACTCCTTGTTTTGTCATCTGCCGCCACTGAGAACAATCTAGCTCCATCCTCTTTGGAATCCCCCTTCAGGTAGTTGAAGGCTGCTATCAAATCCCCTTTCACTCTTCTCTTCTGCAGACTAAATAACCCCAGTTCCCTCAGCCTCTCCTCGTTTACCTGGGGCAGCTCCCGTTTGGTGTGGGGGTACAGATGGGAATGTGGGGGGGAGGGGTGAAGGAACTCCCATTTGGTGCTCAGGATGTCGGGGGATGCAGGAGTTAGAGCATGGGGGTGGGGGGTGCAAGAGTCAGGGCAGGGGGTTGGGGTTGTGGGCGTGCTCCCAGCCCCCTGCCCAGTGGCTCACGGCAGGGGGCTGAGAGGGAGTATTTGTAGGGAAACTGCGGGGGCCCCACCTTTGCTCTGCCCTACTCCGATTCCACCCCCTTCCTCAAGGTCCTGCCCCTGCCTGTTCTCTGCCTCCTACCCCGAGCACGCTGCGGCCCCGCTCCTCCCCCTCCCTCCCGGAACACTGGCAAACAGCGGTTTGGTGGCAGGGGAAGCACGGGGTGTGGGGGCGGGAACGAGGCACACTCAGGGGAAGAGGCGGGGGAAGTGGGAGCTTGGCTGCCGGTAGGTGCGGAGCCTGCAGCAGGAGCCGGCAGGACCAAGCTTCTGCCTCTGCAGCTGCCCGGCCCTGGTGCCCCCTTTCATTGGGGGACTCTGTGCCAGGGCACCCTGTGTTTTACTGTAAATTGACCTCTGGTCTACACTGGGGGTTAGGTTGTTATGACTGCATCACTCAGAGGTGTGGATTTTCCACACCCCTGAGCAGGGCCGGCTCCAGCTTTTTTGCTGCCCCAAAAGGCGAAGGAAAAAACAAACAAAATCCAAGCCTGATTGAGCAGCCACCGAAGTGCCACCAAAAAGGAAGAGACTGCAGGGCCCAACACCGAATTACCACCAAAGACCCGGACGTGCCTCCCTTATGATGGACGGAGTGCCGCCCCTTTCTATTGGCCGCCCCAGGAACCTGCTTCCTTTGCTGGTGCCTGGAGCCAGCCCTGCCCCTGAGCAATATCGTTGCTAGTGTAGAAGAGATTAGGCAAAATCCAGAGTCTCACTGTGTGAAGGGAGAAGAGTATATGATGCAGGGAATATTGCATGTAGTGCTAACTGAGGCAGCCATTTTTTGAAACAGCCCCAAGTTGAAATTTTAGGGGCACATCACTGACATTAAGTTTGTTTAAAAATCCAAATAAATGAACTTATTTGTAATATTATAGTATCACTCCACTGCATCACCATCTGTAGAGTAAAATGATTAAATCTACATCAATCATTTAAACATAATAGAACTAAAGTAATTGTAACAGGACATTGTCAAAGGATCAGTGTATCCTTATTTGCACCAGCATTTATGAACAGTAGCCTCAGGAGCGCCTTATCTTGTGGCAATATTCTATTTCTCCAATGTTTTCTCAAATACTGTGAGTTCAATGGTGGCGTTAAGCAACAACCTGAAGTAAGGAGCAGTGTGGAACTGCATAACCCAGGAAGGAGCTCCAGAGGGCTAGATTAAATATTAATTTTTATAGCTAGTCAAAATTTTAAAAATAAAAACATGTTTTCATGTAAAAATGGCCTTTTCTTCTAAAACTTTTTTTTGTATAACCGATAATTTTTTTCAGTTATTCCTTGTCTTCAAAATTTTCTACAAAAACTATAAATGCAAAATGTAACCTTTTCCCTTTGTTTTTCATATTTTGATTCATCCTGTTTGACCTGCTAGTTCCTGGTGTTCTGCCATTATTGTCAGCTTCAGACACTGTTCTTTGTGTGTGTATGTGTTCTGTCATCTTCAACTTTTGGGGGAGGAAGGGTTGGGGGGGTTCAGTTGCTAATTTTGATTGATTAGCTAAGTAATTTGGTGAGATTTTTTAAACTGAAAAAATCAGAAAATCTCATTCTTGGGCTGCCCACTTGCCACTCCATCCTAAATTACACCACATAAGCAGCCCCCAGCACCCATTCATAATACCACCTTCTGCCACTGGGGCTTCATGTGAATGCTGAGATGTGTCTGTCAGAAACTCGTTCCACAAATGAGGTCCTAATCATGACTGGAGCATCTGGACATGACCATAATATAAATAATACAGCTAGTCCAAAATCCACACACAAAACATCACAAAAAACTTGAATTTCATGTCCTTAGTTTTCAGAACAGACCCGTTTTTCTTTTTTCTAAAGTTTTCATAGAATTATTATACTTTTTTCTAAGTTGTTTCAGTTTTTTAAAATGACATTTTCTGATTTTGAAATTAAGAATAACTTGCCAAGTGAGTCAGCAGACCAGTCTAACCTGTCAATGCAAAATAACTAGACAGGTACATGGAGTATACAACAGAGAGAATGTAGGGAGGAAGATAAGGCCAATAATAAGCAGGCATGGTAAATGTAGGCATGTTTCAAATATTCTTTTTTTAAATAAAGGCAGTTATGGAAAATGTGATCCAACTGGCAATGGAGATTGACTTGATCAGTGCAGCAGAGGAGACAGGTTAATGATGTAGTAAGGTTTTAGAGTAGCAGCCACGTTAGTCTCTAACGTGCGACAAATCCTCCTTTTGTTTTTGTGGATACAGACCAACAAATTCATTTGAGCATAAGCTTTCGTGAGCTACAGCTGCTCAAATAAATTTGTTAGTCTCTGACATGCCACAAGTCCTCCTTTTCTTTTTGTGACATAGTAAGGTACATGATCAGGTCAGTAGGGTGGAGCTATTTTGTGAAGAACCTTTACTGCATACACCAAATGGTTGTTTTATGCGGTGTAGACAGGAGAGCCAGAGAGGAGAGGACACAATCGAAGTAGGAAGATAAGCTTCGTAGTAACATATAAATTTACTTTAGGAATAAAGATGTCAAACTGAGTGCCTGGGGAAGCATAGGAGCACAGCTGTAATACTAGCATGGGAAGCAAGAGAGAGGATGGTTTAGAGCCATCCTTGGAAATGTGCAGCATAATCTCACATGTCCTTGGGGAGCAAGCTTTCCTAGCTGGTAAAGGAATGGTTGAGGCCATAGCCTTGTGCCATCTGAAGAATGTAGTTTCCCCAGTTAAACTCCAGAGGGTGTTAATAGGATGTACATGGCACTAGGCAGAGTGAGACCAGTTTGTATGATCCTGTCAATATCTTATGGCTTTGAACTGCATCACATGGTTCTGACAATATTTTTATGTAGGTAACAAAATATCACTAGCAATATATTTCAATAAAATGTTTGTTCACTTTTCCGAATAAAATATACAATAATTACAAATGTAAATTAGTAATATAACATGCTAATGTAATGTGGTAGACAACACCAAAACACTATGTTCCAAAATGTCTATTCCCTGGTGACTTCTAGATTTCTAATAACGCTCCCTAATACAGGGGTGTCCTTTAAATTTAGCACAGCCAAGCAGCTGTACATCCCTAAGTGGCTATTTTATATCAAGCAGCTGTGTGCACCTCTCTTTCTAGATTATAAGTATTGTTTTCCCTTACATTTTCTCTTATTTTTTTATCAACGAGGAAATTGTACATCCTCTCTATCAAGCAAAAAATAAAAAACCCAAAGCCTTGTTATATAATATGCAAGAGGTGAATGTAGTTTTCCATTACAAGAAATAAAAGTTCAAAAAGCCTGATTTTCCACTCTGTCATACTGTTTTTAAGCTGGTGTAACATCATTGACATCTATAGAGTTACAATGGTATGCAATTGATATGATAAAGTGGAAAATCAGGCCCGAAATCTCTAAGAGAGTGGTTCAAAGATCCTTTCTCTCTAAACTATGAAGCTCTGTAGTCTGATTTTCTGCATTTTGATCTGTATCTCAAGTGGAGAACAACTGTAAAATAGCCCAAAGTGGAAACCATTAATAACATATTTTTAATTAGTTATGAATTCTTTCACTTTAAAATTGTTAAGTAGTTATTTTCACTATAGATTTTTTTCAAAGATCTACATAATGGCACAGTTAATTTTGCCTTTGGAAAAAAATGGGTGGGTTTAATTTGAAAACATAGAATCATAGAATATCAGGGTTGGAAGGGACCCCAGAAGGTCATCTAGTCCAACCCCCTGCTCGAAGCAGGACCAATTCCCAGTTAAATCATTCCAGCCAGGGCTTTATCAAGCCTGACCTTAAAAACCTCTAAGGAAGGAGATTCTACCACCTCCCTAGGTAACGCATTCCAGTGTTTCACCACCCTCTTAGTGAAAAAGTTTTTCCTAATATCCAATCTAAATCTCCCCCACTGCAACTTGAATGGACTGCAAGTATCTGCTCCATTTTTAAAAAACTTGAAATGGGTAGGTTTGTCTTTCCCAGCTGAATAACATAAGGGAATGGAGCCCCAGTTTGGGTACATGACTGTAATTGTGAACCCATCCCCATACAGCTGCATAAGTGATTTTGATCGGAGAGGTTTCAGAGTACAGCTGTGTTAGTCTGTATTCGCAAAAAGAAAAGGAGTACTTGTGGCACCTTCGAGACTAACCAATTTATTTGAGCATAAGCTTTCGTGAGCTACAGCTCACGTCATCGGATGCATACTGTGGAAAATACAGAAGATGTTCTTATACATACAAACCATGAAAAAATGGGTGTTTACCACTATAAAAGGTTTTCTCTCCCCCCACCCCACTCTCCTATTGGTAATAGCTTATCTAAAGTGATCACTCTCCTTACAATGTGTATGATAATCAAGGTGGGCCATTTCCAGCACAAATCCAGGGTTTAAAAAGAAAGTCTGAGGAACGGGGGGAGGAAAAAACAAGGGGAAATAGGTTACCTTGCATAATGACTTAGCCACTCCCAGACTCTATTCAAGCCTAAGTTAATTGTATCCAATTTGCAAATGAATTCCAATTCAACAGTCTTTCGCTGGAGTCTGGTTTTGAAGTTTTTCTGTTGTAATATCGCAACTTTGTGCTGGAAATGGCCCAACTTGATTATCATACACATTGTAAGGAGAGTGATCACTTTAGATAAGCTATTACCAGCAGGAGAGTGGGGTGGGGGGAGAGAAAATCTTTTGTAGTGGTAAACTCCCATTTTTTCATGGTTTGTATGTATAAGAACATCTTCAGTATTTCCACAGTATGCATCCGATGAAGTGAGCTGTAGCTCATGAAACCTTGTGCTCAAATAAATTGGTTAGTCTCTAAGGTGCCACAAGTACTCCTTTTCTTTTTGAGGGGACAGTTTACTCCCTTCTGTGTACTGAGCAGCCATGTAAGTACTGCTCATGATTTAGTTCTTAGTAACTCAGCACAGGTCTTTATTTGCAGTTTATTTTTCTGAGGGAATTCCAGATTAAACTGTGTCCCTATAGCTTCTGTGATTGATTATGAGATCAAAGCCTGAAAATCAAGAGGATAGGGAGGGAAAATAAAGTATGTATCTATTTTTGGTTTTGAGATTCCCACTTCCCGTGAATTTCAGTTAAAATGTTGAAAATGTGAACCACAAACCACCTATTTTAAAACAAGAAGTGATACACATGGCTGAATTTTCCTTTCACCTCTGTAAACAGTGCAAATAACTTTTAGAACCTAAAAGATAATTTAGCAGAATTGTATTGCTGGGAAGTGATGATAACAATGTGGTTTTTGACCACCTTATGAAATTTCACTACGGTTAGGAAAAACTTTGTCAAATCTGCTGTATATCATATATTTTATTTCTTACATTACTTCATATTGTAAAGAGCAAGATCCTGTTTTGTTTTGTTTCTATTGCTATCAGTGAATAAAACATTTCCTGAATTATTTAACTTCCTTACAAATTCAAACCAATGATATGTTTTTATCTTTTTTTCTGTCAACAGTCATTCTCAAAAGGAAAGCACTGTTTATGTTCATGATCACTTTTATTTAAAACTGTTTATTTTTAAAAGGTATTGGAAGAGCTTTGTTGGATCTGTTTGATTGTTACTGATATGTTCTCATTATGGGCTGCTCTTGAGGAAATAAAATTCTTGTTTCATAAGAAAAAGAAAGATGCAGTTAATTGAATGGAAATATTATTGAAATAATTATTTCTGTATATTTGCTTTATGTAAAATATATCAGCATTGAAATATGAATTTGAAAGCACTGCAGGGAATATATGGAAGGGACAAAAGCAGTGCTTGAAAACATGTTTTTTGTTTGAAATAGGATAATTTGTATATCCTAAACCTGAAGTTCTGATTCTCTTCTACCTTGCAACTTGTGCAGTCATTTACCTCTGTGTAAATGGATTTGAAGTGCTTCCAAATCCGAATTATCCAATCACTCACACCAATGGTAGCACTTGACCCAGCTATAAATGACTACACAGGGTGCAAGGTAGCAGAGAATTTGGGCTAACTGGGTCAAATTATCCTCTAACTGCACCATCAGCTCAATTGAAGTAAAGTTGAAAGGAAAATCAGGGCTGATTATCTGCTCTGTTACAGCACTTTTAAACTGTTGTCTCTCCAATGACATTGGTTTTAGCTAGCTTTGATGATGCTGTTCACCAGCTGCTTTCTGCTGCTCTAGTTGTATTTTGCAGTTGTTTGCATCACCAGAGCAGCTTAAAGAAGCCAGAGTCATCAATGAACATGGCTCTATATCTCAGTATGGGTTTTGTCAGTCTTGTATCTATGTATAATGTCCCAGGCTGAAATTATTTATGCATCTGAAACCTCATTAACTTCAGTAAGGGTTTTGGTTACAATGGAATCTAGGTCTGGGTCCTAATTAACAGATTTATTTTAGATTCTGTGGCTGGTTTTGATGCACAAAACCTTCATGAGAAAGGTTCCTTTTCTCCAGAGCTTTTTGGTTTTATCTTCACATTCTTCGAACCAATACTTTTTTCTCATAAATTTTTATTTAAGTCCTCTTTATTTTTCTTATATCTACTGAACATCTTTGTTAAATCAAAATGACTTCTGTAGCAGTGCCTAACCTCTTACTGTTAATCTCTTTCCTAAGTGTACATATGGGTCATAAAAACTTATCTGCCCATTCAATATTACATTGTAAGTACTTAAGCTGGCTCATTTTTGCAACTCTGTACTCCATTTTATTCAGAGAACAGTGGTTCTCTGAATCTATTGTCAATTATTTCTTGGAAATAAGTTGTGTGTAGAACTGGGTTATCTTGTAAGTCTTTAATATTTGCTGATATAATATTTTGCTAGCTCTTTTTCAAGATTTTTAGGGTAGTTTCACCAGAGCATTCTGGCTGTATGTTTTTATTGTTTTGGTTTTTGTAATTTGGCAATGCCAAACAATCCTAAAACCCTCTTAACTGGCTAGTTGGGAGGCATAAATCAGCATTCATGTTGTGCTCCCCGTCAGGACCCGGCCCAGAATAGGGAAGCTAATGATCCAACTAGTGGACCACATTCAGTGATGAATCCTTGTCACATGCCACCTGAGGCACATTATGTGTATGCTAAAAAGAAGGAGGAGAAGAAGACTGGCTAGTTAAGCCAGGTTAATGTTGTTTTGAATCACTGGAGCAGATCAAAGCAGCCAGAGCATACCACTGAATATGGCCCTATGAGTTTTGATCTGAGAATCTTAGTCTGATCCTGAAACCCTTTCTCTTTTCTCATATTCACTTAGTGAGCCTCATCCTGTTCCCACTGAAGTCATGCCAAAACTCTCCTGTAGGTCTGAATGGTGTAGGTTTAGGCCCATTGACTTCAATGACACTATACACATGAATAAACATTTATTTACCCACCTGAGTAAAGTCGTATAGGATTGAGCGTTTAGCTATGTACTGTAGATGTCAAGACTCTGGGCCTGACTCTGCTTTTGCACTGTTGTAAATGAGCTGAAGTCCATGGAATTGCACTGGTATTAAATTGGTGTAACTAAGAAGAGTGGACAGTACTCTGATTACAGTATCTCAAGTAAAATTGATTCTTTTTACTCAATCATGATTCTGATCATGTAGTTTCCTTTAGTAGCTGATATTAAATAGCTGGTCAATACCAGGCTTAAGACACCTACCCAAGCTTTAATGGCTATGCAAGTATGACATTTATTTAAAAAGGGAATATCGATGACTTCTGGAGATCTCATTAAATGATCACAAATGAACAGGTTTCTGAAGTTGTCAATCAGTTTGTTATTGCTTAGATGGATTGAATATAAAAAGAGTCTGTGCTCTTATAGATTTGTTGCAGGAAGAAAAACCCAGCACACGACAAAGGTCACAGCTGCATAAAAAGAACTGAAAAATGGAAGAATATAAGGAGAGAGCCACATGCAATCATGGAGAAGACAGATACATCAGTACAAAGTTGTCACAGTTCAGCTCAAGATCAAGCTGGCTGCAGGAATCATCATAAATATCTGACATGTTGAGGTTAAAGAAAATATATAAGCATTACAATGACTAGATAATAGAACCACAAATGACTGTGCAAATGTGCTTACCTCTTTAAACTCTGGTGGTTGTTTTTATTACTTTATACTAATTTCATGATTAAATTGAAGAAGATAAGGATTTTAAAGTGTCTTCATTGCTAAGAGCATTTTCTTGGAAATATGATTTCTTACGATTTTGGGGAACAAACATTAAAAGAAGGTTGAAAGTTATTTTAATCATACATTAGGTAAATTCCACAAAACAAAGTGATCTTGAAATATTTCAATTTATGGATGAAAAATGATTGTTTTCTGTATGAAGAAAATCACTGTTTCTTCAAATATTTGATAATTATTGTAAATGTTAAGCATTCCTTTATCCATATATTTCTGGTGTAGTCTGCTGATTACATGAAAATACATGACAGAGTCAAATAAGGGGTTACAAATATGTTTTCAACAATTGCAAAATTCTGTAGCATCAGCACAAAATACTAGCTTTTATACATCACAGCTCTTAAAATCTTGGCTTATCTGGAGGTTGAAATTCTCATACTGGGTAACCTGTATAATAAACAGGATTTTCCCCATTTTTCTTCAGATCTGTTAAATAGAAATTGTTTAAGACTATAAATGTCTTTATTTAAATGATGATTTTAACCTAATTTATTTTAACAAGATTTGTAATGCATTCTGCCCTTTGATCTCTTAGTTTGAAACACTGCCTGTTGTTCCATTATTCCACCATCCATTTGCAGATAACAATACATCAGAACCTTTTTCTTGTTGCAGAAACAATGCCCTTTATTTGAGAAAGGACATTGTTTTGACAGATAAAGTAGGCATTTGATAAATTGAAACAGGTTCTGAATTATTTTGGGGGGAATGTGTGCTACATCTGTCTGCTGATTTTCCACTGAAGCAGTGCTTAACTTTCTTGTCTGTTTGTGATTTATTGAGCTGCAGAAAAGGTTAGGAAATTTTCATGGCTCTTCTCTTATAATTTGTAAGTGAATCAAAAAGCATTTGTTACTGTTTATGATGCTCGAAAGACAAAATTACCCCAAAACATTTATTCACAGCAGAGGCTGTGGTGATCAAAACAAAACAAAACAAAACAAAAAACAAAACAAAACAAAACAAAAAAAACCTAAGCAATTATCTTCTCTATTATTAAGATTCCAGATTTAAAAATATAAACAGTAGTAGAGAGTTAAATTAAATTTAACTATTAAAATGCACAACATGTTAATAAGGTTTTGAGTGTAAATGGAGACATAAAATTGGGGAGAACAAACTAAAAACTAATTTGCAAATGAGCAATATCTAAACACATAATATAATTATCATTATACATGTGATCATAATGATCTACCTTTTTCAATGTTTCCCTCTTCTTACTGCAATCTAAAGACCGCTTAGAAAGCTAGGCTGAATCCTAGCTCCAATGAAAACAGTGGGAGTTTTGCGATTTATTTCAATTGGGTCAGGATTTTACTCATATCTTTAGAAATTCCCAGAGTTATACTACTAGACTTTGTATAAAACTATGCCCTGTACCAGACTCTTTGCTGAGAACTAGGACAGGTACTGACTTGTACCGTTGTAGGCTGGAAGGGGGAAGTGGAGCCTACATGGCGCTAAAATCTCACTTTTGTACATCTATAAATCTCTCTCCCAAAGGGACATAAGTATTTGTTTTAAGTTTTTCCCTGTTCACTGGTTTTTCTGCAAGAGGGGATGATAGGACCATACATATGTATTTAAACAAAAGCATTATATATGGAAAAATACATATGAAATAGTATATAGACAGGTCCTGAAGAAGATCTGAATAAAACTCTCTGTAGCTTGAAAGCTTGTCTCTTTCACCAATAGAAGTTGTTCCAATAAAATATATTACCTCACCCATCCTGTCTGTCTCTTAAAAAATTAGACGGTTACTGATAAAGGTACAATTATCAAGTTAAATAACAGGACATATAAGAGAAACCAAAAGGTAATTGACAAGGGCGAAAAGATGATGGTTTTAGCTGAGACATGAAATGGGGAATTGATGAGGTAAAAAAATATATGAAGATTGTTCCAGATGACAAAAGCTACTGGGAAGAAAGGTCTTTCATCAGTAATGGCAAGATTACATAGAGGAACAGAGTTGATAGTACTCTAGCGGTATGGGTGTAGACATGAAATAAACTACAGCTTGTTTATGGATGGCTTTGAAAACATAGGAAGGAAATTTTAGATTAGAACACTTAGATAGGGGAGTTGTCTGAGGATAGTCCTAACGTTGTTGTGCTTCTTTGCATATGTGAGGTAGTGGAGGGCAAAATTCTGTAAATGCTTTACACTGGAGTGTTAGTCTACAGATCAAACATGTATTTATACTTCTGGGTGCTGTAATAAAAATTGTATCACTATGCGTTTCAAGGACATATTTTTAAAGATATATAGCCATTTTATATCAACTAATGGATAATGTTATAGTATTCTATATATCCAGTTACTTTTATAACTATATTTATTTACGCCTAAATTTGAAAGAAAGTACCTTTGCAATGGCAAAACTTCATTTAAAATCCACAGACTTCATTTAAAATAGTACACTATAGTAACTATAGTGCCTCCTCTCCAAACCTAGTCAGGTTCCCAGACATCTCTTAACTCCCTCTTTTATATCAGTCAAAAACATGACAGCACCCAAGTCTGACAGGTGAATCCCATCCTCCTGAAACAACTCTGGTGCCCCATATACTATGCAGAATGTGAAATTAATGCCCCTCCTGGGGTCCCAAGGAATTTGGCCACCTCCTTGCCTTGTCCACACTGGTGGGGGGGCTCATGGTTCCCCACCAGACCATGTGCTGAAGCATGTTTGACCATACAATGGTAACTCCTGGAAAATTTTCAAGGATCAGCCTCAAATCCCTCCTTGCTCCAAGCATTAATTCCACCTCTTTGAGCATTCCCAAATCATTTTCCCCAAGGTGTACCACAATTATAACTGGTGGTTGCTGACCAGCCCGCACAGCATACAGCAGTAGTATCAATTGATCCCATAACATGCCCCTCTTTGCATGCCAACTGAGTACTGCTTCACCACTGAAGCCCAGCTGTGAACGCTCGGGCAACTTGGATGTGTGCCTATGTGCCCAAAAGACAGTACTGTGTCTGCAGATCCATACCATGTTGCGTGGCCGGTCCTCCAACATCTGTAATGAGATTAAAAATTCATGCTGACTTACCATCTGAGGTCTTACATATGTTCAGTTTGCATCCAAATGCCAACGTCCGATTGCCTGAATAGCCTAGCAGTGCTGCTGCTGTTCTGCCCTGATTCTGAATGAGTGGAACCAAATTCATGGGTTGGCAGCTCCACCCTCATCAGCCCCTGTCTCAACACGGTAACAAATTGATATGTTGTGAGGGGACTTCCATTACTGTGCATAAATAGGGGGCCTTCCCCCTTCCGCCGTATCACCATGTAGGCCTTCAAAGCCTAAACGGGGTGGACCACAGCCTCACCACACTCCTGGAGGATAACAGATTCACCCCGGCTGAATTGATCCATCTTTGACCTTCACATGTGTAATATCACTGAATGCTCATGCCATTGTATATCACACAGTTCCAAAGCTCTTCCCATAGAGTCCCTAATGGACCCAGGTACTAGCTCGCTGACCCCAAAAGCTGCTATCAAGCATGTTGCCCTGAACAAGGTCACCTCTCTCCACTGTGACATACAGCACCAAGGATGTGCATGAGATCCTTGAGCATGTAAACTGTGATGGGATGACAGGAATCCTTCCTGGGGCTACCAGTACGTGATCACCCTGCCAAAAACCTTAAAACACTGCAAGGATCAGGATAACCATTTAGCCTACTGATTAATGTAATGGCAGAAAGGCAAATCAAGATTGTGGAGGACGCCAGTTGATGGGTTGCAAATTACAGCATGTACCACAACAACTATTCCTGTGTAATGGGCCATATTGTTGACCGGCCTCCCTGATCCTCAAACTATATGAAATCATTACAATTTCTCTCATAGCTCTGCCACGTGTGCAGAGCAGCTGATCTCCGGGCCACACTGACAACCATCCTATGCCAAGGTTCCAAAGCACTGAAAAAACCTTGAAATGACATATTTGCAACCTGACAGTTACCACAGCTAATCTTAGGTCTCAGCAAGCCATCTTGGACACTGGCACATCTTTGTTACACACAAAAAAAGATTAATTATCCATGCTTACCAAATAGATCAACTATGCATCAACCATGCGTATTCATTCTAAAAGAAGCATTAATCCTCATGAATTGCTTTATGCTTTAGTGCATGTTTGGCCCATCAGATGTATGCTGCTTATAGGGTGAGATAATGCCTTACCCAGTTCTCCCACAGCAGCTGGGTATCTTCTTATTTGATTGTTGAATTTGCAATCCTTGTCAATATTATTAGTGTAATTTGAATGTTTTCCCCAATGGATTGTATAGCTTTTTAGTCCCTGTTTACATTGCATGGGGAAAAAAACACTGCATTTGGCAAATGCTGTACGTTATGTATATATAACTCACTTAGTTTTCCAAAAGTTCACATATTCCTGATGACCCGCATCTCTCAGAATACTTTTGTTGCAGAAATAACAGATTATGGGGTATAGCGTTTTGATGGCACCTAGGAAAAAAGAGCTAACTTTGAATTGCATATTGACACGGAGTAACAATACATTATAAACTACACATACTGGGGCATCGGTGGGAAGAATGGCAATGTAACACAGCTGCCCTTTATGCCCTCTATCTAGGAAAAGTTACGAAGCTATCATTTAGAATGAAAGTGCATTGTACGTATTTAAAATAAAGTATTGAAATATAGTTTTAATTATAGCAGACACAAAAACACTTAGTATGTTCACTCAAACACAAATGTTTAATCCCCTGAATTCTTTAAAACTCTGATCTCCTTTGGGAATGAAATAACTGCAGGGCTCAAATTGTACGGGTAGCTTAATGATTAAAGATGAAAAATTCTTTGCCTATGCATCTGATTTTGTATGCCTTGTTTTACTGCAAATCCTATTAAAATAAACTCTGTTTTTAGTTGCTGGGAGTAATTGGATCCAATACTTCACAGTTGAAAAAATGTTAGCTCCTATTTCGAAGGCTTGTTGCTGGAAGGAATTGACACTAAAGAAAAAAAAAAGACTCCATTAGGTGCAACTGTATAATCACAAAGAAGAAATTTCCATCGGGGTGCTGCATTCTATGTATTTGTGAATATTCAAAGTATAAATGGATTTGATTGTAAAAATTAGGCTGGAACTTTGTCACTTACTTTGATTCATAGCTTTTGACATTGCAAACATAGCAATAGTATATATGTTTTGTAAAACATTTAATAGATCATTGAGTGGACACTTAGGAATTTTGAAAATAGCTTGTAGGTTGGAAACTCTGAGAAGGTCTTGCTATGCTGAAGTTAAAGGATCAAGATTTTTCATGCAAACTGTCTTTTTCTGGAATAAAATATTGCTAAGACTTAGTTATTATGTATGGCTTCTCTGTGTAACAAATGTATTTTATGTATTCTTTGAAAAAAGTATAAAATAACTTTAAAATAAAGTTCCATTTGCAACACTCAAGTGAAATACTCTAGACCAACATGTTTCAGTGACAAAAAAACAACCATATAAATCTTCCATACACAGCTGCAATTTAGTGAAATACGCAGTTTTCTGTTTTCCATTACTGTATACAGTATAAATTCTTCCTGCTGGAAGACAGATAGTGACAAATTTGCAAACAGCATCTGTATTCATACATCTGAAACATTAATTTATCTCGCAATAAAAACTTTGATTTCCCAAAAGGAGTGCTATGGCTGAGAACTAATGCCTATTTTTGAGACTTAACTGAGTTTTCAGTATTAGTCGTTTTCTTATGAGTTACAGTGCTCCTATGGAAAAATATACAACTTACAGCAAGTACAGAGAGTTAAAAGGGTCATGCAAAACATAAATCTATATGCTTAGTTTATGTGTGTGTGTAATTTATATAAACAGACAAAGTTCTGACTAGGTAGACTTCCATTGTGGAAAAAGGTTTTCTTAACAGCACTGTCTAAAAAGAATAACAAGTAAGATCTAGAGTGTCTTCCTATACTCATACTTACATGGAAAATATTTCAAAATGATGGTGCTAAGATTTAATCAGAGACTATGATTACGGTGCTTTTTGAAGATACAATTAACATCTAATTTTATTTGGTCTTTTATTCTAATGCTATACATTTTACCCCTTTAAAACATACTTTATTAGTGTCAACAGAGAAAATACCACCTTGCCTACTGCAGATGTTTTATCTTATGGTGGAGGGATGTGGCAGGTTGGAGTACTGCATGTATACTGTATGTTAAATGTACTTTCGTCAACCGGTCCCTTAAAATATAATTGTTTCTTTGAATGGAGTTATATCATATTCTAACTAGAAACTCCACAATGGAATTCACTGGTAAATATGATTCCGTTATAATTTCAAAAAATAAAAATAAAGCACCGAACTTTTAAACATAGGTGGCTCAGGGTAGACATGTAAATCCACATAGCTGACTCCAACATAAGCTGCTTGTTCTTTTCAGAAGTGCTAACCACTCATAGCTCGTACTGACATCTATGGAAGACATGGGTGCTAAGCTTCTCTGAAAACTAAGCCTCTTACTTACACACCTACTTATGGAGTTGAGTGCTGACTTTAGTAACCTACATTCAAATGTTTTGGCCCAAATGTATTGTGCGTGTTTTTTTAATCTTTTTCTGTTCTTTTTTTAGGGGTGAAATGGGAAAGAATAGGTATTTCATAGATTTATATATTTTAAAGACAAAAGGAACTATTGGATCATCAAGTCAAGTGGTGGGCAACCTTCGGCCAATGGGCCACACACGGCCCGTCAGGGTAATCCACTGGTGGGCCGCCAGACAGTTTGTTTACATTTGCATAGCTGCCCGCAGCTCCCAGTGGCTGCAGTTCACTGTTCCTGGCCAATGGGACCTGCGGAAGGCGGCCAGTACATCCTTGCAGGCCGCAGGTTGCCTACAACTAATCAAGTCTGACCTATATAACACAGTCCATAGAATTTCACCCACTTTCTCATGTTTTGAGACTATTACCTTCTCTTTGACTAAAGCACATCCAAAAAAGGCATCTGGTGTTGAATTTGATTTATGAATCATTAGCTAGTCAACTCAGAAAGAAACTGAGCACTGCACCATCAGATAGAATTCAAAATGGTTACACACCTGTTCACTATGATTATGTAACTACTAACATTATGTAAATACAGATATTAATTTAGCCAAAACTCATTGCAACATTCCGATGAAGTATTTTCTAGCACTTTCTTTTATTTTGTCTCTAGGCTCTCGAATACCAGGTACTGCCGGGAAAACAAAGGGGAATGCCAAGGAGTGGTTAGGTAAAAAAGAAGAAAGAATATATCTACTTAGTGAGTACCTCATGTTGTTATTACATGGAAGGATGGAAAGAAGTAATACTCGTTTCTTCATAGTAGATAATCGTACGTAAGGTATATCTTTGTTGTGTTACATCATATTAGGTATTTTAATGTTGTTAATTTAAAATACTCCAATTACTCCAATAGTCACATGGAGTCAAATCTTAAGACATGTCAGCTATATATCTCCATTAGTGAGCACAAATTTTACACTTTCAAGTCACCGTACAAGCAGGTGTTTGGCATAATCAATCTGCATAAAATTATTATTATTCATTCTAATTTATATTGCATCAGCACCCAAAGGCCACAGTCAGGATAAAGGTTCCATCCCCTTTGTGCCATGCACTGTACAAACATATAGTGAGTGACCAACTGTATGCATGTCTTGCAAGGATCTTATATGGCCTAAGTGAGCACGATGAATAAAATCAGAAAGAGAAAGACAATGTTAACAAGGTAAAACATAAGTTCATGCAGTTACACAAGTAGCTCTTGCACAATTTGTTTCCTGGATAATAATTTACCTGTACAACTCCCATGTACACTCAATTTGCACACACAAATGGATTCTGTGAATATAAAAACAAGCATCTGTGTGCACAAACTGATAATATATGGCAAATGGGCACTCAGAACTGCTGGCACACTAATACAGGTAACATGCCAGAACTTTGGTTCCAATATGACCTCTTTGCACTACGCCAGTTGTGCAAGGGGTCCATAAAACTACCCTACTAGATAGGTGTGGATTTCTGTTGCATGGAATAGAGATCCCAGGGCATGATCAGGGATGTGTCACTGTGCCACTGTAAGTTAAAGTGCTGTGCTGCTGTAAGTTAAAGCAGACCTGAAGACTGAGACAGCAAAAAGGTGACATACAGCCATCTTTGCTTGTCCCAGAACCAAATATTGCATGACAAGATATTTTGTCACTGTGGTCCATGAAGCATAATTGCACCCTTACAATATGTCTGCTTAATGTGTTGTAGCTAAAGGTAAAAGGTTTCAGGATTTATTTGGATATAAAGGCAAATATAAGAATTAATGTAGTAACACAGGGCCTACAGACCTGTAAAATATGTAGCTTAGCCAAATTAAGCCTTACAATTTAGGATGTTAGTATAAGTAAGATAGTAATAAACCTGCTGAGCTTGTGTCCATGTTTGTGATATGTGGATGTTTTGAAAATAACTGCTGAGTTTGGCTAATAATGTCTATGCATAGACAGCAGAGACCACAAGATAACCGTTGGTAACCAAGGTGAAATGTTATAAACTTCCTTACAGTTAGTTACTATGGTGGTAAGGTAATGTAAATGTTAATATGTATAATGGGAAGAAATGAGTTAGCCTATGAAAAATGGGGCACCCCAAAAGTATGTGTGTGGGGGTGGAAGTTCAAATAAGGAAAAAAAGTTAAAACCTTCATAAATATGAATGAACCCCAGTGGGTGTCAGTGTTAAAAGCTGAATCCTGGCTGGTGAATTTTTGGAGGGAGGCACCAGGGCAATGACCTCTGGTGATGAGGATGTGGACTAATACTTCAGATTTTTCCATGAGGCCTGGCATGAGTGGTGAAAATCTTATGCATGCTGTATTGTTCTCTCTCTCTCGCTCTCTTTTCTATAAGACTGTAGAGTGTATATTGTTTAGTTTGTTAATACAAGTGATGATTAGAGAAAGAGTACTATGGAATCTCTGTTCTGCACCATGGGATCCCCTATCTATTGATATCCTCTCTATCGCAGTTGATCTTGGGGGCTGAACACTCACAGATTAAAGTAGGTTTAAACCCTCACGTTGAGGTGGGTAATTGCTGAAAGTAACCCATAACCACAGATAAAGCTACTATGATGAACTTCAGGGTTCACTTAATTTATAAATTCTGGTCATATTAAACACATTCTTAAAGACATGCAAATCACAGTATTTTTTAAAAATGAATGATTTTAAAATTCAAACAGCTTTCTCCACTATTTGAATAGTCAAAATCTAAAATCTGTATCCAGGCTGCTTTTTTAATTAAAATTTTACCCAAAGGAAAAGAGTATTCAACAGTATGCCAGTTTACTCTCTCCAGAAATTGTATAGTGAATTGTTTGCACATACCATAAGGTGCCCTTGTATCTTGGGCTTTCATGTGGAAACTGACTGATCTCTTTTCCCTGCTGTTATACTTTTGTCCCAATTGAATTGATATTAGTCATAGCACTCAGATTATGCTCATACTGATCACCTGAACAGGTAGTGAAAACAAAAGTGCTAAGCTATCATATGTTCATTCACTTGCACAGAGATTGTCATTGGATGAGTGCTTTTCAGGGTGGGGACTTGAACAGAACTTCATTAGAAGGAAGGCAATGACCACAGGGAGCTCTTAAACTATTATCAATTTCCTAGTTTTAATTATTTTTTTCTCAAGAGTCAATAGCTTCGTATTTAATTGTCCTATAATGTACAAGAGGGATGGGAAAGCTTTAGCCACCTCACTTTTGTCAAGTACACTGAATAAGTCTGTCAGTCACTCATCTCCTGTACTGCCAAATGTAACTGATATATCTTAGTGTCCTTGGCAGCTCCATGGAACATATGATTAAAAGAGAACAGGAGGAAGGTAAAGATGGCAAAGGAATAGGGGGAGGAGATGAAAGAAGCACTGGCATTAGTGAGGAGGAGTTGCAAGCTCCACAACATCAAATGAGGACAGAAGAAAAGAAGGAGGAGAGTAAGGATATGATTATTTGCCATATTGTGGTAGGAAATGGAATAGATAGATAGATAGATAGATAGATAGATAGATAGATAGATAGATAGATAGATAGATAGATATCGAACCAGATACACATTTACTGCAATCCACATTTCACCCCTTCACTCTTTTCAAACTGCAGTCATCATCAGAGTTACTAAGGCCAAAGGATTAATGACTTGGCCAAGTCTAGGTCTTGCTTGGTAACTTTCACTTTGCTGAGGACTTTGTGCTCAGGCTTACTCACAGCAAAGTGATACTGGCGGTCCATTTCTCTTAGCAGTCTGTTGCTGTGCAGAGTATAGAGGACAACGGTTCCAGTAGAGAAGCTTCTGAAAGGTTCAATGAGTAAGGAAGGACTTCAGGAAAGGAAGAATTGGGGAAAGTGAAAAGAGACAAGGGAGATGCAGATAAGGAGGTGGAAAAGACACCAGGAAGAGGTGAACAACAGAGGTAACATAAGGGTGAAAGACAGAGGAAGAGTGTAACAGAATATGTTAGTCTGCTTAATCATATAAAGGAGAAAAAGACAAATCATATCTTTCTCTGCACTCATAACTAGAGCTGTCTGAGTAACTGATCTTCTGGTTTGCTGTATGCAGTGGTTGCTATAGCCCTGTTGGTCCCAGGATATTAGAGAGACAACCAACAGAAGTTGGTCCAATAAAAGATATTACCTCACCCACCTTGTCTTGTCGCTGTTAATAAAATGTAATGGCATTGATTAGATCATCTTAGTCCAGAGCCTATCTCTCTGTGCCTCAGTTCCGAATCTCAAAAGCAGGAATAATAATTCTTTTCCTTCCATCTTTTTCTGTCTTGTGTATTTAAATTGTAAACTTTGGGGGGGCAAAGACAGACTCTTTCTATGTGTGTATATATGTATATATATATATATATATATATATATATATATATATATATATATATATATATATAAACAAATACCCCAATGGGATGTTGATCTTGGTTGCCTTCTATGCACTATTGTTATAGAAATAAAGAGTATCTGGATGGTGTGTAAGCACTATTGTGAGAAAACTCAACCTGATAATGTAATGGAATATTGAAAGAATTCAGAATATTGTGCACACAATAGTGAAAATACAGAGTGTATCTACTAAATTTAGTGGTGACATATAATGGTAGATACAGACAAGGTGTCCTAACACAGATGACTGAGGCAAACCACAGGAAAAATGGACAGCATCTGCTCTATTATGTCCCATAGCAACTCTCACTGTCTGGACTTATAAATAGAACTCAGACCAAGCCCAAGTAGCCCCTGACAGCTGAACAACAGACTGTAAGTGCATCAGAAGAATACCTGAGCCAATAATGTTGAATGCTTGGAAAAGTCTGCTAAAACTAGAAGCAATAAATAACCTGAATTAGCACAATTCTATATATGATCTTACATAATTACCAAACAGGCTCCGTGCTATAGTGATGACAGAGAAATAATGTTATAAGAGCTAGAAATATTAGAAATATGAGCAGTAAAATGGATTCATCTTGGAAAAATGCAAGCTATAATAATATATCCTGGAGGGAAAAAAAACCTCAAACCACAGGTATTCCTTGAGAGAGAGAAAATTGGGAAATAGAAATGACAAAAAAGAAATATATCTGATAGATGCAGAGAGATAAAGTGAAAAAGCACCTTTTCTTTCTCTATACTGGTCAACCATTTTGCTGAATCCTTCCATTTACAATGCTGTAGGAAAGCAGGCATAACGAGGGGAGGAAACAAGGAAAGCTGAACTATAGGCTGTAAAGGAGCTCTCTCATCTGTAGCAACATGTAACTGTTCAACTGGGTTCAGAATGCAGCACTAACAGAAGATGGATTTAAAATAAGTCTTACTAGATCAAAGTCAGAATTCAATAAAACTCAGCTGACTAGGTTCTAAAAGCCACATAGGATGATAAGTTATGGAAACAGAAGAATAGTTTAAAGGAGGTTGAATTTAAATGATCAAAAATGTGGTCTTGAGCTGCTGTAAAGTAGAATGTGAAAAGTCTAAACTCAAAATGAAATCCAATGTTTGCCCTTTGCTACTGCATTTGCTACTTCTGAAATGTGTTGAATTAAGAGATTAGAACAGAGGTTCCCAAACTTGGTTCGTGGCTTGTTTAGGGGAAGCCCCTGGCAGGCCACGAGATGCTTTGTTTACCAGAGCATCTGCAGGTACGGGGCTTAACCTGAACAAGCCGCGAACCACGTTTGGGAACCCCTGGATTAGAACAACCCCAAAAGAATGTTCTGAAAAAAGTCCTCTAAAGCCTACTCAGTGCTAAGCACCCACCAACTCACACTCAACACCTCATGGAATGCTTCGCACATTGCAGGATCAAACCCAAAGGCCTGGTTTAGGCACAGATTTTGAACCAGTACAAATATTTTGGTTAAGGGTATGGGGTTGTTTTTGTAACCAATACAGTTATTCCTCTACTATCCCTATATATGTGTTATATATATAATTGTTCACAGTTATAACAGTATAAAAGTGCCTTTGAGCTTGTCTACATGAGAAAGTTTTATCAGTTACACTAGTATAGTTAAACTGATATAGTTATACAGGTACAACTTTCCTGAGGGGCTCTTATTCAGTGCAAGAGCAACTGCCAAAGCGACCTTTCTCAACTGAGGAAAAAGTCACTTTCACATCTGAATACTGGCTAGACCTACAATACACACTACTGGCAGAAGCATGTAGAGTACGTATATCTGCACACTGCATGAAAAACAAGCTGTGTCCCTATTGAGGTATGTAGCTATATGTGTTGGTGAAAGGCTCTGGCTGAGGGGATGCAATGGAGAAAGGTTTCAGGAGCTCCCTGATGTGAGAGCCTTTCATTGCAGTCAGGAAAGGCTCTCGCAGTGGGTGAAGCAGCTTTCTCCACTGTCTCCCCACTGACAGAGCCTTTCCCTACTTCAGAGAAAGGCTTCAACAAGGGGGAGCGGTCAGAGCCTTTCCCCACTGCTGGAATCTTTCCCTGTGACAGGGAAGGATTAGAACAGTGGGAAGGCAGCAGGACACAACACTGCTAAAAATAGTAGTGTAGATGTGGAGGCAGAGCTTGGACGAGTGGAGAACCTTGTAGGATATGAACTCAGATACATACTCATACCCTTCAGAGGTGTCTTTAATCTACTTGCCTACCTCTTGCCTCAAGGTCTACGCTGCTATTTATACCCATGCTAGGGGGAGTTATGCATGTATGTGTGCAATGTAGATGTACCTTGAGTGTCCACACAGGGACTTATACTAATATAAATACATTGGTTTAAATTCACAGCTTAGCTCTTACCACTATAACTTTCCCATACAGACAGCCAATATACCTTATGCCCCTTCTTATATGGAAAAAGGCTATACGAGTATAGGCACTTTTTATACTGATATAACTCTGTCCACATTAGGGGATTATACCACTTTAATTATACCAGCATAGTTAAAGTGGTACAACTTTTGTGTGTTCAAATATACTGTAGTCCTTAAACATTTCCTGAAAGCAAATTAAAAATGATTGTGAAAGCAATGCTATACCACCACCTGTACCTTAACTTGATAAAAAGTGAAGAAATAGGTATCCTGATGGTCAAGATGCAATAATATAAGTTATTAACAAGTTCTTATTAGTATTTATTAATTTCCAGGTCTTTCATGCTATTCATTTAAAACTCGTTCTGTAATAGGATTTCCAGTGAACACTGTTTTGTTTTGTTTTTTAAATAAGGCATTCTTTCATGCAGGATAGGATGAATTTCACAGGGCATGAATAGGAACTGTAGAAGTGCACAGTGTTGTATAGAGGTTATTCAGGAAGAGTCTTTGCCCAGCGAAGCTTACAATCTACAACTTTTTAACACAAAGTTTCAGCATTTTCTACAAGATCTGGGTGCACAGTTAATAGAGTTCATTTTGAAAGTGGTGCATGCGAGTTTGGCCATGTAACACCCATTTAGTTCAATGGGAGTAACACGGCTACATCTAAGTGCACTGCTTTGAAAATTTACCTTTAAGGTGTTGATCAAAAGAGCTTTATTCTGCAGTGATCTGATCCTAGACAGCTCTTTACATGTTTTGATTAACCAAAATATTCTTACTTAATCAAATCTTTTATGTAATAGGATTAGTTTAAAAAATAGATTCCAATGCAGCAGACTCTTCTTTCACAAACGAATGTCAAGATATTATTTTACATATCTTGCAATATCTGGAATTCACTTCTGCCCTTCCTTCTACAGACCAAGCTTTGGTGACTTCAGAGTATGTAACAAGTATCACCTGTTTTTCCAAAATTTTGGGGGGAGAGTTCAGAGGATAAGGAGGGTGGAGGTGATCAGTGTGTATAAGGGACTGATGAAGTGGTGTTTGTTCTGCTGCTGGTTCAGTTTGTAAGATTATTTTTCTAATGTATATTCAATATGTTCTAATAAATGTGGTTTTTTCATTTTAGTTGTCTGCCTACAGAATTGTATAGGAACAAATGAAAATTCTAGATAAATAAATAAAATATAATATCTGTAAATAGCTTATGGAACTATACATTTCAAGGCCAAGAATTTCAAAATTGACAAGAGATTAGAGATGCTTCAGTTTTGGGGTGCCCAGATTGTGAAAACCCCAAATGGATTTATGTTCTTATGGCCTGATTTTCAGAAAGTGCTGAGCATCCACTCTGAAAATCAAGCACTTTTCAGGAACGCCAGATTGGACAAAAATTCCAGCACTCACCATCACTAGTCACTTCTGAAATCTTGCCCATGTATGTGTTTGTACATAGGAGAACATATGGACCCAGATGTGAAGGATATTACTATAATATACTGGCAAAATGTGTGTCAGAAGCCTGCAAGAGCTGGTCCACTAGAAGATAACAGACAAATACTGCTGCCAGCTAAGCAAGTTTTCCTTTTAGAGCAAGTGGTAAAAGTCTATGCTCTTCTACTGAAGGTCCCAGGTCTAAACCTTCCTAAAGATACATGAAGGGAGTTGCACAGTATGACTAAAAAAATCTGTGGGTCATTCCTTCTTGTGTTTGCCTAGCAAAACGTTGTCTTGGTCTATGATAGGGCTCCTAATGCCTATGGCAATATAAATAATAAAAGTATATCACAACATCTATCGTTCAGCATATCATAGAATCAGGGCCAGATTAACTCTCCAGTGGTCCCGGGACTATTAGATTTTGTGGGGCCCCAGTATACATGTCTTTTTCCTAATTTAAAACATAATGATCACAATTATGGCATTGAGGCTATTAATGCTATACTAAACTTGCCTTTTAATTAACATAAAGCTGTTCTGTGGTTACATTTCAGTCCTAAAACATGTTGAATATTGTTAAGTTAATTCAAAATAGTCTACTTCTTACCTTAGAACAGCTGTCATATTAGTTTCTTTCTGGGAGGGAGTTTGGGTGCAGGAGGGGGCTCCAGGCTGGGGCAGAGTGTTGGGGTCCAGGAGAGGATGCGGGGTGTGGACTCTGGGAGGGGGTTCAGTGCGAGAGGGGATTCTGACCTGGGGCAGGGGGCTGGGGTGCAGGAGGGGGAGCAGGGTCTGAGAGAGAGTTTGGGTGCAGCAGGGGATTCTGACCTGGGGCAGGGGGTTCAAGTGCAGGAGGAGGTGCGAGGTGCAGGCTCTGGCTAAGGGGCGCTTACCACGGGTGGCTCCCAGACAGCTGAACAGCAGGGCTCAGGCAGTTTGCCAGCCTGTATGCCATGGCCCCATGCCACTCCCAGAAGCTGCTGGCACGTCTCTGCACACCCCCGGGGGAGGGGGACAGCACATCTCCGTGTGCTGCCTGCGCCCACAGTCGCCACCCCTGCAGCTCCCATTGGTCGGGAACTTCTCCATCCCAGGGGCTGCAGAGAAGTGCCAGCAGCCAGCCACTTCCAGGAGTGGTGTGGGGCCACAACATGCAGGCAGCCTGCCTGAGCCCTGCTGCACCACTGGACTTTTAGTGTCCCGGATATTTAGAGGCTTAGAGATCGCAGTGCCCCCTTAGCCCAATGCCCTGGGCTGCAGCCCCTAAAGCCCCTGGGTTAATCCGGCCCTGCATACAATGTCCTATTCACAGAAATTCTACCTTCCGGGAATAGTATGTTTTAAGGTAGCGATAGACCTTGCTTAAGAGGTACTGCAGGTAATGTTGTGGAAGTCATAAATGATCTCGAAAAACGGGTAAACAGTAAGGTGTCTAAATTTACAGATGATACAAAACTACTCAAGATAGTTAAGCCCCAAGCAGACCGCGAAGAGCTACGAAAGGATCTCACAACAGCTGGGTGACTGAGCAACAACATGGCAGATGAAATTCAGTGTTGATAAATGCAAAGTAATGCACATTGGAAAACATAATCCCAACTATACATATAAAATGATGGGTTCTAAATTAACTGTTACCAGTCAAGAGTTATTGTGGATAGTTGTCTGAAAACATCAACTCAATGTGCAGCGGCACTCAAAAAAGTGAGCAGAATGTTGGGAATCATTAAGAAAGGGATAGATAATAAGACAGAAAATATCATATTGCCTCTATATAAATGCATGGTATGCCCACATCTTGAATACTGCATGCAGATGTGGTTGCCCCATCTCAAAAAAAGATACATTAGAATTGTAAAAGGTTCAGAAAAGGGCAACAAAAATTATTAGGGGTATGGAACTGCTTCCATGTGAGGAGAGATTAATAAGATTGGCACTTTTCAGGTTGGAAAAGATGACTAAGGGCTAATAGGATAGAGGTCTATAAAATCATGACTAGTGTGGAGAAAGTAAATAAGAAAGTGGTATTCACTCCTTCTCATAACACATGAACTAGGGGTCACCAAATGAAATTAATAGGCATCAGTTTTAAACGAACAAAAGGAAGTATTTCTTCATACACCACACAGTCAACCTGTGCAACTCTTGACAGAGGATGTTGTGAAGGCCAAAAGTACAACAGGGTTCAAAAAAGAACAAGATAAGTTCATAGAGGATAGGTCCACAAATGGCTATTAGTCAGAATGGGCAGGGATGGTGGTCCTTAGCTTCTGTTTGTCAGAAGCTGGGAACGGGTGACAGGGAATGGATCACTTGATGATTACCTGTTCTGTTCATTCCCTCTGGGACACCCAGCATTGGCCACTGTCAGAAAACAGGATATTGGGTTAGATGGACCCAATATGGCTGTTCTTAAGTTGTGTCTGGATGAATTGGGCAGAAAGAATAAAATCAAAATGTGTACAAACATAAGCCCAAAATGTGTTACTGCTGCATGATGCATCTGAAGAAGTGTTTTTTTTTTACCCACGAAAGCTTATGCCCAAATAAATCTGTTAGTCTTCAAGGTGTCACTGGACTCCTTAAATTTTTTGAAGAAATGCAGGGTAATTTCTCTTGTCCAAGATTTAGTAAAATTAGGTTCTTATCTCTGTAGGATGTTTCGCAGAAGGCACAAATAATAGCTATTGAGAAAAAGCATTCATATACTTCCGGGATCGACAACCTTTGGCACACAGCCCATCAGGGAAATCCGCTAGTGGGGTAGGATGGTTTGTTTACCTGTAGCATCCGCAGGTTCAGCCGATCGCAGAACCCACTGGCCATAGTTCGCCATTCCAGACAAATAGGGGCTGCGGGAAGCAGCATGGGCCGAGGGATGTGCTGTCCACCGCTTTCCGCAGCCCCCATTGGCCTGAGCGGTGAACTGCGGCCAGTGGGAGCTGCGTTTGGCTGAACCTGCTGATGCTTCAGGTAAACAAAGTGGCCCGGCCCTCCAGCAGCTTTCCCTGATGGGCCGCATGCCAAAGGTTGCCGATCCCTGATATACTTACTAGAATTTTACATACACTCGAGATCCTTTTCTAAATTCCCTTTCAGTCATTGGGAGCCTTTCCATTGACTCTGATGGATTTTGGATTGGGACCATATGGATAAACTAGCATAATGTGAGCTTCTCACTTATGCCTTGTTGATATTTTTATTCCCATTGTGTATGATTTTAAGAAACTAATTCTTTGAGTGAAGGAACAGTGGGAAGAAGGACAAAATGTTTGGCTAAAAGGAAGGAGACATAGTAAAAACAGGATAAATTTTTAGGACTCTTGGACTCACTAAAAGTATCAGAGAAGCCACCTTAACGTATTTGAATGGCACTCATGCAGCAGATTACTTTGTCTTCCTGCTATTAACATTATTATAGGGTCATATTTTCACATGGATAAACCTTCATGAACCATTTCTCTGAGGCAATAGGCACAAACATGGGCCCATAAAAGTTCAGGTGTGTATCTCTTCTTCTTCCACTTACTTTTTTTTATAACAAATATATTTTATTTTTGATAATATGAGGAAATTTCACTTTGGTTCTGTTCTGTATTTGGTTGCCTTGTTGTTGCTATGGCAGCTGAGTTAGATTACTAGGAGATAGCCCAGCCAGTTTTGGCTGGTTTGGTTAGTTCAGTGTGTGAAAATAAATGGCTGCTTTCATGGCTCACAGCTCTCTGCGTCTCAAGTGAGTTCTTCCTAAAACTGCTGCCCCCAAGGATACAACAAAGTGGCAACGAGGATGGGATCCCTATGCTCCCCCAGCAACAGAAGGAAGTAGAAGTCAAGGTTAAAAAAAAGAAAGGAAAAAAAAAAGCCTACCAAAATCTTTTAGCTGTTGGAAGGGGGTGAGAATTGGCTTGTTGGCACTGACTGTGAAACCTGAAACTAAAACCATGGCTACACTTACAGGGCCACTGGAACCTTTTAAGGAGAATATAGTGCATGTGTATACTGACCATTTTGAGCCTTTTTTTATTGCAAATGACATTACAGAAGAGAAGAAGGTGCCAATATTCTTAAGTGTTGTGGGGCTAAAACCTACTCCCTGCTACGCAGCTTACTATACCAAAGTAGTATACTATACTACTTTGAACAAATAGAGAATACACCCATCACTGCTACTCAGATAAAGAAGGCAACTCGCGTTGACCCAGGATTGTCCCAAGTTATGCATGGAAAATCTCGACAAACCTCTCCGGTCTCACCCGACCGTGTTACCTACACGTCCAGAAGGACTGAGTTATCGATCTAATCTGGTTGTTTGTTGTGGGGGAGAAACATGTCATTATCCCACCACCACTGAGATCACAGATGTTAGAACAGCTACATTCTGGTCACTGTGGAATAGTGTGCATGAAGGAAATTGCACAAACCTATTTTTGGTGGCCTGGATTGGACAGTGCTATTGAAGAGAAGGCAAGAGCTTGTATGTCATGTCAGGGTGTCAGGAATGCACCCCAGTGGGCACCCCTACACCCATAGGACTGGCCTGAAAACCCGTGGCAACATATTCATGTTGACTTCGCTGGCCCCCTTGAAGGAAGCATGTTCTTGGTGGTGGTAGATGCCCATTCTAAATGGCCAGAAGTCTCTATAATGCAGTCCACTAATGCAGAGAGTACTATCCAAAAACTACGGGGACTCTAGTCATTTCGGTCTGCCAGAACAACTTGTGAGTGACAACAGACCACAGTTCATCTCTCAGCAGTTTCAAAATTTTATGAAGGCAAATGGGATACACCACATCACTTCAGCACCATATCATCCATCCACCAATGGATTAGCTGAAAGATTTGTGCAGACAATGAAACAAGCTTTGAAATCAGCAGGGGGACAACACTCCATTCAAAAGCGTCTGGATACCTTACTTTCCTACAGAAACAAATGTCATGTTATGACCAAGGCGTCCCCGGCCTTTCTAATGATGGGATGACAGCTGCGCACTTGCTTTGATCTGCTGAAACCTTCTGAACCCAGACAAATTGTGGAAAGTCAGCAGCAATATCAAGACATCAGACGTGCGCCCAAAGCAAAAGACTGAACCTTTAGCTCGGGACAGCCAGTTTTGGCTCGGAATTATACTTCTGAAGCTAAATGGGTCCCTGCCACGATCATCGCTCAAACAGGACCTGTTTCCTACACAGACCAGACTGCAGAGAATCTCAGCTGGCGGCGACATGTAGATCAGCTGTTGCCAAGTCATGCCAATCCTCAGGACACATCTTCAGTTGAGTTGTCTGACTTCACCTCTTCTGGCGAGACACCGAATCATGACCTGTTCCTGACTGTTCTTCTCCATTACTGCTGGCGGCTGAGATACCCCCTTGCCCGGAACAAGCTGATACCACCTCCTCACCCGTTCGTGCTACGAACCCTGAGCCCACTGTTAGGCCTGCACCCAAGGTACTTTAGGGTGCAACAACATGAGAAGTTTGCCATAATCCACCTAGAGACAGAAGACCTCCTCAATGGCTAGATCTTTAGCTAGGGCAAACCCAATCCCTTGGGTTTAGCTGGGAATGGAGGCAGTCTACCCTCCTTCTCTAGTTTAGCGTTTGTTTTATTTAGGGGATGTTCTTATCAAGGGGGGGAGGAATATGTTGTGTATTTAGTTGTCGTGGTAATAGCACCTTGTTGTTGCCATGGCAAATGAGTTAGATGATTAGGGGATAGCCCAGCCAGTTTTGACTGGTTTGATTAGTTCAGTGTGTGAAAATAAATGGCTGCTTTCATGGCTCACAGCTCTCTGTGTCTCAAGTGATTTCTTCCTAAAACTGCTGCCCCCAAGGATACAACAGGTTCATATTTAATTTCCTCTATATTAGTATTAACCCTAAGAAGCTCCTGTTGCTGCGTCTTCAACTCCCTAAGATTTTTAGAGTCGGACCAGGGATATATTCTGTATATTCATAAACCGAAATAATCTACCCATCCATCCCCAAAAATATTGCATCTGAGAATTAGACGTGAGAAGTAATGTAGGTTGGAATAATTGAAGCGTCTTGCATGTTTTAGAGTATATCTTTCTTTACATAAGAACAGCCAGATTGGGTCAGATCAATGGTCCATCTAGCCAAGTATCTTGTCTTCCTACAGTGGCCAATGCCTGGTGCTTCAGAGGGAATGAACAGAACAGCAATCGCCAAGTGATCCATCTCCTGTTGCCAATTCCCAGCTTCTGGCAAACAGAGGCTAGGGATACTACATTTACTTTATTGCATTTCTATATAACATGAAGTCCACTTTTTGATGTAGAGTTCTTTGGGCCAATTTCCATGCAACCAATGCACTCACTTTGCCTTCTAGAAGATACTATGGAAAATTTGTTTAATTTTAGAAAAGTTAGAACAAACCCCTTAAGGAGAATTATGCCAAAGAGTTAATATTTGGGAAAGGGGTTATATTTATATTGCTGGGGTGACTTTGGTAGTGATCCTGATTTGCGGTCTCTGCTCGTATTATATTGGGAAGTACTGGCAAAAAGAAGTCCACAGTTTCTGCTTTTGAGAACATACTATAGCTCCAAAACTCTTTCCCTGCTGTATAATTACAGATGTGAGATGAATTACTTATTCTGATTGTGGCAATTTTTAGTTAAAATAAACTACTTTGATCATTTCAGTTCATTTCAGTTCTATAATAAAGTGTCTTTACCACAGAGGAGGACAACTAAGACAACTGTTGCCCTGGGCTGGTAAGTGTTTCTACAGACAGACAGGAAACTCAACATATAATAGCATTGATATCACTCAATTGAGATGATGCAATCTAAAATAGTGTACCTACTCATCATTGTTTCACATAGACGGGTTCTCTTTCTTAATTATTATTAATATGGCATAAAAGGTGTGAGAGAGACATTTTGAATAGTTAAAGAAAATAAGCTACTTCTTCCCAGTTTAAAGATTTAGCTGTAAATTTCTGTGCATAAATATGTCTACCTGACTACTAAAGCCAAGCCTCTACCTGTTACCACTAGAATTAGTCATCTTGTTGGTATTCATCTCAGCTTTCTTGATAGAAGATTAATCATAATACTTAATCTAAAAGAATTAACATTTTTCTACATTCAGAAATAAAACCATTTACTGCACATGTTCTGCAAATAAACCTGGTAACTCATCCCACCCTTTCGTGTGAACATTTTATGATGTAAAGTGCATTTTTAAATGACCCATTCCCATAGAAGTGCTACATATGAATGTGAGAGCTGGACACTTAAAAGGGACACTAAGAGATGACTCAGAAGATTCAAGTTTTGGTGTTACAGAGGAACGTTAAAAATTAGCTGGATAATCAAAATTATGAATAATGAGGTAACGAAAAGGATTTTTTTTTTAAAAAAAAGCACTATTGCTTGAGACTCTGGGTGAGGGAATAACACCTTTCTGTGGACACATTCCTCACCACTTTCAGAACAAATTTATTTTAGTACTCATATTATCAGGCAAAATTGCAGACAAAGAGGAAGAATGAGAGTCAGAAACATACAATCATAGAAGATTAGGGTTGGAAGAGACCTCAGGAGGTCATCTAGTCCAACCCGCTGCTCAAAGCAGGACCAACCCCAGCTAAATCATCCTAACCAGGGCTTTGTCAAGCTGGGCCTTAAAAACCTCTAAGGATGGAGATTCCACCACCTCCCTAGGTAACCCATTCCAGTGATTCACCACCCACCTAGTGAAATAGTTTTTCCTAATATCTAACCTAGACTTCCCACACTGCAACTTGAGACCATTGCTCCTTGTTCTGTCATCTGCCACCATGAGAACAGCCTAGCTCTACCTCTTTGGAATTCCCCTTCAAGTAGTTGAAGGCTGCTATCAGATTTCCCCTCACTCTTCTCTTCTGAAGACTAAAAAAGCCCAGTCTTAGCCTTGCCTTGTAACTTATGTACCCCAGCCCCCTAATCATTTTCGTTGCCCTCTGCTAGACTGTCTCCAATTTGTCCACATGTTTTCTGTAGTGGGGGACCCAAAACTGGATGCAATACTCCAGATTCGGCCTCACCAGTGCCAAATAGAGGGGAATAATCACCTCCCTCGATCTGCTGGCAATGCTCCTACCAATGCAGCCCAATATGCCGTTAGCCTTCTTGGCAACAAGGGCACACTGTTGACTCATATCCAGCTTTGCATCCACTGTAATCTCCAGGTCGTTTTCTGCAGAACTGTCACTTAGCCAGTTGGTTCCCAGCCTGCAGCAGTGCATTGGATTCTTCCGTCCTAAGTGCAGGACTCTGCACTTGTCCTTGTCGAATCTTATCAGATTTCTTTTGGCTCAATCCTCCAGTTTGTCTAGCTCAGGACTCGGCAATCTTCGGCATGTGGCCCATCAGGGTAATCCACTGGTAGGCTATGAGACATTTTGTTTATGTTGACTGTCCACAGGCACGTCCCCCCGCAGCTCCCAGTGGCCACGGTTCACCGTTCCCTGCGGCCCATTTCCCCTCATGTGCACAACTACATACTCCCTGTCTTTCTGCTAGCCAGGTATGATTTTTAATTGTACTGTAGTAGTGCCTAGAGATCTTATCTGAGTTCAGGGCCCAGTTGTGCCAGCCACTGTATAAACACACAATATGAGAGAGTCTCTGCTCTGGGAAGAAAAAGAGTGGGTGTAGAAGCAGAGATACAGAGAGGTGGAATGATTTTCCTAACATCACAGTGTAGGTCAGTGGATTATGCTGTCTTTATTGAATCAGACTAGTTAAAGCAAGAATTTAGACCACATATAACTAATATAACCCTTCTGCCAGGTGTTACTGGCAGCAAAAAGGACCAGGTTCAATTTTCTAGGGATTCTTTCTAAAGGTTTAACTAACACCAGCTCAAGCCCCCGCCCAGAAACTTGGGAAACTACATACACTAACTCAATCTTCCTTTGGTAGTTGTCCTCCTCAGCTCCCCACTCATGGTTAGCTGTCCTGGGTTGGAGAAATCCAACCCTTCTAGCAGGTCAGTGCTGCCTCAGCTGCTCTGAGGGCTCCACTACCAGACATAGCTGAAACAATTTCAGATTTAATTGCTGTGTAGGGAGGCCCACACCAGAGTCCCTTAGGTAGGCTGTTGTTCCTTCTGTGTCTTTGACCTAAGCAACCTCGCTCTGCACCAACCACCACTCTGTGCCATCTGTCACTTTTTTTGCTTCATCTGTTTTCTCAAAACTGCTACCAGTCTGAACTGTCTACTATTTTGCAAAAGTCTCTGTTCAACTCTTAGAGTGTGACCAGTGGTATCCAGGACTTTTTAATGGAGTCCAACCACCAGGAAGGCACTCCCAGCAACTGGTAAGAACCTCTTTTCCCTCTCCTGGCCACATGCAGGCTCCCATACCCAACCGTTCCTGGATGCAGTCTCTCTCAGTGTGGCCCCACACCCATTTGGTGCAGATTTATTGCCCTTCATCTGCCAACAGTGTCAACAACATTTTATGGCCCCTAGTCTTAACTGTATTTAACCCAAATGCCCCAAAGTGTCACATAAAAATGAAATTCAAATGAGACCTGGCTCATTCAATCAATTCTCCTTGCTCTCTAACACTCCCTCACCAGTGGAGTCCCTGCCCATTTGTGGTACTTAAGCAGCTGTGGGTTTCTCTTCTCCCATTTCATCAACAGGTGTGAATGGTGAGCTCCCTTCTCTCTAAAGCTTCGGGCCACAGGGCTTACACTAATAGCAAGCTAGAGAGTGAATGTCTCTCCCATGTTTCACAGCCTGCATCTTGCTTTGCAGTTACAGATAAAGCAAAGTTCTGAGGAATGTAGAATTTAAATTAGGCTAAAGACAATGATAATGGTATCAGACCATGGTGAGCAAAGAGGATGGGAAGCAGGGGGAGACAACACTAAACATCAGTTGTTCTTGACTGAGCCTGTTTTTCCCAAAGAAGATTGCATGCTGTAAATTGATTTTTCATCACATATCTATGTTTGTTATTTCTGTGAGGATGATCGGTGTTTTTGGTCATTTAAATTTCTTTCATTTGTGGATTCACATTTGATAACTTCAGAGCAGAAATATGTTTTAAGGAGGAATTTCAGTAATGAGGTTGACTGACATTTATGAAGTGGGAGACTCATCAAGAATAGGGGGCAGTGTGGAAAGAGGCACTACAAAAAAGTGATAGTAACATAGAAAGAGAAGTGGAAAGGAAAGTTGGATGGACTAAAGGGAATGAAATGTGGAGAGGAAAGAAATAAACATGGAGGTAAACACAATCGTGGAGTTGTACAGAATTTGCTTCTTTTAGATGTAAATAACATTCTACAACTTATGTCCAAGAATGCACTGCAAAATTGCATGAGAGATCCCTCTTTGTGTTCCGATGGTATCAGAAATACTATAGGTTGCCTGCTGTATAGGATTGCAAAGTGATGGTTTGTAAAATTATTTTTGGACTTAAAGATGATTAAGATTACATTGGCTTTTAAAATTGTTAAATTATTCAAGGAATTCAGAAGCCACTTCCAATGTATCTTGGATGTCATGGTTATTGGAGAGAAAATCATATATTAATGATTATATCCACTTTCATAGTGCCTTTCATCTAAGGATTGCAGAACACCTTTTAAATGAGAATAAGTATTATCTGTATTTTTACAGATGGAGAAACTGAAAACCTACATTTTCAAGTTCCCACTGACTTTGTGCATGCATCATGAGACATCTTGATTTCTCAATATGGGCACCCAAAACTGGTTGAGAATTTCCAAAGTCAGAAGTGTAGAAGGGGATTTGGGCCTCTTCACCCCCAGACCAGTGTTCTAACCTATGCAACATAGTCTAAACATTCAATACTGCTTCCCTGAATTTGGATAATCACCGAGTCAGGAAGTCTTCATCCCTGATCCTCTGGCCTGGTCTACACTGCAGGAGGGAGCGGGGGGAGGAGGGGCAAGGGCAAGATCGATCTAAGTTATGCAACTTCAGCTACATGAATAACATAGCTGAAGTCGATGTACTTAGATCTACTTACCGCAGAGTTTTCACTGTGGTAAGTCGACAGCTGACGCTCCCCCATCAGCTCCACTTGTGCCTCTTGCTCTGATGGAGTACTGAAGTCGACGGGAGAGCGCTCGGTGGTCAATTTATCACGATTAGACTAAGTCCCGCTGGACTGATCGCTGCCCGTCGATCCAGCAGGTAATATAGACAAGCCCTGAGACACCTACTAAAATCAGATCAGTAAGAATTTTGTTGTTCTTTAGTCTTTAGTATTAGTGCCATCAACAGTCCTTTCAAATGATGAAAAAAACAATTATAATACTTTTTTGGCTTTCAGGTCTAGGATACTTTGTCTATGTGGCTGAAGCCCAAGCAACTTTAAGAGAAAGAAAATTATATATATGTATAATAATTTTTATTTGTATCACTGTAGCACTTAGGAGCTCCGATGATGGACCAATTTCTGATTGTGCTGAGCACTGTATAAACACAGAATAAAAATAATAATCCTGGCCCTAAAAAGCTTACAATCTAAGTAGAAGACACGAGACAACAAAAGGATAGAGACAGACAGATGGGGGCCACAGAGAACCATGAGACACTATTGGTCAGCATGATAGACAGTGGTCTCTGCACATCAGCAGCCTCGTCATTGTCAAGTCTTTTTGGTAGGCATCATGGAAAGGGAAAGGTTTAAGGAAGGTTCTTAAGAAGGATAATCCGTTAGTTTTGCAGATGTTTATAGGGAGCTCCTCCCCAGTGTGAGAGGCAGCATGGGAGAACGGGTGAAGGTGCTTATTTGAAAACTTAACCAGTGGATGATTAAATTTGGCTTTACAGACCAATCAGAGGCAAGCTGGTGCAACTTCATGCATCCTGCTGTAGTTCCTGAGTTTGCATGGGTTGATCAGACGCCTGATCTCTGCCATGCATTAAGTAGTTAATACTAGTAAATCTCATTGAACATTAAAAGCTCTATATAATTGCTTAGTAGTAGTAATAGTATTAGATTTCTCCCGTTGAGCCAACCATTAGTATTTCTAGGTCCCTATACACACAATCCTATGGATCTGCCATTATAAAAGTTTCAGTAAAGTTTGTTTTTGAATAAATGTTTTGCTTGCTATGCATCATCCCAGCGCACTGCACAATCAGATAGGAGCTAGGGAGCCAGAGAAAAGCAGCTATTAGGGCATAAGGGAGTCCCGATAAGTATGTTTTTAATTTAATCAGACCTGCAGGATTATGAATCTACTCCTCTAAGGTAAATTTCCCCAATTTTTATAAAATGTTGCAAATATGTTAAAGGCTAAAATTAACATTAATTAAGGAAGCAGGAAGGAGAGAATTGACACCTGGCAGAGAGAGATACATTGGGGCATTCTTTTTTCTGTAATTGTTCACATTTTATACACACACAGCCACATTAGTCTCTGAGTGAAGCCTTCAAGTCAGCCTTCAGTAGAGGTTCCCAACCCGTAGTCTGTGCAGTGGTAAGAACAATGGTAGTCTATGGAGTATTTGCTGTTAGTCTGTAGAGAGCTGACTGATCCTCTTTGTTTCTAAACAAATAGCTGCTATATTTCTCTAACAGACAGCTAAACTACATTAAATAATACACTAATATTTTTTTCCATATAATCAGTTTCTGTTTCTACCACAATGCTGATATGTGATTACAGATGGGAGGGCAGGTATCCTCTGAGGCATGAATGGGGATAAGGTGGTCCATAAGACACTCTCCATCAAATTGTGATCCATACTTGGAACAAATTTGGGATCCTTTGGGCAACAGTATTTACCCTCTTCCCCCGAAATCATTTCCTTTTAAAAATATATGTATAATGCGCATTGTGCCACTATGAGTATATCTGCAATTTGAGCCAGGGGTGCAATTACCAGCTGGAAGAGACATACTCACACTAGCTCTAATAGAGCTAACACCATAATAACAGCATGCAGCCAGTCGGGTTTGAGCAGTGGGAGGGCTAGTTGCCCTGAGCAAGTGAGTAGGGTGTCAGATGGACGTGTACTTGGGGAGGCTAGCCCCTCCCATCCCTCACGCCACCATAGCTACATTCTGTTCTTAGCACATAAACTCAATCAGAGATAACGTATATCTCCTCAAGGTGGGAATCGGATCTTCAGCTTGAAGTGTAGTCAGATCCCAAGTTGTCTAATGGTAACTTGGGGTAAGAGCTGGATTGTCCTTAGAGCCAAAAGGGTAAAATATTCCATGTTGAAATATGTTTGCATTCCAGAATATATTTTCTTAAGCAGGAGGTTTTAGGGAAAGGTGTGTGCAACTAGTTACTATAATATCAGTTACTGAAGAAATATGAGCTATAAAGAACTTTGTACCATCTTCAACAAGTCAGGTTGCAGTGGGAGAGGAACCAGCAGATATGGTCATAATACACATTTTTCTTTTGCAAAGGTCCAGATAGGGCTGTAGATAAGGTCAAAGTTCTTATCTTACTCTCCTGGTGCTATGTGGTTCTTCTGAGTTGAGCCAAAACCTATAGCTATGGCAAGCAGAACTTCCAGGCCAATCTACTTTGTATAACTAACTTCTTAAGAATAAATCAGGACCAGATGTTTTGAGAATTAACCATCACAAAGTTTTCCATGTTCTATTACTGACTCATTCTGTCAACATGAAATCTGTCCACAGAGGATGCATTAAATCTCTGTGCCTCAGTTTACCCATCCATAATAGCAATACTTACCTACCTCGTAAGAGAATTAGGATATTCATTAATGGCCTATATTTTCAGAATTGTATGGTCTAATTGCTCATTTGGGCTAAGTGGTCCAACAAATGGTCTAGTGGTCTAATTGGTTATTTGGTCATACTCACAGCCCTGCACCATAATGAACCACACTGCCTATGTGCTGTATAGCTGTGTGGCCGCCAAGAAGACACTGCCACTCTTTTTTAAGGTGATGCTTCATTCTTTCTTTCTGGAACAGAAAAGCTGTGGAATAAAACTGTACTGAAGATAAACACCCAAGACGGAGTTCATAGTTATAATATGCATCAGCTCCATCTATCAAATCGATGAGATGTTTGCTGGAAACCACAGTAAATGACAAAATCAATTCACCAATCAGCTCAGCAATTCCAAGCCCATGCAGTTAGGCGATTAGAAGCATACTTGCTGTTTTTATGTCCATCGTTTCAGTCAATGTCAGTGCCTGAGCCCTCTTCAAAATGCCGGAGCGATGGAAAGAGCACTTGCTAATGTGGCCTGGGGGCAAATTCTTTCCTGACACATATTGCAGTGGCCAGTTTAACAATGTGGGTGGTATCATAATTAAATATCTCACCCAGCTTTTTACACCCCCTCCCCCGTTACCGCTGATGTACAAGTATTTGACCATTTTATTTCTTCCACCTTGTGCCATACAGATGTGTCATACAGATGTGTTCCCTACCTCAAGGAGATCTCAATCCAAATCACACACAAACAGTACAGTCAAGCTACACATGACCTGCAGGTTGAAGGTTATATTTCTGTGTGGTGCTTTGTGGAAGAAGTATGTTTTCATAAATGGGTGGAAACACACTGTGGACTGAGTCCTAGCCTAAAATTGTAGCTCAAAAGCTAGTCTCTCAGGAAAATAAAAATGCAGCATGTGTTCTATACCCCTTCTACTGGGTTATGCTATCCAATGTATCTTTCAGTTGAAGTGGTGACAGTAACTTTTTTCATGGCCACATCTGTGCTCTGGTAATATGATGTGATCTAATTAATTAGGAGTGTTTGTCTCACAGTACCTCCAGCTGTCACTATGGATGTCACAGTGCCCCTGAGAACTATTTCTGCATACAGTATAGTGTACCCAATTCTCCAAGGAATAAATTAACCATACAGGATATATAATAATTCCTAGTGCAAACACTACTGAAAATGTGTAAGAAGAAAAAAAAGGAATTCTCAATAAAAAAAACCAAAATATCTTACAGACTGACAAGCAATAATAAGTGATATTTTCCAACCTTCCATAACCCCTCCCTCCAAACACAGTCAATATTCCTCAGATATACCTCTGATATCCATATCCTTGTTTCTCTTTCATCTCTGGAGGAAGATGCTGAGGTAATGGGCTGCAGCTAGGAGCCTACCAAATTCAGGGTGATGAAAAACATGTCATGGACTGTGAAATCTGGTCTTTTGCGTGCTTTTACCCTATTCTGTACAGATTTCATGGGGGAGACCAGCATTTCTCAAATTGGGAGCCTTGACCCAAAGGGAGTTTTGTGGGACTCGCAAGGCTATTTTAGGGGGGTCAACGTATTGCCACCCTTACTTCTGCATTGCTGTCATAAATATAAAGGGAAGGGTAAACACCTTTAAAATCCCTCCTGTTCAGAGGAAAAACCCTTTCACCTGTAAAGGGTTAAGAAGCTAGGATAACCTCACTGGCACCTGACCAAAATGACCAATGAGGAGACAAGTTTCAGAGTAACAGCCATGTTAGTCTGTATTCGCAAAAAGAAAAGGAGTACTTGTGGCACCTTAGAGACTAACCAATTTATCTGAGCATAAGCTTTCGTGAGCATCCGATGAAGTGAGCTGTAGCTCATGAAAGCTTATGCTCAAATAAATTGGTTAGTCTCTAAGGTGCCACAAGTACTCCTTTTCTTAATGAGGAGACAAGATACTTTCAAAGCTGGAAGGGGGGAGAAACAAAGGCTTTCTCTGTCTGTGTGAGGCTTTTGCCGGGAACAGAAAAGGAATGGAGTCTTAGAACTTAGTAAGTAATCTAGCTAGATATGTGTTAGATTCTGTTTTGTTTAAATGGCTGATAAAATAAGCTGTGCTGAATGGAATGTATATTCCTGTTTTTGTGTCTTTTTGTAACTTAAGGGTTTGCCTAGAGGGATTCTCTGTGTTTTGAATCGGATTACCCTGTAAGGTATTTACCATCCTGATCTTACATAGGTGATTCTTTTACTTTTTCTTCAATTAAAATTCTTCTTTTAATAACCTGATTGCTTTTTCCTTGTTCTTAAGATCCAAGGGTTTGGGTCTGTGTTCACCTATGCAAATTGGTGAGGATTTTTATCAAGCCTTCCCCAGGAAAGGGGGTGTAGGTTTTGGGGAGTATTTTTGGGAAAGACGTTTCCAAGTGGCCTCTTTCCCTGTTATATATTTGTTAGACGCTTGGTGGTGGCAGCAATAAAGTCCAAGGACAAAAGGTAAAATAGTTTGTACCTTGGGGAAGTTTTAACCTAAGCTGGCAAAAATAAGCTTAGGGGGTTTTTCATGCAGGTCCCCACATCTGTACCCTAGAGTTCAGAGTGGGGAAGGAACCGCGACAACTGTCCTCAGAGGTGGGTGGCTTGAGAACAGCAGCTGTTGTCTGGGCACCCAGCTCTGGAGGTGGCACCCCTCCAGCAGCAGCGCAGAAATAAGGGTGGAACTATGATACCATGCCATCCCTACTTCTATGCTGCTGCTGGGGGCAGCTCTGCCTTCAGAACTGGGCTCCCAGCCAGCAGCTGCTGCTGTCCAGCTGCCCAGCTGTGAAGGTAGCACTGCCGCCAACAGCAGTGCAGAAGTAAGGGTAGCAGTACCGCAACCCACCTTACAATAACTCTGTGACCCCACTCACAACTCCTTTTTGGGTCAGGATCCCTACAATTACAACACCATGAACTTTCAGATTTAAACAGCTGAAATCATGAAATTTATTATTTTTACAATCCTAAAACTGTGAAATTGACCAAAATGGACCATGAATTGGGTAGTACCCTAGCTATAGATGAACCTAGTGGACTAGAGCTGGTCAAAGAATAGTGGAGAGAGAAGCAGGAAAATTGCAAACAATTTTCAAAATATCTGAAAATAGGTTTTCTGGAAAATGTTTATTAATATTGTAATCATTAGTTTTGTTTATCGTTTGTCATTCCAATATCTTCAGCTAGCTCTGTTGTTGGCATTTAAGTCAAGGCTGCTGGGAGGGGTTTCTCCTGTTTTATAGTTGTATTTACTTAGTCCCCTACTATGAAAATTGCCTTGTTTTAAGAGTTAGTGATTCCCTCACCCAAAAGATATAACTGCCTGAGTTTTTCAAATCATAGTGAATTATGTGCCATTGTCCTCCTCCTCTTCCTCCTCCTCCCCTCCTCCTAGGACTACAGTTTCGCAGTCATCTTCAACTCCTCATGCTCCTTTTTACTCCACCATTGTGCTATGCAACTTCCTGTAGCATTTTTTCCTTTCACAGTTTTTTCTATAAAACATCCTTTCTTCTTCATTCCTGTTACTAGGGGTATTTCTCATCTCTATTATAGCAACCCCTTCTTCCTTTTTCTCACCTTGTTCACTTCAAAAATATTGCCAGTAAAAGACATCTTCCTCTCCAACTGCTCAAGCTCATGTGTCTACTGTTGTTGAATCTGGCTCCTGCTTCTCTCTTGTACGAACTTTAATCTTTTCCTCAACTTCTAAGTTATGTGGAGCTCTGCTCCTACTTATACCTCTGCACTTTTTTGTTCCAACTCTCCTTTTGGTCCTGTACACTCCATTCAACATAGACATTCCTTCTGACCTCCTTGTCTGTTCTTCTCTTCATCTTGTCTGTTTTTCATGCTGACCCTTAGACTTGGAACAGAATTTCCCTTTTAATGAGCCAATTAACCATCCTCTTTTCATTCACCTTTCTCCTCAGTAATAATCCACAAAAGAAAGAATATTTAAAGGCAAAAAAAGAATAATGCATTTTTAAACTTTTTAAAACACCATTTGATAGAATTAATAATTATAATTAATAAACTTCATTCACAAAACACACCAATCTGACCTGGCATGAGTTAAATTTGAAGTGCCAATCTTTTGTTCAGAACACTTTACTTAGAGAGTCAAGGTGGGTGAGGTACTATTTTTTATTGGACCAACTTCTGTTGATGAATGACACAGAGGTCTTCTTCAGGTCCAGGAAAGGTAATTAGAGTGTCACCGCTAAATAGTGTGTAGCTTAGAAGCTTATATGTTTCACCAACTGTGGTCTAATAAAAGATATTATCATACCCCTCTTGTCTCTCTCGTATCCGGGGTCCAAGATGGCTACAACAACTCTGCAAAGAACACTTTACTTAGGGAAGTTTGTTCACCTTATTTAAGCATAGTTCATGTGAAATAAAAGAAATAATTGCATGTGGATGAGGAATATTAAAGGACACATATTTTTATAACCAGATGACATATCTATAGTGTGCAGTTTTATCATTTGTCTGTGTAAAGTTTTAATACCACACTGGTTGTTTCTCTTGTGTTTTATATCTATTAAATATTATTTTTGTTTTGTCTGCATAATAGTTATAGCCATTACTATATGAATATATCTGTGTTAAAGTCATTAATGATGCCTAAATGTTGCCTCTAAAAGTTATCCTGTTCTGATGTACTGTTCTGTTTTAAAGTGCACCATTTGAAAGATTTATTTTTTTTTCTAGTTGCTCTAATATTCTGGTACTTAGAGTGCTTTTTAGATGGAATAAGTCAAACACAGTACTTGCAGTTGCTTGATTTGTCATGTACAACAGGTTCAGTATAAAAAAATCCTGTAATGGGGTTTATGGGTCACTGCTTCAACTAAAAGCAGTACTAGCTTCTGGCTGTGTAGCAGAATGGAAAAATATGTCCTGACTTCTTTCAGAATTGTAAACATTCAAGCCACCAATTCATATAAAATGATTGTTGCCAATAGAATTTGACTTACATGCACTTGGGAATAGGAAAGTGAGGGATATTCACACAATTGAAGCTGCAGTGTTCTGAAGTTGTTGCTCAATGAAACAGGAACACAAGGGTTACTACTTAATGCATTTCAGTAGTGATCATGTTTGAGCCTGAGCAGAGCTGCTTTTGTTTTGTCCTCTATATTGTTTTTGGTATGACTGGGAGTTTAATGAAGTTGGCACAAAGCCTGAAATGTAATTTGCTATTTTTATTACTCTGTCAATATTGTGCATTAAGGCCTTCAATAGTATTCGATGAATGTAAAAGAACTCTTTAAACCAAGCAATGTAGGCACAAAAACAGGAAATGTCTAATGCATGTTTCTTAATACCATTGCCTAGATTAAAGCTTTTGAAGTAGTCTCACTAATTAATTTGAAACTGTGATGAAAACACAACGTGTCCATAGATGTAAGGTTTATGAGATTTTCTGACAAGAGGATATCATGACAAAATTCTTTCTTGTTTTTGACAAATATTATACATCACAAGGATGTGTAATTGCCCATAAAGAAGGCATGGCTTCTGCTGTGCCCCATGGGGGCTGGAACAAACACGAACTCCACTCCTGGTCCCGGACTCATAAACTGTAAAACAAAGTTACTGGAGAGGAGAGAGGAAGAGATTTAAATCTTAATCTTATTTTCTCCCAATAGTTTTGTTTTGTGTTTTACACAGAACTTTTCTTTACTGTACTGTCAAGGCTTTTTACAGAGTAGAACTCTCAAATGCTCCATCAGAAAGGCAGTAATTTGTAACTATAATAAATACAAATACATATAATTATAAAGTTGTATCCATCAATAATTCAAATTTAATAGGTACATTGACATTTTATCTGTATTTTTAAATATTGCACAAATAATAATATTGTCTCAGTTTAGAAATCTGGGAAAATGAAAAAGAGTAACTCTGCTACATGGTAATCCAAATAAATATGGTGAATGGAGTGAATCCTACTTTGCACTTACTATCAAACGGGAGGTAATGTGTGCCACAGTTTCAAGGCATTTGCACCTGTTTTCCCTCTCCATAGCCCACCAAGGGCACCCCTTTAGGCTTCTGGGTCTCAGCTATCACCTCTCTTGGGAAGAGACCTGTGTTTCTCTGCTCCTGACTGGGGATTTTAAGGCTGTACTGCTTCCTGCCTTACACTGTGATATCTCCAGCAAGTCAGACAAACTAAAAAGGCCAGCACCTGTGCTTTACTTTTTCTCCAAGGGCTATGGCCAGTGCACTGCTAGCAGCTATAAATTACCAGTAAGCAGCTGCTAAGCAAGCACATTTATTCTTAAGGTAAAAGCACTGCAGAGAAAACATACTTAAACAATAAAAGAACCTACATAAATGCCGAAAAACTTACAAGTGCTCATCCCCAAATCCAACCTACTTCTCTGGTAGGCTTTAGTCCTTCAAAACCCACAACTGGGTTTTCCCTGTGGTTACAAGTTCATCCGTGTTAGATCCAGAACCAGAACAAAGGCTGAGCAGAAGAGGTGTTTCTTTATACAACTTGGGCCTTTGAGCTCAGCCTTCGGTAATAGGTATCCAGCAGACAATAGACCTCTCCTTAGGACATAACTTCAAAAGACTGACTGTTTGCATAAATGGACATGTGGAATATTCATTAGCCACTCCCCAGGAATTCCCCAGGAAATCGACTTAACACTGATTATCCCCAAAAGTCCATACTTGTCTGGCACAATTCAGTAGAGTTTTTTTATTTCCTTTACACTTCCCAGGTCTCCCATCTGTCACATGCGCCCTCCCCATCCCACTCGTGCTGGGGCTGGGGTATTGTATGTAGTTCCAGCCCACTTTAATACATAAAATCATACCATAAGGTCTTCCATGGATATTGCAGGAAATAGCCATGTCTGACCCAATGTGCATCTTGAAGAAATGGGAATTTGGCCCATCAGATGAGAGGCCTTCTATGTCTAATTCTTCATTCAACATCTGGGAATCTGTGTTTGCACAGTGCTTTGCACATTGGGGTCCTGGTTCATATCTCGGATGTCTATGTGCAACTCTCAAACTAATAATAATAATGGGTAATAATCATTACTAATTACTATTTGATACTTGATCATTAATAACTGATAAATTTATAATTTGTGATTGTCAGAAATTTTCATCAAAATGTTTGTCAGTGAAAAATGCTGTTTTCATCTGAATCTAAACATTTTGGAAAGTACATCAATTTCAATAAATATTCTTGTTGAAAAATACATTATGAAATGGAAAATATCCATTTTAGATGTTTTTAATGGGGATTTCTGAAATTTCATTTCAGAATTCTGTTATTTCATTTTTAATTCTAATGCATTTTATTTTTTATTTTTTTCATATGTTCGTAGTAGTAGTGCATGTTATACTATTACTGACATTTCATAATATAACAACATAATATAATAGTTGAAATAGACTGTTCTATTCTATTCCATTATTATATCTGAAAAATGTATAAAGATTAGTACTCCTATTTAGTACCGATTGAAACATTTTATCTTTTCTTCTAGATCAAAGGGTCTACTCTTTGTGTTGTAATGCAAGTGTCAAACTGGTTCATTACAACACAAACAGGAGCTGCTTTGACTAAGAAAATAAGATAAAATGTTTCAATCAATACCAAATATCAGTTGTCCTTAATGATTTTAAAAATAAAACAAAACACAATATTTTAACTATTATATTATGTTACCGTATGCATGCACTGATGTTATGAAATAGTGTAAGAATAATTACAAATTATTAAAAATAAAATTCAAAATAAAATATTAGAGTTCTGTAAAGAAATATTTGAAATCTGAAATGAAATATTTCTGAAACCATTCTCCTTTAAATCAATTTAATGTGAAATTTGGAAAATATTTATTCTGATTCCAATTCAGGTCAACAACAATTTTTGAAATGTTGAAATTTCCTGCAAACCAGAAATGCCAAATTTTAACCACCTCCATATCCAGTGTGCCCTGCCATACTGAGAATATTTAAATAGCTAGATCCTAGTCACATGAGCATCCTGTGATTTCACATATTAACACTAAGCTTTTGCAGTGCTGCTGCTTAGCTTAATATCAGAGCCATCATCCTGTCTAAAGCCATACCTACACTTACAGAGGCACAGCTGCATTGACATAGCTGTGCCACTGTAAGAGAAGTCGTGTACCCACATTATGCTGATGGGAGAGAGCTCTCCTGTCAACATAATAAAACCAGCCCAATGAGTGGCCATAGCTCACTGAGTGCACACGTGTGCTTGTGACAGCAAAACTTATGTCATTCGGAGGTGTGTTTTTTCACACCCTCAGTGACAAAAGTTTTGCCAATTGAAGTGTTAGTGTAGACATGGCCTAAGAGGGAGACTGGCAACTGTCTGTGTCTTGGACAACCCAAGTAACTATGTGGAAAAAATTCCAATAGCTTTGCGTTTAGGAATGGTACTGTGGTGATGGATGTTGAACAGCACACCAGCCACAGACATATGCCCAGATTTTTAGAATTCTAGCAGTAATGCAACAAACACTCTCACACCCATTCATTAGCTAAAGACACAACGCACTCTCCACCTTTAGTTCACACCATGGTATATGTCAAAGTCCAAGCATGACCATAGCCTCAAACATTTCAAATGAGTTACAGTGTTTCCAATTACATCACATGAAGGCAGAAAACTAAATATTGACAAATTGTGTAAGTGCTTGTATACAAATGCTACAAGTCTAAATATTAAGATGGGTGAACTTGAGTGCCTGGTATTGATTGAAGATATTGATATAATAGACATACCAGAAACTTGGTGGAACGATAATAATCAATGGGACACAGGGTACAAAATATAAAGGAATGACAGGATAGGTCATGCTGGTGGAGGATTGGCACTATATGTCAAAGAAAGTAGAGTCAAATATAATAAAAATCTTAAATGAATCAAACCTTACCATAGAATCTCTATGGAAATAAATTCCATGCTTGAGTAATAAGAGTACAGCAGCAGGAATATACTACTGTTTAGCTGACCAGGGTGGTCAGGGTGATTGTGAAATGCTCAGGGAGATTAGAAAGATTTTAAAAATAGAAAACAAAAACAATAGGGAGGATTTCAATTGTCCCATATTGTCTGGGTACCTGTTACCTCAGGAGAGGATGCAAAGATAAAATTTCTAAACAAAATTAGTGACTGCTTCCTATGTATGAAGATAACTGAACTGCTCAATAATAGTCACCATAATGTAATTAAATTTAACTTCCTGGAGGTGGCAGAGAGTGTGGGAGAGGGAAATACTAAAAAAGCCCATCTTAGTAGCATTTAACTTCAAAAAGGGGAACTACACAAAAATGAGGAAGCTAGTTAAACAGAAATTAAAAGAAATAGTCAGAAGTGTGATTCATAGATTCATAGATATTTAGGTCAGAAGGGACCATTATGATCATCTAGTCTGACCTCCTGCACAACGCAGGCCACAGAATTTCACCCACCACTCCTGCAAAAAACCTCACACCTATATCTGTGCTATTGAAGTCCTCAAATCGTAGTTTAAAGACTTCAAGGAGCAGAGAATTCTCCAGCAAGTGACCCATGCCCCATGCTACAGAGGAAGGCGAAAAACCTCCAGGGCCTCTTCCAATCTGCCCTGGAGGAAAATTCCTTCCCAACCCCAAATATGGCGATCAGCTAAACCCTGAGCATATGGGCAAGATTCACCAGCCAGATACTACAGAAAATTCTTTCCTGGGTAACTCAGATCTCACCCCATCTAATATCCCATCACAGGCCATTGGACCTATTTACCATGAATATTTAATTACCAAAACCATCTTATCCCATCATACCATCTCCTCCATAAACTTGAAATGTTTGCAGGCTGCGTGGAAACTTTTTAAAAACACCATAATAGAGGTTCAAATTAAATGTATACCCTGAATAAAAATAAATAGCAAGAGGGCCAAAAATTGCCACCATGGCTAAACAGCAGATAAAAGAGGTTGTTAGAGGCAAAAAAGGTATCCTTTAAAAATCAGATGTCAAATTTTACTGAGGAAAATAGAAAGGCGCATAAACTCCAACACTTGACTTGCCAAAGTATTATTGGCAGGCCAAAAAAGAATTTGAGGAGCAATTACCAAAAGACAAAAACTCTTTTTGTACCCCACAAATTGCAGACATGGACAATTGTGGGCACATTCATATAATTCAGATGCCCAACTGCATGTTATGTGGATACAAATAAGCTAGTGAAATTGCTAAGTGACATTGGTGCAGTTTCAAAAATGGTAGCTAGACAGAAAATCAGGGTCTATTTTATCTTCACTACTAATTTTGTATGTCTACTTTTGGCTGCAGATTCAAAAATGCAATTTATAAGTGGTGGAATTTCTGATTTACTGAAGTGGTTAATAGCATCTGAGTGTGGTTTTAAATATGGTACAGGGTAGCATCTTCTATTGCCCATAGAGATCTATTGCCCATATCGCTAGCAGCTTGGATTTATGCAGAACTGTATTGTTACAAATACCAGTAACTAACTACTGAGGATTGTTCCAGTGTAGTAATAAAAATGGCCTCAAAGAAGTCAGCTGCCACATTTTAGTCATGCTCAAGCAGTCCCAGACACCTTTCTTCATAAATGCAATATTTTGAAGTGGAAAAAGAAGAGGAGTTCAAAAACACATTCTAGCATACTGCAAACAGTTACTAAAATTAACCATCAAAATCTTGTGAGAAACACAAACATGATTTCTTACATATCATGCACGTTTCCCCCAGAAATATACAAAATATCTTTGGACATATACTGACAAGTTTTCACTAAGTGCTTATTCATAGCTCACATTATCATGGACTTTACTTGTGCATCCAAAGGAGAGAATATACATTTAAAGTAATACTGATGTGATTTTGTAGTACTTCCTTAGATGGCTACTGAAAATTCACATAGAGTGTGCAAGCTAAGCAAGAATCTTATGAAGCAATATTTAATAATGCATTAAAAATCTCAAAATATCCATTGAGATACACTAACATACGAGAGACCATGAGGGCTCCCATTTATTGATGATTTCAACTGAAAATGCAGCATGATGATAATATCTATCTATCTATCTATCTATCTATCTATCTATCTATCTATCTATCTATCTATCTATCTATCTATCTATCTATCTATCAAGACAGAAAGATTAGAACATAGCCTAAGAAATAGCAGGGTGACGTGATGTGTGACTCCACCCTCAGCTCAGACCCAGAAGAAGTTTGAAGAGTCATTGGGAGGGGAGGAGAGGGAAGGGGGGCACTGTGAAGCAACCTATGAAAAAATACAAAACATAACGCAAAACATCTGTGGAAAGCTTCTGTTGTTCCCTGTGCCTCTGACTGCAGATCTGAATTATTTCTTGATACTGGCCAGTCTACTTTTGTATGGCCATGAACATCATATTGTCTGAGTGGTTTGCAAATACCCTTGTGAGCACAGACTATCACTTTACAGATAGGGAACTCGAGCACAGAATGATCTAGTGACTTGCCGAGAAATTCTGTGGTAGATCTATGTATCTGAAGGCAGATCTGCTGAGTCCCAGCCTGTGCCTTGACCACAAAACCATCCTTCCTCTCTGGCTATCTATCTGTCTATTTAGTGCATTTTCTTTGCCACACTCTGCACACATTTCCCATGCCAGGCAGAGATTTCTGGGGCCACAGTTCTCTTGCTTCCTATTTGCACTTTCTTTTGAATATGCTCAGAAGGCACAAACACCAGTTTCGCTTTGTTATTGCACATTCAGCTGCATGAGTTAATGGTGCAAAAAATGTATCCAGTCTGTACATTTCAAAGGAAAAGCATATTTCCCTAAGAACATAGCATTCAGTACTCAAAATATAATCATAAATGCTGCACACACCATTGAATTGATGTGGTTTTTTAGCACAGTAAAGGCTCAACTGTGCCTTTTGGGAATGTCTACACTGTAGATGGGAGGTGTGATTGCATCTCCATCTACACTGTAGATAGGAGGTGACTCTTGCTACGTCAACTGAAGTTAGCACTAGTCTGTGTATCCATGGTGACTATCACATCTCCGAGTTGCAGTGAAGCCATACTCTTAGACCCTGTCCACATTGGTAGCATTATAGAGTTGCACCATTCCATGGGGAACTCTGGGAGATATTCTATCTAAAATAGGCAGAATTCCTACTGGAGTCCCTTTGCACACAGCTAGAGCTTGCCCATAGCTACACCCAGTCAGTTCCATTACCCAGTGAGTAGGGAGCAGAGCCCTGGCCCCCTTACTCACTGCCTCTATTTTGGGGTGTCTTGAGAGGTAGGAGGGACTCTGACTGAACCTGCTTGCTGAGGAGTGGAAGTAGTGGGAGGGTGGGGTAGGTGCCTCCATTTGAAGAACCCTGGAGCAGCTGGGCAGTCTGGTCCTGACAAGAGAAAAGCTAGAGTTGTGCCATCATGTACTCATGCACGCAACACACACTCCTGGTTTATTGCTATTTTGTATCTGGAGCAAACTACCCTTTTTCTGTTCAAACACTCTGTGAGTATCGGGTATATTGATTTTGCATTTGACTTCCACCCCGGCAGCCCCCTATTAATTTTTTGCTACTTTCAATCTCTTTGCACTGAAATCTCTCTTAAAATGCATTAGAGTTACAAAAATACTTTAACATGACTGAGTTGCTGAACAGAATCATGAATAACACCAATTTCATGTCATCAAGGCTAAGGCGAACAATAGAGATTTAAGTTTAAATTCTCTTAGTTGAAACAGTCAATTGAAAATGAAAATCCTTCTAAAAATACAACAGTGAGAAGAGGAAAATTACTAGATAGACACTGTATGATGGGATATTCTCTTTTAAACCTACTCTATTATTACTCTTAAATGATAGCTGTGAGGAGCATTGAAAGGAAGTCAGTTTAGGCTGGTAAAAAGGTTGCAATGATGAGTAAAAATAATCTGTTTTGTTATGTAAGATTAGTAGTGCAAAGTTAAAATACCTTAAGCCAATGGAGTGGAGACACTTCCTTGTGCAATACAGTAATTCACAAAGCCATAATTCAAATTAGAGATTAGGTTTTTATGTTTATCAAGGCACCATTAAATACCTTATGTGGAATACCTGAAGGCATTCTGAGTGCCAGTCATCAGTATTAATAACAGTGGCTCCTGGTGTTCATTCACATTTATGCCCTTTGTTAAACTAGGTAATACAATGGTAATGAGGTGTGTCCCAAACAATCATGGTAATAAGGGAATAAGTGAGACAAAGCTAATAATAAAATGATTTGTTTATTATAATGGTAATAAACAATAACAATAGTGTTTTTTTGCTGGTATTCTACATTCTTGTTTTTGCTATGATGAAATGTAATTATGGTGCAGTTAGAATGTGTAAAGGTTGCCCCTCACATATTAGAAGATGCTATAATATGTGCACGGTCAATGATCCAAAAAGCACATAAAATGTAAGGGATCGGAAATAATATTGGTCCTGATCAGGTAGGGGTGGGCTGAGGGGACTGTCAAGATAGCACGCTCAGCTTCTGGGAAGAGGAAGCATCTACTTACTCTTCAGCACCACTCTGATGTACCGAGTAGCATTTACATAGTCCGAACTGAGGACAGGTCTATACTTAAAAAATTGCAATCGTGCAACTGCACCACTGTAGTGCTTCAGTGACGATGCTAGTACACCAACAGAAGAGCTTTTCCTGTTGGCACAGGTAATCCACCTCCTCAAGAGGTGGTAGCTATGTCAACAGGAGAACACGTCCTGTTGATATAGTGCTGTCTACACCGGGGGTTAGGTTGGTATAACTGTGTTGCTCAGGGCTGTGGATTTTTTTAGCATGTGGAAACAGTCTAAACTGTTGGCTCTTTTGTACCCTTGAGGCTTTCCAGATGCTAAAGTGTAAAAGAGAAGCTTTCTGGATGGAAAAAACAATTCTCAGAATAGAGGAGGATGTGTATCAATTGTAAAAAAGAAGAAAGCTATGCACTAAAAGAAGGAAGTAAATAAACTAATAGCAGTGTGCAAGGAAACTCTACTTGGATAAGCAGGACAGATCTTTAGATAGAAAAATGTTTGGCAGTGGGTAAGAGGCACCACTGAAGATACTGATTTAAATCTTTTAAAAAAATCACCACAATGGCAACTGTACCTATGGGTCTTTTCAATGAGCAGGTGGAATGATGGAGCACCTGTGCTGAGTGTTCTCCTTGGTTTGTTGGAGGACTAGATCGCACTTACTCTCCAGAGTGTGGTGGGAGGTAAAACTTTCACCCTATTAAACAGGCTAAGGCAACCAGGGAGACCAGGAATCAAAACATATGCAGAAATTGTCAAGTGTTTTAGACATACTCTCCTCTATAGGTGGTTTAATTAAAAATAAGTTTAAAAAAGAGAAGTAAATATTTTTGTGATTGATGGCAGTTTTAAAAGAGGCTTGAGGACCATTATGAATTCTATGGTCTATTAAAGGACACCTTTTTCTTGCCTATGTAGTCAGGCAATACAGATCCAATCACTGTATGAGCTACACCTCACATAACAACGGAGAATAGCAACTGCTGTGAAATTCCAAAAATTGAATTCAGTGGCAAAAATAAGACAACGGTGGAAATTTTCTAAGAAAATGCCAGGTAGCAAGGAATGTGGATGATGTGTTAAAGTAGGGGGAATTCAGAAGAAGTGTTTTATAGAAGCTTGGTGTAGCCAGTTTTTGTAAAATAGGTGCAATGACTGTGCCAGCAAAGGCAAGAACATAGCTCCAGCAAAGGTTCGTGATGGTTGGATGGGGAGAATTAAGGCAGAACCACAGGAGGCTTTCATTCATTTCAGCAGGACCAGGAAGAACACTAAAAGCTAAACTGTACACCCTGTACTCTCCTTGGTAAAGGTTATTCACAGATACAGCCCCATTGACAAGCTATTCTAATTTCTCTCTCCTGGACAGGTTTACCCAGCAATCATTGGATTGCTCATGTGAGAAAGTGGTTCATAATCTGGTCCAGAATTAATAACTCTGTTATTGGAAAGACAACAATTTGAGCTGAAAATGAATGAAAGAGCAGTAGTGTCACTTTGTGTCAGCTACACATATCATAACAAACTCTGTCCTTTCTCTTTGCATCCACCAAAACTGCACTGCTGGCATACACAGGAGAGACATTGTCATGAATTGCAGAACAGTCCAGTAACTCTGATCCTCCTGCCCCCAGTATGTCATGTCCCATCTCCAGCACACTCCTAGGCTGGTGATGTGAGGGGTAATGTAGTATTGTGTACTTTGCCCCAACACACCCAATATTCCTGCACGCTTGTATCAGGGAAATTCCTCCAGAGGCCAGTGTGGCACCTTTATGCTTCTGGAGTAGCATGAAAGGACCCAGAATCTGACCCTAAGTGTTTTAAATCCATGGCTACAAGAGTTATAAAATCTACAAGCCTTCAGGATAGACTTTGTCAAGAATAGGTGAAAACAGTATACAATAGTCCCAGAGAATTAAAAGAAATTCAGTAAACAGAGCAACAGAAGAGATGGAATTAAGTTCTGTGAAGTACATATTTATTTATTTGTTTTGATTTATTATTAACTAGAAAATGCCTATCCCACCTTTTAATCACCTTTTGCAAAATTAACATACCAAATTCACCATCTGGGATACAGAGATAGATTGGCTTCTACAATTTCTATCTTGTATACCCTGACCCAGTACAAACCCATTTTATATGATTTCCTGGAATTTGTATGTCTCTCAAAGCTATGGTAAACTCAGGAACTTCTAATCAGAAGGAAACAATTTATCATTACTACATGCTATATCACGTACAGCATCCACCATCCAAGCACTGACAGTTACACTTTTGTCTTTTTCTTATCCATCCCTGCTTTTCATTTTCTCTCTGTAACTTCCAGGTTTGCCAAATTGAGATTGAGCCAACAGTAGGGGATTTGTCTTTTGGTTTAACTTCTTCTCCCATCTCTGCATGCAAGATTTTACTATTCTGTTTCTACTATTGGGCAGCCAGCCAGCTATTTCATTGCTTTGTGTTGGCTTGACAACACTAACTAATTACATGAAATGCTTAATAGTCCAGACCTGCACAGAGGAAAAACAAAGTTTTAGTAGCAAGGAATGTTGAAGCCTGATAGGAAAAATTTGCTGGTCAATGGTAAAAAAAAAGGTATTTCAAATTAACTGATTTTGTGATACCAAATTATATGAGTGTGAGATGGTGCTGATTGCAGTTATCTTGTTTCAGGGTGAGACACATGTATATTTTTAATATTATTTAGACAGTGCCAGAGATGTATATATCACTTCACATACAAATAAAATGATAGCTCCATGCCCTGTCCCACTGACTGCATTTTCTTCATTTCTCCTTTTTTATTTCTTCTTTTCCCAGTTCTCTTTTCTCCCATCATGCATCACCACGTTAACCTTCTTTACCCTTCCAATTCCTTTTCTTGTTATTTCTGATTCTCTTACTTCTTGTCTTCTCTATCTTTCTTACCATGTCTTCACCATACCCTCTCTCATTGTCTCTCATTTTAATGCCCAATCTTAGGAAATATTCACAGAGGTTGCTGTAATCCCACTGTTGAGTAGGCCAAGATTTTCCTGAGGCATAAATTCTAGACACAAAGTTTCAGGAATTTCTACTTCCAGTGACACAATTCAGCTGGTAATTGGAGACAGTGTGTGTGTGTGTGCACGCATATGATTTAGCACTAACAGTGGATAGAACAGGAGCAAGTTTATACAATATTGAATTTCTACTAGCACACGATACTGAAGAAGAACATTTGGAGTTTACCACTATATTCTGTAACCGGTAAGAGCATGAATCTTTTCCATGCCATGTGTCTATTAAAGAGAAGCTAAAAGGAGAAATGAGCTGTTCCAGTAATGATTGTGTTGTCAAAGACCAGTCTAAGGGTTTTTTATCTCAATCCCCTTTTTGTGTCATAGAAGATTAGGGTTGGAAGAGACCTCAGGAGGTCATCTAGTCCAACCCCCTCTCAAAGCAGGACCAACACCAACTAAATCATCCCAGCCAGGATTTGTCAAGCCGGGCCTTAAAAACCTCTAAGGATGGAGATTCCACCACCTCCCTAGGTAACCCATTCCAGTACTTCACCCCTCCCAGTGAAACAGTGTTTCCTAATATCCAAACTAAACCTCCCCCACTGCAACTTGAGACCATCACTCCTTGTTCTGAGAACAGCCAAGCTCCATCCTCTTTGGAACCCCACTTCAGGTATTTGAAGGCTGCTATCAAATCCCCCCTCACCCTTCTCTTCTGCAGACTAAATATTCCCCGTTCCCTCAGCCTCTCCTTGTAAGTCATGTGCCCCAGCCCCCTGATCATTTTCATTGCCCTCCACTGGACTATCTCCAATTTGTCCACATCCTTACTGCAGTGGGGGGCCCAAAACTGGATGTAATACTCCAGATGTGGCCTCACCAGTGCCGAATGGAGAGGAATAATCACTTCCCTCAATCTGCTGGCAGTTCTCCTACTAATGCAGCCCAATATGTCGTTAGCCTTCTTGGCAACAAGGGCACTGCTGACTCATATCCAGCTTCTCATCTTCTGTAATCCCCAGGTCCTTTCTGACGAACTTCTGCTTAGCCAGTCAGTCCCCATCCTGTAGTCTTGCATGGGATTCTTCCTTCCTAAGTGCAGGACTCTGCACTTGTCCTTGTTGAACCTCATCAGATTTCTTTTGGCCCAATTCTCCAATTTGTCTAGGTCACTCTGGACCCTACCCCTACCCTCCAGCATATCTACCTCTCTCCGCAGCTTAGTGTCTCCACAAACTTGCTGAGGGTGCAATCCATCCCATCATCCAGATCATTAATGAAGATGTTGAACAAAATAGGCCCCAGGACCGACCCATGGGGCACTCCGCTTGATACCGGCTGCCAACTAGACATTGAGCCATTGACCATTACCCATTGAGCCCAACAAACTAGCCAGCTTTCTATCCACCTTATAGTCCATTCATCCAATCCATACATTTTTAACTTGCTGGCAAGAATACTGTGGGAGACCGTATCAAAAGCTTTGCTAAAGTCAAGATATATCACGGCTTCCCCCATATCAACAGAGCCTGTCCACGGCTTCCCCCATATCAACAGAGCCAGTTATCTCATCATAGAAGGAAATCAGATTGGTCAGGCATGACTTGCCCTCGGTGAATCCATGTTGACTGTTCTGGATCACCTTCCTCTCCTTCAAGTGCTTCAAAATGGTTTTCTTGAGGACCTGCTCCATGATTTTTCCAGAGACTGAGGTGAGGCTGACTGGTCTGTAGTTCCATGGGTTCTCCTTCTTCCCTTTTCTAAAGATGGGCACTATATTTGCCTTTTTCCAATCATCTGGGATGTCCCCCAATTGTCACAAGTTTTCAAAGATAATGGCCAATGGCTCTGCAATCACATCAGCCAATTCCCTCAGCAGCCTCAGATGCATTAGATCTGGACCCAGGAACTCATGTCCTCAGAAATGTTTTTCAGGTTTTCAAATTATTTACTTTGTTCGATAAATATTCTGGTGTACTTGACTGCAGCCAGGCCTGCAGCCAGGCCACCATGGCCAGGGATCTGACTGAATCTTACAAGTTGTCCAGGGATGAGATTGGTTAATAGTTGGATTGGAAAATTCCCCAAGATATTTTGGGCTGTGATTTTAATGAATCAGTCAGTGCTCTTTCCTCTGAGTATTGTCTCAGCATAGTGGGTTTGATCCAAAACACTCATTGAAATCAATCAAAAGACTTCATTGACAAACTGCTGCTAAAGATGCTTTCTATAAAATAAGACATTCATTTGAAATCTTGAGTGCTTGCAATCATTAAAGATCTAAGGAGACACCTTTTTTTTGTTTGGCTGTTTTTTTGCTAGAGTAGGTACAGTAACCTCAGTGACCCTACCAAATTCTACTTTCTACGAAAATATGCCTCCAGTTTCTGTTGGATACAGTATTCATCTTTCTTGTAAGTTGATATACAGAGTACTGTACTGTATTGATATACAGAGTACTGTGATTGTATTCAAGTGTGAAGTGTTTCCTATATTATTATTATTATTTTATTATTATTATAATTATTATGATTCTCCTAAGTATGAAGTGAAGCAGAATGAATTCTCAAATTGGCCAGTCACAGTTAATATTATATAAGGTTCCATTTATAAAGGGATAATGAATGATTGATAAAAGTTGAATAAATGGCTAATCAATTGTTATAGATTATTATGTCCAACAGATCAACATGTTACTTATAAGAAATTGTTATAATTCTTTTTCACCTTTGAGCAACGTGCTTACAGTCTTGTGTTTGTAACATGTTTATAACATCTATCTATTTATTAACCTTTTATAAACCATTAATAAATGCAACTATAATAAAGTGTGACCAGATATCCTCTTTGTAAACCAGCCCCAAGAGGCTATAATTCTTAAAACTATGAAAGCTACTGGAGGGTCTCCTTTAAATTTGCATGGTAGGTCAGAGCCTGTGCTTTTAGAAGTGTGCATTACAGCTGTGATGTAATTTCTGTGCATATGCAGCAATGGATTCACTACAAGATTATCTCAGAAATCGAGACACATGTACTAGGCACATTGATATGGAATAAGTAGATTTTCTTAGCCATACTAATCATGTGAAACCTACCATCAGAAATATTTCCTTCTACTCAATTTTCTTTTTCTTGGAAGGTAGCTCAAATTTCTTTTGAGTAGTTTGGTGAATAGTGAAAACTTTCTCCATAGGAAAACTGTATTTCGTACCAAGCAAACAGTAAGAGAAAGTGGCTTTTCCTGAAGATATTTCTGCCTACATTGACTTTGACAGAACAAGCAGCAGGAAAAAAATGGGGGGGGGACTTTTGTAAGGGGAAATGTGAACACTGTCACCTACAGGGTCACTATTTGCTAAATATGTTTCCTAAATCTGTTAGTTGTCACTCAAGCAATTCTTGGAATACACATGGAAAGACCAGATGGTTAAGTGTCTAGGATCCCTGTAGTCACACTAGCTGGAAGGTTGTCATTGCTAATCTAAATACCAAAACTGTATCTTTTGCATTGTTCAGTAGATTGTTTTAATATATTGTTTAATTATATTCTGAATTTGCAACCTCAGAGTAATCTGGCTCTAATCACATCATATTAATTTCTCAGGACACTTAGGATCAATTCCACAAAAGGACTGAGCATTGCAGTGGCTAATTTCTGAGGCACCTTGCCACTCAGTAGAATCTACAGAACCTGAGGTAGGCACCCAGGCTCACTGTATAATACATGGGAAGACATAGGCACAGAAAAATGGGATCCTCAAAAACCAGCACACTAGGTGGGGATCTGCCTCAGATAGCGAATAATAGGTGCCAGGGAGAGGGGTAAGCCATAAACCCTGCCTTCTTAAGGGGTCAACCCCCTATATTCAGGCTGGGAACTCTCTCCTGGAGTCGCAAAAAGAAAAGGAGTACTTGTGGCACCTTAGAGACTAACCCATTTATTTGAGCATGAGCTTTCGTGAGATACAGCTCACTTCATCAGATGCATACCGTGGAAACTGCAGCAGACTTTATATACACACAGAGAATATGAAACAATACCTCCTCCCACCCCACTGTCCTGCTGGTAATAGCTTATCTAAAGTGATCATCAAGTTGGGCCATTTCCAGCACAAATCCAGCTTTTCTCACCCTCCACCCCCCCCACACAAATTCACTCTCCTGCTGGTGATAGCCCATCCAAAGTGACAACTCTCTACACAATGTGCATGATAATCAAGTTGGGCCATTTCCTGCACAAATCCAGGTTCTCTCACCCCCTCACCCCGCTCCCAAAAACCACACACACAAACTCACTATCCTGCTGGTAATAGCTCATCCAAAGTGACCACTCTCCCTACAATGTGCATGATAATCAAGGTGGGCCATTTCCAGCACAAATTCAGGTTTTCTCACCCCCCCACCCCCATACACACACAAACTCACTCTCCTGCTGGTAATAGCTCATCCAAAGTGACCACTCTCCCTACAATGTGCATGGTAATCAAGGTGGGCCATGTCCAGCACAAATCCAGGTTTTCTCACCCCCCCCCACCCCCATACACACACAAACTCACTCTCCTGCTGGTAATAGCTCATCCAAACTGACCACTCTCCAAGTTTAAATCCAAGTTAAACCAGAACATCTGGGTGGGGGGGTAGGAAAAAACAAGGGGAAATAGGCTACCTTGCATAATGACTTAGCCACTCCCAGTCTCTATTTAAGCCTAAATTAATAGTATCCAATTTGCAAATGAATTCCAATTCAGCAGTTTCTCGCTGGAGTCTGGATTTGAAGTTTTTTTGTTTTAAGATAGCGACCTTCATGTCTGTGATTGCGTGACCAGAGAGATTGAAGTGTTCTCCGACTGGTTTATGAATGTTATAATTCTTGACATCTGATTTGTGTCCATTTATTCTTTTACGTAGAGACTGTCCAGTTTGACCAATGTAAATGGCAGAGGGGCATTGCTGGCACATGATGGCATATATCACATTGGTGGATGTGCAGGTGAATGAGCCTCTGATAGTGTGGCTGATGTTATTAGGCCCTGTGATGGTGTCCCCTGAATAGATATGTGGGCACAGTTGGCAACAGGCTTTGTTGCAAGGATAAGTTCCTGGGTTAGTGGTTCTGTTGTGTGGTATGTGGTTGTTGGTGAGTATTTGCTTCAGGTTGCGGGGCTGTCTGTAGGCAAGGACTGGCCTGTCTCCCAAGATTTGTGAGAGTGTTGGGTCATCCTTCAGGATAGGTTGTAGATCCTTAATAATGCGTTGGAGGGGTTTTAGTTGGGGGCTGAAGGTGACGGCTAGTGGCGTTCTGTTATTTTCTTTGTTAGGCCTGTCCTGTAGTAGGTAACTCTTCTGGCTCTATCAATCTGTTTCTTTACTTCCGCAGGTGGGTACTGTAGTTGTAAGAAAGCTTGACAGAGATCTTGTAGGTGTTTGTCTCTGTCTGAGGGGTTGGAGCAAATGCGGTTGTATCGCAGAGCTTGGCTGTAGACGATGGATCGTGTGGTGTGGTCAGGGTGAAAGCTGGAGGCATGTAGGTAGGAATAGCGGTCAGTAGGTTTCCGGTATAGGGTGGTGTTTATGTGACCATTGTTTATTAGCACTGTAGTGTCCAGGAAGTGGATCTCTTGTGTGGACTGGACCAGGCTGAGGTTGATGGTGGGATGGAAATTGTTGAAATCATGGTGGAATTCCTCAAGGGCTTCTTTTCCATGGGATAACCTGGATTTGTGCTGAAAATGGCCCAACTTGATGATCACTTTAGATAAGCTATTACCAGCAGGACAGTGGGGTGGGAGGAGGTATTGTTTCATATTCTCTGTGTGTATATAAAGTCTGCTGCAGTTTCCACGGTATGCATCCGATGAAGTGAGCTGTATCTCACGAAAGCTCATGCTCAAATAAATTGGTTAGTCTCTAAGGTGCCACAAGTACTCCTTTTCTTTTTGCGAATACAGACTAACACGGCTGTTACTCTGAAATCTGTCTCCTGGAGTCAGCTGTCTAAAGTCCTTTCTTGCAAGAACGACAGTGGCTACCTCCCTTATAATCTATACAGCACTGTTTAGCATGCTCTCTGAGGATATGGGAGACCCCCATTCAATTCCCCCTCTGAAGTCCAATGATTAGGATGCTCATGGGAAGCCCATGTTCAAATCCCTGCTCTTCAGCAGGCAGAGTGAGGAATTGAACTGGGATCTCCCATATACAGAGAGAGTTCCCTAACCACTGCACTAACAGTTGTAAATGAGACCACTGCCATTTGGATAAAAATTGTAATGGAGATCCCTGTCACCTTCTTTTTCTCCCTCTCCACCCTTGGCCGTTATGTGTGGAGTTAGGCATGCACATTCACACCTACCAAACTGAGCCCCAAGGGTCAGATGTTGGGAGAGGGGCAATGCTTAGTTTCATCTAATTGAGAATCCCATTGGGGCTTAGACATGAGAACAGGGGAGCTGTAATAGAGGTGGCCACAGGGGGAAGTCGCGGTGTGGTGCAGGGTCTTGGGGAGAAGGGGTGGTGTGGGGATGGGACCTTGGGAGGTAGTGCAGCATGCAGAGCGAGGCCACAGTTTGGGTGCCTGGGCCCCCCCACCCATTTTTATGGCGCTTGTGCCGCTCCTGCATGAGATAAGTTCGGACTCTCAGGACTGAGTCAGCAATATACATGGTCAGAGGGAGAAACTTAGGTGCAAAGGGATTTTAGGTGCCTCCATGGTTAGGCTTCAGCTGAGAAGGTGTTTTGAGGATCTTAGTGGTGACCAAGTTTTGCATTTAGGCACCTCAAGTGGGGATTAGGTTCCTAAATTATTATAAACTGGAGCCTTAAGTTATAGGGTTTGTTTCAGGAACAGACATGCAAAAAATATTTTTATTGTAGTACAATTAAGTGTCTATATTTTTTCATTCTTAAAACACTTTAGGAAGAGTATAAATATACGGGTTTTGCCTTTACAAATACAGTGGAAAATTACCATTTTAGATTAAATTAAACTGTAGCCATCTATCTTATTCAAGTTTTTGGTTCAATCAGTTTTGACCTCAGACTCAGAAGTGAAAGGTCACATTATTAATCTACTATGCCTACCCGTCCATTCCCCCATCCACCTTTTTGATTCCAATTGAATTTAATGTTGTTTTAAATGGAGTTATCAATAACTTTTGAAATTAGATTGCAGGACAAAAAATCCAGTTGCATTTGCAATGTGCATCTAAGTATATTTATCAATACACTGTGAGAGATTTGATTTCTGCAGGTGAAAGAAAAAGAACATTTTATGAATCTTTCTATCACAATGCTATTCATGAAGATTGATTTCAAATAGCAGCTTTACATAATTTTTTTTGTTCAGAGAGAAAAGATTAGAACCAGAGTGAGCTTTTCACAAACTATTTTAACACTAGCACAAAAGTCTCTCAGTTCTGTTCATCCATTAATTTGTCATGAAGAGTGAGCTGAAAAATGTGCCAGCTGACAGTGGGGATGTCTGAAGCCTCAGTGATTTCAAGTATGTGAAGGGATGGAACAACGAAACAAAACTGACTATGCCACAAATTCTCAACATTTTGTTTTCTTTTTTTGCTGTGGATTTGATTGCAAAATTGGCACGGCACATGTATAGGATCATTTTTCAAAATACAGCCTTTATTTATGCGTATTTGCCTAAAGGTGTTCCCATTGAGACACTTTTGAATTTTTTCCCCTAAATCTGAAGGGGAATTTGGGGACCCAGACATCAGAATGATGGGCACATGTGAATTACGTAGCTAGACAGAGAAGCAGTATACGCTATTCATGTATTAACTGCATTCAGATCTGTGCAAAATATTGGAAGTGAAATTCAAAACCATGCAAAACTCACTTTGTTTGGATTTTGTTAGAAACTAGAAAGTCAAGCTGATGAAAGTACACTAATGCTTGTGAAACTTTTAAGCAAATCTGAGCCTAGCTTATAGTTATGGCTCAAGATCAATCAAATTTCATGTTTTTCATGTTTCCAACCAGGTGAAATTTGACTATTTCTACTGAGTTACACTTTGAGAGTTTAGGTTGGAATCCAATTCTCAAAGCAAAACACATATCCAAAACTAAAGAAAATGTTCACACAAAGATATCTGAAGTGAAACTATTAGGTTTTGCAAATAATTTTTCAGAAGGCATAAGCCAGAAGTTCTCCAGCTTCCTCATTCTGCTAATTACTTCTTAGGGCAGGAAAACTTTTATGGACCCTCTCTCTTCATAACACCCTAATCCCCTCGATTGTTTTGGCCTCAAAAACATAGTATTCTATTTCCCATCAGGAAAGTCTTGCTGTAGAGTTTGAGAATCTCTGGCATAAAAACGGACAGGTAAAACTGTTGTTCTTATCTCTGGATAGTTTGGAATTATGTATTAGCTAATGCTTTTTAACAGAGCTGTGCTGTAGCAGTTGTGGAATGTTTTGGAATACTAGTTTCAGATTTTGTAACTCTTGAACAATGCTATACAGGCATTCAAATAATTCCTGTGATCTCTTTGCTGAGAAGCTCAAGCAAAGCAAGAAAGCAACATTTTAAATAATAAGATGCTGCTACTCTTGCAAGTAGGCAAATATTATTTTACCATATTTTACTGGGACACTAGAAAGTCTGACTTGGAAAAGAGCTCCTTTCCATCTTCTCTACTTGATTCAAGATGTAAAAACAACATTGCTGCTTTTATTCCTAATGTTGCATTCCTGAGAGAGAGAGAGAGAGAGAGAGAGAGGAGAGATGGTGATGGAAAAGGTGGTAATTTGATGCCCCAGCAAGCAGAATCGACCCTTCTGAGGGTGAAGGAAAAAAACATGCTACAGATGCTAATGCACTTTAACTTCTGACATTGATAGTGATAAGTGGTGTGTAATGTCAACATGAAAAGCTACAAGTGAAAGAAGTTTCCTCTGAGCATGAATCCCATGGCACCAGAGCAGCAATTAAAATCCCTTACTGGGAAATAATTGACTAAAAAAAGCCAAAGATGGCACCATGTAAATTGTGGCCGAACTAGAGTTATATGTTTTTAAAAAGTTAAAGGAATAAAAGACTAGACCTCATTAATTTAAATATATACACTGGTATCAGGAATAGCTGTAAAGACAAAGTTAGTATAAAATAAATACAGCTTTCTGGGCCACAATACCGCAAAGACAATAACTCTGTAAAAGTCAGCAGAAGCATCCAGCTCTATATGCAGACAGCCTTGGGGCTGGTGAAGATCCTGCTCCCCCATCCACCAGTTTTCATGGAAGGTTAATTTTCAGGCTATATAAGCTTCTTTTTCTTTAGCTGGTCTCTGGAATAGAGCAGACATAGTCCACTTAAAATCTTTCCCCTGACTCAACAATACAGCCAGGACAAAATTCACCCCCATGGTGGAGTTCCCAAGCATGAACAAGTGAAGGAGAAATGAAAACAATACTTTCAGAGTCTCTTAAATAAATCAAACCCATTTTGGGTGAAGTTGCCAACATATGATCCCTATGTGGTGTCTGAGTCTGACATAACAGAGGAAGAGGTGAGAAACAGTCCAGATAATGAAGAATAGTGAGGAAGCAAGACCTGATGAAGTGATGGTGGATAATATCATTGTGAAAGTCTTGGGCAAGAGGGCATAAAATGAATGAGCAGAGTGATTGAAGCCATAAGGCAAAATAAGAGAATTCCCGAAGATGGATACAAGTCTATCTCAGTCCCAGTACATAAGAAAGGAAGCACTCATGAATGCAGAAACTGTTGATAGATAAACATACTGTAGCATGGGATGAAGATACTGGAACACCTCTTAGGTGCTATGATTAGGAAAAGAGTAGAACCCCTTCTCGAACAAGAACAATTTGGCTTTAGGAAAGGACAAGGAATCACAGATACCATATATAGAATTCAGGAAGTGATAAGAAGTGACTAAAGTACCAAGAGGATAGCTTCTGCACTTTTATAGATCTAGAAAAGACATATGATAAAGTGGACAGGAGGATGCTCACACCTCTGCGCTCCTTCTTAACAGACAGATAGAGGGGAAGAACGGTGGGTCATGAAATGGACACGTATAACACAACTTGAAGAACAACAGTTATAGAAGAGGTCAGTAACTTTTTTTAATTTCTGAGTGATTGGACATGTCCATTCCACTTCAGGTGACTCTCAAACAGTTCAATGCAGGGTTTCGGAGTTAACCTAACCCATGACTGTAGAACCAAGGTGAATGTTTTGCACATCTCTTGAGGCATTAACCATGGAGAATACAGGTTGTGAGATGGAGAGTGAAAGGGTTGGGATGTAACATCTGACTGTGGTCTTGAGAGATCAGATCAGGGACTTAAGGTCATGTTAAAGGAGCCCTGGCAGAGAGGTTCAGCAGACTAGACAACAAATACTGGTGAGGCCAAACTAGTGCTATGAAGAACATACAAGCATGATACTCATGGAGTTTGAATAACAACTCAGAAAGGAAAGAAATAGGAAGGTAGACAGGCAGCAGCTTGTCTCTCCAAGGGAGTAGGAAAGCATCCATCAGGGAGCCCTAACTGTAACCAGCGCTGTAATAAAAGAGATGCCATTTTCTGACGAGATGAGAAGCAAATAGGTCTATGCAAAGAACCGTCCTGCTGGGCCTGAAAAATGATTGTCATGACATCTGGTCTGACTGACCACTCATGATCTCTGCTGAATGAACTGTTCAGGCAATCTCCCAAAGTGTTCTGAATACTGGTAAGGTAGAAGGTTTTGATATGTATTGCACTGATGATTTAAAACCCCAAAGATATATTGCTCCTTGATAGATTTACTTGGACAGCTAAGTCTTGATGTGACCAAAGCCCTTGAGTTCATAAGGGAGCTCCCCAACCTAGAGAACAAGCATTTGTAACCAGAGTCATTGTGGGCAAAGGAGAGGCAAAAGGAACTCCCATGCACATGTTGACAGGATCTATCCACCAGTCCACGAAATTAAGACTCCTGCAAGTAAACTGATCAGCATGCCCAATGGGAGATGAGACAGGGCATTCACTGCCTTCAACCAGCCCTGAAACTTTCTGAGATGAAGTTGGGCATACAGAACCCTGTATGTGAAGGAGTCATAGTAGCCTGAGGCAATTCCTTATAGTTTTGCGCAGAAGGGCTTTGAGATCTATAGAAATGTGTAATATTGGCTGGAACCTAGCTTGTGGCAGGAATGCTTGTGTGCTGAATCCATGATTGCCCCTATGTATTCTATTCACTGAACAAGGAAGAAGATTGACTTTTCTCATTGATCAACAGGCCAGAACATTGAAGAGGGATTGGATCCGGGTTAAACTGACTTCCACTTGGAGCATGGAGCAACCTCGTACCCAGCCAGGTGTGTAGATAAGAAAATAGTTGCATATATGCTCTCCTTAGGATTAGAGTTACCCCCACCAAGCATTTTGTAAATTTGCACAGAGCTGCAGACAGGCCAAAGGTCAGGACTGTACATTGATAATGGATATTGTTGACCAGTAATCTCAGGAACTTCCTGTGGCTTTGATGGATAACTATATGAAAATATGCATGCTTCAAGTCGAGGGCAGAATACCAGTTACCAGGATAAACGGAGGTAAGATGAAAGCTAGGGAGATCAAGCAAACTTTATTTTCCTTATATATTTGTTCAAATTCTGCTTGTCTAGGATGGGTTTGAGACCTCCATTTGCCCTTGTGAATCAAGATGTAATGTGAACAGAAACTTCCCAGAGTTTCTGAGGGGAAACGTGTTTGGCAGCTCCCAAACAGAAAAGAGACTGTACCTGTCTTTATCCTTTGGGGTAGAAAAAGGTCATCCCTGAGATGCTCTTTCATTCACTGCTGAGATAACTAAGAAACCTTGTGAAGGACAGGTATACAATGTTCATATCCTTGAGAAAGTGCATGGTGCCTTTTCTCAGTTCTTTTAGCAGTCAGAGAAAAGAAGATGTCATTTGATACAAAGATTTGTAGGCTTTACAATGGCCTTGTTTGCAGGTAGTCCTATTTTGGAAGGTCCTGATGAACCCAGTGTGTCCACCAGCCTATGGGAACTCTCCTGAACCAGGTCAATCCAAATATCAAGAGATATAGCTACTCTCCTTACTAACTCCTGGTATGTCCTGTAGTCATCCTGAACAGGGGAAGAATCCCCAGACACCACAATTTCATCAGGTGATGAGGAGGAGTGCAAATGAAACTGAATTTGAGCCTCCTGCATTAAGGTGAATTGAGGTTCTAAAATCTGAGGTTCTTGAGGTTCCTGCTCAGAATTGGCCTCAGTATTGGGGATAATATCTTGGGACTCATGATGGGAACTAGCCTGGTGTCTGTTAGGAATTCTATATGAAGGAGGATCAGGAAGAATCTGGAAGTGGGAGACAAGCCCTATGAAAGCCATAGGTAAAGCATAGGTCCCCAGCCATGACTGTGCCAAGATATGTATCTCCGGATCATCTCAAGAAATCTGACAGGTACCAGGAGTGGAATTCTCATTACAAAGGTGAGTGTCATCTATCTTGGGAGTTTGGTTATATAGGAACCTACCTCAGACTCCAAGGAGGACCCTGAGTCACCTGACCATGGAGGTGCTGTACCAGTTGGTGCAAAGGTCCAGTAGCAACTCTTTGGAGATTCATTTCCCAGGACAGCATGCTGGCTTTACCTCTGGACTGCACCAGGTAAGGAAGCGCTTGGTGCTCTGAAGAGCTAGCCAACTACAGTACTGAGGGCTGAACTTGTCTCAGAGGTAAGTCCTTAGCCAGGGCCTCAGGATCAACTGGTACCAGCCAGCATGTCTCCTGAACAATCAGAGAATTGAATACTAAGAGGCAGAGCAGGTCCCTTGATGCTGCATAGGATTCTGGCTTTGTCAGTACTGAGAGATTTCCCTGATACTGCTGTTGATGCACAGAAGGACTTGACACTATGGATTTGACCTTTTAGAAGAGCATGGGTCCATGAGGAATGATATTCCAATCTTCTGTGCTTCTTCCTTGGCACCAGGGAAGGGGATCAGTAATGACTATCTAATGCAATGTCTGGAGGGGTAGTCCTAATTGAGGTAGAAGTACTTGGTGTTTGCCACAGCAGGAAGATTCAAAGTGTATACTCAGGGCAGCTGCCATGAGGATATGACACAGTCTCACCTCTCTTCTTTGTTCAGACTTTGAAGTCCCTGAAGATCTGTCAGTGGTCTTGAACATGACCCAAACTGAGGCATTTTAGGCACCTAGAATGAGAGTCACTCACTGGCATAGATTTTTTGCAGCTGGCACAAGGCTTAAACCCAGAGACTGAGGCAAATCTCAGTACGAAGCAACAGTATCCTTTGTATATGGATCCGATGTCCAAAGGCAAAAGAACAAAATAACAAAAACAAAATAAACCTACATTAACTTATATGATCATATATGACAAACTGACTATTGGCAGAAGAAAGATAATCCCGCTGCAGGAGAAAAAACTTGCAGTAACAGCTGTGACTTGTGACTCTGTGACTACCGATCACAGTCGATAAGAAGGAACTGAGGGGGATCCACGGTGGCTCTGCTCTTTTAACAGCAGTGTGAGACTGCTGAGGATGCATATACCACTGAGAGGGGTACCACGTAGGGAAAAAACTGTGACTCTCGTGCACCGGGTGAGCAGACTGCTGAAGTGGGAGGACATGTGCTATCACATGAAGAAGAAACCCTGTTCAATCCCTTTTCCTCATCAGGCAGACTGGGCAACTGAACAGCAGTCTCCCATATTCAACATGAATACCCTAATCAGTGGGCTAATGGCTATAAGGGAGGTTGTCTTTCTCCTTCTCACCTCCACTGCCCCCAAACCCCCAACCATCTTGGATGGAGTCAGACAGGCACCTAAGCCGTTCATGCAAAAACAGCTAACAGTAGGAGAGGAATTGCAAGCAGAGATAGGTGCCTGCCTGCAACCCAGACTTAAGTTCATATCTCCAGGAGAGGGGCAGGGCTTAGCCCCCACCTCTGTCCTCCACAGCTACCATTGGCTAGTTTAGGCAGCTTTCCACCTAGTATGCAGCATGCTGGACTTTGTGGATACCATTCTGAGGTGCCTATCTCTCCCTGTGTATTATATAGGGAACACAGGCACCTAAACCAGGGCTGGAGGATCCCACCGACTTTCAAGGAACCTACACTTAGGCACATGCATAACATAAGCTTACTGAATTCAATGGGACTACTACAGGAGTAAAGCTAAGCATGTTTTTATGGGTGAGATTTTCAAAAGTGCTTTAACAGAGTTAGGTTCCCAATTCTCTTTGGCATTCAATTCCCTTAGGTGCTATTGAAGATCCCAAGCTATGTGTTGGAAGGGTCAAGGCCTTAGTCATTTATCAAAATGGAATCTGGTTTTGATGTAGCTGCTTCCTATTGCAAAAGCCCTTCATGAATGGGGCCTTGAATGTAAAAAAAAATTAATATGGTTTATAGCAGTAATCCTCTTAAATACTTGAGGCTTTGCCAGCTTTTAACTAACAAGCACAGTTATTAACGGCTCCAGTCCTACAACACTCAAGGATTATTGTCTAGGTCTGCTGACAATGCATTGCTAGTGACCAGTTTGTAAAATGCAATCTGTTATTGTATATCACAACCTTAAGCTTAAAACTTCTGGAAGAATGAAAATTTGCCTCTCAAACCAACCCCACATTTTTTAATAAACAGTATTGTATCATTCTTTTTATGTGTGATTAAAGGTTATGATTATTACCAGTGTAAGTTATCTGGCAGCATTTTTTTAGTTTGTGGTTTGATCAAGTAAACTTGAAAAGAACATCAATGATAAAAAAAAAATATATCTTTACCTTTAGCTATAAAAAAGGGACAGATCTGTCACAAGGCTGTCTCCCTTCTCCTAGTTCTTAATATGGAATTTCTGAGAAGTGTACAGATTTGCCTTAATTATTTATTCATTTCATTGAAACCATCTTCATCTGCTTTAAATTTCTAATAAGTCTATTTAAATAAAGAGAATCCTATTTGAATGTTGATTTTACATTTAAAAATCCTGAAGGTGTCTGCATTCAGACAGTGGAATCATGTAGTATGTTCTTTTCTGGTGTTACATCCCTTGTTAAAAATTCACGGTATTGTATAGCAATGATCTTAAAAGACTATCAACAATAGTGGGTCTGGTTTTTAAACTTTCATTGTTAAAGTTAGGCATCTAAATTTCTATTTAAGTGACTAAGTCTGCAGTTTGGTTACCAAGTCAGTTATTAGGTGCCTACGCCTGGTTCCTGCCTACAGATTTAGGACAGTTGGCACCAAAGCTTGGAAATTGGGATTAGTGTGTCTACAATGTTTGGGGCCAATCCTGGGAAATAGTGACATAGGATCAGACCATAATCTTCACTTTCATGAGCACAGAGGAATAAAATCTGGTGGATATGGGGTAGAGGGCATGATATGAATATTTCCCCCATAGCAGTTTCCCCCTCCTCTCCAGACTCAATGGAAGCTTCCTCAATGATGTTCCACAGGTACGGGACTTACAGATGCAGACGTTAGAGGCTAAGATAAACCTCATTGTAATAGGTATGTGTAACCACCATCCTTCCTGGGTATTGTTTGAGAGAGAGAGAGAGAGAGAGAGAGAGAGAGAGAGAGAGTAGGAGACAAGAAGAGAAGTACAGAGAAACATTCTGGCACAGCCTGGACTAGAACAGTGTGGTTCTGGCTACAAGAGGTTTGGGGTTCATTTTGTGTTCAGGGAACCAGGACTTTGAAAATTCATTGTAAATAAACGAGATTGTATCAAGGGTACCTGACTTCATCATCAATTTCTCCTCCTAACTGGAAACCCTGCAGTTCTGGTTAGTTGTGTAGAATCATAGAATATCAGGATTGGAAGGGACCTCAGGAGGTCATCAAGTCCAACCCCCTGCTCAAAGCAGGACCAATCCCCCACTAAATCATTGCAGCCAGGGCTTTGTCACGCCTGACCTTAAAAACCTCTAAGGAAGGAGATTCCACCACCTCCCTAGGTAACCCATTCCAGTGCTTCACCACCCTCCTAGTGAAATAGTGTTTCCTAATATCCAACCTAAACCTCCCCCACTGCAACTTGAGTCCATTACTTCTTGTTCTGTAACCCACACGCCTCCTGAGTGTGGTACTCTGTCACTGAGACCACTTAGAAGTTAAGGGCAAGGTGGCTTTTAGCTCATGCAGTAGAGGCTCATGCATTTAGCTCCAGAGGTCCCAGATTTGATCCTGCCCGACGACGACCGGGGTCCATTGGTGTTACAGTCGCTCAGGCCTAAAATGGGTAACAGATAATATAATGCATTGTGTACATATAATTAATCATTGTCCTCTTTGAAAACTGTCATCATTAGCTAAAATACATTTTCCCAACATGAGGTGAAATCCTGGCCCCACTGGGGTCAATGGAGAATTTTGCCATTGACTTCAGTAAGATAGGATATCACGACTGTGTGCAAATCCCTCACCATGAGGTGTTTCAGTGTCAGCTGCAGTCAAGGACACCAGGAATGCCTTGCTCTTTAATGCATGTAGTTTGGGGCAAGCTGAAACACAGGACATCTGTAGGGATAACAACAGTTTACTGTGGATCTCCTGAGATTGGTAAATTTTGACGATCAAATTTCATTATTAGTTTTGCAAGACACAAAATTCAATTTCCTAAGGGAATGCTTAGGTAACCTCCTTTATTAGGGCTAATCTCTATTTTAAAGATATCCACAATATACAGCAAATTGTGATTTAGCTTAAAACATTCTATTGTGACACACTGTACCATTTGCTATTTTAAGAACACATCTGTGCAAATTGTTCTCAGAGTCATGATGATGGGAAAAAAGAAAGAATCAATATGGCAACTTCTGAAAGATATTTTAAATTAAAATATTGGCTTGACAAGAACAATAAAAAAGTGGTGGTAGTAGATGGGGTGGGAGGGAGGAAGGAGAGGAATTCCACATGGACAACAAAAGCCCCAAATGGATGCCTGTGAAATCTTTCCATTCCAGCATACTTTACCAGCAAGGGGGGCTTTGTTCTTTGCTTCACAGATGGTAACAGAAAGAGAACTGAAGGCTCTGCAAGACATTTCACAGAGACACTTTTGACAGGTGATCAAATCATCGAACACTTCTCCCTGCAAAACAATGTTCAGATGTAGTCTAAGCATACACCCTCTGACAGCACGAACATACTTTCCTCTGTGTTGACATTCATTTTAATAATAGCAAATGCAAGCAGAATTTTTGGCTATATATATATATATATATGTTTACGATGCAGAACTCTCATCATTTAATGTGTTTCTTGTCTTGAGAATAATGCTTTTAATAGGAAACCTTTTAACTTTTGATATCATGTGAAAAAGTAATATGTAGAATGTGGAAACACTATACAGGCTGTTTAAGAGGTAAATGGTCCTATTCAGTATGGGATTATACATGATGGTGCAGATGCTAGTAATGGTGTTAACATGATGGCTTCCTACTAAATCATGTCCTTGATATTTGGAGCAAAACACATAAATAACATTTCAAGGCTCCTGTCACTCAGAAGCACATTTCTGCAGCATATAAGCACATCTGTCACTCTGCGATGTACACAGAATTTTTAAAAATGTAAACTAAATACACTGATACTAAACTGGGAGGAGTGGTAGATACGCTGGAGGGCAGGGATAGGATACAGAGGGACCTAGACAAATTGGAGGATTGGGCCAAAAGAAATCTGATGAGGTTCAATAAGGATAAGTGCTGGGTCCTGCACTTAGGACGGAAGAACCCAATGCACAGCTACAGACTAGGGACCGAATGGCTAGGCAGCAGTTCTGCGGAAAAGGACCTAGGGGTGACAGTGGACGAGAAGCTGGATATGAGTCAGCAGTGTGCCCTTGTTGCCAGGAAGGCCAATGACATTTTGGGATGTATAAGTAGGGGCATAGCGAGCAGATCGAGAGACGTGATCGTTCCCCTCTATTCGACATTGGTGAGGCCTCATCTGGAGTACTGTGACCAGTTTTGGGCCCCACACTACAAGAAGGATGTGGATAAATTGGAGAGAGTCCAGAGAAGGGCAACAAAAATGATTAGGGGTCTGGAACACATAACTTATGAGGAGAGGCTGAGGGAACTGGGATTGTTTAGTCTGCAGAAGAGAAGAATGAGGGGGGATTTGATAGCTGCTTTCAACTACCTGAGAGGTGGTTCCGAAGAGGATGGTTCTAGACTATTCTCAGTGGTAGAAGAGGACAGGACAAGGAGTAATAGTCTCAAGTTGCAATGGGGAGGTTTAGGTTGGATATTAGGAAAAACGTTTTCACTAGGAGGGTGGTGAAACACTGGAATGCGTTACCTAGGGAGGTGGTAGAATCTCCTTCCTTAGAAGTTTTTAAGGTCAGGCTTGACAAAGCCCTGGCTGGGATGATTTAATTGGGGATTGGTCCTGCTTTGAACAGGGGGTTGGACTAGATGACCTCCTGAGGTCCCTTCCAACCGTGATATTCTATGATTCTATGAAACAACATGATCATTTTTAACTCCACATTGTCCAAAAATGTCTCAGGAAGACTTCAATATTTCATAAAAATTGTAATCATAATCATAGTTCAAAGAAATAAATTGCTAGGAAAAACTTCCCTCTAATTCTGGCCTAGATTTGATACTCAGCTTCATCTGACGGCTAATATGAAACATTATGAGTGTCAGATAACCTATCCTACATATTCCAAGTTCTACTTCCCTAAACTTATAGACACTATTAGTGACAAATCTGTTAACATGATCAGTTAACCAATAGCTACTTTTTGTGCAGTACTGAAAAGTTAACAACATAATTTTAGCTGTTTACCTTTTATTATTCATAAATTCCAGTGCCAGCCGGGATCATTGTGATCATCTAGCCTGACCTCCTGTATAATACAGCCATATAATTTTCCCCGTATAATTCTTATGGTATATCTTTTAGGAAAAGATCCAATCTTGAGTTAAAAATTGCCAGTCATGGATAATCCACCAAGACCCTTAATAATTTTTTTCCAGTGATTAATTGCTCTGTTAAAAATGTGTGCCTTGTTTCCAGTCTGAATTTGTCCAGCTTCAATTTCTAGCCATTGGATCGTGCTATACTTTCTCTGTTAGAGAGCACTATCAAATATTTCTTCCCCATGTAGACACTGTAACCAAGTCATTCCTCGAATTTCTCTTTCTTAAGCTAAAAAGACTGATCTTCATGAGTCTATCACTAAAAGCAGAGCCCCTGGAATTCTTTTAATTTTTTAAATAATTTTTCATTTTATTTTTCAGGGATTTTGTGTTATTCTGTTTTATCCCTGGAAGTGCTTGGGTCCTGGAGATCCTGAGGATGGGGGGAGTTCACAGCAAGCCTTCCTTGTAGCTCCAAGTGGTGGCTTCTGTTCCATGGGGCTGTGCCCAGTTTCCTACTTGGTACATTGCTTACCACTTAGCTTTAGTCTATCCTGATAGAGGGGCTGCCAGGTCAGATTTCAATGAATGGCACTGACAACTGAAAATTTCACCCTTTAAGTACATTTCAAAATAATTTTGCTTATGAAAAGTCAAAAAGTATACAATATTTTTAAGCAGGAATTTTCTACTTTTGCAAAGATATTTTCAGGAGTCATATATGTTTTTCTGGGGAGAAGAACCCACATCTAATTGCTCAGCTGTGATTAGTGCTGATGATGATTCTCGGTGTGGAGTACTGCTCATTTGTGCTGAATCGAACCCTGCAGTTTTCAATATGCTTCACATAAAAGTGCACGAGAAAACTGGTCCCTAATACCAGTAAAAAGGCATCTTTATAGTTATATTTAATTCAGAAGATAATAGGACTGTTAAATATACAGATGTGAACTTTCAGTCTTAATATTCAAATGCCAAGGCTAGTTCAAGAAGCAATTTTACATGTACATCCAGCAGGAAACTCGCAATATATATATAGCACCCTTTAGTTAGTGAGAAATGAATTTAACTCCTAATTCTGCTAACAATTTCTAATAAATAGGGAAGAGAAACACAACTGCTCATTTTAACAATGGTGAACTGAAACTACGGTATTGGGAATGAGCAGTACTAGATTAATTCTAGTTAAAGTGATGCTTTCATTTCATTTCATTTCATTTGAGTAATTTTTCCTTCAGTTATATTTTTCAATCCACAGTTTAAAGAAAATGTTAGCTTTTCCAGGCAGGCACACTAGCGTCCAAATCCTCTTTATCATACTTCTGTGAGTAGTCGCATTCATTGCAGGGACAATACTTGTGTGTCTAAGATGGGTACATGATGTGATATCAAACTTGCATCCAATCATTTACAAATCTTCATGAGCGTAATACAAATGTGCAGTACCTAGTAGCCTTTTTTTTTAATGCTTTTCTATTCTGCTTCACTGTACTTCTATATTTTAGCACAATGTATTGCTGTAAGTGTTAAGAAGAGTCATTTTAATAATGGGGTTTATACTCAGCTATGGCCAAGGAGCAACCACAGCACAAGTTATGGGTTTATTGTGCAAAGGTGGTGTATAGCTCACCTTTCTACTGCCCCAAACCTGGGCCTGCTATGTGTAGAGTAGTCCCCGGGTGTAACGACTGCTATAACTTATTTCAGATGCTAACTGCTCCAAAGGGGCAAGATGGTAGTTAAACATCAGCACAGTGTAGCCGTGTTCTGACCATTCCCCCTTTGTTCAGGCCACATTTCCCTGTGTAGGCAGCAGTGATGAGATTTGGTGGAGAAGTTTCTATCCTGGCCCTGTGTCTTCAGTGGATTCCCCTTGGACTAGGATGAATCACCCAGCTCAGATACGTTGGGTTCCTGGCCAGAATCCACCAGTGTTTCAGCACAAAGCATTAAGCACAGCTCAGGATCTCAACCAATATTACTTAGCATATTGCTGCCTTTGCTACTTGTCTGAGAAACAGTGACACATATTCAGCATTGACATATGTATGTAGGAAAGGTGTGTGGTGCCTGCTGTGTTTGTGAGAGAAGCATAAAGTCCTAATTTAGGTCTTCCTTTTTGTACTATTTTGTGAGGGAGACTCCTTTACCTGCTGAGGCAGGAATATGTCATTGTCAATGGCAATGTACTGTGTGGGCTTTCTGGTATAAGAAGTGTCCCATAACTTGGTGTTATGTGTTGCTGTTAAATGGTTTCTGATAGGAGTTATGGCCCTTAACCAACCTCGCTCCCTTTTAAAAGTAGTTTTAATGTCTGGGTTGCTAATGTGATAACAGTTTGCAGATATCGGGAAGTTATTGAAAAAGGGGCAAGGATGCACTTCCGCCAAATTCCACCAACCTCCCTGATCGTGTGTGGGGATATTGAGGGAGTAGGGATATTTGAGGTGGGAGAAAAAGGGAAACAGTACAGTGAGGAGGTTAGAGGTGGCGAGACAGTCTGTACTCCCTATCTCCATCAAAATGCATTCCTGGAGACCCAGAGACAGTAAAGTTCCGCATCTGCTCCTCAGGGCCAGCCATGGCTCCTCAGCAGAGGGGGCTGAAAAATGAAGTTTGTCACGAAAAATTTCATATAAAATGTGTGCCTTTTGTCATTAAAAGAAATTGATATTTGAAATTTTTCAACCAGCTCCACTAGGCAGAGAGGAAAAGTCTCTCTGGAGGTCACAAAACTTTAACAGAAAATTAACCCCCCCCAGTGCTCAGGTTTGTCGTCCCTCAACCCCAGGCACTCCTTCCCTGATGGAAACAGGGCTTTCAACATAGAACTGTGGGTCCCAAATGTTACTGGCCCACCCACCACCTTCTTAAACAATTGTTGTGAAGTGAATGGATGAAATATCAATGCCACTTATCACCAGCAGGTGTCAATATAATGATATATGATGGAATTTCTGGGTTTTGTGTTTTCCTTTTTAAAAACCTAGTAAATTACACACATACAAACTACGTTAAAAGAACATTTGTGAGGTTGCCAACTCAAGCACTCAAAATTTAGGAAATGCCAAAATTAAGGTTGCCTGTGCATCTTTAATTTGACTTCTGTGTGCATATTCAATATGACATAATCTTTAATTACATGATTACATATTAGGTTTTCTCTTCGGTTTCATGATTAAGGGAGTTGAATGGAACCCTGGAGAGTTGAATTTTGTCTCAATATCTTTCACAGAATTCCTATATATATTACGGACCATGAAATCTGGTCTCCCCCAATGAAATCTGGTCTTTTGTGTGTTTTTACCCTATAGTGTACAGATTTCACAGGGGAGACCAGAGTTTCTCAAATTGGGAGTCCTGACCCAAAAGGGAGTTGCAGGGGGGTCATGAGGTTATTTTAGGAGGCTTGCAGTAATGCCACCCTTACTTCTGCGCTGCCTTGAAAGCACCCAGCTCTGAAAGCAGCACCTCGCCAGCAGCAGCGCAGAAGTAAGGGTGTCAAATCATACCATGCCACCCTTACTTCCGCATTGCTGCCTTCAGAGCTGGGTGGCTGGAGAGTGGTGGTTGCTGACTGAGGGCCCAGCTCTGCAGGCAGTAGAGCAGAAGTAAGGGTGGCAATACCATACCATGCCATCCTTACTTCTGTACTGCTGCTGGCCGCAGCTCTGCCTTCAGAACTGGGCTCCCGGCCAGCAGCCGCAGCTCTCCAGCTGCCCAGCTCTAAGGCAGCGCCGCCACCAGCAGCAGCGCAGAAGTATGGGTAGCAGCACTGCACACCCTCCCTACAATACCCCCCCACTCCTTTTGGGTCAGGACCCCTATAATTACAGCACCGTGAAATTTCAGCTATAAATCACTGAAATAATGAAATTTATGATTTTTAAAATCCTATGACCGTGAAATTGACCAAAATGGACCATGAATTTGGTAGGGCCATACCTATATGGTGATAGACAAGTCACTTAAACCAACACTTTCATAGCTGATCACTGCAAGTTTCTCATTTGGGGTCTGATGTGCAGACTCCACAAACCTGATTTGCCAATGTCACAGATGCTTCTGAACTTAATGGGAACTTAATTGGAACATATAGGGCTATATGATGATCAGTATTCTGAAATATCAGGACCTTGGTGTCTTCAATTGGGCATCCAGAATTAATGGATATTTTACCTTAATTTCTCTGAGCCTAAGTTCCCAGGATCATCTGATCTCACAGGAGTTGTGAAAATAAATAAATAAATAAATAAATAAATAAATATTTGTAACTTATTCAGATACTATGGTGATGAGCTTCATAAAAAAGCCCACAAAGACATTAATTCTGTCTTCAGAATAAGGATTACATAGTGTGCAGTAAATAAAGCATGGGACAATTAAGAGAAAACAAAATATTGAATAGATGAATGATGTTGGGGTCCAGTGGAAAAAAGAGCATGTGATCCTGTAATTGAAGAGTATTATAATGCATCTGCACAATTGGGCCAACCTTAATTCTGGCATTTCCTAATTTATGAGTGCAACCTTAATAAATGGTCTTTTAAAAGTGTATGTGTGCAATAAAAGATGTAATGTTGTTGAGCCTTTCATTTAATGTAATGAGTTTAGTGTTGTTAAAATCAGCATATTGAATATTCCAATTTGGTGATTAATTTGTTGATATTAGCATCCAGTGCTGCTGCATAATAATTCTATATAAAACTGAGATGCTGGTGAAGTCAGTCAGTGTCCACATGATAATATACTGTTAACTACAACAATTTCTCATGTTTTCTAGCTTATCTGGAGACATATTGTGATACCCTTACTGGCATTCAGTAGAAGCTTACTCCAGGTGAAGCCACACTGATGTCACTTCATGGACTAAGCTGCTGCCAAGCTACTGTCCAACAGCATCACAGCCCGACTTTTACTTAGCCAGGGAGTTTCAGACCCTATTTGTGGTATTTGTAGTGTAACATTAATACTTTTATTCCCCGGGAGAGTTTGAGCCCCTCAGTTACAACATTGTTTTCTCCCGAGATTTGATATTTGATGCGGGGGAGTGTTTTATTAGAATGGTATCACTGATGCATTCTTAAGAGACATGGTCTCAGATGTAGTAATCTCAGTTAGATGAAACACAATCCCCTCCCCCAGCCTCAATATGCTTTCTGTCCTTCTCTAGTGGCTGACCCTGCACAGCTTTTGCAGTAGACTCCCATGCTTTTAAACCTAGAGGTCACCGGCTCAATCCCTGCTTCCTGCAAACCACCCAGCGACATTGCATTACAATTTGTGGCCCATGGGCTTGTAACATGGTACTTCTAGTTTGGTTGACAGAAGGGGAAACTGATCCCAGGACCTCTGGTTCTAAAAGCATGACTAGAGCTGCACAATTGTTTTGTTTGTTTTTTGTTTGGGTGTCAAAGTGAAAAATCAAAAAAAGTAAATTCAGTTTCTCTTTCATTGAAATATTTTTGTTTTTCTTTTCTTTTCTTTTTTTTTCATTTTAGGTATTTTCACACTTTTTTGTTTTTTTTTATTTGTAAATGTAGTTCCATTCCTAAATGAAACTTAGTTTTGAAAATAAAAGTTGAACCAAAATGTTTAGAAATGGTTTTATTTTGGCAATAGCTGAAACAAACTATTTTGATGTTTTTGAAAAAAAATCCCAACTTTTCTTTTTTTGGCCAACGTTATTTTGATGAACAATTCTTTTAAAAAAATGTACCCAGCTCTAAGAATAAGCTTTTACTACTTGAGCTAAAACACTCATTTTTTTTTCTAAGCCAAGGTTTTAAGAAACTTTTAAGGTTTTAAGGTTTTCAGCAACTCCAGGCCCAGGTAAAACAGGGGGATAGACAGCAGCTCTGCATAAATATGAGTTCTATAGAGAATACGCAGCAGTTGTATCTATGAATGTTTATGTTGGAACTCACAACTCACCTTGGTTTCGTCATTGAAAATCTCTTTCACTCAGCCACTACTAACAAGCATAGTAGAATCTTTCATACCATTCATGTATCTTAATGAACCACAATGAGGGAACGAGATGAATGGACTACTTGGAAAATTACAAAATGTTCAGTCCAAATGCAGTATGGAGCCCATCGAGGCACATAATGTGCCCTTACCTTCCCAGCATCCATGCTTCTTGCAATATGTAAATGGCCTTATGTGTCACAGAAGTGGGGTTTCCTTTTACTTCTTACAGATTATAGACCAATTACATGGATAAAGCAACTACTTCAGAAAACTTGGTTTCTATTGGAATATTTGAATGTGTCATGTTTGAGTGCACTGGATGAACACATTTATGTACTCATCCCAGTACTTGGACTGTCAACCAGCTGTGAAGAAACCAAGGTATTCCAGTTGTATTTTGCCACACAATTATTGTGGCATATCTAATCTAAAGTACAGCTTCAGCAAGTAGCCACTGGCACCTGTACATTTTAAAAAAAATATTAATGGTAATGTCTGAAAGCAGAAGTTGGGTAGTATCTTTTTCACCATGGGATGTACTAAGATAAGGAGCAGCAGCCTAAAATTTAATCTGCTTCATAGCCTATGAAAAGAGGTTGATGAATAGATTTATTTTGCTCTTTGTGAATCCATGATGGAGCTGTTCATCCAAAGAAAGAGAGAGAAATAAACAGAAACAGCACAGTGAATGATTTCAAATCTGACTTTCTAGTTGGTGCTCAAATGGTGTCCCTCAGAATATACCAATATAGTCCGTTCTTTCCTATATTGATGTTAAAGTGTGTTAGAAAAAACAAACATTGGCCTTCTTACATCTATGTGAGTTGATTCTAAAGAAACAGCCTGCCTTTTTTAAATGGTCAATTAAGCACTTATGATTTCAGAACCAAAGAACTGCAGCATTTCTTATAGAAGATACTTAAGGTTTAGCATGACATATAAATCAGCAAACATATTTTAGAACAAGCAAATGGCTAGACATTAGTAATAAGCAGACTGAAAAAATTATGAAAACAATTAAAAATATTTATAGACTATGTTTCATGAAACCAAAATAATACTCATTTTTTCAGGAGATGACTATTTACTGTAAATAATACAGTTAATGCCATACATTCATCATATCCCACATTAATTAGTTTTTTTCTCCCTATTAGAATCTATGAAGCAGTTTTAAGTAGCAATGTCAACAACAGCTAACATGATTAAAACTGCATTCCTATTAAGAATTTTATCTCTGCTTGTATTAATGTTTATTTTAAAATGCTTCTGTGTTGTGGAACCATCTGTTTCTTGCTTGTTATAGTACCTAAGTTTTACAATCATAGGACCCCGGGGAGAGTTTCACCTTTTTTTTTGTGCTATAACAGGCATTCAACAGTTCATTCAGAATAAATATTTTGTCTGAAGTTTGGAAGTTGTATCTAAGAGGAAAATGTTCCTAAACTTTTAAAACTGAAACCTCTCAACAAATGTTCTAATTGTGTTATTATCCTTGCTGGCTGTAAGTTTGACTGAATAACTTTCTTGTAAACATCCCTGGATTTTTATAAGGGAAGGAGGAAAAAAGACACCAGCGTTATCAAAAAGTCACTTTTTTGTATTTATCTAAGAAACCACTCTAGAAATGCAGCTGAGGTGCATTTAAAAATATGACTTTCAAATCTCCTTTTGAAGAGCACAGAAATCAATTAAACAATAAGTATGTTCTCATTTACAAAAGAAATCAATCAGCTGTCATTTTTGATTGATTATTCTGGGATAGAGTGGTGTACAATCTATGAATTTATTACACATTATTCAACTCCCATAAAAACTGCATGTGGATTAAGCATGACAAGTCTCACAGTAAATGGACAAAAAAATTAGTTTCCCTTTTGAAGTCTTGGTTGAAGCATGTGATCATCTGCTCTTGATTTGGTAGGTCATTTCTGGTAAGCACAAAACTATATTACTTTCTAATAAAGGTCAAGGAAATAAGAATTACAAAATATTACATTTTAAAGACATTTTATTATGTACAGAAGGTACATCTGTTTAGTCAATAGGGATTTTTCTGGAGGGGATATTAAACAAGACTGAAAATAATACATATTTTCACCAATATGGGACAAGTGTGAGGATAGGTATAGACACAAATATTTTATATAAAAATGGGAGTTTTGGGAACAAGGAGAATATATGGCCATTTGTATTCAGTATTTGTTAATGTACTGCACACATACTTTAGGAAGGAGCAAATCTGTGTCTTTACTTAGGCAAAATGTCTACTGAAGTCTCAGAAGGAAGGAATAAGGCCTGATATTTGGCATGAAATAGTATAATCTGATTTATAAAACTCTGAAGAAGACTAGAAAATGTCCAAACTAGCTGAACAATTATTGTGTATAAGTAACAAAAAATCCCTACAATATACAAAATCTTTGGTGTATACAAAAATCATTAGGTCTGTATTGTGCAGTGTAATAGGATGTAATTATGAAAAGTCATATCCATACTCATTCCATAAGTAGCAGTGATATCCTCGTGATACTTTATAGAACCATGTGATGAATTGCATTTAGCATGTATTTTAGATCATCTCATCTAATGTCTGCTAATACATTGCCACTGGGACTACTACTAACATTCCCAACCTCTGAGTAGATGCAGTCTATTAAATAAATGAAAGAAATAGCAGTGAAGATTGGGGCACAAAGGGAGTGGTGAAGTAGGATTCACTAGTGGAGGGCAGGTTGATGGAGGTATGTTAAGAAATGACAGCAGAGATGTATGGTATATTGTGGATGGAGGTAAGAAGTGTCAGTTTATATTATAGTTGCAGGCCAGCAGAATTTCATTTGATTAAACACTTTATGAGGTTTGGTCACTGTGGGTCTGGTCTTCTGGTTTCAGTTCTTTTAAGATTTTGTGAACCAAAACCAACACATTCTAGTCACAGCTGTTTGCTTGTAGTTGACAAAAATTCAAATTCTATAGGAAACTGAAGTGAACTGCATGAAAATTGCAAGGTTGTCATGCTTCTCCCTACCTGAAAACCTGCCTTTCTCCTACCAGGCTTCTGGGACCCTCTTATTTTATGCAGTGTTTGGGATGGGGAGGTGCTGCCCAGTAGCCTATTAACCTCTCCTTTGTCTCTGATGTGGTTGCTGGCTGGCTTCTTCCCTTTTTTTCAGGTTGGAAGTGGCTCTTTAACCCACTTCCCTCTACCATGAGTCTTCTCAGGTTTGCCAAAGGTATACCTCATCCCCTTCCACATACACTGAGGATAGATATTCTGCCCAATTAGCAACAATATGACTCAAAGCCTGCAGAAGCTTCCACTGACACTCTTCCAATTATCACTTGCTTCAACAGGAACCTGGAATGCTTCAGACTAGAATCACAGATTCATAGAAATATAGATCTGAATGGAGCCTGAGGAAGTCATCTATCCATTACCCTGCTTTGAGTTAGGACCACCCCCGAGAGATATTTGTCTAACTTTTATTTTAAATCCTCTCATGACAGGGATTCCACTACCGCCCCTAGGTAACCTGTTCCAGTGCTTAAAAAACCTTATTATCAGAAAGATTTCCCAAATATCTAACCTAAATCTCCCTTGCTGTAAACAAAGCCAACTGCTTCCTATCCAACTCTGGACAGAGAGGATTATTGATCTCCATCCTCTCTATAACAGCCTGGTATATATTGGAAGATTGCTATCAGGTGTGTGCTCTACCCTCTCCCTCACCTCAGCCTTCTCTTATTCAGACTAAACATATCCAATTCTTTCAATCTTTCTTCCCTATTTTCTGACCATTCCTCTTGACCCTATCTAATTTGTCCACATGTTTCTTAAAGCGTGGGACCAAAACTGGACGCAGTCGATACCAAGACTAAAAGGATAACCCAGATTTCCACCAATTGGAAAGCATGGAATAGGGAAGAGGACCTACCAGTTATCCTCTGATGGCATCTGACTTGGAGAGGGATGGCAGACCACAGGTCTACCACCCATATGTCCACCAGCCAGAAGACTATTTAAGGCCAGGGTGACAGTTGGAACAGTTAGGAGAAGGGGTAAGTTTGGCGGAGAGAGAACACTGAGGTGAAACTCAGTGAAAGAGAAAACTAGCAAAAAGATATAAGGGCTATAATGTCTCAAGGGCACAGTCCATAATAAGGAATGGTGCATTGCTATACCATCCTAGAAGTGACTTCCCTCTTGCTCTGGTCTATATCATGCCATCTATAACAGCAGCTAGTTCACACTCCTTGTGTAATGACTCAACTCTGATGGCAAGCACAGTATAGGAGTTGAACCAATTCTCCATCCCATTCATATTCTGTATCTCCTCCCCTTCCCCCCCCCCCCCCCGCCTCCCGCCACCTAGCTTTGCTGAGGGGAAAGTACAATGAACCTATATGCAGACCTACAGTTCCAGTTAGTTTGTGCAGGGAAGTAAAGAGATAGTTTGGTATCCATTACTTCACTGTGTGGCCACAACGTCCAGGGCAGACTCTTGCCCTAAGCATGAAGATTGCCAGATATGATTCCAATAAGAATAAAATAAGATGAGTTGATGAGGGACTCATTCAGAAAACAGTGCTGTAAGTACTCTGCACACGGAATTCCCATAGACTTTGGGCCTTCTCTTTTCCTTTTTTCCCAATATGTTTTTCATTGATTCATAGATTCCAAAGTCAGAAGGGACACTTCGTGATCATTTAGTCTGATTTTCAGTATAACACAAGCCATAAAACTTCTCCAAAATAATCCCTAGACCATATCTTTTAGAAAAGCATCCAATCTTGATTTAAATATTGCCAGTGAAGGAGAATCCACTTCAACCTTTGATAAACTGTTTCCATGGTTAATTACCCTCACTATTTAAAAAAATACACATTATTTTCAGTCTGAATTTGTCTAACTTCAACTTTCAGCCATTGGATTGTGTTGCTATACCTTTCTCTGTTACACTGAGAAGCCAATTATTAAATATTTGTTCCTCATGTGGATATTTACAGACTGTAATCAAAATGTCCCTTAACTTTCTCTTTGTTAAGTTAAATAGATTGAGTTCCATCAGTTTATCACTATAAGGCATATTTTCTAATCCAGGGTTTCTCATCCCATAGTTTGCAACCCAAAATTGGGTCACCAGAATGTTTCAAAAGATCGTGGCAGCTCCTATGGCTCTGGTTCCATGAGCTGGCTGGTCTTGGCTCTCCAGTCTGGGCCCTGTGATCTCCAGAGTCAAAGCGCTACTCAGGTTTGGCTCAGCCGTCCCTCTGTCATGATGTCGGGTGGACTGAATAAGACAAAGGTAAGTGAGTGTTGCTGCAAGCTCATGTTCCAGGTCACAATGCCATGCACACACATTTGGTTGGGCAGGGCAAAAACTGAGCAGTTCTCTGAGCCCAAGTGGGGAAATGAGTCCAGATAGCTCCACAGGACCAGATACATAGGAGCCACCATTGCAGGATGAGTATAGACAGGCTCTGCTATCCAAGGACTTCCACCCCAAGGACTCCCTCACACTATTTATTGTGTTGCAACAGGTCATCCCTCTCCTCTCTCCTGGGGGGCAGGGTCCAACCTATTAACTGTGTTACCACAGGCCAGCAACATTTACAAATGGGTCCTGAGTCCAAGAAGGTTGATAATACTGTTCTAATACTTTAATCATTCTTAAAGGGTTTTCTCTGAACCCTCTTCAATTTATTAACATCATTCTTGAAATTCAGACTCCAAAATTGGACACACAATTTCAGCAGCAATTGCACAAAAGCCAAATATGGAAGTAAAATAATCTCTCTACTCCTACTCAAGATTCCCATTTGTGTATCCAAGAACTTTGTTTGTCTTTGTGGCTACATGAACACTGGGAGTTCATGTTCAGCTGATTTTCCACCATGATTCCAAATCTTTTTCAGAGTCACTGCATCCCATGATAAAGTCCCCCATCCTGTAAGTATGGCCTTCATTCTTTGTTTCTAGATTCATACATTTACATTTAGCCATATTAAAACACATATTGTTTTCTTGAACTGACCTTACCAAGTGATCAAGATCGCTCTGTATCAATGTCCTGTCCTCTTCATTATTTACCTCTCCTCCAATTTTTGTGTTACCTTATTAATGCATACCTTATTAATGACAATTATGTTTTCCTCCAGGTTTTTGATAAAAATGTTAAATAGAGTAGGACCAAGAAGCAATCCACACCTACTCAATTGTTTTTCCCCTCAATTATGATGACTTTGATGTACAATTGATGGAAGATATTTGATTAATTTCAGCACAGTTTTAAATATTCTAGTGCAGTAATATTCAATTGTATTCACAAATAATGGATAAAGATGAAGTAGAGGGCTTCACTGCTTACGAAGTTTTACAAACTGTAATAAAAATCTATACTGTCAATCCAAAATGACTTGCAAAATCCAAGGGGAAAGTGAACATGATCTCTTTCCAGTTATTCTACCAGAGACAATATAATTTTGAACTTCATGACAGCTCTATTGCATTTTGTTTCATGAGTTTGTTATGGGTATCTTCAACCAGAAATATTCTTTTCTCAAGACTGCGTGGCCAAGATTTCTCCCATCATCCTTCTATGCCACTATAACTAGAAAAAAGATGCAATACCAAATATAGCATGTAGAAAACAAACAACAATTACATTTTAACAGTAATGAATGAACCTTTAAACATGACAATTAAACTGTTTACATCTCATTCACAGATCATTTACTTAAACCTCCTCAAAACTGCTTGATTTTATTGAGACAAGGGAAAACTCCCAATAAATAATTGTGGTATTAATTTGAGTTGCAGGCAAGCTAATACAAAAATAATAATCAATGTTTTAATGCTTGATTGCACTACCCTTCCTCACACTGAGTAATATTTACCCTGCAAGAAGTCCCATTTAATTGAGTGATACTACTTGAGAAGTAATGTAAGCAACAGTGGCAGTATGGGGCCTCATATAAAGATATTGCTCATACATTTCCTGTGTAAACATAGATTATGTATGTTATAATATTCAAATATTCATACAGAAGAGAGAATACTGGGGGAAACTATAGTCTATCCAGTTATTTTAAAAGTGTACTCACAAAAGGTAAGCATGCCAAAAAAGAGTTAATGCACATTTATAGTAAGTATTTTGAATGTTTTGTTTAGAAAGTATACTATATAGAACAGTTAACTTAAAAGGATCAAGTACATGTGGGAAGGAAGATTAGCAGAGGAGAATGCAACTAAGGAAATGTTTTGCAGATGTACTGCATTTAAATTAATAAAATCTCATTAGGTTTTATGTTTGCCAATAACGGCTGGAAAAGTTACCATACATTGTAGGAACAATTACCCAAATCTTCACTGTCTCATTAGGTTTGTCATACTGTTTTCATTATAATACATTAGAACTTGCAAGTGAGCTTTCAGTAATGACATATTGTTCCAATTCTCCTTTCAACAGGCTCTAAGATATTTTAGTATTTGTATTATAAGCCAGCAGGTGTCTACACTTTGTTTTTTTCTGAATCAGTTTTATACACAGTCCTCCAGACATAGACTGGAATGCAAAAGGGCTTTCAACAACCACATAAAAATGAGTCTGATTAGAGTAAAGCAATACACACTATTTTTTATGTTTTTATGATAAGTCAAGGCAGTAAAAATGTGCACCTTAAGTATATATGTCTATTCCTGTAAGTCCTGTTAGTGAAAGCTGTATTAATGTAGATAAACCATGTGATATATAAAGTTTGCAGATTTGCATAACAAATGGAAGGCATAAAGCTGATTTGAATATCTAAGGCATTATAAACTTCAATGAGAACAACCAACACTGTTTGAGCTTCTAAGGCACTTGCATTTAAATGAGTAAGATTTAAAAATGATATGATTTTAAAAATGCTTTGAAGCTCCTTATTAAAGGTCTTAGGCAGCTCAAGGTTAAAATAAACATTGGATTTAAAATAGAAATCACTCAGCATTGCAATGATGTGTACATTTATAGCTATTTGGTATAAATGTCACATGACCTTCAAAAAACAAACAACTGCTGCATATGCTCTTCCTAAGAAAGTATTTTGATATTCGGAGAGTGATCATTACTAAAGCTGCTAAACATTTTGCATTCAAAATCAGTTTTCAATGGAAAAATAACCATTTTTCTGGAAAAAAATGTGGAAATTTTTCATTTCATTCAAAGATTTCCAATATTTAATGGGGTTTTAGTCCCTTTTCCCTCCATCTAAATGTTTGCCCTTTACAAAAGGGAGAAAAAGAAAAAAGGGAATGAAAGTGGGGAAAATGAACAATTGACATTTTTTACAGAAAATTTTGAGAAAAGCAGACATGGTAGTGTGGGGCATTTTCCATCATTTTAATCCTGTGGTTGCCCTGGTATAAGAGTTGAGAAGGAATAGGAGAGGTATGTCTTTGTAATATGAAATCACTTTACCAGTATGAGTTTTACATCTACACCAACCGACCAATCCATTTTAATTGAGCACACATGGTAGACAATAAGGAATCACCACAATAAACCAGTTTCTTGAAGAATCATTATGTTTAAAGTTGAATCTATGAGTATGATTACGTGCCATATGCTCTGAGACATAACAAACGAGTTAGCAAAATTCCATTCTAATCACTGCAATATTTTTATTATAGATTCATAGATTCAAAAGCCAGAAAGAAACCACTGTGATCATCTAGTCTGACCTCTTCTATAACACAGACCATAGAACTTCCCCAAAATAATTCCTAGACCATATCTTTTAGAAAGACATCCAATCTTGAATTTAAAATTGCCAGTGATGGAGAATCTATCACAATGCTTGGTAAATTATTCCAGTGGTTAAATACTTTGGTGTAAATATATATATGCTTTATTTCAAGTCTGAATTTGTCTATCTTCAGCTTTCAGCCATTGGACTGTGTTATACCTTTTTCTGCTACACTGAAGAGCCAATTACTAAATATTTGTTTCCCATGTGGATACTTATACACTGTGATCAAGTCACCCCTTAACTTTCTCTTTGTTAAGCTAACTAGATTGAGCTCCTTGAGTCTATCATATAAGACATGTTTTTCTAATTCTTTAATCATTCTTTGGCTCTTCTCTGAACACTCTCCAACTTTTCAACGTGTTTCTTGTATTGTGGACATCAGAACTGGATAAAGTATTCCGGCAGCAGTCGCGTCAGTGCCAAATACAGAGATAAAATAACCTCTCTACTTCTACTCAAGATTCCCTTGTTTATGTGTCCAAAGACTGTATGGCCCTTTTGGCCATAAAATGAGACTGGGAAATCATGTTCAGCTGAGCATTCATCACAAGTCCAAATCTTTCTCAGAGTCACTGCTTCCCAGGCTAGAGTCCCCCATCCGGTGAGTATGGCTTACTCTAGATTTGTTAAAACACATATTGTTCGCTTGCATCCAGTATCAAGAAATCCAGATCAATATAAGTGACCAGTTCTCTTCATTATTTACTACTTCCCCAATTTTTGTGTGATGTGCAAACTTTATCATTGATAATTTTGTTTTGTTTAACATTGAAAAAAATAGTGTAGAACCAATGAACCAAACCCTGTGGGATCCCACTAGAAACATTCCCTCTCAATGATGATTCCCTGTTTACAATTACATTTTGAGACCTATCAGTTAGCCAGCTTTTCATCCATTTAATGTGTGCCTATGTATCATCCTTCACTCTAGAAGTCATAGATTTCTTCTTGTGTCCCTTTCTTTCCTTATCAATTTTCTATTTTTACCTTCTGATTTATATTCAACCTTCATCTTCCCCTTTCTTCCATTTGTTATATATCATTTCTTCTTATTTTTAATATCTGCCTTTACTGCACCTTTAAACCAGGTCAGTTTTTTAACCAGTTTAGGAAAGTATGCATAAACATCTAGGAAAGTATGCATAAGCAATGCCCAATTATGATTCACCTTTTTCTGTATAAATTCCTCTTTCCAGCTGATCTGGCTCATAATTGTTTTCAGCTTTGTGATATTGACCCTTTTAAAGCAACAAGTAGATAGATAGATAGATCTTTGCTTGGACTTTATTCTGTTTCTGCATTATAAATGTGATCAGGTAATGATCACTTTTACCTAAGCTACCATTAGTTTTTAGTTCTGTGATCAGTTTCTCTTTTCGTATGAAGGCAAGATCTAACACAGAATTAACTGTAACACTTTTTGAGTTAGAAAAGTATCATGTATAATATTTAGAAATTCCAAGGATATTTGGTACTGACTGCATTAGATTTGTCCCTTTTCTATACCAAACAGAATATCTTAAGGGAAGATAGAAATAGAAGTGTAATACTGTTGGTGAGAAAAAATTACAAAATTTCATCCCAGAGGCAAATATGAGTAATGCTGAAAAAACGTCTTTGACATAGAAAAAATGCAGCCTTTTCAATAAAAGTTCAGTTTAAACAGTTCTCTGCCACTGTTGTACCTCCATTTAAAATATTTATAACTAACTTTACAACACGCATTTCAGTGTAACAGCCGTGTTAGTCTGTATTCGCAAAAAGAAAAGGAGAACAAGGGTATTGATGTAGTAATAAGTACTGTAATGGGGGTGAGGCAAGGGTGGCCATCATGCAGAAGATTAAATGGAGCAGTGTGTTAGTTGTGCAGGTTGTTGTACGGGTGTTGTGAAAAGAAAAGGAGTACTTGTGGCACCCTAGAGACTAACCAATTTATTTGAGCATAAGCTTTCGTGAGCTACAACACCCCCCCCCCCGGGGAGAGAAAACCTTTTGTAGGGATAAACACCCATTTTTTCATGGTTTGTGTGGATAAAAACATCTTCTGTATTTTCCACAGTATGCATCCGATGAAGTGAGCTGTAGCTTACGAAAGCTTATGCTCAAACAAATTGGTTAGTCTCTATAGACTATATTGCAAATATAGTCAGTTGGGCCCTGACTTGGCAAAGCATTTAGGCTTGTGCATAAGTTCATCAACATTCAGGAAAGCTTAAAAATAAGCACTTTTTTTTTTTTCCTGAATCAGAGCCTTATTCAGGGAACAGCAGTGACCTTTATATTTAGGTTGCCGAACACTGTCCACTATAAAATTCTCTGACATTTAGCAGGTGGATAGTTCTGTGATCAGGAAGGTGCTTTTGGCTGGCCTTATAAAAATCTATTCCGATTTGGCCAAATTATAAATTCCTGAAAGCTGTCATCTGCATTTTGTTCACTACAGCTAGTTCCTGGCTTGCTACCAAAATCTAGCAGCAATCTATTAGCACTCGGCATGCACCGCCGTAGCATCTTGTTACGTGAACTAAGCCTCCAGATAGGACACAGGCTAAAGAATTCTATTGTTGCTACTGACCATCCCTCCACAATAAAAATGTTGTTTGATGTAGAGGAAGATGCACTGGATTCAGAACCAAGAAAACATGAATTCCACACTCACTTCTACTTACTGGTGCTATTAATTTTGTTACCTTGTTTTTGCCTCACTGTGAGGTAACTTAAACGGGGAATGGAACCAATATCTCTAATATGGCATACTCGAGTCTCAGATATTTGCCATGCTGCTTCTTGCAAAGAATCTACTAATTTGTACTTGGCTCTACTGTCTGTAAAATAAGGCAATTTCAGCATATGAAACCTTCTTTTCAGCATATTACATGTCACCCACTAACAGCTAGTCCACAGAGGATAATAGCTTTTTTCTGCTATTGCCTAGTGTAGTTACACCTTTAGCTAAAGTGGCCTGTACCAGAGGTGCAGGGTGAAGCCCTGTTGTTAATGTAGGATAGTTATAGGTGCATATGATACAATTTGTATTTACCTTTTTCTCTTTAAAAAAGAATCTAGAAAAATACATTAAAGTTTATTTTATAGAATGTTATCAAGGTTTCACTGCCAAGAACTTAAATTTAGGAATCAACAGAATGAAGACTGATCATACAACTTTAATTCTGCCCTGTGTGCATATGTTTTAGGATAGCCTTTAAAGACACAACCACTATTAAAGACAGCATCAGAATATGTACATACAGGATGTAAAGGTAAGGTTGTACAGGTAACCCCAATTCCAGTATTTTTACACGTCTGAATGCTTGATTCTGCAACCTTAATAATGTTCTCCGTACATAGTGGTTTTGCTTTTTTTATGTAATTAAAATTATGTTCTAGTTAAGCAATAGAAGGATCATTATTTAAGGCATGCATATTCCATTCAGAAAACCAGCGTGTGCAACCTTTACTCAGGCCTAGGGAGTGTTTATGAACAACCTCAATAGGGCCACTTGAGTAAGAGCTCACCAGCATGAGTCAAGTTTGTACATCTGGACCCTTAAAAGGCACAACAATGTGACAGCCATGGTTCTGAGCTACCTGTTACTTGTGTGCACCAGTCATTTTGTATTTACAGATGAAAACTGAAATGAAACCTCTTTATGCCTGTAGTAATATTTTTAGACCTTGCACATCCTTTGGAACATACTTCTTAGACTGCCAAAAGCCACCTGTGGGCTCTTGCCCTTTAAAATGTAGGACAAAATACCACATCAAAGACATAAAAATGAGAAGGGTAGGAAATTTCAGATAATGGGGAAATGATTTTTTTTAAGTGCTAAAAAGTTTTTTTTTTTACAATTTTAGTTCCACAAATTGGAACTTATTTTCCTAAACTACTAACTTAAATAGAAAAAAAAATAACAAAAGATCCAAAATATAACATTTTAAAATAAAATGTTGTGCTAGTAGAATAGTGTAAGATTTGATTTAAACGGATCACATCTAAAATGATCTTTACAATTCCATATGAGTTGTGGCTAGACTTTTCTTCTCTTCACAATGATGAACACTGTGAAAAACACCCTGTCTGGTTATCTTCATAGAGGATTTAAAGAAAAGGTGAATCTCCTGGTCCTGATTATCTTTTCACTTACACCTGTCAGCAGTAACTCCACCAGGGTCAGTGCAGCTACATTCATTTACAGCCAATATTAATGAGAGCAGAATCAGACTAACTTCCTTGTATGTAGGAAATTTATCAGGTTTTGCATGCTCCTACTAAATTTAAATGTACAGTATTGCTTCAGGATAGTAAACCTCATAATATAGATATGCATTTGACATAGAATCATAGAATATCAGGGTTGGAAGGGACCTCAGAAGATCATCTAGTCCAACCCCCTGCTCAAAGCAGGACCAATCCCCAATTTTTGCCACAGATCCCTAAATGGCCCCCTCAAGGATTGAACTCACAACCCTGGGTTTAGCAGCCCAATGATCAAACCACTGAGCTATCCCTCCCCCTTCATGTATCACTTCCCAAAATATTATGAGCAGGATGAAAGAATTGCGGCCCAAAATTAGGCTCATCGGTATTTAGTTAGGGCCCAATCCAAAACACATTGAAATCAATAGAAAACTCATTGTCATCAGTGGGTTTTGGATCATGCCCTTATGCTATTAAATCAGTCACAGACTCATAGGGCTTGTCTTCACTACTGGGGTAAGTCGACCTAAGTTACGCTACTCCAGCTATGTGAATAACATAGCTGGGGTTGAAGGAGCTTAGGTCAACTTATCGCAGTGTCTTCACTGTACTGAGTCGATGAGAAACACTCCTTACTCTTCTCACGGAGCTGGAGTATGGGAGTCAACGGGAGAGTGCTCTGCCATCGATTTAGTGGGTCTTCACTACACCCACTAAATTGACACCCGCTCTGCAGTGTCTCCCCGGTAGAGAAGACAGGCCCACTGAAATGTAGAGCTGCAAGGGACCTTGGGAAGTCATCCAGTCCAGCCACCACTGCTGAGGCAGGATGAAATAAACCTAGAGACCATCCCTGACAGGTGATTTTTGAGATGATTTTCTTTTAAGGGATTCTCATAAGCACTGAGCACTTTGAAGCTCCTGTTGAAGTCAGTGGGAGCTACTGGCTGCTCAGCCATTTTGAAAATCAGGTCACTTATTTAGAACCCTAAGTATGGACTTAGGAAATATGGAAATACTTTTGAAAACTCGTAGCCTGTTCTTTCAGAGCCAGATCCTGCAAAGTGCTGAGTACCATTGTCTCCAATTAACTTAAGTGGGGAGCTGAGGATGCTAAGCATTTTGCAAGACTGTACTGTTAATGTTACAAAACAGAACATTCATTTCAGTGATATATTCAAGGCGTTATAGTCACATCTTGGTTTTCACGCTCCACTAGGGACACCGTACAGCAAGCGTAAGAAAAATTAGCAAAACCTAGATACAAATCTGTGAGACTGAAAAGGGCATTAAATAAATGAAATTGCTTGTGGGTTGTAGTGAGTTACAAGTTTTGGAGACTATGCAAGAGAACTGTGACATAACTCATTATGGCTTCTGGTGCTAATAAGTTATGAGGCACTCACATGCATGAGATAAACCCCATAAGTTACTGGAGTCTATATCATCTCTTCATTAAAATCATGGACATGTGAAATTGCTGAAATTTAGCTCAAAACCCAAAAGTTCAGCCATAAAACTGAGATCACCAAATATATTGATTCTGCTGTCTTTTGTTTCTTTTTGTCGCTGTTATTGTTGCTATCCCTTCTTCCTGTTAACATCTGTGTGATTTTTCCATTGTTGTTTTTATCTTCTGTTTATTGACCATACCTTATTTGTAGGTATTGAGGTAAATATTAAAATAAGACAGATTTCACCCACTGTTAGCAGTAATCACATTAGTTAGAAACCATCTTGCATGCTTTACTTCCATCACTGAAATTTATTAATACAATCCAAAGGCAAAGCAGCTGAGAGATTAAACATTCTACTCACAGAGGGCTAGATTCAGCCTTTAGGCATAGCACTGTGTTAGGGAAAGAGAGAATCACATTTTTTCCCTTAATTCCTCTTTGCCTCTGGGGGAAGTTATTTTACTATAGCTCTCTACAGTATATAGCTTACCTCCCACTTGCCAGCTGTGCTGACCTCCACATTGTGGGGAGTGGAGCCAAAGCTCCATTTACTCCTTACCCCTCTCCTCTCTGCCTCCTCTTCACCCACCTGCTTGTGTGGAAGAAAATAGGATCTGAAGCCCTTGTTCCATTCTCCCCTCCCCCCCAAGATCTGCAATGAAGGAGCCCTAATATGGCCACATGGGAGAGCTGGGGTGAGGGTGAGACTACATTTAAGGTCAGTCACAATTTTATCTATAGTTTACCACAGTAATATAAAAATATTCAAAAGCAATTAAGTATTTGATTTAATATATTTCTTTCCTCTGTATACCTTTCCTCCGTAGTAAAAGGTTCATAGATTCCAGAGCCACAAGGGAGCATTGGGATCATCTAGTCTAACCTTCTGTAAAACACAGGCCATAAAACTTCCCCTAAATAATTCCTAGAACACATCTTTTTAAAAGAACACATCCAATCTTGATTTAAAAATAGTTAGTGATGGAGAATCTGCCACAACCTTTGGTAAGTTGTACCAGTGGTTAATTACTGTCATGGTTAAAAATGTCTGAGTTTGTCTAGCTTCAACTTCCAGCCATTGAATCACGTTATACCTTTCTCTGATAGACTAAAGAGCCCAATATTAAATATTTGTTCTCCAGGTAGATACTTGTAGACTGTGATCAAGTCACCCCTTAAACTTCTCTTTGTTAAACTAAATATTTGAGCTCTGTGAGTCTATCACTGTAAGGCATGCTTTCTAATCCTTTAATCATGGCTGTTCTCTGAATCCTCTCCAAGTTCTTGAATTGTGAACACCAGAACTGGGTACAGTATTCTAGCAGAGGTCACACCAAAGCCAAATACAGACGTAGTATAAGGTCTTTACTCCTACTAAAAATTCCCATGTTTATAAATCCAAGGATTGTATAGCCCCTTTGGCCACAGCATTGCACTGGGATGATTGTGATAAGCTAGTCTGACCTCCTTTACATTGCAGGCCACAGAGTCACTACTTCCCAAGACAGAGTCCCCAATTCTGTAAGTATGGCCTACATTCTTTATTTCTATATGTGTGCATTTACAATTAGCAATATTAAAATGCACAATTGTGCCCAATTTATCAAGTGTATCAGTGACTTGTCCTCTTTGTTATTTACTACTCCCGCAATGCTGTGTCATCTTTATCATTGATGATTTTATGTTTTCTTCCAGGTCATTAATAAAAATGTTAAACAGTGTAGGGCTGTCAAGGTTCCTCCCCCACTCTGAACTCTAGGGTACAGATGTGGGGACCTGCATGAAAACCCTCCTAAGCTTATCTTTACCAGCTTAGGTCAAAACTTCCCCAAGGTACAAAATATTACCCCCGTTATCCTTGGACTGGCCGCTACCACCACCAAACTAATACTGGTTACTGGGGAAGAGCTGTTTGGACGCGTCCTTCCCCCCAAAATACTTCCCAAAACCTTGCACCCCACTTCCTGGACAAGGTTTGGTAAAAAGCCTCACCAATTTGCCTAGGTGACTACAGACCCAGACCCTTGGATCTTAAGAACAATGAACAATCCTCCCAACACTTGCACCCCCCCTTTCCTGGGAAATGTTGGCTAAAAAGCCTCACCAATTTGCATAGGTGACCACAGACCCAAACCCTTGGATCTGAGAACAATGAAAAAGCATTCAGTGTTTTACAAGAAGACTTTTAATAAAAAATAGAAGTAAATAGAAATAAAGAAATCCCCCCTGTAAAATCAGGATGGTAGATACCTTACAGGGTAATTAGATTCAAAAACATAGAGAACCCCTCTAGGCAAAACCTTAAGTTACAAAAAAGATACACAGATAGAAATAGTTATTCTATTCAGCACAATTCTTTTCTCAGCCATTTAAAGAAATCATAATCTAACACATACCTAGCTAGATTACTTACTAAAAGTTCTAAGACTCCATTCCTGTTCTGTCCCTGGCCAAGACGACTACAGACAGACACAGACCCTTTGTTTCTCTCCCTCCTCCCAGCTTTTGAAAGTATCTTGTCTCCTCATTGGTCATTTTGGTCAGGTGCCAGCGAGGTTACCTTTAGCTTCTTAACCCTTTACAGGTGAGAGGAGCTTTCCCCTGGCCAGGAGGGATTTCAAAGGGGTTTACCCTTCCCTTTATATTTATGACAAGGGCCAAGAACTGATCCCTGCTGTACCCAACTAAAAACACACCTGTTCAATGTTGAGATTTTGAGATCTATCAGTTAGCCAGTTTTTAATCCAATTAATGTGTGCCATATTAATTTTATCTTTCTAGTTTTTTAATCAAAATGTCATGCAGTAACAAGTCAAATGCCTTCCAGTGCAAGTATATAAAAGACTATAACAGAATTCTAAAAAAGCACTAGATAAATTCATGGAGGATAGGCTCCTCAATGACTATTAGCCAGGATAGGCAGGGATGGTGTCCCTAGCCTCTCTTTGCCAGAAGCTGGGAATGGGCAACAGGAAATGGATCACTTGAGGATTACCTGTTTGTTCATTCTCTCTGAAGCACCTGGCATTGTCCACTGTCGGAAGATGGGATACTGGGCTAGATGGACCTTTGGTCTGACCCAGTATGGCCGTTCTTAAGTTCTTATGTTTTATATTACATCGGTACTATGAACTTTATCAACCAAACTTCTAATCTCATGAAAAAAGATATCAAGCTAGTTTGCAAGGATATATTTACATAAACTCACGTTGATTGGAATTACCCTCTTTTAATTCTTCATTAATCAAGTCCCATATCAGCCTGACATTATCTTGTCCAGGATCAAAGTTAGACTAACAGGCTGATACTTACCCCATTCATCCTGTTTACACTTTTAAAATATTAGCACAACCTTAGCTTTCTTCCAGCCTCCTGGAACTTCCCTGGTGTTCCAAGCTTTATTGAAAAATCAACATCCATGATCCAGCAAGCTTCAAGCCAGCTCTTTTAAAACTCTTGTATGCAAGTTATTCAGACCTGCTGATTTAAAAATGTCCAACTTTAATAGCTGTTGCTTAAAATCCTCCTGAGATTATTAGTGGAATAAAAGATAAAGCTGTGAAAGTAAATTCATAATAAAGGTATGTCTTTTTGAAGATGAGTGTCAAAGATATCTGGTTATTCTTGATATAATATACTGAGGGTTAATCTTATCACTAATTCCTGCCATTGCACCTCAGGGGGAGCATACAGATCTGCTTTATATGGAAAGATGGAACATAGTATATGATCAGGATTACAATCTGGGGAGGTTTAATTTATAACAAAGAGCATTCTTTTCCCAAAGGGTTATTGGGATGTGGAACTGAGTCACTTGATGTTGTCTGAGTAAATAATCATGGGACACGTGCTTAGTAGTAGGCTTCAATGGCAATACACTGATTTACAGCTGAGCATCTGTCCTAATTAGTTTAAGGGAGAAAGAAATGCATTCTCACAAACATGAAGGTATTGAGGGCACCAACCTTGGGGGAGCTCCAGGAGTTGTTTTGCTTCAGGAAGACACAATGCTTCCAGAAGAGCCTAGTGCACTCACTGGACACTACTTCTGAGAAGAATTCAGTGGTTCGATTGCAACCAACTAGCTCCATTGGACAATTAAGGGAGAGACAAGGCTATGACCTTACTTCTGCCCACCTTGGGGTGGCTGATACTACGGGGGGGTGGGGGTAGGGAGTAGTCCTTGGGTATTTTGTCAGCCGCTACAAGGTTGAAAGGCTCGAGCCCTTTCTTAACTGTGTGTCCTTGTAAGAACTAGGTACAACAGGATTATAAATGAAGTTGGAGATGTTCGCAGAACAGTGAGATGCACCCATCACATGGCAGGAAGATAGGGTTGGTGGATGTTTGGGAATCTTTTACTACAAGTTCTTTGTTTCAGTAATTTTTCAATTACTTTGGGTCCTTGCTGATGAAGTTCTTGCTAACAGAGGTACAGAACTTACCCAAGACTAGACAGTTTTTTATGTCATTACAGATTCTGTCCTCAGATTCATGCCAGGTATTTCACCTTAAAAGTAGTGGGAGTCACACACTGATGCCTAAGTAGAAGATACGTCTTTCCTGGTAAAGTAACATTATGGCATACAATACCAGTAGATAGAATACTTTACACATATATTTACAGTTTGCAGCAGGTATTGAAAGACCTAATACAATTGAGTCTATAGTGTCTGTGAAATGTCAGTGCAAATACCATAAAGCATTACTGCTGAGTTTCCAAGAACAGATTTGTTCTATTTCTTTTGCAGATTCATGATGCAGGGTAACAGGCACTGCAATATAACATGATATATATTTTAATATGAACATAAAATTTTGTCCACTGAGAGTTTGTGATCAAATAAGGCTTAAGAAGTTATCTTCTTGCTAGACAAGTGGTTCTTCAGTATTTCTGATTCATTTATTTGACCCAAAAAAAGGCAACAGCAGTAAGTCTATGGAGTTTACAAATCCATGTGTTCCCATCAATATTACCCTTTTCCTTCCTCCGCCTTCCCCATCTTGTGTTTCACACTCATCTGTCACGTTTTGCCCCTAGTTAGACTGTAAATTCTTTGGGGTGGGGACTTCCTTCTGTTTTATGATTGTGCAGCAAAGAGCACAATAGGGCCCTCTGCTTAATTGGGAAGCCTGGGCACTACTATAAAACAAATAATAATAGTAATTATTAATAGTAAAAGAATGTAGGAATAAATAGTCTTTTCACCTTTTTTCTAGCAGCATTTTGATATCCGTTTTTCCATTATATCACCTGCTGTTTTGCTTCATGTTGCCAAAATGTTCCATTCATTTTGCTAATTCTATCATGGTAATGAACAGCAGGTGAAGGCCATATATCTCCTTGCTAGTTTTGAGCTATGTGTGGACTTCCCTGCAGCATATCCAAGTGGTAGAATATGGCTAATACAATTCTATCCTATATGGAAAATGTCAGATTGGTTTTAAATTTTAGATTGCTTACTCTAATTCATGGGTGCGGGAACTAGGGGTGCGAGGGGAGTTGCAGCACCCTCAGTCCTGGTCCTTGTCCCGGTCCTGGTCACTGGCCCCGTGAACAGGGTCCCAGCACTCCCGGCCCTGCTCCTGGGACGCCAGTCCTGACTCCGCGCCTGGGGTCCTGGCTGCTGCCAGCTCCACGCCTGAGGCTCTGCTCCTGGCCCCGCACTCAGTGTCCTGTTACAGGACCTCGTGGCTCTGCTCCCAGCCCCAGCTGTGGTCCTTACCCATGTGCATGTCCCTCCCCTCCTGGAGCCATGGCCCAGTCCTGGACCTAGCTCTGGGGAGAGGGGCCACAGACAGGGGTAAGAGAGATGCGAAGTAAAAAGTTTGGGGACCACTGGCTTTTGATTGACACCTAACCTGTTAAGGTGCTTTGGTAAATGCCACCAGCGGCCTATCTGCATCTTCAGGTGCTTTGCAAAATCTGACCTTAGGTGCTACTATATTATCTAGGAACATAGTTAAAAGGTGTCCTAGGAGTTTGAGACACCCCCAGTGTCATACCAACTCCAAACTCAATGAACAAGTTAGCATAATCAAATCCATTGCACGGCAAGTGAATTTTACTATAAATGCCATTTTCTTCCATTTTTATATGAATTTCTAATAACAAAACGCTGTTGTTTCATATTAACTTTTCAGTTAATCCCTTTTTGCTGTCTCTGGATTTCAGAAAGATTAAAAAGGATTTGCCTTGAGGCTTGTATGAACCGCAACATTGTCAGAAGATGAGTTAAAAATATTTATTATTATGTTTTGTGGAAGAAATTTACAGCTGAAAAAGGGCAAAATCATGCCACTTATGCTGTGTCTACACTGCCCTCCAGTTTAGACTGTAGGGGTTGGGAGTAGCTGTGTTCACAAAAGGACTGCACTGTAATTCCCACATTTGGACACTGCAGACACAAACAAAAAGGTTTCTAGTTCACATTAATGTAGTCCTCTTTAAAGAGGACTAGGTTAATAAGAACTAGGAACCTTTTAGTTCATCCACACTGCATCCACACAGAGGAGTTACAGTATAGCTGTCACAAATATAAAGGGATGGGTAACCACCTTTCTGTATACAGAACTATAAAATCCTTCCTGGCCAGAGGCAAAACCCTTTCACCTGTAAATGGTTAAGGAGCTAAGATAACCTCGCTGGCACCTGACCAAAATGACCAATGAGGAGACAAGATACTTTCAAAGCTGGAGTGGGAGGGGGCAAAGGGTCTGTCTGTCTGTGTGATGCTTTTGCCAGGACCAGATCAGGAATGCTCTTCAAAACTTCTGTTAAGTTAGTAAGTAATCTAGCTAGAAATGCGTTAGATTTCCTTTTGTTAAATGGCTGGTAAAATAGGTTGTGCTGAATGGAATGTATATTCCTGTTTTTGTGCCTTTTTGTAACTTAAGGGTTTGCCTAGAGGGATTCTCTATGTTTTGAATCTGATTACCCTGTAAGGTATTTACCATCCTGATTTTACAAAGGTGATTCTTCTACTTTTTCTTTAATTAAAATTCTTCTTTTAAGATCTTGATTGCTTTTTCATTGTTCTTAAGATCCAAGGATTTGGGTCTGTGTTCACCTCTGCAAATTGGTGAGGATTTTTATCAAGCCTTCCCCAGGAAAGGGGGTGTAGGGCTTGGGGGGATATTTTGGAGGGAAGACATCTCCAAGTGGGCTCTTTCCCTGTTCTTTGTTTAACACGCTTGGTGGTGGCAGCATAGGTTTCAAGGACGAGGCAAAGTTTGTACCTTGAGGAAGTTTTTAATCTAAGCTGGTAAGAATAAGCTTAGGGGATCTTTCATGCAGGTCCCCACATCTGTACCCTAGAGTTCAGAGTGTGGAAGGAACCTTGACAATAGCACTTCATTGAAAACTGCTATTCACACCCTCTGTGCTGTGGGGAAGTGTAGACAAGCCCTTAGGCATGTCAAGTTGGGTGGTGGACAAAGCTGTACTTTCATTGGTGGAGCCTGAGGAATGATCACCTCTGTGCATGGAGGAGTGCACAGATTATATTACTCTTTAGGATACTACAGCCTGCACCATCTCGTACACTTAATCCCTCTGACCAACCATACATAGACCAGGGTCCTGATCACTGCCCTAACTCCTGTAGGTGTACCTAAAGACTGGCGCCTGCACTCCCTTACAGCCTCATCACTGCCCTAGGACCAGGTGTAGTGAGACATAAAGTGAGATCCTATTAGAGTAGCTTGAGCCAGACTTGTGGGCAAATGCTGTGTAAATTTCTACACCCAATTTTGCCATCACCACCTCAGTTTTGATCCACTGTGCAATCTCAAAGTAATTTCAGGCACTGATTGGCAATTGTGATGAATTGTTCTAAATAAAGTGTTAGTTTAACAATGTGAATCAAGATCAGGGAGGAATTTTATGCCATTTGATTTGAAGACAGCAGCATTTTTGCCATTCATTTCAGTCTGGGCATGATTGGGTCATAGAATAAGGGCATCAAGTTCACTATTGCTTAAGACTGCAATAAGAATAAGGTTAAATTTCCTACATTGCCTCAATCTAATTGCTTACATCACACCATTACTGATGCCACCCAAGCCAACTCACTCCATTTCTGATGGTGTTTGTACAGTCCCATACTCTAGGATAACAGTCCAAGAGATGTCCTCTGGATTTCTACATTCTCATATATCAAAAATCAATGCAGAAGATTCGTAACTAGTAGTTACCAGGTGGTGCCTGGAAGCACGTGGGTATAAAACATAACTCTATTATATTACTGCATCTCTTTACCATGCTGCAAGAGAGATATGGAGGACCTCAAACAAAAGGAGAGGGTGTCATTTTTCATACATTGGGCAAAATACGTGTTTTGATTCTGAAAGGTTTATTTAAAAAAAAAACAAGAAAACCTACATCAGGGATCGGCACCCTTTGGCCCGCGGCCCACCAGGTAAGCCCCCTGGTGGGCTGGGCCGCTTTATCTGCTGCATCCATAGGTTAGGCCAATCGCAGCTCCCACTGGCCGTGGTTCGCCGCTCCAGGCCAATGGGGGCTGAGGGAAGCGGCAGCCAGCACATCCCTCAGCCTGCACCACTTCCCACAGCCCCCATTGGCCTGGAGCGGCTAATTGTGGCCAGTGGGAGCTGCGATCAGCCGAACCTGCAGATGCGGCAGGTAAACAAACTGGCCCGGCCCACCAGGGGGATTTTACCCTGGCAGGCCGCGTGCCAAAGGTTGCCAATCCCTGACCTATGTCATGCATTTGAAAGTTATCCTATGGAAGCTACTGTGGTTTGAGTTCCATTTAACTTGAAAAAGGTTATTTGAGGAATAGGGCTAAATATGGAATAGGCATTAGTTGTGATACTGACTATAATACGTAACTTAAAGGAAGCCTCCAACACCCCATACAACTCTAAAGAAATGCAGTGCAGAGCACTTTGTGAGGAAGATGACAACAGTGCTGGGAGAGGTTTTCTTAGGACCTAGCCCTTAAAGGCTAGTATCTGTGATATAATGCACAGTAGAATCTCAGAGTTATGGACTGACCAGTCAACCACACACCATATTTGGAACCATAAGGTATGCAGTCAGGCAGCAGGAGATTAAAAAGAACCTAACCCCTCCCGCCGCCCCAATACAGTATAGTACTGTGTTAAACGTAAACTACTAAAAAAATAAATTTTTATAAATAAAAGATTTTACAGGGTAAGGAAACTGTTTCTGTGCATGTTTCGTTTAAATTAAGATGGTTAAAGGACCATTTTTCTTCTGCATAGTAAAGTTTAAATGCCGTATGAAGTTGTAAACTTTTGAAAGAACAACCATAATGTTTTGTTCAGAGTTACGAACAACCTACATTCCCAAGGTGGTTGTAACTGAGGGTCAATTGTAAATGTTCTAGGACAATTGCCTCCTTTTAGACACACATACTTACACTGCACAGTGTGTGCACTTAAAAAGTTCATTCCGGTTCTATTGGTATTATTGATTCCAGAAATATTTCCTATAATTAAAATGGAGAATACCAATAGAGGCAGTTACAAACTGATATGAACTTTCTTTGTGCACTCATGGTAGTTTCCCCCCCAAAACAAAAATGTTCATGGGACATACTTGCATAGTTCTGCTCATTTAGGCCTTTGTCCACTGACTTCAATGAAAAGAAGTGCATTGACATCAGTGGGGTTTGGATCAGTACATTAAGCTTCTTGCTGTTCATATCCTGAAATAGATTTGTGTTTGGATGTCAAATCTGTTGGTATTGTTCCCAATTTACTTCTCTTTCTGAACAATATTGTACAGAAACTATGATTAAATGGCTTGATGGTGATAATGTCTGGAAAAATTATTCAATGTATATAGAATGTGAAGAGTTTGTTTTGTTTTTAATAGAAATATATTTACTCCCTGTAAATAAATTTCACACTCAGTATTTATTTAGTATGATATACATACAGTAATGGGCATTTTTAAAGCTGTTTTATCATTTGGCTGAATGCAATTTGGTATTTTTGTTAACTAATCCATTTTAATTTGATCTTTTGAAATGTGTCACTTGAGAAACAATGACCTGACATTACTTATGAACAATAACATTATTAATAAACAGTAATATTTTCTTTCTAATCTTGTCATGGGTTCTAACTAATTTCATTTTTTTTTTTATATTTTCAAGTTCTTTTCTCCATTCTAAAGGTATTTGTAGTTCACTGGCCTGTTAGTTTAGATGTGTCAGTTCAGTGATTGAACTCTAGTGGAGAGTACTTTATGATTTGTTCTGCTTACTTAGCTGTTAATCATTCACTAGGAAATATGTGACAATTTGTTTCCTACAAATCATATTTGTGATGCATGCTTTGAATGTTTTCTTAATTTACAATGCATTTCTCTTCATCTTATTTGCAGGGTAGCTGTTTTAGCATAGTCAAGAAGTTTTGCATGCTGTCTCTGTATGTGGAAATCCTTTCTAAATCCATTTTACTTTCACATATTGCACTTGGGTTTTCACCCTCTCTCTTTCTCTGTTTCTGGATTTTTAAACTTCCATATCTACTTTATTCCTTATTCATCAACACAGCTGAGAATTAGGCCTATTCATTTTCCTTTCTGCGTATTATGGATCCTCTACAGTTCTGGAAAAGGAAATAAACTGAATTGTTCCTCCTTTATTTGTGACTACATCACTTAAATTCCACTTCAGACCTTACAATAGGTTTTAAGTGGGACTTAAGCAGTGTGTAAGCCTGTGCTGCAGATAAATCAAGTGACAGTTCTGGCCAAGGCCATAGGAATTAGCTCAGAACTTGCAAACTCATAGCTGGAAATCAAACTAGCTAACCTGTATGTTAGTTTTGTTCAAAATAGGTATTAGTCCATTAAGAATGTATTTAATGTTTAGGATCTATGAAATGCTTGTAAGTTGCTGTATACATTCATCTCACTTGTTGCTTTATAACTTCAAAAAGTTTGCTCTGAATTTGTGAACCCAGGCATGGGAATCATCTTCCCCATGCATTCACGAGGCCTATCAGGATTTAACTGGCCAGTAAAGAGCATTGCAACACAAAGGATTGGTGAATAGCCCTGTCACACCTCAGAAATGCTACCTGCAAGAGGGCTCGTCTCATAGACTGGAAGATTAAATATAAAAGAATAGAATCACATAAGAATTTTTCATGTCTTTGCTGTTTGAACTCTGACAGGGCCAGAGACATTAAACGAAGGCAGAGACCACCATGTTTTCAGATTACCCGTGGGTCCACACTGAAATACATTTTGAATTGACAGATCACTACAACTCTGTCACTCTTACGATTTAGATTGGAACACATTTGTATGTATATGTTTGCTTGTTAATAACTCTCTCATATTTTTTTCCTGGTTAATAAACCTTGAGATAGTATATTTTAGGACTGCCTAAATGCGTTGTCTTTGGTATAAGAACTAGGGAACTAATTGCTCTCTTGTGACTGGAAACAACATGAATGTTTTGTAATTTTTGGTGTAATTGACCATTTATCACTAAGTCCAGCTTGCCTAGGTGGCAAAAGAGAATAGAAAGCCTAAGGGGACTGTCTGTGACTCCATGGTGAGAGTTTTATAGTGATCCAGGAGTTCACATTTGTTACTGGCTTGGTGAAAGTTAATTATAGGACATACCACCAGTTTGCAGTGTCTGCCCTGTTTTTTACAATCTGCACTGATGTAGACATTCATAATCGTGACTCCAGATAGTGCGACAAGGCCTTCCACCACTTCTCCTGCATACCCTATGAATTCTTCCCTTTGGGAGACTTCATGACAAATTATATTTTTATCTTGTGTTTTCAGTAGAGTTTAGCCTATTAAATATAAATTCTAACAAGATTATACAGTTCAGACCTTGTATAGATAGCATTTAATTGGCAAAGGACAACTGGGCCACATTGTCTAAATTGCATTTGGCACCTGGGAGTATCCCACAAAAAACCTCCCTATTCACATGCCTTCTAGGAATGGGGACAATCAGAATGGAAAATCCCCACTGACTTGAAGCTGGGTTTAGAAAACAAAATAATCTCACCTATTGTATCTGAGGCCACTGAATAAAATGGGCCAAATTCATCCCCAGTGTAACTCTTCCAATATCAATGGAGTTATACCAGAGATTAATTTGGCCACCTCATCAAGAGATGACTGACACCAACTGACCCTGCTTTTCTTAATCTCAGTATAGTCAAAGGGAGGAGAATGTTTAGACCATCCGTGTCAGGTAAGAATTTCACCAAATAATTGCCCAAAAGAGGCTGAGCAGGTTGCGCTTCACTTGAAGTCAGCTGAAATATGCTGAACCTACAGAATCTGTAGGAAATACTGTTTTTTTAAATATCATTGCTTCTAAGTAAAGTCATAGAAACTCTGCAATAACTCACTGCAGGATGCAGCAATATTTAGAATTAGGTTCCCTAAACTAATTTCTATCTCTGGGAACTCAACCCTACTTTCTTCCTGTTTATTTGCATGTGATATTGTGTACTACAGCAGAAAATAAGTAGGAATTAGGAGGCAGCTTTAACAGAAATGTATCAGATACATCTTAACCCAGGAAATAGCAAGAATTGCAATACTGAACCATGAATGTTGCAAACAAATGTAAACAAATAATTGGGAATCACTACTAACCAATCTGGAGATGATTTGAGATACCAAAACTTAATGGCAGCTACAGCATGCTCCTGAATGTGGCCGAATATAGATGAACAATAATTTTGAAATGCTGCTTTTCATCATGTTTCTTCAATTCTTCAAAATCTCTGGTGCTGACCAAAAGCAGCGTCTTCATGCATGTAAAATAATATGATTTCCCAATGATTACATATTCACTCTACAGCTGGCTGAGTTTTTACATCTCCATTTGTCATTGACTATTGTGTCCAATTAAATGATTAGCTTTTAAAAACTGCTGCACATTATGAGAGTGAACTTGTGTTCCATTGCACTGAGTGATGCAGAAACAAACTCATTACAGCATGTAATTCACCCATATTAAATAACAAACAGATGGCTGCTGTAAATGAGAGCTGCTTTTTCTCTTCAAAAGTGCCAGGAAAAAGGTGTTTTTATTTATCTTTGTTTCCAGCTTCTTTCTGTTTTCTTGACAAGTGGGCAGCTGGTTGCTGAGGTTTTCAATTGGTGCAGAAGAATGAAAAGCCTGTTTCCATTAATTTCCCCATAAAATAAGTCTTTGAATCATTCCTGTTATAAATGCATGTGCAGTAGCAAGCTGCTGCTTGATTAATTCACTTATTATGAAGATTTCATCTTTTATAAGAGGGCCTGCAGGTAATTTATCTTGTTTAGTAAGATTAGAAAAATGTAATTATCTTGATACCTTTGGACCCCTCTCATTTTAATTGTGTTCCCATAAATTTCAAACATAAAGATGGGATTTTTGTGTGTATGTGTGCACAAATGTTCCAACATGTGGTAGAAAAATGTGTTGTAAGATCTGCATAAAAAGTTATCAAGTAAAATGCATTTGGTTGTACTGTTAAAGGAATGAATACAAATAAAATCAGCATACAACAGGCGCAGCATATACAAATATCTGTATTTCTGGTTCCCTGGTCACAGGCTTATAACAGCTGGGGTGGATTGAAGGGAGTTGGGATTAGTTTAGGGTTGTTGATTTCTTTAAATCAATCATGCAAATCACTAGGGAAATGCAGAAATCTGTCTTATTTTCACTAATCAAATTAAAAGTGTGTTTGTCTTCATATATACCATTAATATAAAGAATCTACAAACTGAGGTGTGTGTTTAAGACAAGCTCCTCTGATCCTCACATTGCTCCCCAAAAGTAGCCCTTGTATATTCTCTGACATTTTCTTTTATCTGTCTCTTGCTGAAACTTTCAAAACTGAAACTCTTAATTCAAGAATTTGTTGTCGCCTCATGCCAGTGGGAGTTGTTCTCTTTAATCTTTCAGGGTCCTATTTGACTTCATTCCTCTGTTCTGAAAGGACTGGTCTCCTTCTCTAGTGTTCTCTTGGCTCCTCTCTTTGGAGCCTCCTGCTTTTCTTTAGCCCACCGGACCTCTCTTGATTCTTCTGCCTCATTCAAGGGTGGGGTCCAAGATGATACATTTTTCTTTTTTCTTAATTCTTAATGACACCAGTGGTCAGTTTTGTAAATGAAACTTGAAGGATCTTCCCACTCTTCCAATTGTATTTTGAGTGTAATCTACAAACAGGCCCGCTGAATTTCATATTGATACCTTGGATATCATGAGCTCTTAACACTTACCAGTTCTTTAAGAGTCCACCAATTCTACACTTCTAAGTGGCCTGATGGAAAATGGGAGTGAGGACCCGAAAAAGTGGTCTTCTCATGACTTCTAATATAGTACTGAATTAACGAGGATATATAATTTAGTTTTTCCCACATTTTTAAGATTCCTCAAAAAACTGTTGTGTGGCCTCTGAAGTGAAAATTATAAATGACAGCTGTGGGCATGAAATGTAAGCAATATGCAGTGTGACAGTAGTTTTATTAAATGAAATTTTAGGCCGCAAGGAGATGCATAAGTATATGCAAACTGTACAAGGTTGAAGCATGAAACGATGAAATGTGTACAGATGGTTGGAACATTTCAAGTCAGCTGAGACTAGCAATTGTGACAACCCATGATCTGGGAGACCTGTGTCAGCAACAACAGGTAAGAATGCTGAAAAGGCTGAGTGGCTCAGAAGGGAGGATTGAGGAATAACCCTTAATGACCTTGCTAATGCTCTGGATTGCAGTTCAGCTTCAGCACACAGAATTCTACAGTGGGCTTTTCAAAACTTTGTGCATGCCAGACCCCATGAAAACTCAGCCAGGAACACACACAAATTGGTGACGTTGCTTTTGAAATTCCAATTTAATAAAAAAACTAACTTCCAAATGACATAAACCACACAATTTACCATTGCAACTTTATTTTTTTACATTAATTTGTATAAAGTGAAATGTTCGCTCTTAATTAGGTGGATGTGTGATGTATTAAAATGCCTTCTTTGTAATCTTAAGAATATTAATGTGTTCTACTCACAGAAGGAGCTGAATTAAGAGTGAGGCCTTTAAGAAAAGAATATAATGAGGAGGAGCAGATCAGCATTCTAAAGGGAATTTTTTTATCTAGTCAACAATCCTTTAGGAAAAGTGTGTCATCTGCAGATTAACAGGGAAGAACTCTCCTGCCTGTGTGTGTGTATGTGAATGTGAGCGTGCACATGCCCAAAAATGTCTTTGAGGAGAATTTTGCTTAGCCAAAGCTTATAGCATCCACCTCAGGAGTGAGGATGAGCAGCACATAGGGGTGGAGGGGTAAAAGTCACACTATATTAGGTAGATGCAGCCTTCAGAAAAAAGATGAAAGCCCTGCTACTACTAACAACTACTGGAGTTCTACTCCAGAACTACTTCTCTTCAGCTCAGTGGAAGAGTCCTGTGTCTTTGGAATTTAAGGGTTGTTACACTAATCCAGATGCCTTGTGTCCAGGTTAGTTGGCAATTGTGGGTTTTGTGCCTATGGCTGCTTTATAGATTTGGTCCATACTGCTGTGGATCCTCGGAGCTTAGAAATGAACTTTGCCTAATGGGGACAGTGTTTAACGTAATGGTTAGTTTGGGTTTGTGTGATTATGTTGCTCCCTTGTGATTAGCTGCAGTCTACACAAAGGATAAAAGTTCAATTGCAATTAACAACTAATGAATAGTATCCTTTACCTATCTCTGGAGTTAGAGGGCAGCAACCATTTCACACTGCACAACAGTAGATGGAAGAGAAATTTTGACCAATGACACTGGAGCAAATCAGAACCATTGCTCTTACAAAAAGTGTGATGGACTCTTTAGGGCTAAATTGGGCCTTTAAATCACAGAACAGAGCAGAGTGGTCTGGAGGTGGCACAATGTGTCCCGCAATAGAAAGGGAGCACTGCTACTGAGTCCTTCTTCCAGAATATGTAGCATGTGCTCCCTTCTAGATCTTGGGAAATTCACAGTCCTTACGCTCAGGGGAGCACAAGTGATTTGCTTATCCCTAGCCCCTGTACTAAGGCATGGGGAATGGGCAGAGACAGAAGGCTCCTTGAACGCTTTCCCTCCTAACTTGCACTGTGCAGGTCTGATTATAATCAGACCTAAATGAGCCTTCATAGCAGACATGATGTTAGTTTTCAAGGTCTCAATGAAAAGGCCAAAGAGAGAAAACTGCAGGATTCCTAATAAATAATAATAATAATAATAATTAATATTAATAATAATAAAAATAAGGAATCTTAGATAACCAGATTAAATATTACAATTGTGGGATAGATTAAAATATTCTAGCTTTATATACCTTAATAATATATATTAATTCTGAACGGTGGTTGGACACAGGCCTATATTTTATTATTCTGGACAGACACAAGTGTGAAAATCTGAAAATGTTTATGGCCTTTGGCTTTTCCCAAGAACTCTGCTTCATGTGTTTGCCACAGTTAAAATTAATTCCTAGGTGTATTTCTTGTGTGATATTGCTGTGAATCTGATTCCAATAAATATAGATTCAATGTTTCGCTAGTTGGAAAAAGTTAACATTTCATTAGATATTTACAATTTATTTTACATAGATGTCTGTAAGCACTAACGGTAAGAAGAAAGTCCATCTGAACTTTATCTGCAAAATACCACTTAACTAATTCTTTAACTTGCTTTGATGAGCCAACATTTCGGTCCAATTTTGGAAGAACTAATCTCTTTTCCAAAAGTTTGCATAAAGCACTGAGAAAGAAGTGACTTCGGAATCTAGTGATCAGTCATTTGAGAATTCCACTAAGGCTGGGTAAATTTTTATTTAACAGCGTTGAGAAAATCGGTGTGTACTCATAATTGCTGATGTGACATTCCCCAGAGTACAATCTGGATTGCTGAACAGCTATATCCCCTCAATTCTCCTTTTACACTGCTTCACTGTGAGAGCAACCACTCCTGGCCTTCCTCACACACAGTCTCTGAATTATATGAGTGCTCCTAGCCAGCCACTCCTGAATTACATTGCTGAGAGACACCAGAAAATCCTCAGTCCCAGACTTGTCCCCAGAAGTGTGCTTGTTGCATTGCCTAGCACCCTTCTGGACAATACAAGCTCATAGAAAGTCCATCATTTAATTAATAGTAAATGATATACACAAATCCTATTATTTCAAATGGAGGTTTCCCAAACACTTCAATCCAAACACATTAAAACAAGTGTATTAATGACAGAAAGATAGATTTTAAGTGATTGCAAGTAATGAGATATAAAATTAGAACTGGTTACAAAGAAATAAAAGGTAAAACAAAACTAATACCTAACTTAACAAGCTAAGTGAATTTAAAGCAAAAGCTTTCTCTCACCATATGCTTGCAGCAGTCTGTATGGATACCTTCAGCCAGGACCACCCCCTCAGGTCAATGGTGCTTCCTTTGTCTTTCAAACATTGCTGATGCCTTGAGTGGAGATAAGGGGAGAGAGGTGATTTGCGGCCTCTGCTCCCCAGTTTTATATCTTTTCCTTCTCTCTAGCTGGGGTTCAGGTGACAGCAGGTCTGTTCTTTTGTCAAGATGTAAATTTTAAACTCACACCCTTCTTCCTGTCAAAGAATAGCCATTTAAACAGGTGATAGTTCATTTGATTATGTTGACACATGTCTTAGGTGTTGGCTATCTTTTTGTTTCTGGAGAACTGGTCTGAAGCTCTTTCCCCAGACTTGGAACATGCATTATACAGCAGAATGTCATAATTTTACATATAATGTAGCCACACATATTTTACCAGAAGCACAATTCTCAGCAGAATCTGAGTTTTCAAATGATACTTCACAAGGCATACTTTGTACAAAATTTATCATAGACTTGTAAGGGTGACCATAAGAGTACACACTGTCACAGTAGGAACCAAATGTTCAGGTAGCCTCTTGTACTTTTTGGCAGCCATCAAAAGCTCAAGTGCACCACAGAAAAAAAAGTGCTTAATCTCAGCCCCTGTGATTGGTTTATCTTACTGACATCCTAAACAAAACTTATGCATCAAAAATGTGCTTAACTTTCAAAGCTACAATATAGTGTAGTCTACAAACTCTGTTATATAGCACACATACCACATGAATCTGTATAGAGCCAGGGCATGTATCACTTATAAGATCTCTTTGAGATAAAGGATAATACACATTTTTTAAATAAGGAAGAAAAACACTAGATCAGGAAGGGGAGGCTATTTAACTTGTACAGTAACTGGAGTTCTTCAAGATGTGTATCCCTATGGGTTTACTGGTACAGGGATATATAAGGAGGGAGTGGACCTGCCACCACTCTAGTTCCTTTTCAACAATGAAAGTCCAGTGAAAGACTCCAAGGCAGAGGGGAAGGCAGGCAGGGAGTGGAGCATTCATATACACACACATCAGAAGAACTCCAGTTACTGTACAAAGTAAGTGAACTCTCCTTTTTTTAAGTAGTGTTTCTATCGGTGTTCCACATCAGGAGATTCTCATACAGTAGCCCAATTATGGAGAAGGGTGCCGAGGAAGCGAATTCAGTACAAACTGTAGAACAGTATCACTGAAACATGCATTGGCTCTGGAAGCATGCACAAGAGCATAGTGCTGGGAAAACATTCACTGGAGACCAGGTCGCTGCCCTGAAGATATCTGAGATAGGTATGTTTTTCAATAGGGCTACAAAGTTAGATTGAGCCTGGTGAAATGAGCAATCATCCTTGGAAGTAGGTAAACTCTCAAGGCTCCATAGCAAGTTAAGATGCATTCCGCAACCCATTTGACAGTCCTTGGATGGAAATTGGACGTACTTTCATTCAATCTGCAATCAAGATGAAAAGCCTACGTGACACCCAAAAGGGTGTAGGCCTGTCTAGAAAAAACGCAAGAGCTCTATTACATCCAATGAATGGAGCTTTGTTTCTTCTCTTGAAAAGTGAGGCTTGGGACAGAATGTAGGATGGTGACTATCCTGATTAATGTGGAATTCTGAAGTAACTTTAGGTAGGAAGCAAGGTTGTGGATGTAGTATCACCTTATCATAATAGAACACCACGTACAATGGGTAAGCCATCAAGGCTCCAAGCTCCCCTACCATCCAATCCAAGGTGATGGGTCTGAGAAATAAGGTATAAAGGGACAAATGAATGTATGAACATTTCCCTATGGTTCAAATGGGAGTTTTCTCCAAGCACTGAGGACAAAGTTGATGTCCCATGGTGGAGTTGGCTCCTTAACAGGAGAGAAGAAGTTGAACAGGCCTTTGATAAACATTTTAGTGATCAGGTGAGTGAAAACTGAAAACCCCTTGATGAGGGTGTGAAAAGCTGTGATGGCATCTAGTTGAAACTTAATGGAGCTTAGTAATAAGCTTAGTAATAAGCCTGTGGTTTTTAATTTGAGCAGGTAATTGAGAATGTGTGTCAGACAAGACTTAAGAGGAGATATAGATCACTGGCTACACCAAGTCTGGAAGTGTTTCCATCTTCGCAGCTAAGTGTTGCTTATCAGGGGTCTTCTATTATTAAACAATATTGTTTGTACCTCAGGAGAGCAGGATTGTTCTTTATCAGAGAGCCATTTAGTAGCCATGCCTAGAGGTGAAGTGCTGAGAGGTTGTGGTGGTTGATGGATCCTGACCCCTGCGTCTGAAGACGGTGGAGAGGATGGTGCAGAGACATGCAAACCAGATCTGGGAACCGCACCTGGTTCTTGGACACAATGGTATGAGGGAGGATGACTACTAATTTGTCCTGTTGAAATTTGTTTATAACCTTGAGCAGTAAAGGGTCAGGGGTTAAATGTATAGCGATATGCAAATGACTAGGGCATCTCCTGTTGAGTTGTGGCTGTGCCCTCCCCAGAGCAGAACTGTTTGCACTTTGTATTGGAAGGTGTCATGAAGAGATCTATCTCTGGATGGCTCTAGGCAAAACATATCTCTTGGAATACCTCATTGTTCAGCTTCCATTTGTGGTTGACGTGGAAATACATGCTGAGGAGTATGCAGCTGTGTTCTGCAGATACATCACTGAGATCTGTTTACTGTGTGATATTCATAGATTACATAGTTTTATGGATTATATTAATAAGTACTGGGATCTTGCCCTTCCTTGTTGATTGATACAATATATTTCTGCTCTGTTGTCCAGTATCATTCTGATTGGCTGGCCTCTGATGTGGGGTAGGAAGTTCTGGCAAGTGTAGGTAATTGCTCTGAGCTCTAATATGCTGATATGGAGGATCATCTCCTGAGGGGTCCATTTGCCCTGAACTATGTTTTGGAAGTGTGCTCCCCAGCATATCAGGAAGGCAACTGTAGTGATGATCCCCAAGAGAGGATGCTGCAAGAGCAGAACTCCCACATGCCTTCTATGTATCTTTCCAGCAAGTTAGAGAATCGAGGACCATTGGAGATAAGAACACCTACTTGGATAGACTGTGCTTGTTGGGGGTATAGACAGTTCTGTAACTTTAAGATACCAAGAGTGTAGTCTTGCTAAGGGTGTCACAAATGTACCATCTATAATATGGCCTAGTAGTTGCAGGCAAACCCTTGCTATAGTTTGCGGGCTTTGTTTTATTATTGAAACAAGGTTCAACATTGTGGCAAATATGTCCTTGTGCAAGCATGCTCTGGAAGTGGAAGAATCCAGATAGGCGCTGATGAAGTCTACACATTGAGTGGGTGAGAAGGTAGACTTTTCTGCATTGAGGCAGAGGCCCAGTGAGTGGAACAGAGATAGGGCCATGCTGGTTGTTATGTGTATCTCAAGAAATGAGTGACCTTTCAGGAGCCAATGATCCAGTTTAAGAAGGACAATTATTCCCATCTGGTGAAGATGGACTGCAGCAGCCAAGAGGACTTTGATAAACACCCTTGGAGTGATGGAAAAGTCAAAGGATAGGATGCAATACTGGTAGTTGTCCCTTCCCACCAAAAATGTAGGAAATTTTTGTTTGAAGATTATATGGTGATATGAAAATAAACATCTTGAAGGAAGAGGGAGACAAACCAATCTCCAGGGTCCATAGAGGGAATTACCATTACTATGTTTACCATTCTGAACCAATGACATAGGACAATGAGTTCAAATTCCTGAGATACAGAAAAGATCTCCATCCCCTCTTCCTTTGGAACCAGGAAGTACTGGGAATAAAACCCTTTTCCGACTAAGTCCACTGTGACAGATTTGATCACCCCCAGTGTTAGGAGGGATTGTACTTCCTGTTTCAAGAGACCCTGGTGAGAAGAGTCCCTGAAGAGGGGTGGAGGGTAGGAGGAATGAAAAGGAACTGAAATGGAAGGAGTGACCTGTGGAAATCACCTTCAGGACCCATCTGTCCAGGGTGACAAGCTCCTAGAAGTGTAGAAAATGAGAGAGATGATGCCAAAAAAGGTGGAGAGAGGATAGGTGCAGCATGGGATCTGGAGTGGGAAAGAGTTTTTGACCCTTGGCCAACAGCTCAAAATAGTCATTTTGAAGATTTTGTTGACTGGGAAGTAGCTGTAGAAGATGGCCCTTTCTTAGTAAACGTGGGCTTTTTCCTAGGGGTGTTCAGCCATTCTTATGGGAAAGTTGTAGTCTGGGCTACACCATTCAGCTGACTGTGACCTACTGTATTTTCTCCCTGTGCATAGGTGCATAGATGCCCAGAGATTGTAGTGTTGCCCAGGGTCTTTCAGAGAATGAAGGGTCCAGTCTATGGCATCACTGAACAGCTTGGGCCCCTCAAAGGGACATATTATATTATATACTTCCCAGGAGAGAGTGGAAGACCACAGCCAGGAAGCTTGGTGCATGATTACTGCCATAGCCATGGACCATGCAGCTGGATCAGCAGCATCGAACAAGGCCTGGAGATATGCCTTGGCAGTTGTCTGGCCTTTTGTTGTGAGAGCTTGAAATTGTTCCTTCTAATCCTAAAACTGCTGTTCAATAAAAGATGTAAACATTGAAAAGTGTATTAAATCACATTTTTTCCATCAGGGCTTGGTAACTGGCTACTCTTAACTGAAAAGATGCTGAAGACAGCTTTTGCTGAGGAGTAACTCTTGCAGTAATTTTAGCCCGTAGTCAGATGGCATTGAGCAGGACCAATGTTGCCTGTTCCATTCGTTAATGGCCTCAAGAACCAGGGAGTTGGGCATAGGGTGGGATAAAAAATTACTCCCAGCCTCTGGATGGGATGTGGTATTCTTTGTCAGCCTGTTTGCATATAGGCAGTAGGGTAAATGAAGTTTGCCACACTGTATGTGCTGGGACCAGCAGAATATTGTTGATGGGCAAGGTTATTTTGCCCTGAGGAGATGAATGAAGGATGTCCAACAGAGAATGTTGTGTTTCCTGTATTTCCTCTAACACAGTAGGTAAGTTCTCTTCTATGTAGGGTCTTGAAAGGCCTTGAAATGATTCATGTTGTAGGAGGGGGGAAATTTTGATAGCCCAGAGCCCAGGAACGTGCCTAAACCACTGCCTGCAGCTGGAATACCAATTGTTATGTTCATTACTGAAAGCAGCTAGAAAGGCTGTTTCTGAAGCCTTAGCACAACTTAATAGACCAAGAGGGGATGGGGGAAGTGAGTGATCACGAGGAGTAAACACGAACCTGTGCCCTCCTGACTTGAGCTTTTTCCGAAGCATATGGTTTCGCAAGATGGAAAGGCTGGCAATAGTTAACTATTGCTACATAAAATGCATCTGGTTAACTGCTAGAAAATTCCCTGCCTGACAGGCTGGAAAACTCCACACTTCACTTAGCTTCTGCTCAGTAGTTTTCTTGATGAACAAACTATGTAATACTAACAAATTGGGTATAAGAAGAAGAAATCTGGGCTCGATGGACACTTGAACATTTGGACACTTGGACACCTCTCAAATTCCTCTGCAGATAGAAAACTGGTCACTGGACAGCTACAGAAATCCACTCAAGACATCTCAAGATCCTGGATAAATATGAATCTGGGGTTAATTTGGGGTGCTTTACTAACCTGTTGTGGATGTGTTTAAGTGCTGGAGACTAATTAAAGTAGAAGCTTTGAGTGAAAGCAGTTTTGTTTGTCTGCTTGCATCAACTCTCTATCGGCCAGATGGGCCATGTTTCCATTGATTTATTTCCTGCCATCACCTCACAAACAGGGAAGTGACCAAGAGCTTTGGGTTCAGCAAAACCATTGTAAGATGGTGGGGGAGACATGTCAACCTCATTTGGTGAAGAGGGGAAGGTGGTGTTTCTTCTCTCTCAGATGGCTCTTGCTTCTCTGCAAGACACTGCGGTGAAGCAGGGGCCAAGGGCAATGGTTGTTGCTCTAGATGTGCCCTCTTACAAGATAGTATAGAACACATTGCCAATAAACCCATTGTGGTGGCACATAAGGGAAGGAGCAGGTCCCAAAGGTTGTCCTTGTCAGGGCTGCTGGGTAGATATCCTGCTGGGAGTTTCTTCCTTAAGGTTTACATCAAAGGAGGGAGGCTGGAAGGTAGAGCAACCTTGTACAGACACCTCAGAGGGGCAAGTGGTGTTAATACAGGTAGTTTAGTCAGTACAAGGGTCTGGAGAGATTCCTCTAATTGCATCGGTACAAAAGGTCAATAGCTGGTTGGTTAATGAGACAGTACCAGTGGTTGTGACAGTACTAACTGGAAACATCTCTGAGTACCCTCTAAAAGTTTGTGTGGGACTGCTGATCATGTCAGTACTGCAGGGTGAGTCACTGTAGGTGAAGATGGTAGGATTATGGGGTAAGTAGAGTCAGAAGGTGAGTTGGCATCAGTGTTTCTCATTGCCTTCTCCAGGATTCGAAGGTCTTCAACGAATAGGAATCATAACAGTACTGGGGACTCTGAACAGGGAACCTCAGGAGTCAGAACGTTGGGTGGCATAACAAACAGTACCAACCTTCATAACTGACTACAGAAGATAGTACCAACAGTGATTTCAGCTTGGCTCTGGAGTCTTTGTGTTTTGAAGACACTGAGACCAGTAATGATTCCAGTGCTGCTCTAGGTTGTTTACCTGACAGCTTCTTGGGTACATGGCATGGTCTTCTTGGCTGGTGCCATGGTCCCAGTCTTGGAGAGGACAGGAGTCTCAGCAGAGATCCAGACCAAGGGAGTGACTTTCTCCTTCTCTTATCCCATTATGGAGAACAGGGATCTTTTCATCTTTGAGAGTATGGATGGTTCTGAAGGAGTCCTGGGGTCTTTTCTTACCATCACAGCAGAGACAATTGCTGGTGCTCTTGGAGCCACAAGATCCAAGATACAGCGGGAGAGTTGGACCCTATGGGTCCATCAACAAGACTTTTAGTTTTTCCTCCCTCTGTTCCTTTGAACTGCTTTTAAAATCTTAGAGATCTTACATTTGGAGTATATGTGGGTCTCTCCAAGGCAGAGGAGGCAACCTGAACATCTGTCGATGTGGTGGAAAGAATTTACGCAGGTCTGGCAGGGTTCGAAGCCCAGGGTCTTGGGTATTACCCATTCTCTAGGTTCCTGATGAAAGTCTGAGAAAAAAATAACAAAGATCCAGATCACGTAAATTAAGAGAATGGAACTCTCTCTCTCTCTCTCTGTCTCTCACACACACACACTTGTACTAAATAATAAATAATGAATAACAATAAAATAAAATATAATAATAATAATAATAATAATTAATAATAATCCAAAGAAAGAAAATAAAAGAATAAACAGGAGAGGTAGCAAAGTCTGTAGCTAGCTAATGGACACTGTGATGCTCTGTCTGAAGCTACCAGCAGTTGAGAAGGAACTCCACCCACTACCTATGTTCCATCACACTAAAGTACAAGGGTGCCTGTGGTAAAGGCGCAGATCCGCAGACACAGCTGACAGTCTCTGATCAGAAGTGCCAGGGTGCGTATTGATTCTGATATGGAACACCCATTGGGACACCACTCAGAATAGATGATGTAGGTGGGAAGAGAATGAAGTGTTGCACAGTAGAATATACCACAGTTGCCACTGAAAAAATATTATTGATCATAGGTTCGTACTATAAGTATAGGGAAAAAATAAGGTTTCTCTGTCTGACAGTTAGCAACTGCTGAATTGTGAAAGGTGGCTTGTGTGCATTAAAGTATTTACTTCTACATTCTTGACAATTTCTCTGTTACAAAGAGAAATCTTATTGCCAGTGACCAGACTGAGGCTTTGGCTGAGTGCTGGCAGGAACAAGCTGGCAGGAAACCTCTCTCAGGCAGCAAGTTCATAATGAAATTATTGCTCTGATGCAGAGCTGTATGAACTGATAAGAAAATAACCATCTCTCAAACTTCATTTTTCAATAATTCTGACTTATTTCTTTAGGCAAGTGGTAAAAAAGAATGTGATGGCTTAAAAACAATAAAAATATTATATCTATATAAGATGCATGCAGAGAAATTAAAATTGCAGCCAAACAGCTGATACCACGTATGTGTTCCACAGCTTAATTAAATCTCTCAAACATAGTTTTTATCAAGTGACGGAAGTCACGAAGGAGAGAGAGATTTAAAATTTAGACAACATTAAAGAAAACACTAGCTTTCCTAAACTGTTTCCCTTACAATGTTATGTGTTCTAATAGTTTTCACTAAATTGTCACAATTGTTGAAAAGGTCCAAGAAATAAAACCCAGCTGCAAATGTTCTTATTTTTTTAAATGTTCAGTTTGCTATTAATGTGAGAAGAGTTGGCCCAAACCACTAGTTTTTGAATTATAAAATTTTCACAAAGAAAAATGTCAGTCCATAAATTGCAATAGGCAAACTTTACAATGTCTGCATACTCATGTCAGAAAAGTATGCAAAAATTCAAATAAAGCTTATCCAAATACTAGAACTTCTCAGGCCAGATTCTTATCTCAATAACACTAGTGTTGATCCAGTTTTACTCAATAAAAAAGTCAGTGGAGTTAATCTGGATTAACACTGCTGTAACTGAGATTAAAATCTAGCAATTTATACACGGAATTTGGACCCTAATTATGTAAACATAAATGTATTCACATTAGTCTGATTGAACTTAGTGGAACTACTCATATGAAAAAATGTACATTTGTCTAAGTGTGGCCTTAGGTTAGAGTGTGGCCTTTCGCTGAAAAACTCAAGAGAACAGACTTTGTCCTAAGATTTCCATCATATTTTATTCTTTATTAGTCCAGAAAGCAACTATAAAAACACTTTCTCTTCTGTTGTTTCAGTGCTGACCCAGACCCAAAAACATGGAGATGTGTACAAAGGACAAATAATGAAAAATTAAACCTTCAAAAAGAAAAAAAAAAGAGTTTGGAAGTGATTCTTACATTAAACAAGTTCATCGAAACTTCCCTTCCCAGAATAACAGGGCTTATTATGAAACTGACAGGGTGAATCTCACCTCAGTTCAAAAGGTGCGCTGCTATAAATCTGTGGCTAGGCTCCTTGCCAGCTTGACCTCTGCTGCTCCTCTGGGTCTAGTATGTGTAGCACATAGATTATAATCCTTATGCCTTCCTGGATGCAGTGTCCACAGTTTTGGTCCTAAATCTCTGTCTCTTCAGTCGGAGAACAAATTAACCAAACTCCAAAAATAAGAGACAGGGTCTGCCTGGTTCTTAAACTCTCCTTTCCCAAAATTCAGCTACCAGAGTGGCCTTGCATTACCAAATAGGGCTATTGTTTCTGTCTTTCATGTGGTTAGCACTACTATGGTGTATCTGAGTCTAGAAAAAGAAAATATTTTGTACTTAGGGTATGTCTACACTACGGAATAAGGTCAAATTTATAGAAGTCGTTTTTTTAGAAATCGGTTTTATATATTCAAGTGTGTGTGTCCCCACAGAAAATGCTCTAAGTGCATTAACTCGGCGGAGCGCTTCCACAGTACCGAGGCTAGAGTCGACTTCCGGAGCGTTGCACTGTGGGTAGCTATCCCACAGTTCCCGCAGTCTCCGCTGCCCATTGGAATTCTGGGTTGAGATCCCAATGCCTGATGGGGCTAAAACATTGTCGCGGGTGGTTCTGGGTACATATCGTCAGGCCCCCGTTCCCTCCCTCCCTCCGTGAAAGCAAGGGCAGACAATCATTTCGCGCCTTTTTTCCTGAGTTACCTGTGCAGACGCCATACCACGGCAAGCATGGAGCCCGCTCAGGTAACCGTCACCCTATGTCTCCTGGGTGCTGGCAGATGCGGTACGGCATTGCTACACAGTAGCAGCAACCCATTGTCTTCTGGCAGCAGACGGTGCAATATGACTGGTAGCCGTCATCGTCATGTCCGAGGTGCTCCTGGCCACGTCGGCTGGGAGCGCCTGGGCAGACATGGGCGCAGGCACTAAATTTGGAGTGACTTGACCAGGTCATTCTCTTTAGTCCTGCAGTCAGTCCTATTGAACCGTCTTATGGTGAGCGGGCAGGCGATACGGACTGCTAGCAGTCGTACTGTACCATCTTCTGCCGAGCAGCCATGATATATGGATGGCATGCAGTCCTTCTGCACCGTCTGCTGCCAGCCAACCTTCTAAGGCTAACCTTTTTGTTCCAATAAGAACGATAACTTAGGTGCACCATTTCTTATTGGAACCCTCTGTGAAGTCCCGCCTGAAATACTCCTTGATGTAAAGACACCCCCTTTGTTGATTTTAGCTCCCTGAAGCCAACCCTGTAAGCCGTGTCCTCAGTCACCCCTCCCGGCGTCAGAGCAATGGCAAACAATCGGGCATCTGAGAGCGCTGTCCAGAGCAGTCACAACGGAGCACTCTTATGGGGCTAAAACATTGTCGCGGGTGGTTCTGGGTACGTATCGTCAGGCCCCCGTTTCCTCCCTCCCTCCGTGAAAGCAAGGGCAGACAATCATTTTGCGCCTTTTTTCCTGAGTTACCTGTGCAGACGCCATACCATGGCAAGCATGGAGCCCGCTCAGGTAACCGTCACCCTATGTCTCCTGGGTGCTGGCAGACGTGGTACGGCTTTGCTACACAGAAGCAGCAACCCATTGCCTTCTGGCAGCAGACGGTGCAATACGACTGGTAGTCGTCTTCGTCGTGTCCGAGGTGCTCCTGGCCACGTCGGCTGGGAGCACCTGGGCAGACATGGGTGCAGGGACTAAATTTGGAGTGACTTGACCAGGTCATTCTCTTTAGTCCTGCAGGCAGTCCTATTGAACCGTCTTATGGTGAGCGGGCAGGCAATATGGACTGCTAGCAGTCGTACTGTACAATCTTCTGCCAGACAGGCAAGAGATGAGGATTGCTAGTAGTCGTATTGTACCATCTTCTGCCAGGCAGGCAAGAGATGAGGATGGCTAGCAGTCGTACTGTAACATCTTCTGCTGAGCAGCCATGACATGTGGATGGCATGCAGTCCTTCTGCACCGTCTGCTGCCAGCCAAAGATGTAAAAGACAGATGGAGTGGGTCAAAACAAGAAATAGACCAGATTTGTTTTGTACTCATTTGCTTCCCCCCCCTCCCCTGTCTAGGGGACTCATTCTTCTAGGTCACACTGCAGTCACTCACAGAGAAGGTGCAGTGAGGTAAATCTAGCCATGTATCAATCAGAGGCCAGGCTAACCTCCTTATTCCCATAAGAACAATAACTTAGGTGCACCATTTCTTATTGGAACCCTCCGTGAAGTCCTGCCTGAAATACTCCTTGATGTAAAGACACCCCCTTTGTTGATTTTAGCTCCCTGAAGCCAACCCTGTAAGCCATGTCCTCAGTCGCCCCTCCCTCCGTCAGAGCAACAGCAGACAATCGTTCCGCGCCTTTTTTCTGTGCGGATGCCATACCAAGGCAAGCATGGAGGCCGCTCAGCTCACTTTGGCAATTAGGAGCACATTAAACACCACACGCATTATCCAGCAGTATATGCAGCACCAGAACCTGGCAAAGCGATACCGGGCGAGGAGGCAACGTCAGCGCGGTCACGTGAGTGATCAGGACATGGACACAGATTTCTCTGAAAGCATGGGCCCTGCCAATGCATGCATCATGGTGCTAATGGGGCAGGTTCACTCTCTGGAACGCCGATTCTGGGCTCGGGAAACAAGCACAGACTGGTGGGACCGCATAGTGTTGCAGGTCTGGGACGATTCCCAGTGGCTGCGAAATTTTCGCATGCGTAAGGGCACTTTCATGGAACTTTGTGACTTGCTTTCCCCTGCCCTGAGGCGCATGAATACCAAGATGAGAGCAGCCCTCACAGTTGAGAAGCGAGTGGTGATAGCCCTGTGGAAGCTTGCAACGCCAGACAGCTACCGGTCAGTTGGGAATCAATTTGGAGTGGGCAAATCTACTGTGGGGGCTGCTGTGATGCAAGTAGCCCATGCAATCAAACCCTGATATCAAGGGTAGTGACCCTGGGAAATGTGCAGGTCATAGTGGATGGCTTTGCTGCAATGGGATTCCCTAACTGTGGTGGGGCTATAGACGGAACCCATATCCCTATCTTGGCACCGGAGCACCAAGCCGCCGAGTACATAAACCGCAAGGGGTACTTTTCGATAGTGCTGCAAGCTCTGGTGGATCACAAGGGACGTTTCACCAACATCAACGTGGGATGGCTGGGAAAGGTGCATGATGCTCGCATCTTCAGGAACTCTGGTCTGTTTCAAAAGCTGCAGGAAGGGACTTTATTCCCAGACCAGAAAATAACTCTTGGGGATGTTGAAATGCCTATAGTTATCCTTGGGGACCCAGCCTACCCCTTAATGCCATGGCTCATGAAGCCGTACACAGGCAGCCTGGACAGTAGTCAGGAGCTGTTCAACTACAGGCTGAGCAAGTGCAGAATGGTGGTAGAATGTGCATTTGGACGTTTAAAGGCGCGCTGGCGCAGTTTACTGACTCGCTTAGACCTCAGCGAAACCAATATTCCCACTGTTATTACTGCTTGCTGTGTGCTCCACAATATCTGTGAGAGTAAGGGGGAGACGTTTATGGCGGGGTGGGAGGTTGAGGCAAGTCGCCTGGCTGCTGATTACGCGCAGCCAGACACCAGGGCGGTTAGAAGAGCACAGGAGGGCGCGGTACGCATCAGAGAAGCTTTGAAAACCAGTTTCATGACTGGCCAGGCTACGGTGTGAAAGTTCTGTTTGTTTCTCCTGATGAAACCCCCCACCCCTTGGTTCACTCTACTTCCCTGTAAGCTAACCACCCGCCCCTCCTCCCTTCAATCACCGCTTGCAGAGGCAATAAAGTCATTGTTGCTTCACATTCATGCATTCTTTATTCATTCATCACACAAATAGGGGGGAGACTGCCAAGGTAGCCCAGGAGGGGTGGTGGAGGAGGGAAGGAAAATGCCACACAGCACTTTAAGCACAGCACTTTAAAAGTTTACAACTTTAAAATTTATTGAATGACAGCCTTCTTTTCATTCATCCTCTGTGGTGGAGTGGCTGGTTGGCCGGAGGCCCCCCCACCGCGTTCTTGGGCGTCTGGGTGTGGAGGCTATGGAACTTGGGGAGGAGGGCGGTTGGTTACAGAGGGGCTGCAGTGGCAGTCTGTGCTCCAGCTGCCTTTGCTGCAGCTCAACCATACACTGGAGCATACTGGTTTGGTCCTGCAGCAGCCTCAGCATTGAATCCTGCCTCCTCTCATCATGCTGCCACCATATTTGAGCTCCAGCCCTGTCTTCAGCCCGCCACTTACTCTCTTCAGCCCGCCACTTACTCTCTTCAGCCCGCCACCTCTCCTCCCGGTCATTTTGTGCTTTCCTGCACTCTGACATTATTTGCCTCCACGCATTCGTCTGTGCTCTGTCAGTGTGGGAGGACAGCATGAGCTCGGAGAACATTTAATCGCGAGTGCGTTTTTTTTTTCTTTCTAAGCTTCACTAGCCTCTGGGAAGGAGAAGATCCTGTGATCATTGAAACACATGCAGCTGGTGGAGAAAAAAAAGGGACAGCGGTATTTAAAAAGACACATTTTATAAAACAGTGGCTACACTCTTTCAGGGTAAACCTTGCTGTTAACATTACATACATAGCACATGTGCTTTCGTTACAAGGTCGCATTTTGCCTCCTCCCACCACGTGACTACCCCCTCAACCTTCCCCCCTCCCTGTGGCTAACAGCAGGGAACATTTCTGTTTAGCCACAGGCAAACAGCCCAGCAGGAATGGGCTCCTCTGAGTGTCCCCTGAAGAAAAGCACTCTATTTCAACCAGGTGACCATGAATTATATCTCACTCTCCTGAGGATAACACAGAGAGATAAAGAACGGATGTTGTTTGAATGCCAGCAAACATACACTGCAATGCTTTGTTCTACAATGATTCCCGAGTACGTGTTACTGGCCTGGAGTGGTAAAGTGTCCTACCATGAAGGACACAATAAGGCTGCCCTCCCCAGAAACCTTTTGCAAAGGCTTTAGGACTACATCTAGGAGAACCGCAAATGCCAGGGCAAAGTAATCCTTTCACATGCTTGCTTTTAAACCATGTATAGTATTTTAAAAGGTACACTCACCAGAGGTCCCTTCTCCGCCTGCTGGGTCCAGGAGGCAGCCTTGGGTGGATTCGGGTGGTACTGGCTCCAGGTCTAGGGTGAGAAACAGTTCCTGGCTGTCGGGAAAACCGGTTTCTCCGCTTGCTTGCTGTGAGCTATCTACAACCTCCTCATCATCATCATCTTCTTCGTCCCCAAAACCTGCTTCCGTATTGCCTCCATCTCCATTGAAGGAGTCAAACAACACGGCTGGGGTAGTGGTGGCTGAACCCCCTAAAATGGCATGCAGCTCATCATAGAAGCGGCATGTTTGGGGCTCTGACCCAGAGCAGCTGTTCGCCTCTCTGGTTTTCTGGTAGGCTTGCCTCAGCTCCTTCAGTTTCATGCGGCACTGCTTCGGGTCCCTGTTATGGCCTCTGTCCTTCATGCCCTGGGAGATTTTGACAAAGGTTTTGGCATTTCGAAAACTGGAACGGAGTTCTGATAGCACGGATTCCTCTCCCCAAACAGCGATCAGATCCCGTACCTCCCGTTCGGTCCATGCTGGAGCTCTTTTGCGATTCTGGGACTCCATCATGGTCACCTGTGCTGATGAGCTCTGCATGGTCACCTGCAGCTTGCCACGCTGGCCAAACAGGAAATGAGATTCAAAAGTTCGCGGTTCTTTTCCTGTCTACCTGGCCAGTGCATCTGAGTTGAGAGTGCTGTCCAGAGCGGTCATAATGGAGCACTCTGGGATAGCTCCCGGAGGCCAATACCATCGAATTGTGTCCACAGTACCCCAAATTCGAGCCGGCAACGTCGATTTAAGCGCTAATCCACTTGTCAGGGGTGGAGTAAGGAAATCGATTTTAAGAGCCCTTTAAGTCGAAATAAAGGGCTTTATTGTGTGGATGGGTGCAGGTTTACATCGATCTAACGCTGCTAAATTCGACCTAAAGTCCTAGTGTAGACCAGGGCTTAGAATATTTTTTTAAATATATATCTGAAAACAGACAAGGGATGGATGTGTGCAAAACCCAAAGCCACTCTCCACACATCTGGTACTTAAGGAGGAGAGTTGCCTTAGTATTTTTACTCTAGTCTCATGAAACATTTTACAAATGCACTCTCAATGGGTGAAGGGTAGTGGCTGTAAAATATTTCACGGTTGGAATAAATAGACTCCTGGCCCACCATCACACCTCACACACCTGTGCCAAGACACACACACTGATTCTTCTTCACTATGGTCAGGCCCTTCTTTGTATTACTGCAAATGAAGAACGTAATCTCAGTTTTTGTGTATACTAAATAGATTAACTCTGTCTCCTTGAAACTAGGAATGTCCCTGTTTGCAAGGCCTAGTCTTTTCAGTTTTACAGAAATCAGATGTTTTGTCCCGGTTTTGGTAAACTGGAGAAGACTGGCATACCCAAAGAGCCACATGTCAGTTGAGTTGGTGAAGATGATTAGCAGGCTGGGTAAGCACATATGAATCTCAGAGCCCACCCTATGTCCATTATGCATTAGTGTTGCTACCCTTTCCTTGATAAATCTGCACTTCTGGATTTAGATGTCTAACTTTAGACCCTAAAATTTGATGCTGACTCTCTCTGTGGTCTTTGTCAGGTTACTTAGCCAAAATATTCAAAGCTGGGATTGATCCTTGCTCAGTCCTTTGTGCCATACTATCTCTCATGCTACTATGGTGCCCCTCTTTGTGGCCAGAGAACACGGTGGCTGCTCAGGAAAGCAGCTGGCTCTGCCACAGGCCTGTAGCTAGTAGAGAGCTTGCAAAGTCCCTACTGCCATATACAGTAGCCTGATTGGCATCACCACCTTTTCATCTTGGAAAAGAGGAGACTAAGGGGGATATGATAGAGTTATATAAAATCATGAGTGGTGTGGAGAAAGTGAATAAGGAAAAGTTATTTACTTGTTCCCATAATATAAGAACTAGGGATCACCAAATGAAATTAATGGGCAGCAGGTTTAAAACAAATAAAGGGAAGTTTTTCTTCACTCAGAGCACAGTCAACCTGTGGAACTCCTTGCCTGAGGAGGTTGTGAAGATTAGGACTATAACAGGGTTTAAAAGAGAACTGGATAAATTCATGGAGGTTAAGTCCATTAATGGCTATTAGTCAGGATGGGTAAGGAATGGTGTCCCTAGCCTCTATTTGTCAGAGGGTGGAGATGGATGGCAGGAGAGAGATCACTTGATCATTACCTGTTAGGTTCACTCCCTCTGGGGCACCTGGCATTGGCCACTGTTGGTAGACAGGATACTGGGCAGGATGGATCTTTGGTCTGGCCCAGTATGGCCATTCTTATGTTCTTAACTGTGAACATTGTTCTAAACTCTTCCCCAGGATCAAGGGACCTGGATATTCCATGAATCCATGGTTCCAGAATTTTCTACAGATTCCACCATTTGCTGCAGAATCATGCTCTGGAATCTCAGCTGTCATTTAAATAGAAAATGTCTAGCCCTTGTGCTTGCAAAGATAACTTCAAAAATGTGACCCACTTGTAAACCACTGTCTGTATGAGTTAGCAAAGAACCTGAACCAATGGCTCTGGCAAGTGTGAACTGCCCCAGTCAAATCCCATAGACTCTATGGTTGTGTGGCCATGAAATATGGCATATTTTCAGGATAGCACAGAATTAAGCATTTTTGCTTGAGAGTTCATTGTTTTACTTGCAGCCAGGTCTGCCTGGCATTTTATTTTCTGTCTTCCTATGCTGTGGGCCATGCCTGCAGCTGATTCTTGCTCTGCATCTTTCCCCATAAGGTGGAATTAAATGGATCGGACTGCACACTCCCTTCACTGTTCTATGGAATCAGCAGTGGTGTGGGGTCAGGGAGCCAGAGCTGGACTTCAATTTGTAACAAGGAAGGAGAGGGAGCAAGAAGTCTATGCTGGATAGTTAGGCTGCCTAGACAATAGAGATGGAGTTAAAGCCTGGGAAGCCGATATGGTGAATTGGGTAAGGTGACTACAAGTTTCCTCCTTCTCTGGGAATGACTGCCCCCATACTGTCAAAACAACATTGCTGAGGCCCATGGATCTGCACTGTCCAGAGGTCACAGCAAAACAATCCATTATCAACGATAATCATTGCTGACAATGTACAAATTGTACATAAAAAGTATTTCCAACTATAGACCATAGTCAGATGTGGAAGGGATGGATGGTAATAAAGGGTGGTTTATGGAGATACAATAAATTAACACTGCTGCAGAGTTAGAGGTGCTTGCCATAGAATTTGGTTCCATTATGGCAGACTACGCAAGCACCTGCTCACAGCTGTTTTTCTAGATTCTTAAGCCCAGGCCTGTGGTTCTGAAAGGGTAAGCTCTTTAAGAAAGCTGAGATTTTTAAGAAAAAGTGCCAAGCTTTTGATTTTAGTAATCACTTTATTTACATTAGTTTACATCTGCTATTGACTGTCTGCACAAAAAAGGGGATGAAGAGGTTTAAAACAAAAAGACAGAAAGAAAAAAGAAAGCTGAAATATGCATTTACGTTCTTTAAACCCTCAGATAAGGAAGGAAGGAAACAGGGCTAAGTGCTTGTGGCACCTCAAGGGCAAATCTGCTAGCTAGGAAACTCTCCCCTTCAGTGAAGATAACTGTGAATACATATCAAAAATGTTTGCTTTTATAGTTGTTATAAAGTGTCCAACCTGCTTTTAAATTACTGTGTAAGGCTATTATTATCATTTGCATTACAGTAGCACTGCGAGGGCAGAGTTCCACTGCACTATACAAACTTATGACAAAAATAAAGTCTCTACTCCAAAGAGTGTACAATCTAAGGCCCAATTCTGCAACATTTATGCACATATCTTTAGTACTTAAGTACCATGAGGGCATTTTAAACTGGTAATCAAACATAATTAAACTATATTCTAACTCAGGAATAAATCTGAGATGCAGTTTGGGATGATGCAAAATTAAGACTTGCAATACATTTGTTTCATCCACCTGTTGTTTATAGTCTAACCCTGCAAACACTTACACAAATAGAAAAGGAGTACTTGTGCCACAAGGTTCCTTTTCTTTTTGTGAATACAGACTAACACGGCTGCTACTCTGAAACTTACACAAATGTTTATCTTAATACTATGAGGACAAACTTAGTACAAATCTTTATCTAGCAGTATTCTAAGATGAATCTCACCTTGATTCTTGAGTTAGACTTGAGTTGCCACTATACACTGCCTTCTGCTAAAGCTAAGTATTGTGAACTCACCTGGGATCTATTTAGTGGTAGAGTTTCTGCAGAGTTTATTTTTACAACAGCAGTAAGTCTTTTAAAGCAATTTGACATTTTAGAAAATTACTAAAGCATTAAATCCACTTTTAATAAATTAACAGCATGTTTCCTTGTTTCAGTTTTCATTTCACTTGTATATCAGCTGGTTAATCTGAAAATCAGAAGGTTTTTTAAATAAAATATAATAATGTTTGCAATTATTTAGATGCTGCTAAAGATTATTGACATTATACTTTTCTTCAGGACACTGTTTTAATTTTTTTATTGTGACAATTAGAAAAAAGGAATAATTTCTCCCTATTATAGTCTAACTTTGAAGATTTTGTAGTTTATATTGTCTGTATATTGGAAACTAGATGCTACCACCCATGCAAATAAATATAAGTAGACTTGTGTTTGAAAGGCAAATATTTGTCTGGATTTTTTTTTCTCTACATTTTTACTGTCTTTGGCTTTCTAACCTCACCGAGGTTGTGTTGCATTACATTACTAGTGATCAAAATGTTCCCCATGAAAAGCTCCAATCCTATGACTACATGCTTGTGGATGGACCTACTGCCCACCTGGTGCTCTAATGACCTCAATGGAGCTTTGCACAGGTGCAGTGTCTATCTGAATACATGGAGGATCAGGGCCTAAATTTTCTTTTATGACAATTCATTGATTCCGCAGCCCCCAAAATGTTTATTACTCCATGAAAATATATAAGCCTAAATTTTTGAAAACTGACTGTTGGCTGGCCTGTCTTAATCCTTGGCGCCTTAAAGGGGCCTGACATTCAGAAAGCACTGAATATTTGTTCAATGAAATCAGGGTCTTTAAAGGTATCCCCAGATAGGCCACCAAAATTAAAAGTCACTTTTCACTTCCAGTGTGGCCTACTAGTTTGAGTAGTGGACTGAGCCTTAAGAGAGCTAGATTCTATTCCTGCCTCAGCTGCTAGATGACCTTAGGCACGTCACTTTCTGGTGCCTCAGTTTCCTCTTCTATAAAATGAGGCTGACCTCCTTCGTAAACAACTCTGAAATATATTAATTAAAAACCCATATAAGAACTGGGTGTTTTTACTCTTACAAATTTAGGCCTTAGTCTTTTTCTATGATATATTTATTTATTTATTTGATTAAGAAACAACTTATAATGGGATAGGGCCTGTCCTACAATACCCCATTGGAGGCATTTCCATTGAAGACAATGGGAGCTCTGCATAGAAAAGGCTTGCATAAATCATTTCCTATGTTCTCAGAAGGCTTATTGCTGTGTCCACCTACATGTGTTGTCGTCGTTTGACTTTTACTATGATTGTTGTGGTTCCTTCAATGTAGGAAGACAGAAGAGATATTTCATACCAATAAACCATTTGAAAGCCTGATTGTACGATGTACAACTGAATCCTGCTTACTTTGCTAACCTAAATACTCCTGATCATTTCAATGGGACTGCTTGAGTGCATAAGCAGAAATTCATTTGGCTTACTAGACATTTAAGTTTTACGATAGGTTTCAATTGGGAAGACAATGATTCACACTACTGTTCATTTTGGGTACCAGCCAAAGCAAGTGGGGAAGACAATGGCTTAGAAGTGAGAGTAGTTTCCGGTGTGGACAGATTTCTGCCTTGTCATAAATTTTACAATTTTTCTGCTTTCACACTGTACAAGTCATAATGATCAGTGCAACATGACTGCACCTTAACTTGTAACTTTCATTTTATGATTCCGTTGGGATATGTTTAATCTTTATTACATTTTATAGTGATGATTTAATTTGCAAATTATTTACTCCTTCCTCTGGTTAACCACAACAAACTAATACATTTTTAAAGGTGTAAATCCTGTTTACATTAATGTTGAACTCTGCTAGCTAACACATTTCTAAACACAACCTGTTTTGCGTAAAGCCCCAGCTGCTGGTGTAATGGAATTATATGAGAACCATAGCTTCCTATTAATGAAAACAAGTTTCTAGCCCTTGTGGTTGCAGAGAAAAGCTAGAATACAGGACCCAAATGTAGCAGAATGATTTTTTTTTTAAAAAAGGCCTGACTCATGATTTTCATTGCAGGGCTATACTGTTTTCTATGCTAGAAGAGGTTTAAAGGTGTGTCTACACGAGAGTGTTTTACTTCAAGGTAGCTAACACATTTGTAAAGCCTAGTGTGGACATACCACAGACGTTTGCTCTGTGACATAAATGTTTGTGGTTTATCATTGCTCTTGAACAAGTATTAGTAGAGGGCCCACGCTAACCTTTACAAATGTATTAGTTACCTCAAATTAATTGGCAGGCAACTAACTTGAGATATAGAATGCTAGTGAAGGGAATCCCTAATATATAGGTTAGAAGGGAATTAGGCAAAAGCAGATAGGAAAGTGATATGTACAATGAAAGCCTAACTAGAACTGATAGCTCTTCCAAAAAGCCTGTAAACAGTAATACATTTGTGGCAGGAATTAATTCCTGTGCACTAGAATAAGCAGCAACTCTTTTAAAATGTAATTTATTAAATGGCCTTGCCCTATTATTATCTGAATCTTCTACTAATAAAAATGTTTATACTTAACATCCTGTGAAAGCAGTGCTTCCTCTCCTAGTTAGAAGCGTATCTGGCAGATTAGGACTTACAACAACTAAAGAGTCTTGGAATAATAGTATCAATACCATCACTGTCTTCCCATTTCTGAGTCAGTGAAAGAGTATACTTACACAGCACCCTACAAGTATGCAGTGCTATATAATTGTTAAACTATATAGACTTAACGATGGGATCCCTGCTTTATATACTTCATATGTTATTTAGTTGCCTTCTTCTCTAACTGTCCATCAATCACATGTCCATCACTGTAGTATGAGCATCAAGTATTTGTGGTTGATCCCTTTTGTGTTCTGTTCTTCTATTATTTACTAAAAATGCAAAGCAATTTTTGTTATTCCACTCTCTCGCCCCTCCCCCAAATCAAAACTTAGTCTACACGCACTTTAACTAAGCAGTCACGATAGACCAGGTCTATTATGGTCTTTCAGGTCAATAGTTTCCGAACGAAGACGGATTAATAGAATTTATGACCCTCTTTTCGACTGCATGTAGCACAAGCAGTACTAATTATATTTTCATTAACCTCTGTGGCTTGCTCATGTTCCAATAATTTAGCCCTGCTATGGACTAATCCAATGTTTTACATGTTCAATAAAGTGTACTTGCAAACAAGATCTATATAAAATAATCCTTAGGGCCAGTTCATGCCTTAGTGAAGAAGCACTTGTATGGAAAATTTCCTGCTGCCTGCATTCTTATGCAGGGGTCAGCCATAATCTGCCTGTTTCTGCTCTGACCGAAATTTACTCATGTGCAGAGAGCCTATGAAAGGGCTGAACACCACTTAAGTCCCATTTAAGTCCCTATGCATCTTAAGAGATACACAGGCCTTGTGTAGACCCCCTCCACAAGGTTAAATTCATCCTCTGAACTCAAGGGGAGCCTGTATCTATTTATCATGATTTACAGGGTGTTTCTGGCCAGGACTAATGATGAGCATGCACCTCCCCCCATTCCACCCAGCATCCCTGGGAAGATGTGTGTCTGGGAGGCGCTCTCTCACCATCTTTTTTCCTGCTGTCTCCTCTCTACTCCCATGAGGTGTTCTCTAGTAACTGTGAATCAGCAAGGGGAGCAGGGAGTAGTGATTGGGGGCAGGGCAGTCAGCACAGCCACCTTTGAGGGCTAGGATTTGTCACTACAGCAGCCACTTTCAGTGCCTGTCAGCAAGGCAGAGTGGGAGCAATTAATTGTTCTAGACCACAGGAAACAGGACGAGAAGGAATGCTGCCCCTGCAATTAGTAGAGGAGAGGAAGCTGAATTCATCCCACACTTCTCCTTATTTAATCCCTGGGGCCAGGCTAACTATTGAGGCACCAGCCTAGCCCACAGCTAGCCCCATCCTGAGTTGTGTTGTGCACTCCACTTCTGCAGTTGAGGATCCAGGCCCTAATAATTATGCATTTGTGTTCAATCAGATAATAATGAGAGGCATATGAGATGATGGGGTAGCAGGCCTATTCTTCTAGCGATGTAGTCCTAGGGGAGGGCAACAAAAATTCCCATGGGAACCATGATTGTTAATGTGGTTCAGGGTTTAAAATAAATATCTGTACTGTGTGAAACACTGAATAATTTTTCCTCATTTGTATTTTTAATACTAAGTGCTATTGTTAACACTGTTAAATATTCAGTTACAATATTTGTTTAGTGAAGTAACATAATGAAATACTAACAGTATGCAGAAAATTAGAAGCAATTTGGAAGTGGTTCTATGAAGAGTATCTCCTTCTGGAGAGAAATGGAAGGAAGAGGCACATACGTATTTGTGTGTGTGTGTAATTACATCTTTATCCCTACTACCTCACCTTAGTATCTTTCTTAGTCCCCTAACAGGTGACACTGAGTTCTTTATGACAAGATGGTTGTACAGAGAAGCTCCATGGAATCCCTCAAACTTGGGTAGCTTTTACAAGTCCATTTTCATAAGGATAATTTTGGCAGTTTCTAAAGCTACCCCTACCAGCTAATGTTTGGACTGCCATTGTCTACTGACAGTACTGGAAAGGGTTTAATCATCAAGACTTTTCTTTGGCTGAATGGGTGGGGTGGCTCAGGCTGTAACTTGACTGCTCACAGAGGCAAATAAACATCAGTGAGACTGCTCCATTCCCACTCACTGGTTCCTGGAGTTATTGGATGAACACACCATATGAACAATGACTGGCCTTTATTCATTGTGTCTGAGAGAGTTGGTGCTATGAAAACACTAAACTTGTGTACAACACATCTGGAATCAAAAGGTATGAGGACAGTAGAAAACAATAAGAATTTTTTATGTCATGAACCTAGAACCTTTGAACTCAGTCCTGTGATGAATGACATAGAGGAAATCTGGCTAAATCTTTGACCCATTGTTATAAGTTATTTCACCTCACTAGTCTGTTCCTGCACTTAATCCAGCAAAATGACATTCCAGAAGCCCTTTCTGTGACATGCCACCTATCTCGTGCTATAATAAACCAGAAAGAAATTAGACTAGCTGAGAAATGTAATAATATAACAATAAAATACTCAGAAGTAATACTGGCCTAGATACATGGAACTGTACTCCCAAACACCTCCTCTAAAAATATAATGTGGATTCGTTTAACCACTTATACCTTGTAAAATAATCTTATAAAGTTTCTATTTATCGCCACCCAACTTCCTCCAGAACTTCTTCTACTTTCCTGTAAGGTACAACTTAAAATCATAATTCTCTTTGTTTTGGTTTTTAAGGAGAAGAGAAACTGGCCCAATTTCTTTACATCTCCGTGTCATTCTTATTGCTGTTTCTCAAACACCCTCCAAATTCTGATCTCAGTTACATGGGTGTAAATTCAAAGTAATGTAACTTATTTAAATAGCTTTACCAGACATTAACATTGATGTGACCGGGATCAAGATCAGATCCCGTATGTACACAATAGAGGACCAAATTTCAAAGTGGCATTCATTCAGCCCTAAACTTGCTCTCCAAAGCAGCATACCCAGTTAATGACTCTCACATAGCCTTCAGCATCTACATTTTTTGCATTTCGAAAACCTAGTATCTGCTAATTTAGGATTGAATCAATACCCACGGAAGGCAATAGAAAGACTGTGCTTGAAACTTTAGTATATGTGGTTTGTTTTGTCTCATTTAACAGCTTGTGGGCTTGATTCTCATCACACTTACACAAATTTTATGCAGTTGAATGCAATTCCAGTAACTTCAGTGGAGTTACTCCTCATTTACATCAATGTGAGACCAGACTGAGATCCTGAATATTACAATAAGAAAATATATTACCTTTCTTTTGTGCCTATCTTCAAGCTTAGCTTTTTTTTTTTTACTTTGGCTAATATTCTGAAATAGTAAGTGTGTTTTTGGAGAGTCCTTGTTTCATACCTGCTACACATATGAAGCAAGCATGTTGTCACATTCCTTCTTAAAAACTGTTTACACAAGCAGAAATAGCATGTGTTCACTTCAGCATCTCTGATCCTGGTAGAACAGGTATATTTTAATTACACATGCCTAACTGTGAAAATTAGCTTTGAATGTTTGGTCTTACAAGGATTCCCATTTGGAAATAGGACCTTTAAAAAAATAAAGTTAGTGATTTTAATACTTGTCAAAATTGCTGGATTGTTAAACATGAAAATTGATCTCCATCGACAGAACATATACAGCTCAGTTAATGGCAGGATTAATTTATTTCATTCCAACCCTTCATTACACCTCAACTATTTCTAGAAGGATGAGAGGCTAATTCAGCTTCTTTACTCATTCAGTCCTTTTGTCTGCTGAGACTACCAAAAGAAGGGTGACAATTAGTGTCAACTGTTATAATGGTTTTCATGTTGTGGGAAGACTATGAGCCCATCTCACATGGGCCACTGAATAGCTATCAAAGGGCAATGACATTACTGACTCAGCTGGATTAAAATCTGTGCTGCAAAAGGGTCTGTATCCCACTACCAGACCTTGAAATATCTTAACTCCTGCCTTCCAAAGCTTGTAAGTTTTAACAGTGTAGATTGACCATGAAAATGTTAAATTTCCCTGTTGGATTCACCATGAATTGAAGATCAAAGGGTATGTGAAAACTGGAGTTTCCAAGCTGGAAAAAAATGTAAGGGTTAAATTTGCCTCTGGAATCTGCATAGTAGATGTCTTCGTCTATTCTGCTCTTCTTATGTGTCCAGAACTCCCACTGATGTTGATGAGGATTCCAAATCTGGAAGTACAGCAGAAGAGTCTTGAAAAGATTTTTGGTGCAATCTGGAGAGGATAATGTAGCACTACTAAATGTTTTGTGAGGGTCTGATACAATAGAACTGCTGACCTGAAATATTTAGAGAGAATTAACTGCCTTGAGATTTCATTCTGTACTTTGACAGAAGGAGTGTATGTGTGATGAAGGAACTATCAGAGATAGCAAAGTGTAAGAACATATATCTCTCTATATCTATAGGGACTAGGAATTGATTTGCCAATATAACACTATTAAATGGTTATTTACTTATGTTTCAAAGAAAACAAGAAGGAAAAGCCCATAATAGTACTTTTATGTTTTTATTTATGTGTGCTTCCCCCCCCCAGAAACCATTCACAAAACAGAGAAAGGAAGAAAGGGGGAAACCTCAAAACAATACTTTCTCTGTTTTAGCCACTCTTGTTTTCAAAGTTCAGAAAAGTAGAGAAAATCCCCCAAAATTATCCTCAGCCATTTAGATGAAGCTTGTCAAAAGTAGCCTGGAAAGTTGCACATGGCTAGTAAATAGGTTATATTGTTCAAATCCCTGCTTAGAAAGGGTCATTCTGCATGTTTCTGCTTCTGTTAGGAGACTATTCCACAAATCAGCAGATCTAGCTGATACAAATTATTTTCTGACGTGCAGCCTGCATTTTCCTTTGATCAGTTTCATGCATGGTTGTGGCCTTTGTACCAGCCTAACACCCTCCACCTCATAGTTCTAACTGGTTAACATTGTGTCTGTATTCCATCCCTTAACCATCATCATTTGTCCAAATAATGCTCATTTCTGATCACTAAACTTCCTTCATTAATCCATCTTTCCACCTCATTCATCACATTTATTGCTCTTCTTTGAATGCCTTCCAATTTGTCAACATTCTTCAGACAGTGAGATGCCCAAAACAATATATTATATTTTAGGTAAGATTTCATAACTGAAAACTGAGGCCTGACCCAAACCCATTGAATTCAGCGGAAATTCTCTTTGCTTTCAATGGACTTAAATCAGGTCTATCAAGAGAAACTATCACCTAATTAATCCATGCTGAGATGCCTCCATCTATGCTGTCCAAAATATCATTGTCTTTTCACCCCTATTGTGTATTGCAACCTTCTATCTAATTTTCTGATTACTAGCTGTTCTGAGTCTTTATTGGCACAACTGATTTGTAAAAATATCTCTTTTACTGAATGTGTGTGTTTCAAAAGATTGTCTCCCACGTGTATTAATGTGCATTTTCCCAGGTTGAATCTCACTTAATTTTCTCTTCATAGACCAAATTCAGCCCAGATGTAAGTAAATGCATTCTAAATGACTTCAGTAAAGTTAGACCCATTTACAACAGCACTCCATTTGATCCCATACTTCTAAGCTTTCTAGGTTTCTTCCTCTATTCCTTAGTTCTCAATTCTCACTGGTGCTTTTAACACCCTCCCCAAGTTTAGTAAATGCATCCCAATTACTATACGCATACATTTTTGACTATGTGAAAATTGATCAGACTATCTCAGTGTTTTCAGACAATTTCTTAATATATTCCTTGGATGAAATAACACCCACCCCCATTGTGTACAGTAAAGTAACCGAAATATTTTTCTTCCTTTTATATTTTCTGGTTAATAACTTAAAGAGGACAGAGGGATATATTTATTTGACTTAATGTCAGAGGTAAAAAAAAAAGCATGAGGAAGTTGGGATGTTTTGGTACTAAAACTCCAAAGCTTCAGGAAGTTTCTTTATTACTTAGTACTGTATGTTCTAATCAAGCATAAAGCAGGAAAGTGACTACTATCAAAGGACCCATAAAAAGAGTTTATGATGTTTCAGATTCAGGCAACATAAAAAAAGACATATTCAAATTAGAAACACTATTATAAAGTGTGATTCTATAAGGAATCTCCATAACAGACTTAATAATGTGATTAAAGACACAAAGTAATAGCAATATACATAAGTACTAATTAGAACATTGAAACTATTACGCCTCATGTGGGAGACAAGTAATAAAATTCAAAGAATATTTGTAAGAAACACCATCAGACTAGCTTTTAAGTTTTCCACTGCCTCAGGCTGATTATGTGAACTTGTGGCATGTGTCGAATATGTTTAAGCCAATCCATTTGGCCTGGTAACACTCCCTTGTTTCAAAGCATTTTGATCATTATGCTAAAAAATAGCTTGGCTAACCTACTTCCCAATAGGTCTCCTTTGTATTGTTAAGACTCTCAGATAAGGTTACTTTAATATTCAAAAACTATCTATGGTCTAGTTAAAGAAATTCTCGTTCTAAAAGCTTGTCTGACACATGGATCTTCATTTTGCTATTAACAGTGCTATAGCACTGGGTGTTGTAACAGTGACAAAAAAATACCTAAATAACCATTTAAAATGAATAAAATGTACCACAAAATCATCATGGTCTCACTTGATTTGAATGGAGGAATCAAAGAATAACTGGATAATGAGGGATTACAAAAATACTAAGTGTTAGTCGTGGAACAACTACAGCCAGAGGCACGCACTTTCTACTGTGCTGGGGGGGTTCTCAAACCCCACTGTGCTCCGAGATCCATTTTCATTCCACTCCTTCCCCCAAGGTCCCCCAAGGTTCATTCCTCCTTCCCCCAAGGAAAAGTGGCCCTCTTTCCTTTTGCCAGCTAAGCCTACTTCCTGCTCCAGAATTTCCCTCTTTTCCACTTCTCCAGACTCCCTTTGCTCCTCTTCCCTTTGCTGATTTTTACATCCTGCAAGAAAATGGATTGCTGCAGCCACAACCTACATACTGCTGTTTCTTGGCCCTACCAGCCAGTATGGTAGCTCTAGAGCTTCTGCTAAGGGCTTTCTGAAAGAGACAGAGATATTGCAGTTGCTCTGCAGTGACCAGCAGTAGGGTTGGTCAGGAGCTGGAATTTCCATTTGGTGGGAAATTCTGACATATCAAAATATTTTTTTTTCATTCCAGTTCACAATGAAAAGCCAACATTCCCAAATTTCCAACCAAACAAAAAACCTGGAAAAAAATTTTGGGACCATCTACTTGTTTGTTTCAATAGTGTTGTTCCAAGTTGTTTCATTTTGACTTTTATATTATATAAATATATTGATTAACATATACATAATATCCAATACAATATATAATATGTTAACTCTTTGTCCCGTCTCAGCTGCCCATTAGCGGGCAGCCACCAAAACTCTAAAACTAGCAGCAGAGTGACTGTGTAGTGCTCGTAGAGGCAGCGGTGTGAACTTCTAATCTCCTATCACATGATTCATCCTTGTCAAGAGCATGGTTTGACAGTCCTGCTTCAATGAATCATGAATAAGAAGGAACTCTCCAAAATCACCTCACTCAATATAGAAGAATGAGGTCTGGCAAAATCTTCAATGATGATCTGCTGTTTGGAAAGTCAATCGGACTACTCATGTGAGTATTTACCAATGTAAGGATTGCACAATGAGGTCCTGAGTTAACAAACACTATGTTTTGTATTTTCTGTGCAAGAGCTACTAAATACCTGCAACGTATTTTTAGTTTTTAACCAAGTAATACTATAATGTCATCTTTGCATCACTGGAGAACACAGGGATAATTCAAGCATACAGTCATTGCTATTAAAAAGTTGATATTTCCCAAGAGCCAGTCTCAAAAATCTAAATAAGTTAATGTTTATTGCATAATTTAAAAATCATCAAACACTGTCAACAGTTGACTCAGACTACACTCCCACACAAGGGAGTAAGTCTAGAATCTCCATGGTATTTAGGCGCCTAGCTTCCGTTAATTTAATTGGAATCAAGGGAAAAGTTAGGAGTCTAAATATCATTGAGGATTCGGAGCTAAAAACCCAGATCTTGCGTGCTGGAGTGGGAAAGGAAAAAAAAAAACAAACACCAAAATAAGACATGCCACTAAACATGCTTCTCCCTTTGGGGAGATGATGAGAGAACAAATAACAGATGACAGATGTGTAGTCATGTCACTTAATGCACTACTGGAAGGTACTCAGATACTATAGTGATGAGAGCAGTATAAGAACCTATGCTGAATAGAATAGAATGGTATTCACCCACTTACCATCTCCCAGGAGCAGGTGGGTAGGGAAGGTTAATTAATGGATACATCTGCTCAGAATAGCTAAGCCAACACCAAGGGACAGCAGCAAATCCCTTTCCCCCTGTAGTACACAGGAAACAGTGAAGGAATTGTGATTCAGAGCTGTCTCTCTGAGTCACAAATATTTTCTGGGGTTGTACACCTTACACACCCACTGCTAGGTCAGGGCTCTGCCTAAAGTCACAATCTACCCCTAAAAATATTTTGTGAAGCCTATAGCGATTTATAAAATCTAGTAATCTTTTACCAAGATTTGTAAATGAGAATGTGTGAAGGAACAGTGTAAGCTAATTAAAGCCAAACAAGAATACATATTCATTACAGAGAACAAAGTGAACTAAATCCAAAAATGACTTTGTTGCTTTACAGTTCTTCAAAAATGTATTTACTTTTTTGCAATGTTTGGCCTGGCATATTTTCTGAGAGATATGATTTTTCCCTAAATAGTCTCTAAATGCACTGTTAGTTGTTAGAGAGTAAAATTCTCAATTTTATTTAGAATTTGTATCAGTGGGTGGCCTTTTTAATGATTTCGTGATGTTCAAAACTTTAACTTCAAAGACTGCATTTGGTTCTACTTTGAACTGCATTTGTTATTTGTTCAATATGTTTCTGATGCAAACTGTTTTGTCTTTGTTTTTCATTGTTGCTTAGATAACACAGTGCATGGCTTAAAAATCTGGATACATAATTTGCATTTGCACTGTTATATTTGGAGAAATGTCTATTTTGCTTTTCTGATACCCAGCTTGTTATCTCCTGGCTTATGCTATTTAGTTAAAAAGACAAGTCACCATTTTTCTAACAGCTCAAATATTGCCCAAAGAAGTACCCAATCCAGCTTCCATTAAAGTCAATGACAAAACTCGCATTGGCTGCATAGACATATGATTACCCTGAGACTCAATCAGTCCCTTCCTTTTCAATCTGCATAGAACACGGAAGCATGATTTGGTAGATGCCCCATACTTTGAATTTGCACTGAGTTTAGTGGGAAATTTATATGCGGAGAGTCTACAGGTGAAGGCACAAATTCATCATTGTATAAAAAGAAAAATGATGGCTTTACAATGACAGCTGATGTGTTACATGAGACAGGACACATTTCAAAACCCCAAGAGCCACAATGTTTTCAACACACAGCTTATGTTCACTACTTAGGCACATTATAAAGGAAATGGACCTCTCCAGAAAAAAGTTAATCTAATTTTGGACCCAATACAATCCTAATGCTAGGATTAAAGGGTATCTGTCAGTTGGTTCATCAAATTCTATAATAGTCAAAATACAAGTTTGAAATAAATTAATTAAAAAGATAAAAATGGCATATTAACAGAGATTGATCCTGCAGCCTCTCCACATGTGGAACTCATTGAAGCCAGGGTTCTATTTATGCAGAAAATAAAAAAAATCAGTCCCATAGTGATGAAACACAAAGAAGAAAGATGTATGTAGGCTGAAACTTGGCAAAGATGATGAAAGTGAGCAGAGAAGTAATAGTAATTTGAGTAATCTAGCATCAAAGTGAACAGGTATGTACATCAAAAGTGAAATGGTCATAAATATGAGTATTAACACTCAAAGTTACCCCCCAACCTAAAGCAAATACTCTCCAGCAACCACACACCACACAATAAAAACACTAACCCGGGAACCTATTCTTGCAACAAAGCCTGATGTCAACTCCGGCCACATATTTATTCAAGTGACACCATCATAGGACCTAATCACATCAGCCAAACCATAAGAGGCTCGTTCACCTGCACATCTACCAATGTGATATATGCCATCATATGCCAGCAATGCCCCTCTGCCATGTACATTGGCCAAACCGGACAGTCTCTACTCAAAGGAATAAATGGACACAAATCTGACATCAGGAATCATAAATTACAAAAACCGGTAGGAGAACACGTCAACCTCTCTGGCCACTCAGTAACAGATTTAAAGGTGGCAATTTTGCAACAGAAAAGCTTCAAAAACAGACTCCAAAGAGAAACTGTTGAGCTTGAATTAATATGCAGACTAGATACCATTAACTTGGGTTTGAATAGAGACTGGGAGTGGCTGGGTCATTACACATATTGAATCTATTTCCTCATGTTAAGTATCCCTACACCTTCTTGTCAACTGTCTAAATGGGCCATCTTGATTATTACTACTAATTTTTTTTTCTCCTGCTGATAATAGCTCATCTTAATTAATTAGCCTCTTACTCCACCTTTTCATGTTGTCTGTATGTGAATATATATATATATATATATATATATATATATATATATATATATATATATATTTTTTTTTCTTACTATATGTTCCATTCTATGCATCCGATGAAGTGGGCTGTAGCCCACGAAAGCTTATGCTGAAATAAATTTGTTAGTCTCTAAGGTGCCACAAGTACTCCTGTTCTTTTTGCGGATACAGACTAACACGGCTGCTACTCTGAAATCACTCAAAGTTATAAATGTTAATAAAAAAATCAACTAAAAGGACATTATAGATATCTCATATTATTTGCAGTCATGTGACAGAAATGTAACTTATTTTTCACGTCCACTCAAACGTTGGCCTCTCTGTTGAGACTGCCAGTAAGGGAGCAGATTGTGTTGATGATCTTACATTTCATGAAACAAGCAAATATAATGTGTGAGAAACACCACAGTCTGTTGCCAGAAAGAATTATACATTAAAATGAAAAGTCCTAGTGATAGTTTTAAGAGGAAAGCTAATCCGAACTAATCATTGGGGTCCGGGGGGTAATCTAAGCGGGAAAATATAAATATTGTAGTCACTGGTTTGGAGGCCTCAGTTTGGGGACCTGTAAGTTTCTTAGCTTTAGGGATGGCGTTTTTTGTTTGGGTTTTTTTATTTGTTTTTTTGAGACATTACGTGTCTCAAGTCAGATTCCAACAGATGAGGCACCCAACATCAGTGGTCATTTTTCAACAACTCTATAGCCACATTTTATCGTTTTTACTGTAGCTGTTTTCAATAGTTTTAAAAAGTAAAGCGCATGATGGTTCTGATGTGCTCCAAATACCACTTTTGGTCTCATTGATCTGTAAACTTTATTTTTATTGCTAGATTTCTCATGTACAGCAGAGCAGAAATAGTCAGTATGTATCAAAGACAAAACTGTCATTGTTAGTTAAACTCTAAATCAAGTGTGACAGAACTATTTTAGTATTACTGAAAAATCTAAAATTGGTCTCTATTTAAGTAGGAAATCATTTCCTCTAAACTGATGTCTGTTTTACACTCCTGTTCTACAGCAGCCACAAAAATCAGTCGCTGACCACTCCAGCTCACTTGCAAGTAACAATACTATCATACCCCTCTTTGTGTATAGTATCTTTTTCAATACCTTCAGCTAAGTACTTTTTCACCTTTTTAAGGAACTTTTGTGTTCCATCAGCTTGACTTGGTGATTTCTATAGAAGGCTTTCTTTCAACTTTACATGATAGGATTAAGTCCCAACCAATAATAAGTAATTGCATCTCTGCATGTTTTGAATATGACAAGTAAAAGTAGGAACTTTCCCTTTTGAAGCTGTATTACAGATCACTTTAGGAAAGTTGGTCAGGTGTGGCATTTATCTCTTCATTAAATGGCCATTGAATTTTGTCAGGTTTAAAATCTCATCCTCTGTCTTTTCCGAGCATCTGTTCTGTAGAAGAATCACTCTGCAATTTCTTACAGGTACAGATTTTTCCAATTTATCTGGTTTATTTGGATAATATGAGTCAATTAAATTTACATAGAGCAGATTTTCACTATTGGGATTCTCTTCCTGAGTCTTTCAATTTCCCTACAGGGTTTTAATACCTGATTATTATTGTTTTTTGTAATTAAGATTTAAGTATCCAATCTCTCAAGACATGCCACAGAGAGAACTGCCACTCATCTGTTCACCAGCCCTTTCAGGTGCACCCTCTCTTTGTCACAATCCTTTTCCAGCATTCCAAGTTTAGAAAGAAGCCTTTGGTTGAATAAGGCAGTATTTCATCCCACATATTTTTGCTAATCCATCCCATACCTTGGCTGAGATCTACCTGAACCTAATAAAAGGTCAAAATGTTAATGTCTCCTTTAGCAGCTCCCAACAACACATCATGGGAACGAATAGTCATTCTGGATAGTTCTCTGAAGACGTCCATGCAGTGTGCAGCAGCAGTCAAAAAAGCAAACGGGATGTCAGGAATCATTAAAAAAGGTAAAGAGAATAAGATGGAGAATATTTTATTGCCCTTATATAAATCCATGGTATACCCATGTCAAGGTTCCTTCCCCAACCTGAACTCTAGGGTAAAGATGTGGGGACCTGCATGAAAGACCCCCTAAGCTTATTCTTACCAGTTTAGGTTAAAAACTTCCCCAAGGTACAAACTTTGCCTTGTCCTTGAACAGTATGCTGCCACCACCAAGTGTTTTAAACAAAGAACAGGGAAAGAGACCACTTGGAGACGTCTTCCCCCAAAATATCCCCCCAAGCCCTACACCCCCTTTCCTGGGGAAGGCTTGATAATAATCCTCGCCACTTGGTACAGGTGAACACAGAACCAAACCCTTGGATCTTAAGACCAATGAAAAATCAATCAGGTTCTTAAAAGAAGAATTTAAATTAAAGGAAAGGTAAAAGAATCACCTCTGTAAAATCAGGATGGTAAATATCTTACAGGGTAATCAGATTCAAAACACAGAGAATCCCTCTAGGCAAAACCTTAAGTTACAAAAAGATACCAAAACAGGAATACACATTCCCTCCAGCACAGCTTATTTTACAAGCCATTAAACAAAAGAAAATCTAATGCATTTTCTACCTAGATTACTTACTAACTTTACAGGAGTTGTAAGGTTGCTTTTCGGATCTGTTCCCGGCAAAAGCATCACACAGACAGACCAAAACCTTTGTTCCCCGCCTCCAGATCTGAAAGAATCTTGTCCTCTCATTGGCCATTTTGGGTCAGGTGCCAGTGAGGTTACCTTAGCTTCTTAACCCTTTACAGGTGAAAGGGTTTTGCCTCTGGCAAGGACGGAGTACTGTATACAGAAAGCTGGTTACCCTTCCCTTTATATTTATGACAGCCCACATCTTGAATACGAAGTGTAGATGTGGTCCCCTCTTCTCAAAGAAGATATACTGACATTAGAAAAGGTTCAAAAAAGGGCAACTAAAATGATTAGGGAGTTGGAATGGGTCACATACGAGGAGAGATTAAAGAGGCTAGGACTTTTCAGCTTGGAAAAGAGAAGACTAAGGGGGGATATGATAGAGGTATATAAAATGAGTGGTGTGGAGAAAGTGAATAAGGAAAAGATATTTACTTGTTCCCATAAGAACTAGGGATCACCAAATGAAATTAATGGGCAGCAGGTTTAAAACAAATAAAAGGAAGTTCTTCTTCATTCAGCACACAGTCAACCTGTGGAACTCCTTGCCTGAGAAAGTTGTGAAGGTTAGGACTATAACAGGGTTTAAAAGAGAACTGGATAAATTCATGGAGGTTAAGTCCATTAATGGCTATTAGCCAGGATGGGTAAGGAATGGTGTCCCTAGCCTCTGTTTGTCAGAGGGTGGGGATGAATGGCAGGAGAGAGATCACTTGATCATTACCTGTTAGGTTCACTCCCTCTGGGGCACCTGGCATTGGCCACTGTTGGTAGACAGGATACTGGGCTGGATGGACCTTTGGTCTGACCCAGTATAGCCATTATGTTCTTATGTTCCATGCAGCTTAGCAGGCTGAGATATTGCTTGTTGCAGTTCTGAGGCTTATTCTTACTATTAACAATCCAGTGGCTTCAGTATAACCGTCTCATATTATGGGTCCAATTCTGGCTGTTGCACGGAAATACTATTATACACTTCACCCCACCCCACGGTTAGATAATACAGTAATAGGTACTGTATAACATCTAAGACATAACTTCTAAAGCAGAGTACTGCTGTTAGCTGTAATAATCTGCATGGTGTTGTCCACATGGGGGATATTACCAGTCAGAACATAGTGAAACAGTAAGTGAGGAACACATCCACAAGGTACAAAATTTGGCTCTGTTTTTAAACCTGGTAAACCACTGCATCGCTTGCATTTAAAGTATGTCTACATTAGACATACCTTATCAATGGTGATAAATGCAAAGTAATACACACTGGAAAACTTAATCCCAACTATACATATAAAATGATGGGGTCTAAATTAGCTGTTACCACTCATGTCAAGGTTACTCCCCCACTCTGAACTCTAGGGTACAGATGTGGGGACCTGCATGAAAAATCTCCTAAGCTTACTTTTACCAGCTTAGGTTAAAACTTCCCCAAGGTACAAATTAATTTTATCCTTTGTCCTTGGAATACCACTGCCACCACCAAACTCTAACTGGGTTTACTGGGAAACGTAGTTTGGACATGTCTTTCCCCCCAAAATCCTCCCAACCCTTGCACCCCACTTCCTGGGAAAGGTTTGGTAAAAATCCTCACCAATTTGCATAGGTGACCACAGACCCAAACCCTTGGATCTGAGAACAATGAAAAAGCATTCAGTTTTCTTACAAGAAGACTTTTAATAGAAATAGAGTAAATAGGAGTAAAGGAATCACCTCTGTAAAATCAGGATGGTAGGTACCTTACAGGGTAATTAGATTCAAAACATAGAGAATCCCTCTAGGCAAAACCTTAAGTTACAAAAAAGACACACAGACAGAAATAGTCATTCTATTCAGCACAATTCTTTTCTCAGCCATTTAAAAAAAATCATAATCTAACGCATACCTAGCTAGATTACTTACTAAAAGTTCTAAGACTCCATTCCTGTTCTATCCCTGGCAAAGCAGCATACCAACAGCCACAGACCCTTTGTTTCTCTCCCTCCTCCCAGCTTTTGAAAGTATCTTGTCTCCTCATTGGTCATTTTGGTCAGGTGCCAGCGAGGTTACCTTTAGCTTCTTAACCCTTTACAGGTGAGAGGATTTTTCCTCTGGCCAGGAGGGATTTTAAAGGGGTTTACCCTTCCCTTTATATTTATGACAACTCAAGAGAGACATGTTGGATTCATTGTGGTTAGTTCTCTGAAAAACATTCATTCAATGTGCAGTAGCAGTCAAAAAAGCTAACAGAATGTTGGGAATCATTAAGAAAGTGATAGATGATAAGACAGAAAATATCATATTGCCGCTATATAATTCCATTGTAGGGCCACATCTTGAATACTGTGTGCAGATGTGGTCGCCCAATCTCAAAAAAAAAAAAAAGGATTTGGAAAAGGCTGTGGAGAAAGTAAATAAGAAAGTGTTATTTACTCCTTCTCATAACACAAGAACGAGGGGTCACCAAATGAAATTAATAGGCAGCAGGTTTAAAACAAACAAAAGGAAGTACTTCGTCATGCAATGCACAGACAACCTGTGGAACTCTTTGCCAGAGGATGTTGTGAAGTCAAGACTATAACAGGATTCAAAAATGAACTGGGTAAATTCATGGAGGATAGGCCCATCAATAGCTATTAGCCAGGATGGGCAGGGATAGTGTCCCTAGACTCTGTTGCCAGAAGCTGGGAATGGGTGACAGGGGATGGGTCACTTGATGATTACCTGTTCTGTTCATTCCTTCTGGGGCACTTGGTATTAGCCACTATCAGCATAGGCTACTGGGCTAGATGCACCTTTGGTCTGACCCAGTATGCGTGTTCTTATGGTTCTGGAAGGCATAAATATACAGTTTAAAGAGACATACCTGCACTAGCTCTAATCAAGCTAGCACACTAAAACTAGAAGTGTAGCCAAGGCAAGACAAGTGGTGGGATGGGCTATCCACCCAAGTACGATCCCATCCAAGACCTTAGGTATGTACTTGGGTAGCTAAACCTGTCCCATTGCTTATGTCACTACAGCTAGACTTCTATTTTTAGCTCTCTAGCTCAGTCAGAGCTAAACGTATGTCTTCTTAACCTGGAAATTACACCTTCCAGCTGCAGTGAGAAATACCATACCACACCACACTGAGAACGCCTACAAACCATGGAGATAAGTGTTATGTAAAAACCTAAAACAGACAAATTATGAATAAATAATTTACATTGATTTAATGTAACCCTTAACTTTTTACTTTATCATATCACTAATCTATCAATCTAATTCTGCATTCATAAGTTTGTTGCCATTATTAGAGAGAATTAATTCTTAACATCTATAACATATTTTTTAAATTTTAAATTACCAGCAGGTTGGCAGGGCTCCAGTGGACTGCATGTTTGATAGACTCTTTAGATATATCATGTTACCAAAAATGAGTGACCTTTATCCATATTCAAACTAACAAAACACTTATTTTTGATCACAGATTTCACAAACAGAGTATCTAATTAAAACCAAGTGACATATCCAACACTTAGTATGAGTGCTTTAGTAGTAATGTGATGAAATACTAAGAATAACCTAGGAGAGATCCAAAAGAACCCTTGCCAAAAATTTACATGGCTCCATGTAGTCTTAAACTTTCAGAAAATCTCTTTCTATATATAGATAGATTTATTTTCATTCTTTTGTTCTGCAAGGTAATTTTTGTCCTCAGTCTTACTCTTCTTGCTAATATCAGCAATGCACTTTTACCATCTAATTTTATATTAGTTACTGTCTCAGTGTCTGTTCTGTGATATCTCTTCAGTTTTAGCAAATGCATTTAGTATAAAGTTTCCAAGCAGATAAACCAGCCTTCAGATACACATAAATACCTGCATCACTCATGTGAGTCACCAAACTACTGCCTTCAAATGAAAAAATGGTTCCATTCATGTATCCTATACATTCGGCATTCCTCCTACAGAGGAAAAGTCTATCTAAGGTGCAGCTTCATCAGCAGCCATTCCTACTAAGATATATGGCCACAAGGATTTCAGGAGATACTGGATCTGTTTAGCTGCAGCTAGATTGGCTAAATGGCTATCCCAAGGAATCCAGGATATTGTTCTCATAACTCATCCATGTAAATAACTTAATATTTCTGTGATAATGTAATAGAAAAAGCAATGTATAAAACATTTTCCAGTTAAAGAAAGAGAGTGTTCTGTTTTCTGAAGTAATCCTAAAGCAATGGAATGGTTCCCTTTCAAGAATTCTAGAGGATAACCTGTGCTAGTTTTACAGTACAGACTAATAACCAGTGTACTTTCCTTGCCTGAAATATTGAAAGTAGAAAGTGGCTGTTGCTCTATTACTGTAATTCATATGTCTTCACACTATTAACGTACAGCAGATTATACCAGAGTAGAAGGACCATTTCTCTATTCCTTTGTGGCAATACTTATGATCCTATGTCGTGCATTTGAAATTGTGTGCTGAGCTAAACCTGTTTTACATCACGTGCCATTACATGGTTGTGCAGTTCAGATGATGGAATGGCAGAATAGTGGATTGCAACACTCAAGACACATTCATAACATTTCAAAATATCAAAATAGGGGCCCCAAATGCAAAGTGAAAAAGCCTTTGTGCAAACCACTATTTAATATGGAATATGTTTATTTAATGTAGAACACACATGTCTTTTTTTTTTTTAACTTTTGCTGCAGATGGGCTTTATGTAACCATGGTAAACCCTTAACTGTATCATGTATAAAGTTAACACTCAGTCCGTAAAATTTAATTTTCACTCTTCTGTTGATCTACAAAAGAGTAAAAAGTAATGAAACAGGAAAGGCTTTTAAATTAAAACCATTGCTCTTTTTTAACACAATGTATCTTTTCACCTTACTGTAATTGCATCATGTGAAACATAAAGAGCTGTAACCATGAATATACCAGCATCATATAACTTTGCATTATAAGGAAATATTTAGGTTTTGTGTTATGTAACCCAGAACTAATTCTCATACTGAAGTCTTGCCAAATTGGCAATAAAGTGTGGGAAGAACAAAAACTTCACTGTGGATTACACCACAATAAGAAGATTAATTTACAAAACGCTTATTACAGACTAAAGTAAATGTTATAAGTGCTTAGTCCATACAACTGCCTTTAGATAAAACATTCTGGTAGAGTCATTCATCTAACAAGCACAGCTAATCTGACTGGGAGATCTGAAAGATTAAGAAGGGCTTCAGAGACTGTTCTTCTACTTTAGCAGAAAAAAAAGCTATAAATGACTAATGTTTTTTCTCCTTAAATTTTCTTGAAATGGCAGTGAGTTTTTCTCCTTTTATTCTGTCACTTTCATAAATGTCCAGAAAGACCTTTGTTCATGTAGCGTAATGCTTTCAACATTGAAGTGAATCTAAAGTATTTAGAGAATGGTCTGACTGTCCCTAAATTGTACATCTTGAATTGCTCAGAAAATAATATGCCTGTTCAAATATAGGCTTTTGCTTATATACAATGAGCAAAAATGTCCTCTCATGTGGTTGTGAGCCCACTGAAGCTGATGCACTTGTATTAACTGATAAGATGTTTTGATCTTTTTATGCTGCGTTAATAAAGAGATTCACAAAATGCTACACTGGTAAGCTGAACTGAGTTACTCCTAATGCTTTCAAACAGAGTCTACTGTTTTGTTACCCTCACACATCCTCCAGATAATCTAGGTAACTTCATGATACCTGTTTTTAATGGCCACTTGTGTGAACCACTAGTGTGTGCAGTAACAGGCCTGACAAGATCACCACCTGAAATTGGAGGGCCTGTTTCTCCCCTAAGACACCTGTTCTACACGGGTATATGTCCATTGCCTTCAGTGGCATTACCTGTGATGTACGATGCTCTAAATGAGCACAGAATCAAGCCAGAAATGCATTTGGAACTTTTCCGCTGCCCATTCACCAGCCAACTTCAAACTGTAATGATGGCAAAATATGACACTGAATAAGAGGTGAACAGTTAGTGTTGAAATCAATGAGAGTTACATGCTGAAGTACCTTTGTGAATGCCACCCTTAATTGTTTACATCACGACTACCACATTTTGAAGGTTACCATAATATAAATAAATAGATGAGTAATTATGGCTACAAAAGGTTTAGCATAAAAATATAACAGTCCTGTTAAAAAATGGACAGGATACCTCCATATTTGGCCTAAATATTTACAAGGTATCTTTAATATTATCTGTAGTTCAGTATAATACTTACAGGATTTACAAAAGGGAAAGATAGTTTTCACAGATTAATTTAGATCAAAAATAGTCAGTTTTAAACATATAAAAAGAGTTCTGATGAAACAATTATTAATTAATTATTATTATTATTATAAGTATGATACATATTTAATTTATACAAATGTCAGGATTTGCCGTAGCATTTCTAATCTTGCAAACAGGTATAATTTATCCTAGATTTCTTGTCAGAAAACTTCGCATAGACTCAATTGTATGGTATTCTTCAAAAGTAGCAACAAAATGTTGATATAAAAGAGCACCTATGTGGTAGGACATCTCAATAGAGTTCACAAAAAACAAAATATGGTATTTGACACCGCTTATGGATTCAATATTTTTTTCTTCCGAAACATAGAGTTAAAAATCAAAAGGGAAACAAAACTAAGGAAAAAAAAATATAAGAAAATTATACACAGCAATGGTTAGTTGGAGAATGACCAAACAAAAGTGGGGAGAGGGTAATAAAACTGAAAGTGATAAGAAAATGATGATGTTAACTGCTCTGATGTTGTGTAATAACTGTGGGGAGTCAAAGATCTTGTTGATAGAAATGCATACATCTGAACTGTAATAACACTTACAGGCTGCTGAAATCCACTTCCTTCATATAATTCCACTCTACATGGGAGGAGGCTCTAGTTACAACCTTTATTATGTTGTATGAGGCATTCATCATATTAAAATATAATTACATGTTTGTGAGTTTAGTTTCAAAACTGGGACTTATTGTTTAGTACAGGCTGGAGAGGGAAGTACATGAGGGTGGAGAATATGTTTGTGTGGAGGGGTGTCCCTTGAATAAAGGGAAGTCTAGAATTTGGACGATGTTTCTTCTAGATTGAAAATGATGTTATTGGATGGATGATGGTCGAAACAGAGTGTTGTTTTTACTGCAATTATACTTCCTTGTGAATTTTATTACCTATGTTTTGTAGTGTATATTTCTGCCATCGTTGGTTCTAGTTTTGTTTGAGGATTTCCACATCTTATCCAAGTGAGATATTTAAGAGAAGCAGCATGGTCTAGAAATTGGAGCAATGGCGGAAACCCATTCTTGATACTGTCACTGACCTACCCTGTGCCTCAAATTCCACCTTTGTAAAATGAAGATATTAATTATTTATGAAAGCTTATATTTAACTTAAATAATTGTATTATTAGAAGCAAGAGGAAGAACTTTCATTAAGAGGAGTTTAAAAACATTAGCTGAAAGATCCCAATTCATCCTGAAGGTAACTCTGATTACTTCGGTGCATAAATTTCTCTCCAAGATTCTGAGACTGAAGAGAGTGATTCTGCCTCCTCCTTGTCTTCATCAGAAGTGGTAACCTAGAAGTACTTACAGTTAATCTACAAAAGGCTGTAGATTATTCAGTAATCCGCAATGCAGTCATTGAGGATGCATAGATTTCAACTTGGAAAATGTACACAATGAAGGTTGAGCTTTTTGACCTTAAATATGTGTCAGTTGTTCATGGTTAGTATACTTGTTCCCCAGTAAAATATAAGAAAGGCTTTTTCTGTGATCTAGATTGAGAATAAAGCCAGACTATAAAGCCAATTAGTTCTTAGAGACCCACACAGATTGGATTCCAGGAATATGCAGGAATATGCAGAATATGGCACACAGATTGGTTCATGATATTGGGCATGTAGGAATGAAATCAGGAGGGCCAAATTGCACCTGGAGCTGCAGCTAGCAAGAGATGTCAAGAGTAACAAGAAGGGTTTCTTCAGGTATGTTGGCAACAAGAAGAAAGCCAGGGAAGTGTGGGCCCCTTACTGAATGAGGGAGGCAACCTAGTGACAGAGGATGTGGAAAAAGCTAATGTACTCGATGCTTTTTTTGCCTCTGTCTTCACTAACAAGGTCAGCTCCCAGACTGCTGCGCTGGGCATCACAACATGGGGAGTAGATGGCCAGCCCTCTGTGGAGAAAGAGGTGGTTAGGGACTATTTAGAAAAGCTGGATGTGCACAAGTCCATGGGGCCAGACGAGTTGCATCCGAGAGTGCTAAAGGAATTGGCGGCTGTGATTGCAGAGCCACTGGCCATTATCTTTGAAAACTCGTGGCGAACGGGGAAAGTCCCAGATGACTGGAAAAAGGCTAATGTAGTGCCAATCTTTAAAAAAGGGAAGAAGGAGGATCCTGGGAACTACAGGCCAGTCAGCCTCACTTCAGTCCCCGGAAAAATCATGGAGCAGGTCCTCAAAGAATCAATCCTGGAGCACTTACATGAGAGGAAAGTGATCAGGAACAGTCAGCATGGATTCACCAAGGGAAGATCATGCCTGACTAATCTAATCGTCTTCTATGATGAGATTACTGGTTCTGTGGATGAAGGGAAAGTAGTGGATGTATTGTTTCTTGACTTTAGCAAAGCTTTTGACACGGTCTCCCACAGTATTCTTGTCAGCAAGTTAAAGAAGTATGGGCTGGATGAATGCACTATAAGGTGGGTAGAAAGTTGGCTAGATTGTGGGGCTCAACGGGTAGTGATCAATGGCTCCATGTCTAGTTGGCAGCCGGTGTCAGGTGGAGTGCCCCAGGGGTCATTCCTGGGGCCTGTTTTATTCAATATCTTCATAAATGATCTGGAGAATGGTGTGGATTGCACTCTCAGCAAACTTGCGGATGATACTAAACTAGGAGGAGTGGTAGATACGCTGGAGGGCAGGGATAGGATACAGAGGGACCTAGACAAATTGGAGGATTGGGCCAAAAGAAATCTGATGAGGTTCAATAAGGATAAGTGCAGGGTCCTGCACTTAGGACGGAAGAATCCAATGCACAGCTACAGACTAGGGACCGAATGGCTAGGCAGCAGTTCTGTGGAAAAGGACCTAGGGGTGACAGTGGACGAGAAGCTGGATATGAGTCAGCAGTGTGCCCTTGTTGCCAAGAAGGCCAATGGCATTTTGGGATGTATAAGTAGGGGCATAGCGAGCAGATCGAGGGACGTGATCGTTCCCCTCTATTCGACATTGGTGAGGCCTCATCTGGAGTACTGTGTCCAGTTTTGGGCCCCACACTTCAAGAAGGATGTGGATAAATTGGAGAGAGTCCAGCGAAGGGCAACAAAAATGATTAGGGGACTGGAACACATGAGTTATGAGGAGAGGCTGAGGGAGCTGGGATTGTTTAGCCTGCAGAAGAGAAGAATGAGGGGGGATTTGATAGCTGCTTTCAACTACCTGAGAGGTGGTTCCAGAGAGGATGGTTCTAGACTATTCTCAGTGGTAGAAGAGGACAGGACAAGGAGTAATGGTCTCAAGTTGCAGTGGGGGAAGTTTAGGTTGGATATTAGGAAAAACTTTTTCACTAAGAGGGTGGTGAAACACTGGAATGCGTTACCTAGGGAGGTGGTAGAATCTCCTTCCTTAGAAGTTTTTAAGGTCAGGCTTGACAAAGCCCTGGCTGGGATGATTTAATTGGGGATTGGTCCTGCTTTGAGCAGGGGGTTGGACTAGATGACCTCCTGAGGTCCCTTCCAACCCTGATATTCTATGATTCTATGATAACTGTACCTGCTGATGCCATTATAACTGCTTCTGCAAGGTGATTTTCATTTAAAAACTCTTCAACTTCTGCACCTTCACATGGAGAGTTTTAATAACCTGCACTATGTAAGAATTTAAAAATACAATTTCTCCTAACTACAGAAGAGCACAGCAAACATTAAAATAAGTGCCCAAACTATTGTTATCGATTCATATTATGGCACCATAAAGTCACATCACAATGAAGAGAAAATACAGCACACGGGAGTCATTAGCCATCAATTTTCCTCTGTGTTTCACAGTTGCCCAACATATGGGGGTCTCAGAATGAAGTTTCTGAATCCAGCATGTTAACATTTGTAGCGGGGCGAAGAGAAATGTGCTGAGAAAACATCTATTAAAAACAAACAATGAAACTGGGGAAGGTGTCACCATGAGCTCTCCAAGAAACTCATACATGGCTAGATTCTGCCTTCTGCTTGCATATGTGCAGGTGGAGTGGGACAGCTTTGCCTTCTCCAATACTTGTTCTTCTTGAATAAAAACCAGGCAGAATTCTCAGGAATGCCCACTGGTGCTATTGTTCTGCACTAGTTCTCCATGCACACACTGCAGACAGGACGGTAAGCTACATCCAACAACAAGGCATAAAAGCAGTTGGCTGGGGATGTACAAAAGGCAGGCAGGGTCCATTAAGGATCCTAAGGTAATTCTGCATCTTATACTTCTTTGTCAGCAGCTCTAAATTGAGGCTGAGCTGGGGTTGCCCAGATCAGGCAGGTGGACCAGATCAGGGATCTGTCTCCCTGATGCCCTTCCAGTCCCTCTCCAGCACCAACTTCTTCTCAGTGCATGACGGCATCTAGTCCATTAACTTCCCTGGACATACAGCTTTAAAAATATCTGAGAAAGGAAAAGATTAAAAATAAAAATTTGGCTCTCAGTACTGGTAAACAATGTTCCTTTCTGAACTGCTTTCCTAGTCAGCAGGCAGGAAAGGAGAAAGTTAGCTAATAACTCTAATGATTAATGATAACACATGTCACAATGGATTTCAACATGAGAAAAAAATTCACAATGCAAAGGGTTTTACTAGGAACATTTTTCCTTTTTATAAAGAGAACAGATGTTTTGCAGTGGGAAAAATGTAAGTTAACTATTGTATTTTCCAATCCAGATATCGATGTTGAGCCAAGAGAATGCTTGACCAGCTAGAGTGATCATGCTTGAGTCCAGATTGATGGACCATCTACAAATAAGTACTGACCACCCTAATTTCACTGGTGACTCTAGCAAATACTTAATATTTTATTTATTATTTAAAATCTTATGCGTGTATTATTTTTGTATAGTACTCTTCACTACAGCACCTGCGTGCCTCAAATACATCCATGCATTAATCCCCAAAACACCTAATTTGAGGGAGGGAAGGAGAATTATTAAGAAGTTAATATGAAAGAAAGTGAAACTCCAAAAATGAGCTTTTTTTTAAACTTTTAAATGTTCAGAGAACATCTTTTCTACACTGTCAGCTTCCCTTCAGTACTTCTAGTGATATTGCTCAATTAACAGAGGCATACTCTGCACACTGCCAGTGACTCAACCCCCAATCAAGCCAAGTGGAATGGTGCTTACTTTCACTGCTAATGTTTAGCTCCTCTAGGCAGCAATCATTCGGTCTTTTTTGGTCCTTGTTGGACATGGGGAATTTTCTTAATTATTGCATTTGTAAAGTAGATTTGGGCTAGCCCCTTGCTCTAATATAGCAGATGTGCACTATATACAAGCACTTTTTAAGATAGGTGAAAAATTAATGATACATCAGGAGAGCAGAGGGATTTGAGGCATTTTGCCGTTTTTTAAAGCAGTGAAACCTGTTCTTCTCCACTACACATTGATGGAGGTAGCTCTTGGTGTTTTCATTATGTTTACTATGCTTATATTTGACAGTTAAAAGAAGGTAGTTCTTTCTCCTTTAATATCTGAAGTATGGGATCAACCAGCTTATGCAATGTATAAGCTCACTCTATATCTTTAGACTTCATATTAAGGAATCCTATGAAGCAGCATCTGTTCAGACAGTGAAAACTTTCATGGCAGCTCTTCATTTTTGTAAGTGAAATATTCACTATCTTGGTCCACAATTCCTTTTTACATTGGAGTTATACTTGCATTATTTCTGCACATTGAACTGACAAGCTGCGTTAACTATATGTGAATAAAATAACACAGTACGAAAAGCAAGATGCCTATCGAAGTAGGCTTTTATTCACTATTGGAGGAATGTTCTATCTAGGTAACAACAGTCAAACAATGCTCTTTAGTTTCCAAATTGAACATTGCATACTGCCTCATTTTTGATATAATTATTTCACATAATTGTTTCTGTCAAGAATAAATGAAGCTTTAAAAGAACAACACAATCATTACAAGCAGAACAGCCTAAGATATATATTACAGAGGAACTTTCACCTTCACATTATCCAGAGTTGCTGTTAATGAATCAGGGAGGCTACAAAAGTGTAAGTGGTTAGGTAAGGAAATATCTGCAGAAACCACCCCCAGTGTAATTTGAAATGTTCTCCTGTCGCCAGTGAATATCCACTAACTGGTGCTTGTTTCCCTTAATTTGTTCAGCATGAGTGGAATCCTGCTAAGGAGGCTAAGCTGGGATGAGATCCAGGATTCATGTTCCCTAAACTAAACTCATTGTCCATTTATTGAATAAACGTTCATTCTTTTTTGCATATTTCTCTGAGTTCACATGTATACATTGCATCTTATTATTAATACTATATTAATCATATTATACTGTAGGAAATAAGGATAGGTTTAATTCTTTTAAAAGATTATCTCTGCCTAAGATGTAACTACTACTATTTTGGGTAGGTGGAATAGTGCTAAGGGGGGACTCAAAAGGCGTCCGGGGTTCAATTCCCAGCTCAGCTACAGACTTCTTGTATGACCTTGGGCAAGTCACTCAGGTAGACTTTCAAATGTGACTAGTGTGTTTGAGTGCTAAATTTGACATGCTTAGAGCACTCTTATTTTCAGAAAGTGCTAAGCACCCATCCTATGAAAATTACACTCTTTTAAGGTGTTTCAAGATAGACACCTATTAATCAATAGGTACCCAGAATCAATCGTCATTTTCTTTAAATTCTTGGCCTAATTAATCTATCCTGTGCCTCAGTTCACCAGTTGTAAAATGGGGATAGTACTTCCTTGCCTTACACAGGTATTGCAAAGATAAAATCCATTATTAAATGTGAGACACTCAGATGCTCTACTGTGAAGGGCCACATATGGACCTAGACAGACAGGCTTTAATAGTCAATCATCTTATCTTCCATGGTGGTACACTGTACCACTTTTAGAGATATAATTAAAGGATGTGGTAATCCTAAAAAGTGGTATTATTGTTATTGGGACTGCGATGATCTAGCTAAGTGTGGTTTCCTTACTGTGGTACATCTTGCAAAAGATATGCTCATCTACACAACATATTTGTTTGTTTGTTTTTGCATGGTAGCGCAAGCCCCACAAGCCCCAGTCTGTAGACTCAGACTTGGAGGCTCACTTCTGTGGCTTGCAAAGCTATACCTGCAATGTCTCCACTTCTGGATCAGACCCTGAGTTGTCTGTTTTTATTGTATTTATCCAGTACTTTCTCTGTCCTAGCCTATTAGGGTGTTTCTACACTGTAATTAAAAATCTATAGCTGGCCTATGCCAGCTGGCTCTGAGCTTGCAGGGCTCGGGCTAAGGAGCTGTTTAATTGTAGTTTAGATGCTTGTGCTTGGGCTGGAGCCCAGGCTCTAGGATGCTGTGAGGGTCCTAGAACTTGGGATTTCTGAATGTCTACATTGCAATTAAACAGCCCCTTAGCCCAAGCCCAAGTCAGCTGGCACAGGCCAGCGGTGGGTTTGTAATTACAGTGTAGACATACCCTTAGATCCCTAGCCTCTTACTACCTTTGTATGCTGGGGCTAATTAGATCCATATACCATCAATCAAAACTAAATTCCCAGATCTTGAGGCAAGACATAAATCTTAAGTGACTCAGGAGAAGAGCCTTGCATTCCTACACAGGCACTTGAGTCTGCTAACCTTGTTACATATGTTCCCCTTCCAGCATAATACCTTTATATTCCCCTCTACAGCATACACAGGAGCCAATTCCTGAACTGTTAAGTTGCTGCCAAAAATACAGTATCCTTGCTGCCTTTGGCTTTTTTCTCCCCAGAGAGGACATCCATGACCCTGTGGGCTTGTCCTGGAATCCAAGAGGCAGGAAAGTCACAGAATATCAGAGTTGGAAGGGACCTCAGGAGGTCATCTAGTCCAACCCCTGCAGGACCAATCCCCAACTTTTGCCCTGATCTCTAAATGGCCCCCTCAAGGATTGAACTCACAGCCCTGGGTTTAGCAGGGCAATGCTCAAACCACTGAGCTATACCTCCCCCTTCAATCACCCCTGAAGACAGCACACCATGGTTATGAGTGAGATCCCCCAATGGTTGACTCATTCCACACCCAACGCATAGCAATTACAGTTGAGGGATATGTCTGAAGGTCCTTATGGACACAAGCAGCCTTATTAAGCTCAGCTGCCTTTAGCAGCTCATTCTTTACTAAGGGTCCCACATTACTGTTTGGTCCGTCTCCACATGTATGAAGCCTAATACTGTCCCTGCTAGAGCAGGTCAAAAAATAGAAAACATTTTTCACAAATATTTCAAAATTTTCAAAGTTATTTGTATTCCCCAGGAGTTGAGGGTGTGACATGTTCTAGGTTTTTATTCCTGCAAGGTGCTAAACACTCAACTTTGTTACACATCAAGGGAAAGTTTAGAAAGAGAGATGTTTTCATGGCTCTGATCACAGGCAGAAAGGGAGGAACTGGAAACTATTAGAAGGGGATGGGGGCTTTTATTGTCATAGTTGGGTCTGCAGCTGCCGCGAGTTCTGAAAGCCGGTGAAGTCAACAGAAAGACTCCCATTGACTTCAACAGGCCCTTGATACACACATTTCTATAATGTATTGTTTTCAAATAATTCTGAGGTACTTGTTTTTTTATAGTGGAGTTCTCAAGAAGATATTCCACAAAGGGGAATCTTGCTGTTGCATTATTTAAAGATACTTGTCTTGTGTTAGTTTTGTTAGTATATAACACAAGATGTGAAACTTCAGAACCTTAATAGTGTTAGTATCTGCTTTGTCACCATTTTATTTTAAAATGTCCCAAACTAATGGCATACCTTTAAAGTGAAGTAATTTTCAAGGCAGCAGGTTCTAGAACAGGTTATATAATAGATGTGCCCATTCTTGGGTACAAGGGTATCCCTGAAGTAGTACTATCTAAAATAAAAGTAAATTTATTTTTGTAATGTTCAGTGACTGAAAGAAACTTGAATGATCATTGTATGAGTGGAAATTAAGTACTAAAAACAAAAGATCTTATTATCTCCAATATTTTCACCATTCCCACTTGCATATCAATATTTGCATACGAACTTAGTTAAGATGGTTACAAAGTATTGGCCAGGTAATAAGGTAGCAAAAGCTGGAACGTCCTATCCTACTCATGCATGGCATAAAGTTGCACACTGAGTTTTTATACTCTAATTGCATAAATGTCTTCAAGATGAAATTTCACCTTTCTGCAAGATATGAATGATCACGATTTTTCTTACTGTGTATCATATCCAAAGCTGTAGTCTTCAGTATTTATAATAGAAAAGGAAGAGTGTAAGATGATCGGATGGTCTTCTGATGGAGCTGAGCTACTAAGTTTGTGTTAATAAGATAATAATGATCTTGAAGCAGAGTTTGTAGCATTTAAGTTGAGAGGAAGACACAGTTAGATTACCTTTTCTTAAATTTAAAGCAACAGTAATGCTATTTGTTCTTGAAATATGATTACTTTTTGAATGCCACAGAACAAGTCCATAATTTAACATAATGGTTTCAAGGTGATTTGCTTTTACAGTAAGAAATCCTGTGTTGCACTTTTCCCACATGTTTCCTAAACATAATCACATATTAGCTGCAATTTCCTCTGAAACATGAGACTTAATTATGCTATGGAGAAATGCTTCTTCTTATAAAAGATGTAAAATACCACAGGTATCTAGTTTATACTAATACCAAGATTGGAAACTCATTACCACTAAAAGTGTCAGTTCTGATGAAGCATTTAAAAATATTCCCAGAATCAAATTCAGAATGTCTTTACTAAGCTGTTTTATAGTAGAGAGTACCATTGGAAATGTGATGAGTCTTCATGTAAAAATGCTGATTTGAATTAGATTTAGAATATATGTCATCCTCAATTAGCCTTCCCTTCATCAAAATGATCTCACAAACACAGAGAATGAATCTTTATTTCCTTCTTTGCACATGGGAGGTCATTTGTCAGATTTAATATACTTCTACCTATGTCTTCCTACATGCTTTGGGTTCACGATGGATGACCACAGACTTCATGGGGAAAAAAAAATCACAGCAGTGAAACCTGAATTCTATTTGTATTAAATGCTGAATATGTTTAATACTTTATTTTGTAAATTAAAGCAGGACTTACTGAAATAATAGTAAAGAATTTTTACATTAATTCCCTTTTAGAGAAAAAAGTTCTAATGTCTTCCAAAATAACTTTGTACTGTAAGTTAATGCTGGTGCTTAAAAATGACAAGATATACATTCTGTAAGATTTCAATATTTTTCTTTCCTAGTAGACTGACGGTTATTATTTTGTGGGAGGAGTTTAATATCAGAACTATTGCCTTTTGTACTTTAAAGGCAACACACAACATACGTTCAACATGTCTGGCTTTTTGCACTTCCACAGTACAATGTGGCATATGTATAAAATAATTAAAAACAATGCGCTGCTGAAAGAGTAACTGGATATTTATTTTCAGAATGTTTTCCATGTAAAGAGTTTAGGGAAAATAAAGTTTTTCTTTACAGTATGAAAGTAGTTGGAGAAAGAATCAACCAATGAAAGAATAGTAAAGAATATCACATACTGGGTATGGAAAACAGGATAAGCTCAATATATTTGAAAAATATTGGACCCGATCCTCCTCCAATGTAAGTCAACGTAGTTCAGTTGCAGTAAATGGAGTTTTGCCAATTTGACATTTTATATTAGATTTAGAAAACTTGACTTATTAAGGAACTGTCAAAACAAAAAGAAAAGATAAGCCTTATTTAAGGACTTTTCATGTTGTTTTTGGATATTTAAAAAGGAATCCCACAATAAAAACATACATAAATGTTCAACTTATCATTATATATAAATACTTTCTCCTGAATCTAATATAAACTTAATAGAAAAATCTATTCCATTCTTAAGTTTGTTTTACATTGTGTGCAATATACTTCAATTTTATACACAGTACCTGCATCTCAAGAAATCCAAACTGAATTGTTAAGCCAATTTAAATTTAAATGTTAAACATATTTGTCTTTTTAGCTTCATCACTTTTTTTTTTACTGCATTTTATAGTATTCCTCTATTTTGTGAGATTATTTTATATTTAACAAGAAAACACAGGAAAAGGAAGTTACCTATATATTTTGACTGGACAACATGCAGCTAGCATGTTACTATTTAAGTTTTGTATGTTTTGCTAAATATAAATTATATGTAGCATCTTTCCAAATTTTATAACATAAGCATAAAATATAAATATAAAAATAAGGATGGTTTAATTAGTTACACCTCTTAATGTAACAACCTATTGTACAGGATTTACAAGTTATTTCAATTTCAATATTTCCTTTTTATCAGCTCTGTTTTGGACTATGGTGCATTTATGTGTGTTTTAAGTAAGTAAGTAATACTATGGGCACAGATTCATCCCCACAGATAAGTGTTCAAATAATGGTTAGTGCAAATGATAGAATGTACTTATCTAAGTGCATGATTTGTGGATACAAGTATGTACCATAATCATATAATCCAATGTTGTAATTTATGGGCACAATAACCTGCAAATACAACTATTTGCAGGTGCAATATTGAGATAATATTTACTCATAGCTGTGAATAGAGCTAATAAAAAAGGTTGAGCATGTTTCAGGGAATTTTGGAACAAAATGTTTCCAGTATTTTTAATGACAAATTTCAATTTTTTTTTAATTTTTGATGAAAAAACACTAAATTGAAAAACTGAAAATATTTCTGTTTCAGAAACCAGTTTTAAATTAGGGTCCCCCCACCAATCTCTTTTTCTCCTTTTTTCTCCTCTTTTTTTCTTCCTCTCCACCCCCCACCCTACTTTCCTCTTTATTTTGTTTCTGTTTTGCCACTGGCAGCCTGATGATAGGAAAAAGGAGAAATGGGGGGGGGGCAATTGTAAAACTAAAAATTGGAAAAAAAATAATTTTCTAAAGCTGAAATATTTGTAGGTACTTTTTCAGGACAATGGAAATTTTCTGTGATTTTTTTTTTTGAAGAAGGCCATTCTTTATCAGAAAAAAATAGTTTTGAATTAAAAGTTCAGCTGGATCTAGCTATGAGTAATCTTCTGGCTGATCTTAATCATCTCTCTTTCACCTAAAAATTAGGGGCCCAATCTTCAGCTGCTGCAAATAAGCATAGCTCCATTGAAATCAATCCTCAAAAGGTCAACCTCTTATCTGACACCTGTAAAGTGGAAGTGACTAAATAAACCTGTGCCTCAAGTGATTCTTCCACATGACTGTTATCTGTCAGAAGCCCTTGCTTAAGGCATCTGTCTGTGTTTAACCCTAGTATTATATTTCACTAGGCACAGTAACTGTCTTTGTAGTCCTGGTGGTGCTGCCACCAAGTTTTCTTCATGATTGTTTCCAAAAGCTTACAGAGCTTAGCGCTCCAACTTGTTCTGGCCCCAATCCTGGAAATCACTTAACCATAAGCTTATCTTTCAGCATGTGAATAAGAACATAAGAATGGTCATACTGGATCAGATCAAAGGTCCATCTAGCCCAGTATCCTGTCTTCCAACAGTGGCCTACGCCAGGTGCTTCAGAGGGAATGATCAGGACAGGTAATCATAAAGTGATCCATCCCATGTTGCCCATTCCCCGCTTCTTGGCAAACAAAGGCTAGGGACACCATCCCTAATAGCCATTGATAGACCTATCCTCCATGAATGTATGTAGTTATTTTTGAACCCTGTTATAGTCTTGGCCTTCACGACATTCTTTGGCAAGAATGACTGTGGTTATAGTCACATGCTGAGCATCTGCAGCTCCTATTGACTTTGAGAAAGTGTGAATTGCTGTTGAAAGCACTAGACTGAGATGAAGAAGGACTTATGTTCTCTTCCTAGCTCTGCTACCAGTCTGCTAGTAAGCTAAAACTGAGCCATACCAAAATTAAGGGACAGTATTTAAAATCTGAATGGCTGATTCTAGCTGAGCACGTACCATTTCAGATGTTCTAGCAATATTTACTGCCTTGTTGACTCCTATCTTCAATCAACTTACATTGAATGGCAAAATTCTGCTCTGAAATCCTGATGGTGGCTCCTGAGTCTGATATTATGTCCTGATGGGAAGTCGCTGGTGGTTCCATACACAGTGGGGAATCATATTCTCAGAACTGAGAAACATCATGTGGCTCAGAGTAAAATATTGAGTGAACCTCTTACATATATTAGGCCATATCCTATCCACCATACTTAGACAAATAATCTCAATCAAAGTAATGGGAATAATCGCATGGGTAAAGTGAGCAGGATTTAGCCCACCAAATAGAACATTCCTGACATCATCTCCTCTAGTCACGTTGGATTCACAAAGAATATAGACGATATTGATGATGTGAGGATATTGGGCCACATTATTAAACTGTCCAAAACATTGCCCACTCCAGAGATGATTTCCTGGGATATAAAGAAAGTGTTTGACCACAGGTAGGTTTTATTTTATATATTAAGTGATTTTTACTTTGATCATGTTTTGGCCCTTGTCCCTAAGACAGAATATGCCAAAAAAAAAAAGATTCTTATTAATGAGCCTCAGTTCTTCTCTGCCCTCAAAGAGAAAAAAAGAAGAATATTTTTTATCACCCCACCATCCATATGTTCCAGCAGTTACTGGCTGGAATTGCCCCTTGTGGGCTGTGGGATGCCAACATATGTGAAAACAACCTTAACAGGCCAATGGAGAAACCACTTTTGCCTTTGCTCCGTGGTAGACAGAAAGCAAAGGCCCAAGAATCTGTCCCCATCTTTTACTATATAAGAACATAAGAATGGCCACACTGGGTCAGACCAAAGGTCCATCTTGCCAAGTATCCTGTCTTCCGACAATGGCCAATGCCTATTGCCCCAGAGGGAATAAACAGAACAGGTAATCACCACATGATCCATATCCTGTCGCCCATTCCCAGCTTCTGGCAAACAGAGGCCATGGACACCATCACTACCCCTCCTGGCTAGTTCTTCTTTGAATCCTGTTATAGTCTTGGCCTTCACAACATCCTCTGACAAAGGTTGACTGTGTGAATAAGTACTTAATTTTGTTTTAAACCTGCTGCCTATTAATTTCATTTGGTGAACCCTAGTTCTTGTCTTATGAGAAGGAGTAAATAACACTTCTTTATTTTTCCACACCAGTCATGATTGTAGAGACCTCATTCATATCCCCTCTTAATCATTTCTTTTCCACATTGAAAAGTCCCAGTTTTATTAATCTCTCCTCATACGGAAGCTGTTCCATACCCCTATGCATTTTTGTTGCCCTTTTCTGAACCTTTTCTAATTCCAATATATCTTTTTTGAGATGGGACAACCACATCTGCATGCAGTATTCAAGTTGTGAGAGTACCATGGATTTATGATATTTTCTGTCTTATCATCTGCCCCTTTCTTAATGATTCCCAACATTCTGTTCGCTTTTTTGACTGCCACTGCACATTAAGAGGCTGTTTTCAGAGAACTATCCACAATGACTCCAAATCTCTTTCTTGAGTAGTAACAGTTAATTTAGACCCCATCATTTTATATGTATAGTTGGGATTAAGTTTTCCAAATGTGCTTTACTTTGCATTTATCAACACTGATAAATTTCACTGGCTAAATTTCATGAACATCTTTAAATGGCAAGTAGCTGGAACATATATATTTATTTATCAGCTTACCAGACCACATACCATTTAAATCATATGTGTGAACCAGATTCTCAGCTGTGCTGAGCTCACACTGTAAGTGTCACATCTAGCTGATTGATGTCACTGGCACAACTCTCAGCTCAAACTTCCTTTTCATTCCTTTGATATTGGGGCTGCCAGGGACTGAAACAGCCCCTGGTGTAACTGAGAACAGCCTATGGTTTGCTATGACTACATGTTGCCACATGTTGAGGCTCCAACACACACCTCTGGCCTCGCTCCGCCCTGCTAAGCAGGGCTTGTGAGGGGTCCTTGGAGGACAGTCTGTGGCAGTGTTCTTCAGCTCCTTCACTGGCAGAATTCTGCTGCAGTTGGTTTGAAGATTTTGCCATCCCCTTTTGCTGCTCCAGCCCTTTTACTGAGGGGCCTGAACATGGGTGAGATTCTCACCCAATAGGATTTAAACAAGTGCTTAAGTACTTTTCTGAATACAGGTGCTTTACTGAACTGGGACCAAAACTCATTCAACTAATCCTTACCCATGCAAGTGGCCCTGTTCGTATGTTGAGTGTTGCATGTCTAGGTTTTGATATTTTCTTGCCTGTTTTATCTGTTTTGTTGTCGTATTTTATATGAGGATTATTCAAAAAGGAAACAACAAAGTCTGAACATACAGTTTCTAATCATAGACAAATGATGAATCATGTTATAATGGACTAACTACAGATTGGAAGTCAGAACCTCCTGTGATCTAAACCTAATGCTACTATGGCTTTGGGGAAGTCACTTGAACTGTATGTGCTAAATACTAGTTTCTAGTCCCAACCAAGTCAGTAAGAGATTTGGATAGAAGCCCATTTAAGTAGTAGTCAAATTCTCCTTCTATTGAAGTCCATAGGAGATTTGTGACTGACATTAGTGGGAACAGGATTAGACCCATTGTGCTGTTACCACATTACTTTGCTTGAATAATTTTTATTTTGAAATTTGTGATGAAGACAAATTGATAAGGGTGAAATCAGATATACTACTGGAAAAGTGATACAGACAGGCTAGAGTAGTTTTAATAAATAATTGTTTTTATTTGTGTTAAAGAAGCACCTAGAGGCCCTGCAGTATACAGAAATTGAGAATTATTTCTTTAAATAGTTTATGAACTCTTTAATGGCCTTCTGAACACTTCCAGAGCAGCAGTGTATGCATTTCATATCTGTTTAGCAAACATGATTATTTGGATCCACTGTCCTATGTGGTTCCTTCACATTACCTTTGTAGTGTAAAAAGCAAAAAGACACAAAAACTGGCAATAAGGATTCCTAATTCAGGAATAGAGTGAAATGCAGAGTTCCTGCAGAGGCCGAATGAAAGCGAAACCAAAGGAAAATGCAGCTTTCAGCCAGTTTGGGACTGAGAGTTAAATGCTTGTTTAGAGAAAACACAAAAAAAGGGGTTTACAGGTCTGTCTCTTGAGGGAGAATGGACTTGCATGATAGCTCTGTTGAGGCCCACCTATATCAAGAGGCTGGAACAGTATATAATTGCTAATAGACTAACTGATGAGAAAAAAAGTTTTACTGAGTGTAATAGGGTCTAAAACTTGTGGAGACTGGAAATTCTACAAAATCACCTATTCCCAAAACCCATGGTGATTGCAGTGTTTCTGCATTTGTAAATGGAATCAAAAAGAAAATGAAACAATTTCTGAATATGTGGCTGAATTAAGGAAATTAAGAGAACATTGTTTGGAGAGAGCTTCAATGATGCATTAGGGCAGTGTTTCCTAAACTTGGGATGCTGCCTGTTCAGGGAAAGCCCCTGGTGGGCCTGGCCGGTTTGTTTACCTGCCGTGTCCACAGGTTAGGCCAATCACAGTTCCCACTGGCCACAGTTCTCTGTGCCCAGCCAATGGGGGCTGTGGGAAGTGGCGGCCAGTACGTCCCTTGGCCCATGCCACTTCCCACAGCCCCCCTTGGCTGGGTACAGCGAACCATGGCCAGTGAGAGCTGTGATCGGCTGAACCTGTGGACGCGGCAGGTAAACAAACCACCCAGGCCCGCCAGGGGCTTTCCCTGAACAAGCGGTGTCCCAAGTTTGGGAAACACTGCATTAGAGGACTGGTTAGTGTGTGCAATGAAAAATGAAGCAATCCAATTTTAAAGCTAATTTAACCCTAAAAATGTGAGCTAGAAATTGCTATATCAATAGAGACTCCTACTAAAGATGCCAGAGAGTTGCAACAGTGTCATGTGTAACAAATAAACTAGTAGAAAGCACAGCATGGACAACAATTCAGAAGTGTATTCTTTTGTTGTGGTAAACAGTGTCACAATGAAAATGTGCAAATGATATTTGGTCAAGGACAAATTCTCTATGAACTCAACAAACTGGCAGAAATGTGCAGATCAGTGCAAAAAGCACAACAATATCACAAGAGCAATATCAGGTGATTTCAGATTTATCAATTTACAAATGACAACACAGAATCCACTGAAACTGTTATAGCATCTCTCAAAATTTTAACTTAGAAAACACCAAACAAAGTATTTTTTGTATTTCTTTACAAGTGAAAGGAGTAACACTTAAAATGAAGCTTGATATAGGGTCTGCTGTTTCTGTAATTTCATAGCAGGATTATCAGAGACTATTTCAAGAGGTACAGTTGCAAAGAAATCAGTACTACTAAAAATATTGGTCCATCACTGATGATAATGATATTGTCACAATTCTTATCTATGGCTCTGCATATGACTCTGAAGACCTAATCCTGATGCACAGAGTTGGCCACACTGAGGGTATGGGAAGTCTCTATCTATGATGTTTGATGATGCAGCTCTGTGGCACCTTTCATATGCAGCTTGGAGACTTTTTTGTCAATCCCACTCAAACCTGGTTGTCATAAAAATAAAGGGAAGGGTAAACCCCTTTGAAATCCCTCCTGGCCAGGGGAAAGCTCCTCTCACCTGTAAAGGGTTAAGAAGCTAAAGGTAACCTCGCTGGCACCTGACCAAAATGACCAATGAGGAGACAAGATACTTTCAAAAGCTGGGAGGAGGGAGAGAAACAAAGGGTCTGGGTCTGTCTGTATGCTGCTCTTGCCAGGGACAGAACAGGAATGGAGTCTTAGAACTTTTAGTAAGTAATCTAGCTAGGTATGTGTTAGATTATGATTTCTTTAAATGGCTGAGAAAAGAATTGTGCTGAATAGAATAACTATTTCTGTCTGTGTATCTTTTTTGTAACTTAAGGTTTTGCCTAGAGGGGTTCTCTATGTTTTTTAATCTAATTACCCTGTAAGATATCTACCATCCTGATTTTACAGGGGGGGGGGATTTCTTTATTTCTATTTACTTCTATTTTTTATTAAAAGTCTTCTTGTAAAAAACTGAATGCTTTTTCATTGTTCTCAGATCCAAGGGTTTGGGTCTGTGGTCACCTATGCAAATTGGTGAGGCTTTTTAGCCAACATTTCCCAGGAAAGGGGGGGTGCAAGTGTTGGGAGGATTGTTCATTGTTCTTAAGATCCAAGGGTCTGGGTCTGTAGTCACCTAGGCAAATTGGTGAGGCTTTTTACCAAACCTTATCCAGGAAGTGGGGTGCAAGGTTTTGGGAAGTATTTTGGGGGGAAGGACGTGTCCAAACAGCTCTTCCCCTGTAACCAGTATTAGTTTGGTGGTGGTAGCGGCCAGTCCAAGGATAACGGGTGTAATATTTTGTACCTTGGGGAAGTTTTGACCTAAGCTGGTAAAGATAAGCTTAGGAGGTTTTTCATGCAGGTCCCCACATCTGTACCCTAGAGTTCAGAGTGGGGGAGGAACCTTGACACTGGTACATATTGATCTTGTCAGAGACAGCCACTGAGTCCTGTTCTTTGTCATTTACTCAAGTCCTTTGAGACTGAGGCCAGACCACTGGAGACTGTTCGTCAGGTTATCTTTGAAGCGCTTATATGTATGACCCTTCTTTCTTTTGTCCTTACTTAGCTCCCATACAAGATCTATTTTGGGAGACGGTGGTCTTCCATTCTGATGACAAGTGCGGTCCACCTAAGTTGTGCTCTCAATCGCATTACCTCAATGCTGGTTGTGTTTGCTCTCTCAAGGACATTAGTATTGGTCACTCTGTCCTGCCAGTGAATGCTCATTATTGATCAGAGGGAGTGCATGTGAAATTTCTCAAGCTGTCTAATGTGCCATCTATAAAGAGTCCATGTCCCAAAACCATACAGGAGATATGTTATGACTACTGCACTGTAGGTCTTCAGTTTGGTGGAGAGATGAATGTTGTGTTTGTTAAGGACTTTTGTTTGGAATTGGCCAAGTGCCTGGCTGGCTTTACTAATTCTAGATGCAATTTCCTTATCAAGGGAACCATCACTCAAGATGGTGCTCCCTAAACACTTGAACTGATCCACATTTTTCAGCTGCATGCCATGGATGAAGATGGCTGGAGCTCCAATATTGGATTGAGGAGCTGGTTGGAACAAGACCTGAAAATACTAAAAATATATCTGATATGAAAGGAATTTGAACTGCTCTATTTTATTATCAAGCACAGCACTGGAAAACATTGCTCTGCCCCCATTACCTGAAAAGAGGGGGAAAACTGAAATAAAATTAATTAAATTAGTAAAAAAGGGGGTGGGTGTGGTAGACCAAAACATTAAGATGCATACATTAACAAATAAGTATGTATTAAAGAATAAGGTTATTATTTATAGTTTAAAAGTTTGGTAATTGTAAGTGTGAGTACAATGTGGCACACAGTCAAGGATAGTCCATGTTGGCACTTAGCTATCTATCTATATAAGACTGACCTAGTCTAGTCTTATTTACAAATGGAGACTGAGACCAAGACAAGAAGTACCTCACCGTTAACACATGCTCCTTCTCTATAATGGGCTAATGTTTGGAATAGCATCCCTATCTGCTATTTGGCAGAGAGCCATGGACCAAGCCTTACAGTGCATTCTCATAGACTCATAAACTTTAAGGCCAGTAGGGACTGTCATGATCATCTAGTCTGACCTCCTGCACATTGCAGGTCACAAAACATCACCCACCCATTCCGTGTTACTGGGATGATATAGTTGCCATTGGAGGTAGTGGCAAAGAGCACCTTAAGAACCGCCTAAAGCCACTTGTGAGGCTTTCTGAGTATTGGCTTAAGGCAAATAAGAAAACTGTTAATTTTTCAATGATTCATTTACATATCGTGGCCACACTATTGACAAAGATGGCTTGCATAAATACCACAACAAATCTGAAACAATCCTTAGGGCACTGTAACATGGCATGCACTCACCACCATGGTACCTCCTGCTGGTCATCCACGAATTAGGTCAATTCCAGCCTTGGAGCACCTCCTGGTTACCAGTGTCCTCCTACCAGTACCTGCTTTCTCCTGATCACCACCACTTGTAGCACTTCAGGCCCCATGTCCGCCCCCCCCCCCCCGGATCCTGGTGCCCCTTACCTTGAGATGCTGCTCCACAGCAGTGCCCCCACACTCTGGGTCTCCCCTCCTAGGGGAACCCCAACCCCCTATACCCACCTTGCCTCAGTGGCTACTGCCAGTCATCACCTAGCCCCTTCTCTCACGGGCAAACTGCAGTCTGTAATGGCCACTCATCACTGGTAAGGGGGGTGGACCTGCTGCCTTTCTAGCCCCAGCTACCTCCTTGCAGCCCTAGTACCTCCCTTGGCCTTTCGCAAGGCCTCAGCCTGGAGACTCACCAGGCCAGAGCTCCTCAGCTCTGCCTGCCGTTACCCAGCCCTACTCTGCCTCAGGTACCCTGCTTGCTTTCCCAGGCAGCCTTATCCTCTCTGCTCCCCAGCTGGAGCAAGAGTCTCTCTCTTACCTCTAAGCCTGCCCTTTTATCAGGGCCAGCTGTGCTCTAATTGGATCAGCCAAACCTGTGGCTGACTACCCAAGCAGCCTCCCTTGGCTGCTTTTAACCCCTTTCTGACTGTAGCAGGGTGACCACACCGCTAAAGGCACCAAACCATAAAATGTGTCACAATTAAATTATTTTCTGGTGATAGTCAGATGTTGTCATAGGCTCTTGCCTAATATAGCAACAATGTTACATTCTCTGAATGAACTTGATGGACACAAGAGGAGTTGGTCCATGCAGCATACCAAAACTTTTGATGAGGTCAAGAAGCTTATAGCATCTGACAGGATCCTTACACACTACTTTATCTCTTTGCCAATAAAATTAGCACATTATGCTTCTCCATAGAAGTTCTTGGTTCAGACTAGATAGTTTAAAAGTTTCACCAATATCTACATGGCAAATGGTTTACTCTTGATACAGATCATCAGCCTCCAATTTCAATTTTTAACCCAAAGAAAAAGTAACAGTAATGGCTGAAGCACAATTACAGAGATACATGATATGCTGAGGTGCTCACTGTTAGAATATTGAGTTCAAAAGTACCAACACATATACAAACGCAGATGACTTGTCACATTTGCCATTTGAAGTGGCAGGTAAGGATACTGAAGTGGAACAAGGGACAGGCTATATGTTCTGTATGGCACAAACTGAACTCTTGCCAGTGACTAACACCATGGTGGAATACAAAACTAAAAGTGATCCAGTGCTGGTTGAAGGGATAGATTTATGCACACAGTCAATTGTTTCCAGCTTTCTTCGCTCAAGAGTGTATCAAGATTGCCAAAGTGTGGCATCAGAATGGCTATTCCTGGGTCTCACAGGCTTATTGAAGCTCAATCTTTTATTTTCGGTAGAAGGCTGGAAAACATCTAACAGACATCAGATAATTCTGAAACCATTTGATCGGTTTTCAGGAGGCAATGCTTTGGAGGCAGGGGTTATTATGCCAAATTTACTGTGAGAATTTAAAACAAATAGTTGCATTCTCTATATCTCATTTTACAAATATGTAAATAATACAATAAAAAGAATACCACCTGTCACCAAACCAACTTTTAGTTTGTTACTTGAGAGAAGAAAAGAGGCATTGTATCAGACTTTGAACAGAAATAATTTATCAGGTATGACAGAATTCTTAAATTAATGCCTCCTTAAAAATATCTTAAATATTGTGTAGGATTTCCTGCTCTGCCAAATTCTCTTTGTGCCACTCAGTGAATATTAAAGGAGGTGGAAGACTGCAATGGAGAATTTCCACTACACAGGGGGAGTATCTCTATCTCCTGTGCCAGTTCTTGTGGTCACCAGGTCAGGAGTGGAGAGGGGAAGAAGGCATGGCAAGTCTTTTCTATGCCTGATTCTTTGGTGGTGTAAATGCAAGTTGGGCTATGTGGCTGAAAATCAGGGAGCTATGACTGACTCCCTCACTGCCTCTTTCCCCGCAGTGGAGTATCAAACTCTATAGGTCCAATTAGTAGTCAAGTGAGTAATCAATTTTAGAGAAATGAAGGGGTATATATTAGAATATTGTATACTGCATGTGTGCAAACTGTATTAGGAAATAACAGAATAACTCACAGTAATTCAGAAAGCTGCCTTTACTTTATACTATTCAATAAATATCTCTTCGTTTGGTTAGTATTTAAGAAAACTGCTCTTACAAGTTAGTATTCATTTTTGTATTTTTTAAATGAATTACCTGATGGAAAATTTATCTTCAAAATGTCTGTCATAATACAAGTTTCTACCCAGGCATTTTACTGTAGCTTATCTCTCTACATTTTTACCTGTTATTCAATATAATATCATCATGTCTGTAATGATAAGGTTGGGAAAATAACCTTTTTGATACCATGGATTCTAATTCTCAAAAATCTCTGGTGATGACACATTCATGTTGACATTTATACTGACTCCATTTATGACAGACTGAAGGTGATGAACAGGCCCCTCCAAGAGGTCAACTTGTGTCAAGTCTGGTATACAGACTGTCAAACACAGTGAATATAAGGCTGCTAATGAGGAATTAACTAGACGGAATATGGCCATTTTACCATTTTCATGCAATCCAAACCTGTTAAACAATGCTAATCAGGTGTTTATTAAGTGAAAGCATTATGCCAAACTTGCTGCACCCCCTACCGTATGTCAAAGAGGTTGTAAAGTATTATTCATCAGATTTAAAGCTAATTAATAACAGTCATTTAGTGAACCTTTCTTTTCTTAGCCTCCAGCTAAGTATATGTATCAAGGTTAAACTAACACATACAATGCTTTAAAAATAAAGTTTCAGTTAAAAAAAAAAACCTAGAAAACTCTATTACAATTCTGAAAGCTGAGGAGTTTGCATGAAATCAAACTCCTTTTATTTTATTTTGTGAAGCCAGACCTATGAAAGAAAAGTTTGATTAATGTCAAGTAATTTAACAGTGAGCCAAACAAAATCTGTAAGGGAACAAGATGACCACCTTAAAAAAGTGCCATGCCAGTTACAAAATTCCCCAGTGCATTGTACATGCCTCTATCGTTGTTCAGAGTGACAAAATTTTTTATACTCTTCCCATGCCATTTTACAGCTCCTTACTAATTAGCTCTTCTCTTTTTGTTTTGTTATGTATTTATCAGCTTCTATCTCTACATTATATTTTGTTGCGACTGCAGAATGAATATAGAACTGCTGGCATATCTTACACAATTACATTTTCCCTAGCTATGTGCAGTTTCACAGTGAATAATAGGGAATGTTTTTATGGTGTTGTAAAATAAGTGTTTAGTATGTCTTGGACAAGTCTGTATCTGTATGTTTTATAGCAGTGTATGACATATAGGCAGGACGTCGATAAGCAGAAACAAAGTTATCTCCAAATATAAGACAACATCTTCAGCTGATGTAAGTCAGCATAGTTCAAATGAAGACAACTAACCAACGTAAGTTAGAAAAATATCAAGTGTTATGCATCTATATTTTACCATCATGCATGGTACCCAGACAACAACAAAATTAATTCATTATGAAATTTACCATTACTTCTCTTGTCAAGTAGGCCTTGCATAACAAATCCTGGTAATAAATCTCAAATATATATACACACACACACACATTTGGAAGCTTTTTGTTCTCTCTCCCATACAATTATTATTTAGCACAAGCAGTCAGGGGTTAAATAAAAAGGAATCTAAGACATGCCCTACAATGCAAGGATGATTATGACAAACAGGAGCATGCATGCAAGTACCAGTTAACACAATGAATGTTTTTATTCATCATTAGAGAAATACCTTGAACAACAAACATTCTGCTGCAACCCATAGCTTGTTCAAAGGCCATTGATAGGGTTGTTAAGCCCATATTGTAGGACGATACTATATAGTGTAACATTAAGTATTGTGTCTGTGATTCTAAGCCGATAATATATTTATCCTAAGGGGCACTTCTACTTCTAACTCTGTTGTATGATAATAGCTTACTTTACACCACATTTGCAAAACAGTGAAAAGGCATTTGGTTCTGCAATTCTGATTAAAGTCAATGGAAGTCCCTTGGCTATACCTCAGAATACTTTCTGACATGTTACCCAACAAGATGTTAGCATCTTCCTTGTGATTACCATGGAAGGGGCAAAAAGGTCAACAAGGAGCTATGACAGAGTTGGCATGGCTTGATGTCCATGAGTAAAGAGATTCTGATGTCTCCTTTCTTTTCCTTTTAAGATAAAGACTCCCCTTCATCTGGGGGAGATCTTTGGGCAGATGCTGTGTCAATGAGAGTGCTCAGTTGTGATAACTGAGTCAGTGAGGTAACTGATTTTATTCAAGATTTTTTATATCAACAGCAGTTAGCTTTGTGATTCCTGAATTTCAGACTTGGCATGTTTCTATTCTGAGCAAGAAATAGATATGCTTATGAGCAGCAGGAAATGTGACTGTCAAGGTTCCTTCCCCACTCTGAACTCTAGGGTACAGATGTGAGGACATGCATGAAAAAAACCCTAAGCTTATTTTTACAAGCTTAGGTTGAAACTTCCCCAAGGTACAAACTATTTTACATTTTGCCCTTGGACTTCATTGCTGCCACCACCAAGTGTCTAACAAATATATAACAGGGAAAGAGCCCGCTTGGAAACGTCTTTCCCCCCAAAATCCTCTCAAATCCTACACACCCTGTCCTGGGGAAGGCTTGATAAAAATCCTCACCAATTTGCATAGGTAAACACAGACCCAAATCCTTGGATCTTAAGAACAAGGAAAAAGCAATCAGGTTCTTAAAAGAAGAATTTTAATTGAAGAAAAAGTAAAAGAATCACCGCTGTAAAATCAGGATGGAAATACCTTACAGAGTAATCAGATTCAAAACACAGAGAATCCCTCTAGGCAAACCCTTAAGTTACAAAAAGACACAAAAACAGGAATATACATTCCATTCAGCACAGCTTATTTTATCAGCCATTTAAACAAAACAGAATCCAACACATATCTAGCTAGATTACTTACTAAGTTCTAAGACTCCATTCCTTTTCTGTTCCTGGCAAAAACAACACACAGACAGAGAGAGACTTTGTTTCTCCCCCCCTCCAGCTTTGAAAGTATCTTGTCTCCTCATTGGTCATTTTGGTCAGGTGCCAGCGAGGTTATCCTGGCTTCTTAACCCTTTACAGGTTGAAAGGGTTTTTCCTCTGGGTAGGAGGGATTTTAAAGGTGTTTACCCTTCCCTTTATATTTATGACAGTGACTGTGATAAGTGTGAAGTCATTAGGAAAGCTTTGTGATAGCAGCATGATATATTTTAAAGTACTGTGTGTATATATATTATATATATAATCCTGTATTTCATAGCATATATCTACTTGTTGGTTTAGACATAAAAGAAGATAAGGTTCATGCAATACCTAATTTTCAGGTGTCCTGACCCCACACCCCAGTGGAACCCACAGCTTTAAATTAGGTATTCACGCTCCTTATACAATGCATGATGTCATTCAGCCAGCTGACTGGACAGCCACCTAAACTAGTCAATAAAAAATTCCAAGGAGTGGGCTATGGCCTAAACCAACCACTCTACGTGAGTTAAACACCTAATCCAGGCCAGATGGATGTGCCTATCTCTGCATGAGAGTCTCAGCCAATAACTGTCTCCTGGAGTTAGGTGAGTGCCATGATTATTGGATTATAGAGTGATTCTCACTCCCTCTCTACCCCAATGCATATTTAAATTATTTATACACAGTGGAACAACTTCAACAGAAGAGACTGAGGAAATCCACCCCAGAACACCCATTGGTCTAGGGGTTAGGGCACTTCCCTGAAAGGTGGAAAACCCAAGTTAAAATCGCTGTTCTACCTCAGACAGAGGGAAGAATTGAAACAAGGTCTCCCACATCCCAGGTGGGTGCTTTAACCACCTATCTAAAGGTCATAAGGAGATCTCCTGCCATTTTGTGCCATACAAATGAAATACAGGCAAGGGAACACCTAATGTGAGAATCACACTGGAGACAGGCATCAGGGTGCCTAGATCAAAGCAGCTGTGTGCAGAAACATAGGCACTTACGGAACTTTAGTAGTGGGAACTTAGGTGCTGAGGGATTTTTGGTGCCTATAGGGTTAGGCAGCAGCTCAGCAGGGGTTTTGAGGATCTCAGTGGTGCCTACATGTTGTACGTAAGTGCCTAATATGACAGGCAGCTAAATCCTTTTGTGGATCTGGTATCTACCATATAAGAGCTAGACCATTTCTTTCACTTTTGCTGAAAAGGGAGAGCAGTCACAGAATCACAGAATATCAGGGTTGGAAGGGACCTCAGGAGGTCATCTAGTCCAACCCCCTGCTCAAAGCAGGACCAAACCCTGATTTTTGCCCCAGATCCCTAAATGGTCCCCTCAAGGATTGAACTCACAACCCTGGGTTTAGCAGCCAATGCTCAAACCACTGAACTATCACCCCCTCCCTCCCCGCAAAGTAAAGGAGGGGTTCTCAGTCACTCTGCTTCATGAGCTCTTCTTCTCCCTCCCCCGAACTCACAGAATCTCTTGCTTGATCCAGCACCCACTGAAGTCAATGGACAGATTTTTATTGGATCAAGCCCATGTAACAGAGCTGGGATGCCACGAAGAAAGGAAGGAATGGAGCCAGGCAAGCCCCTGTTTCTTACAGCCTGACCCCCATTGAGACTGGCATATTTTTGAGTAGAAATTTACCTGGAAGTCCAGGCTGCTCCAGGCAGCATTATCTCTTTGCCTTACAAACCCTTTCTCTTGGGTGTGAGAGGCAGTGCACAGGTAGGAGGGATAGTTCCAATTAGAGCCAGCTCTTCATGCTAGCACTCCAAGATCTGGAGGACTGCTGTTTCATCACAGAGTCTAATTTTTTTTTCCACGTGGCTTCCAGGATTTCGTCCTTCCTCCAGTTCAAAATTATAAACCTCTTATCTTCAGAGGGGAATGGAAAGAAAACCCAAAGAAGTGAGCAATAAAAAGATACAGAGGTTGAAGCACAGGATTGGGACATAGGGGAGCTGCATTCATTCCCAGCTGAGCCACAGACATCTTGTGTTACCTTAGACATGTCATGTCATCTTTCCACCTCAGTTCTGCATCTTTAAAAAATAGGAATGATAAAATTACCAAATTCACGAGTGTTTTGAGGATAAATCCCTAAATATTTGTGATACTATGGTACACGGGTCATGTAAGACTCCTGACCAATAAGTGGAGACATTGAGACCAAACAACTCATGGTTCTTGAGGTGGGTCCCCAAGCCCCAAGGAAGGAGTAAAAAGAGACTCTACCATCTTTAGGGATCGGGGGCCCCAATCTATTCATAGATTCCAGTGGTCTATTTTCCTCCCTGCTTTGGCAAATCCCATGTCAGGGGACAATCAGGTCCTTAATAAATATAATTTATAATCAAGATTAACATTTTAAAAATTCTGTACAAACATTAACTAGTGTAGACACAATACAATTTATTACTAACGTATATTTGGTTTCTTAGTGAGTGGTGCACTATTTAAATGGAATATCACCATCTCACATGATTTTTGTTATGTTTCAGATACTCTCAAAGTTCATGGAAGCTAAAAATCTCTGGTAGCACGTAAGGAAGTAAGTAATATAGTTTTGAACCAGTATATAACGTCAATGCAAACATTTAATGATTTAGAGTTATTAAATTTAATGCTCCTACCTTTACATGATGTTTGGAAATTAGTGAACAGTATAACTAATATGCAGTGGCTGAGTGCACTAATCTACAATCTTCCACATGCTGCAGAAAGCCCTTCCTGCATGATTCTTTTTTAATTTACATTTTCTGAAAAGGCATCTCACAGTGCAGTTATCAATGCAGATAATAAATGTTAAAAAAAAAATTGGATGCAGGCCAAATCCATCAAGTTCCCCTCCAAAAGATAACTTCCCATAGTCCATCCCTGATGACAGTGCCTTGAATATCTTTAACTTTTCCATCAGAACCATTTAGTGTTACTATGCTTCTCCACAGCTTGAACATCACTACCATTGTCAGAACCAGGCAAACAAATTTATGATGATGTTCCTGGGAATAAGGAACTAATGCAAAGGGGATTTCTCTGTAGTTCTTCATTAACATTTTATTCATTATAACAAGGGAGTTATAAGAGTTTCCTTTTAAGCAAATTAGGTCACAGGATAAAAAATACACAGCATGGAAACACAGTGTATTACTACATAGAACAAAAGATCTGGTTAATAAATTATGATAATGGGATTAGTGTACTGCTAATGCTGAAAGGCACATGTAACTATTGTGAAATTTACTTTGAGAGGAAAAAGCACTCGCATGTATTCATATATTGTTGTTTCTCTTTATGCCTCAGTTTCTGTAGTTCTTTCCTGTGTCATTTCCCCCTGGGGAGTGTACATACTCTACTTTAAACAATTGCTTTGTTTTTTGGTTTTTTTTTTAAAGCCAAAGAAACTGTTTAAGTAGGTAAAAGACAAAGTGGTACAACAGTGCTGTTCAAACAAAAGCTTCTGCTTTATGCAAAGACCATCCAGAGCAACTGAAGCAGATCCAGTGTGGAAGAAGAGAAGGTGAGGGGGAATGGAAAGGGCCTATTAAAAGGAAAATCAATCATTCAATTATTTTTAAACACTGATACCAAAAAGGTAACCACCAAGGAAATAAGTAAGATAACCAGCTACATCAGAAACATTTAATTAACTGGTATTAATTTATATTCTGATTTTGGTGTTTATATATTTAACTTCATTCTAGAGGATTCCTTAAACAAAATGGGCTAAAATCAGCCCTGGTTTTAAATGGCTGAACTCCATTAAGCTAATTACTTGGCCACCAGCTCATTAATTCAGTGATTACTTTCAGTTTATTCATTCCATTCAGTTAACTCCTTTTCATCCATTTACACAAGGTCTGAATTTGGCCCAAGGATTAAAGATTCTGACTGCCCTGCTTGACAGCAAAATATGGAAGGATTCAGGACCTCCTACAAAAAAGCAATCAATTCTACCCAGCATTCTGGGACTGTCATGACCTGCTTGAGACAATTCTTCTAGTCAAAAGAACTGTCAGTGTGGGGGCTGATCCAGCACAATACAGATTCTTCTTTATATATTTATCCCTATGTTTGCCACAGCATGGATAAAACAAATTTTTAAAAAGGAAATTAACAACAGTCTAGTTTTCTAATTTTTAAAAATTATTCAAAATTGTTCAGCCCTAGGATTAATTAACTCTTCTCCACCTAAGCATTTTTAAAGCTCAACATGGACAAAAGCTATTATCTGATTAACTTCCCCAAAACATCCGGCCACCATGATAGGAAACACAGATGAACCTTTATAATGGAAAATCTTTCTGCCCACATGTACAGTGCAACTTCACCTTTTCTTTCAAATCCATCCTCAATCACTTTCCAATGTCACCCTCCACCCCCTCCATTATGGGCATTCTCCTTAAATGTAAATATTTGTAAACAGGATGGAGCTAACAAAATGTGTACATTACAAAAAGCCCATCTCATATATTTCTGTTGTTGTAAATTACATCAACCACTGACAAGCTATCTTTGCTATGTTGTGTGCTAATTATGGCTGGAATTTTCAAAGTGTTCAGTGATGGCTTAATTCTGCTTTACCATTTACTTTAATGAGAGCAGAGACAGAACATGCTAAGAAATTCCACCCAAAAGGCCCAATTCTTGTGGAGTTAGGCACCTAGCCATTTTTGAAAATCTCACTGGGCGATGTTCTGCACCTTCAGACACCTAAATACCTTTAAAAATCTGGCCCTTCAACACATATCCACAAAGGGAGTTAGGGATTACAGCACCAAACTTTTAGGCATCTAGCCACCCAGTGGAATCATGCAAAGTCTGAGCTTTCCTATACACACCTGGGGAGAGAGAGGAACCTGAGAATCGGATCCCCAAAGCCACCATGCTCGGCTGGGAGCCCCTTAAACTACTCGATAGCAGATACAAACAAGAGTGTCCTACCCCCTGGCCCCTCAGCAGGGCTGGCTCCAGGAAGCAGGTGCAAAGGAAGCAGGTGCCTGGGGCGGCCAACAGAAAGGGGCGGCACTACGTCAGTTATTGGGGTGGCACGTCTGGGTCTTCGGCTGCAATTCGGCGGCGAGTCCTTCATTCCCTCCCTTCCACTTTGGCAGCAGCTCAATCGGGTTTTTTTTTTTCTTTTCTTTTTTTTTCACCGCATGGGATGGCAAAAAAAGCTGGAGCCAGCCCTGCCTCTCAGGGAGTTCAGTACCTAAGTCCAGGTGGCAAGGAAGCGCATATCTCTGCTTCGAATCCACAGTCAGGAATCCTCTCCTGGAGTCAGGCACCTAAGCCATTTATTGCAAGATCAGCAGCAGCTCATACCTAACTCCACACAAAACAAGGAAGGTTTTTCCTATAACCTTTATCCCAGTGGCTCAGGGTATTCACCTGAATAGTGGGAAATCCCAGTTCCATTTCCCCCTCTGCCTGATGAGAGGAAGTGATTTCAACAGTGCTTTTGCACCTTTCACGTGAGTGCCCTAACCGCTGGACTGTTGAATCAGTCTTACTTTCGCTCTGGCCAAATTCTTACTTAATTATATAAAAAGTGGAACTGCATCCACAGGGGAGAATGAAGCACCTCTCCACCCCACAGCAGAATGCCCCTTAGTCTGGGCACCCACCTGAGAGATGGGAAAACCCTGTTCAGATTTCTTCTCCTCCTCAGGCAGAGGGGAGTTTTGATTGAGCTCCCTAAGCACTGGGGTAATGGATAGGAGAGAGGTCATCCATCCTCATGCCTCAGTGGGCTGTTTTTTAGGGGTTATGTGTACCCTGAGAACTCCTTCTGGATTGGGCCCTGTATGCAAGATATGTGGTATGATGCCTGTCTTCTCCTGGTTTGATGATTTCACTGTGGCTTAGGCAAAAAACAGGTGTCCAGGCATCTGCTCAAGTGAGCAGTGTACACACCCAGAGACAGAAACGTAGGTGGCCTATACGACTTCTACAGCAAAAACTTAGGTGAGTTTAAGTGCCTACAGAGTTAGGTGGCAGAGAGGGTGTTTTTGTGGATTGCCATAGAACCTACAACTGTCCTGTAGGTACCTGAGTCCCATTAAGAAAAGGAGTACTTGTGGCACCTTAGAGACTAACCCATTTATTTGAGCATGAGCTTTCATGAGCTACAGCTCACTTCATCGGATGCATACCGTGGAAACTGCAGCAGATATTATATACACACAGAGATCATGAAACAATACCTCCTCCCACTCCACTGTCCTGCTGGTAATAGCTTATCTAAAGTGATCATCAAGTTGGGCCATTTCCAGCACAAATCCAGGTTTTCTCACCCTCCACCCCCCTACACACAAACTCACTCTCCTGCTGGTAATAGCCCATCCAAAGTGACAACTCTCTTCACAATGTGCATGATAATCAAGGTGGGCCATTTCCTGCACAAATCCAGGTTCTCTCACCCCCTCACCCCCCTCCAAAAACCACACACACAAACTCACTCTCCTGCTGGTAAAAGCTCATCCAAAGTGACCACTCTCCCTACAATGTGCATGATAATCAAGGTGGGCCATTTCCAGCACAAATCCAGGTTTTCTCACCCCCCACCCCCACCCCCATACACACACAAACTCACTCTCCTGCTGGCAATAGCTCATCCAAACTGACCACTCTCCAAGTTTAAATCCAAGTTTAACCAGAACGTCTGGGGGGTGGTAGGAAAAAACAAGGGGAAATAGGCTACCTTGCATAATGACTTAGCCACTCCCAGTCTCTATTTAAGCCTAAATTAATAGTGTCCAATTTGCAAATGAATTCCAATTCAGCAGTTTCTCGCTGGAGTCTGGATTTGAAGTTTTTTTGTTTTAAGATAGCGACCTTCATGTCTGTGATTGCGTGACCAGAGAGATTGAAGTGTTCTCCGACTGGTTTATGAATGTTATAATTCTTGACATCTGATTTGTGTCCATTTATTCTTTTACGTAGAGACTGTCCAGTTTGACCAATGTACATGGCAGAGGGGCATTGCTGGCACATGATGGCATATATCACATTGGTGGATGTGCAGATGAACGAGCCTCTGATAGTGTGGCTGATGTTATTAGGCCCTGTGATGGTGTCCCCTGAATAGATATGTGGGCACAATTGGCAACGGGCTTTGTTGCAAGGATAAGTTCCTGGGTTAGTGGTTCTGTTGTGTGGTATGTGGTTGTTGGTGAGTATTTGCTTCAGGTTGCGGGGCTGTCTGTAGGCAAGGACTGGCCTGTCTCCCAAGATTTGTGAGAGTGTTGGGTCATCCTTCAGGATAGGTTGTAGATCCTTAATAATGCGTTGGAGGGGTTTTAGTTAGGGGCTGAAGGTGACGGCTAGTGGCGTTCTGTTATTTTCTTTGTTAGGCCTGTCCTGTAGTAGGTAACTTCTGGGAACTCTTCTGGCTCTATCAATCTGTTTCTTCACTTCCGCAGGTGGGTATTGTAGTTGTAAGAAAGCTTGACAGAGATCTTGTAGGTGTTTGTCTCTGTCTGAGGGGTTGGAGCAAATGCGGTTGTATCGCAGAGCTTGGCTGTAGACGATGGATCGTGTGGTGTGGTCAGGGTGAAAGCTGGAGGCATGTAGGTAGGAATAGTGGTCAGTAGGTTTCCGGTATAGGGTGGTATTTATGTGACCATTGTTTATTAGCACTGTAGTGTCCAGGAAGTGGATCTCTTGTGTGGACTGGACCAGGCTGAGGTTGATGGTGGGATGGAAGTTGTTGAAATCATGGTGGAATTCCTCAAGGGCTTCTTTTCCATGGGTCCAGATGATGAAGATGTCATCAATATAGCGCAAGTAGAGTAGGGGCTTTAGGGGACGAGAGCTGAGGAAGCGTTGTTCTAAATCAGCCATAAAAATGTTTGCATACTGTGGGGCCATGCGGGTACCCATAGCAGTGCCGCTGATCTGAAGGTATACATTGTCCCCAAATGTAAAATAGTTATGGGTAAGGACAAAGTCACAAAGTTTAGCCACCAGGTTAGCCGTGACATTATCGGGGATAGTGTTCTTGACGGCTTGTAGTCCATCTTTGTGTGGAATGTTGGTGTAGAGGGCTTCTACATCCATAGTGGCCAGGATGGTGTTATCAGGAAGATCACCGATGGATTGAAGTTTCCTCAGGAAGTCAGTGGTGTCTCGAAGGTAGCTGGGAGTGCTGGTAGCGTAGGGCCTGAGGAGGGAGTCTACATAGCCAGACAATCCTGCTGTCAGGGTGCCAATGCCTGAGATGATGGGGCGCCCAGGATTTCCAGGTTTATGGATCTTGGGTAATAGATAGAATATCCCAGGTCGGGGTTCCAGGGGTGTGTCTGTGCGGATTTGATCTTGTGCTTTTTCAGGAATTTTCTTGAGCAAATGCTGTAGTTGCTTTTGGTAACTCTCAGTGGGATCAGAGGGTAATGGCTTGTAGAAAGTGGTGTTGGAGAGCTGCCGAGCAGCCTCTTGTTCATATTCCGACCTATTCGTAATGACAACAGCACCTCCTTTGTCAGCCTTTTTGATTATGATGTCAGAGTTGTTTCTGAGGCTGTGGATGGCATTGCGTTCCGCATGGCTGAGGTTATGGGGCAAGTGATGCTGCTTTTCCACAATTTCAGCCCGTGCACGTCGGCGGAAGCACTCTATGTAGAAGTCCAGTCTGCTATTTCGACCTTCAGGAGGAGTCCACCTAGAATCCTTCTTTTTGTAGTGTTGGTAGGGAGGCCTCTGTGGATTAGTATGTTGTTCAGAGGTATTTTGGAAATATTCCTTGAGTCGGAGACGTCGAAAATAGGATTCTAGGTCACCACAGAACTGTATCAAGTTCGTGGGGGTGGAGGGGCAGAAGGAGAGGCCCCGAGATAGGACAGCTGCTTCTGCTGGGCTGAGAGTATAGTTGGATAGGTTAACAATATTGCTAGGTGGGTTGAGGGAATCATTGCTGTGGCCCCTTGTAGCATGTAGTAGTTTAGAAAGTTTAGTGTCCTTTTTCTTTTGTAGAGAAGCAAAGTGTGCATTATGACAGGTTTCAGAGTAATAGCCGTGTTAGTCTGTATTCGCAAAAAGAAAAGGAGGACTTGTGGCACCTTAGAGACTAACCAATTTATTAGAGCATAAGCTTTCGTGAGCTACAGCTCACTTCCTCAGATGCATATCGTGGAAACTGCAGCAGGCTTTATATATACACAGAGAATATGAAACAATACCTATTCCCACCCCACTGTCCTGCTGGTAATAGCTTATCTAAAGTGATTTCCAGCACAAATCCAGGTTTTCTCACCCTCCACCCCCCCACACAAATTCACTCTCCTGCTGGTGATAGCCCATCCAAAGTGACAACTCTTTACACAATGTGCATGACAATCAAGCTGGGCTATTTCCTGCACAAATCCAGGTTCTCACATCCCCCCCACCCCCATACACACACAAACTCACTCTCCTGCTGGTAATAGCTCATCCAAACTGACCACTCTTCAAGTTAAAATCCAAGTTAAACCAGAACATCGGGGGGCGGGGGGGGTAGGAAAAAACAAGAGGAAACAGGCTACCTTGCATAATGACTTAGCCACTCCAAGTCTCTATTTAAGCCTAAATTAATAGTTAATTAATGGATTTGTGCTGGAAATCACTTTAGATAAGCTATTACCAGCAGGACAGTGGGGTGGGAATAGGTATTGTTTCATATTCTCTGTGTATATATAAAGCCTGCTGCAGTTTCCACGATATGCATCTGAGGAAGTGAGCTGTAGCTCACGAAAGCTTATGCTCTAATAAATTGGTTAGTCTCTAAGGTGCCACAAGTACTCCTTTTCTTTTTGCAAAGTGTGCATTGTAAATGGCTTGTCTAGTTTTAGTAAAATCCAGCCACGAGGAAGTTTGTGTGGAAGGCTGGTTTTTTATGAGAGTATCCATTTTTGAGAGCTCATTCTTAATCTTTCCCTGTTTGCTGTACAGGATGTTGATCAGGTGATTCCGCAGTTTCTTTGAGAGCGTGTGGCACAAGCTGTCAGCATAGTCTGTGTGGTATGTAGATTGTAATGGATTTTTTACCTTCAGTCCTTTTGGTACGATGTCCATCTGTTTGCATTTGGAAAGGAAGATGATGTCTGTCTGTATCTGTACAAGTTTTTTCATGCAGTTGATAGATTTCCACTCCATACGGCTAAATGCAGTGCCTTGCATAATGACAGGTTTCAGAGTAACAGCCGTGTTAGTCTGTATTCGCAAAAAGAAAAGGAGGACTTGTGGCACCTTAGAGACTAACCAATTTATTTCAGCATGAGCTTTCGTGCGCTACAGCTCACTTCATCGGATGCATACCGTGGAAACTGCAGCAGATATTATATACACACAGAGATCATGAAACAATACCTCCTCCCACCCCACTGTCCTGCTGGTAATAGCTTATCTAAAGTGATCATCAAGTTGGGCCATTTCCAGCACAAATCCAGGTTTTCTCACCTCCCCACCCCCATACACACACAAACTCACTCTCCTGCTGGTAAAAGCTCATCCAAAGTGACCACTCTCCCTACAATGTGCATGGTAATCAAGGTGGGCCATTTCCTGCACAAATCCAGGTTCTCTCACCCCCTCACCCCCCTACAAAAACCACACACACAAACTCACTCTCCTGCTGGTAAAAGCTCATCCAAAGTGACCACTCTCCCTACAATGTGCATGGTAATCAAGGTGGGCCATTTCCAGCACAAATCCAGGTTTTCTCACCTTCCCACCCCCATACACACACAAACTCACTCTCCTGCTGGTAAAAGCTCATCCAAAGTGACCACTCTCCAAGTTTAAATCCAAGTTTAACCAGAACGTCTCGGGGGGGGGGGGGGTAGGAAAAAACAAGGGGAAATAGGCTACCTTGCATAATGACTTAGCCACTCCCAGTCTCTATTTAAGCCTAAATTAATAGTGTCCAATTTGCAAATGAATTCCAATTCAGCAGTTTCTCGCTGGAGTCTGGATTTGAAGTGTGTGTGTGTGTGTCTCCCCGGGGCGGGGGGGGAAAAGGAGGGGGTGAGAGAGCCTGGATTTGTGCTGGACATGGCCCACCTTGATTACCATGCACATTGTAGGGAGAGTGGTCACTTTGGTTGAGCTTTTACCAGCAGGAGAGTGAGTTTGTGTGTGTGGTTTTTGGGAGGGGGGTCAGGGGGTGAGAGAACCTGGATTTGTGCAGGAAATGGCCCACCTTGATTATCATGCACATTGTGAAGAGAGTTGTCACTTTGGATGGGCTATTACCAGCAGGAGAGTGAGTTTGTGTGTAGGGGGGTGGAGGGTGAGAAAACCTGGATTTGTGCTGGAAATGGCCCAACTTGATGATCACTTTAGATAAGCTATTACCAGCAAGACAGCGGGGTGGGAGGAGGTTTTGTTTCATGATCTCTGTGTGTATATAAAGTCTGCTGCAGTTTCCACGGCATGCATCTGATGAAGTGAGCTGTAGCTCACGAAAGCTCATGCTCAAATAAATGGGTTAGTCTCTAAGGTGCCACAAGTCCTCCTTTTCTTTTTGCGAATACAGACTAACACGGCTGTTACTCTGAAACCTTAGTCCCATTGTGAATCTGGGTCTTAGTCCACAAGTGATCCCACCAATTTATGTGGTTTACTGGTAGTAACGGTTTACCTGTAAGTCCCAGTTTGCTTGTGTGATAGTAAAGCAGCATGCACTGTTACAGTGATATATATATATATAGGGCCAGAACATGTCTGGAACTCACTGACCCATGTTAGGGGCAGTGAAGCATTTCTCTGCTCCAGGGAGATCTCCAGGAGGCATTGTGTTTCTGGGAATCACAGACCTTCTTAGAGCTTTGGGTAGGAGAATGTGTGCCCACTGCACCGTGTCTTGAGGTGGTCCTATTGCTCTAATTCCCGTGTCGTTTCTAATTCCCTAGAAAGCACAGGGAAGAAACAATCCTTACGACCAAGACAGCAAAAGGATATCAGCTGCATTTGTCTTTTGCCTCGGGCGATAAGTGATAGGAGAAGGATCGTCTCTCTTCAGGAGGCACAACAGACAAAAGTGTAAATGAGTACTGTAAGTAAAGAACACTGATTCCAGAACAAACAACCTTTTCTGAACAGACAAATGTGCATGTTAGAGTAACCCCCTGTGCAGGTCTACACTGAATGACAAACACGTAGAAAAGCAGATAAGCCAAACTGAAATTGACCTTGGCAGCCATCCAGGGATAATATTTTCCCTGGGATGAACTGTTCTTGAATAATTTTTCCAAAACTATGTGGCATAAACATTGTATTCATAGACAGAATCAGACATTCATCTATTTTTCCCCCAGTTCCCTTTTCTAAAACAAATGTAGTTATTCTGGACATTGCAAGGAAATCTTAATTCCCAGATTGCTGACCCAATATGTTCTCACTGAAATGTGTGGCAAAAATTCCCATTGACTTGAATGATAAAAACGGATTGGCCCTTTACTGCTTAACTGAGTTATTTGGCTCGAACAAAGATTAGGACCTAGTTTTGAACTGAATTCCCTTATTATTTGCTCATATAAGAAGAATAGTTTTATTCAAACAAGGATTGTACTAAACTGCAGATTTAGCTCACTTGTTAATGGTGCTGGCATTCAAAAATCAGCACAATGTACTATACTCTAGCAATGGCTGAGTGAATGGGATGGCAGCCTGCAAATATCTCAGTACCTGAGTGAGTTCCTGCAGCTGAACTAAACCTTGACCAAGTGTCTTTGTACTTCAGCAACTTCCTTTTTGGTAGCTATCATGTATCTGTCACATCCCACCTGGTCAGCTGGTTGAGAATGAAGATGATTACACATACCTGGAGCTGCATATATTCAAATTCAGCAGGGAGAAAAGGATCCTTACTAAATAATCTGATTTTTCCCAGAAAATGCTTTAAATGCAGCTTCAGAACTCCTAGAAGAGCCTTACTTGAACACAACGTATGTTAGATGGCATCAGCACGCTAACAATGGAATATGGTTATGTGTACAGATATACTCAATGCTATCAAATATAATGTGTGATCTAGTGGCTACGGCAGGAGACTAGAATCAGATCAGATCCTGAATCTCTTTCACACAGTTGTAGACCAGGAGTAAACCCAGTGTAAATAAATAAGCAGAATCAAGCCCTCGGGTTCTGATTTTAGGTCTGCTAGCAACTTGTTGTGTGACTTTTGGCAAGTTACTTAATCTCTTTGTGCCTTTATTTACCCATCATAAAAACTGCTGTACCTATCTCACAGATAGTTGTGATTTTATTAAATCTTTTTGCAGATTATCTGTATTTTGTGTTTATGGTCACTGATTTTATGAGCTTTTTGATTTCTAGCTAGCTAAATTTGTAGAGAAAATCTGTATGCTTGTAGCCGCAATCTACATTGTAACCATTTTTATGAGAACATTAATTGCAACTCACTCTGCTGAGCCTACAACAATAAAAAAATACATACCTATAGTACCAAAAAAAATGATCAAATGAGATATCCATTCTAGTCTCTCCTTCCACTTTAACTACATTGATTTAAGAGGGAGAAAATGTAATGTTTAGATCATCTGTAAATTACAGATAGAAATATATTACTTAGCAGCTGCATCCATCCACTGGTTAGTCCCCTAGCAGTAATTTTTATTTTGAGGCCAGTACTTCTAGTAAAGTGTCATAATACCAAATTTAAAACTCGGGAATGTCATTGATGAATATACAGTGCTATATTGCACTGAAAGTTATGTTGGCTTTGCAACTACCTCCATATGGGAAGAAACCTAAATCTCTCCATGGATATCACAGAATCTTTTGATTTGCTTCCATTTTCACTCAGATGAGAAAGAAAGCCAGGGTCTGTAGAAAGATTTGCATTAAAATAAAGAAAAAAATGAGTGTTCCAATTATTTCATTAAAAAACTGATGCAAGGTGCTGGGAAGATCCCCTACAGACTCCTGACTAGGACTTTGGCATAAACAAACAAAAAATGAGACTACTACTGTAGATTTGGGACATATTCTTATTTATACCTTCATATGTCCCTTACATTTACACACATTTCAAGGCCATTTTACACTACTGGTACCTTAGTAAATGAGAATAAGGAATTTATGTTGGGTTTTACAATTAGCTCAGTGCACAATGGGATAGAAGATGGATAGTCTACTTACCATTCGTACAGATCTTTACAAAGTTGTAAAACCATCACTGAACCCATTCTCTGACTGGGGCAGTGGATATTTTCTCAGGGTCAGATGTCAAAGCTCACATGTGAAGTAACTGACTATCATGTTGTCCTTTCCAAGGAGAATATTACCTGTGTAAAGGCTTGTTCAACCTTGGCCATGAATATGCTGTTCCCTGGACAGTGAGTGGGAGCTATAAAACTATAAAACTACAGACTTCTCAGTGGAAACACAAAACATGAACACTGAAGGTTTGATCCTTCAACATCGACTCAATGGTAGTTTAGACATTTATTTCAATAGGAGCTGTGACAAGCACTAAGCTTTGAGAACATACACACATATACCCAAGCATAACCACTGGGGATAATGGACTTTACTGTGGTAATTCTACCCTCTATACTGTATGAATAAACTTGGATTTTGTGAATCAACATCTACCATTTACATTCTATAGAATCATCAATAATAATACTGTTGAGGTTAATGGAGATTTTAATGTTATAACTACTCACTCCACTGTATGAATAAGACTCGTTTGGAAATCAACATCATCTCCCATTTGCTTTCTACATAATCATCAATAATAATGTATTTAAATAGCAAGGAAAAATAAAAATCCAGTTCAAAAATCAATGTTGGTAATGATGTATGTAATAGAATACGGCTAGCTTTGACCCTCAGAGGTCTATACAAGCAACTTATTTTGATTAGTAAACTGAGCAAAACATAATGTGGAAAATATACAGACAATAGTAACCCTAATGCTAACATATCTAATAATATATGGAACCTGATTCCATCAGAGGGTTCTGATGATATCATAAACTGCTTTCAAAATTGAATTATACAGTCTCAGCATATGATAGGAGTAATATGAATGATAATTTATTACAGCAGTGCCCAATTGTGCTGCTGAATGTAAAGTCCAGTGTTTCCATTATAAAATTTGTTTTTCAGCAGTATTATAACTCATTTGTAAAAATTCTCTTTAGGTGGACTTTGCTAGACAATATTCCAATGAAGATTAATGTGTTTTGTGTTATTTATTAAATATAGTTTAAACTGGGCAACCAAACTGATAGAAGTGCACAAAACTTTTCATGTGTCTTTGTTGATGTGCAGGGTGGACCCTTAGAAACTGAAATCAATTTATTTTAACAACATATTTTTCAGGATATTGTTTTTATAAGGTAGATCTGGAGAATTAAATATAAAGAATGGAGATAGTTAATTTTTCAAATGGTCTCCACTCATTTAGTAGTACTTTTAAAGGAATACTTGCTATGTGTCGCTGTTTCAACACACCAATATTTAATATCTATTTACATACTGTCTACTGCAAAGGTGAAGTGTACAAGGGGCTGAAGGGGTACAACCCAGTCTCCCAATCTGAGGCCATAGTTGAAGACTTCATTTCTAATTCAGCCCTGCCTCATCCCCTCTCCATGCACAGAATGTTACGACCTTGCACCCAGGTTCCAATCAACAGCCCAGCTCCTGCAGACACTTACATACATAAGTGCAGTGGGATTATTCAAATATGTAAAGCTAGTCCCATGTGTAAAATAGGACCTCAGTTATTTTCAACATTCATGTTGTGAAAAAGCCCCAGATATGGGCCCTTTAAATTAGTGACTATGAGTTAATCTGAAAAGTTCTGGAGAGACTGATAAACTCCTGGATGTCTGGATTCTAATTGGAACCTATTTAAAATATCAATCATTTTATCTTTTACAATATGATTCTCTACCTATCAAGAGAAACATAGGAACTGATATCAACACAGATTATTGCTTAATCTAGTACAATCTTCTGCATCTAGCAACAGCCTATCAATTGTAATTTCCACAAAAATAATAAATAATTGAAGAAAAAATTCCCACATATTAAACCAGTAAATTATACCCTACTCATATTAAACTGTAATACAAAAACTAATAATATGTGTATACTATATTATGAATGGTGGTCACTGTTGCAGCTGCTTTTACCAACTCATATTTTCTGGATTGAATCTCAGACAACCAGCCCTCATCCAAGCTCAGCTATTCACTGGGATATTTATCTCACTGCGCCAGCCAATACAGACATGGTAGGTCTGGATGTCTTTATATTGAAAACACTGTAATCCATGTTTCTTCCATGACCCTCCCAACAGCAAAATCAATGTTGAACAGGATACACATGACAGATACCTCATATGAGAGATCCTTCAAGGTACAGGAGTAATTTCCTTCTGAATATTCCCCAAAAAGATAGAAATGGAACCTTTTACAAGTGTCTTGATCAATCTCTCTTAGAGTCAACTGAAATCTCAACACAATCTCATGGAGAATGTTATCCAAGGCTGGTGATGGCTTTACAACAGTCAGCATGGTCACCTTATCTTTGCCTATGCTGAGATCTTAATCTAATGCAATCAGTGAAGTTTTCACATCCTGTGCAGCCCTATAGTCTGATTATCCAGATGCAAGGAAACTCTCTGGACTCAAGAAACTTCCAGAGTTGTATCAGCACAACTTTCTCATTGGTCTTTCTTAAAAAGAAAATTGAATACTAGAAAATAGTTAACCTGTAAAGAGTTGATTTCTTGAGCAGAGGCTGCCTAAATACTTCTTTAAGAATATCTGGCAGGGTGAGCAGTGACTCTATCCAGGAAAAGAAAATGGTGCACAGGAGCTAATTTCACTGTCCATGACTGTAGGAAAGGAAATATTTTTCCTTGTGTATCTCGTGCGAGGAAGTAGCCATTACCGCTATCATCCAGAATGTGCATAAAGTTTCTGCATGGCAGCAAAAGGGGTAATTTCTGTGCATCAGGTCCTTAACTTTTCATATAATTCTTTGCTTAGTACAACTAGAGATGCTATAGCTTATTTCAGGATGACAAGAGAAATAAGCAGAACAATGAATATGAAATATTGCATGCTAATCCATAAAGGCGGAATGCCATTAGCAGATCTCACACAGCTATGTGTGTACTAGGTAGAGAACTTAAAAGGGAAATATTTCACAAATGAATCTTTATTTTCCTTACTAATTAATAAACACCATGCTGTGAATAACTGGTGATAATGTTCTAATAAGAAAAATCAATAAATTTACACCCAGGGTCACAGTAATTGATGCTGCGGAATAGAAAAATGCATTCTCCATTGATCCTTTAGCAAACTTCTAACTAAAAAGGACAGGAAAGAAAGCCAATTACTGTGGTATGCCTCTGAAAAAGATAAGATTAAAACAAGCTAATTATGTGTTCTTGAATAACTACAATTTTTGATGAAAGTACATAGAGTAAGGGCATCCTATGTCTCCTGTACAGAGATATTGCTTTTCACTAATTAAAATATAGTAGTTTTACGTTTAACAGCTCTTTACCAATTGGCAGATAAATACTTAGAAAAGTCAATCTTAAAAACTTCCATAGATAAACATTTTAGCATTGCTGTAAGCAGATGATTAAACTGAAAAATAAAATCAACTCTTAGACAATTATTGTTTAAGTAAACGTCACGTGTGAACTGGAAAGGCTACTGGAAGAGAGAAAATAAAATATTGGGCACAAGTGTCCATTGCCTCACATCTTCATCAGGCATTGATCCTTCAATGAGCTCTGCCCAGGTGCATCCATGCAGGGACCCACTACATCCACCCACACAGAACATAATGAAGGATCCTGGCCATAGTCATTTATCTGAGGGCCCGGTAGGTGTAAAATGATACCACAGCAGAATAGTAGTTCTCATTCTGACTTTGCAGTGATGCTTCATGAGTGAAAATGGGTCCATAGGGGCAAGGGAAAGGAAAAATCAGGCCATTTGGATTTAAGATTCCAAGGATAAAGAAAGTACACAGCAATTCTATAAAGTTTTTGAATTCTTTAAACTGCATCGACCATTTGCTCCCTCAGGCACATTGATTTCTTATTTTCTCCACTAGATTGAGTGAAGTCAAAATCACCAGAAACAAAGTTTGAAAGAACCATTTGTAGCCCTTCCCCTAGCTGTGGCTCAAACCTCCTCTCTGGTGGTTGCAACTTGTAGTGGCCCCTCACTTCACATGGTCTGCTTTCTCAGTTCTTTTTGTGATGCCTGGGCCCTCCACTCAAGGTAACTCCTCACTGTGCCTGAGACACAAGTGCTGCCATCCTTTGAGAAAGTGAATATTGCTACTTCCACTGCTGGCAAGGAGTATAAAGGCCAGTACACAAGAAACAATAAAGTATCTTAACACAAACCCAAGCCAAGAAATGACAGACCACAAAATTATAATAACAAAGTGTGTGTGTGTGTGTGTGTGAGGGGGAGTTATTGAACAGATAAACAGGATTTGGGGAAGAAAGGGATTAGATTAACTAATAAATACTAAACATTAACAAATCAACATAATTCCCACCTCTCAGTACTCACATTCTTCCTAACCCCCAGATCCCTCCCTGACACCTTTCTGGGCAGATAGTAAGCTGGGGTAGAATCCAGAGAAGAGTGCTGGGCAACTTAAACAACAAAATGGGTAATCTTACAGTGTCTTTGCCCCTGAGTGGAGTAGGATACTCTCCTGACTCCTGGTCTGGAGTCCCATGGAGGTCTCAGCTGGCTCTCAGTAGTCAGCGCCAGGTTGGATCACTGTCAGTCTGGACACTGGTCTCTGGAGCACTAGAATTGCCTGACTCATGCACTAGATCCCACAGCAGTTTAAATATGCTCTTTGGGGGGAGAGGGAGTTAATTAAAGATGCCATGGGCTGCTTCTCTCTCTGCTTCCAAACTCAAGAGTTCAAAACTGAAACTAAAAACTAGTCTCCTTGTCCCTGAGTCAGGTTATCCCTTCCCCCAGAGGGGCTGAGCAGACCTCGCTCATCGTTGGGCCAGCAAACTGCTAGTCCATATCACCCTACAGGCCTGAGCAGGAGATTCTAGCCCATTCTGTCCTGATCCTCTACTCCAAACTTGCTGGGAAATAATGTCAGTAGACTCTAGTAGGCATTATTGTTACAGTACATATAGTAGTACCCCCAGAGGCTCATTCTAGAGTTCCAAGAGTTGGCATTCTCCAAGTTGGTGTTACACATTCAATAATATTTAAATTTGTAGCTTGCTAAGAATCTTACCCATCAATTTCTGCATCAAGTCCAGAACTGTTGCTTGAGCTATAGCATGTCATTTGGTAAGACATCCAATCTTAATGTCAAGTCTTAAAGTGATAATGAATCTACCACTTTCCAAGGTAAGTTCTCATAAAAAAATTATAACAAGTATATTTTCCACAATAACACGTAGATTGACATTAATTTTGCTACCAAACCTTGAATTCTTTACTGTTTGCATCCAATATGCACTTTTGCATGATTTTGCCTAGGAGTTGTGTCAAGCCTAGAGGCCTAGAGTTGACCAAGTAATCCCATTTACCCTTTTTAAATACAGGCACGCTTAGTTTGGAGTTTGCAATTCAAAGCTTTTTTGAGTTTCAGAATGTAAATTTGAATCTCTGTTTCTTTTTAAATTGATGGAAATTGCTGGTTTGTCATATTCAGCTATTTTTAAAACAGCTGAATTGATTTCCTTAATAAGTTCCAGAAAGGGTCTTTACTGTGCTGAGAGTAAGAAAAAGGGAATGTTCTTTGCACTGAAGCAAGGGATTAAAATGAAAGTGCCATATTAACCAAAACAATAGATTGTTACTAGTAACATTGCTATCTAAATATTATATTATGTATACACACATTACAGGAAGATTATTAAGGTTGCAAAGTCAAGCACTCAAAAGTTAGGAAATACCAGAATTAAGGCTGTCTGTGTAACCTAAATTCAGCCCCCTTGCACTTATGCATTATGATATTTATAATCAATTGATCATGTCTTTTCAAACCTGTCCCTCTCCCAATTCTGTCTGTTCCCAAATTCTGACCCCTCGTCCCATTCTCCTTGTCTACGCAGTCCACATCCCCATTCCTCAGACTTTCCATCCCATTTTCACTTGCACAGCTAGTCCTAGTCACAGATTTCAAGGCCAGAAGGGAATACTGTGAATATTTAATCTGACCTCCTACATAACACAGACTGTAGGACTTCCCTAAAATAATTCCTGCTTCAAGTCCAATAGGTGTGGTTGAACTAGTGCATAAATATCCAATCTTAATTTAATAACGTCTTTCAAAAATATCCAATCTTAATTTAATAACGTCTAGTGATGGAAAATCCACCACAACCCATGGTAAAGTGTTCCTGTGGCCAATTACCCTCACTGATAAAAAACTGTGCGTTATTCCTGGTCTGAATTTGTCTAATTTCAACTTCTAGGCATTGGCTCTTATTATATCCTTATCTGCTGTATTGAAGAGCCCTCTATTGTCAAATTTCTGTTCTGCATGATGATCCTTATAGATTCTGATCAAGTCACCCTTTAACTTAGTGTCCCCCTTGGGACTCTCTGTCTGAGTCCCACTCTTTCCCCACTCCCGGTGTCTTCCTCCCAGATACTAGCCCCTAGTCTCCTTGCCGAGCTAGTCCCATTTCCCTCTCTCAGCTCTTCATCGATTTTTTCTGTCCACTTCCACTGGCTCCCAGCCTCAGTTTCCCTCTGTGAACTCCTCATCCCCTAATACCCCCTCTCCAGTTCCTCTGCCAAGTCTCTTTGCCCAGCCAGACCCAATTCCCTGTTAGAACTGTCTCCCTACTCCCCAACCCCATTGGTTCCTTGTCTAAATCTCCTTGTCCTGCCAATCCCATTTTCCTCCTCTTTTCCCAGTTTCTCATCCAATCTTAGCCCAACCCATCCTGAACCGACTGGTTCCCAGTCTTCACCATCCCATCTCCCTCACCATCTTCCAGTCTCCCCCCATAACTTCCAGTCCCAGTTTCCTTGGCCAGCCAGTCACAGTCTTCCCCCTTCACCAACATTCAGTCACAGTTTCTCTGTCTTTCAGAGATTCCTAGAATTTAATTCCAGAAGGGATATTTTTGATTGTCTTGTCTGACAGTCCTTTGAGTCCCCTCCCTCCAGTCACAATGCACTCCATTCCCTTTCTCTTAAAAGATCATGAGAATTTTTTTAACATTGAAAAGAATGTATTTTGCCCAGCATCATCATCAAAAAACAAACAAACAAACAAAAAACCCAGCATGAGGCAGCATAGGAAATTTCAGTCTAAATGGTTAAAATTTGGAAAAAATTATGAGCAACTGAAAACAGGATCTCATAATGGCAAGTGTTGGGCAGCCTATGTAACAGGTAATGCTACTAGCTCTGCCTATAATATAAGTGATCTTTAAGTGAAGTGTGTTTTGAATTAAATGCGAGTACCTTGTTAGCTGGTGGGAAGGAAAAAAAAAACAAAATGAAGAAAATAAAAAAGGAAAGAAGAGGCACAGAAACCATGAACTAAAGCATATATAAGAAGGAGAAACAGAATCATGGAACCTAAAGATGGGAAAAATCTTTTAGTCATATTTTTCAGTCCCTTTGCCAATGCAGGATATTTCCCAAATGTTCATTTAAGAGAGATGGGCCCAAACCAAAATCCAGGAACTAAACCTGAGATCCTAATGCAGTTCAAATCCCAGTTCACAGCACAGAGCTAACTCTATAATGGGCTGAATAGGAACATGTCATGTTTTGGGAAAGCTCAGATTCAGATCTGGAGTGTGATGCCCCAATGTCAGTAGTGTTCGTATTTGGATTTTGATTCATAACACAGTGGGGAGGGATAGCTCAGTGGTTTGAGCATTGGCCTACTAAAACCAGGGTTGTGAGTTCAATCCTTTTGATGGGGCCATTTAGGGCTCTGGGACAAAAATTGGGGATTGATCCTGCTTTGAGCAGGTGGTTGAACTAGATGACCTTCTGAGGTCCCTTGCACCCCTGATATTCTATGATTATCATCAAGATTCTCAGAAGTAGCTTTAGGTTACCCTTTGTGCTCCCCTGGTGCAAAGATGATCTTTGCCAGGCTTGTTTCCAATCAGAGTCTAGGCTGCTCTAAGTTATTCCAGTTTCCAACAGCCTACAGTGGTCAGGGGTTGCTAGGGTGCATTCTCTTTCCGGATATGCCTCCTTACCACTGACTACATCCCCTCTGTTGGAATGTGACATATCTTCAATGCTTAGTCTATTCTTTTTTAAACGTCCAATAAGATGAGAATTCCACCATTCCTTTGAGCCTTTGAGGGACTAAAGAATGAGTAAAGGGCACTTCCTGTCTTCTGTACTATCTCCTCCTGCTATCATACAAATATTCTAGCTTATGCCTTAGATGGTGGCTTTGTCTTTAAACCTCCACCGAGTTAGTTATTTGTATTTGTGCCAAAAGAGAGTAGCCACGTTAATGCTGTAATTATGGCAAGGTCATGGCATGTTTTGTAGCAGAAATAATATTGTAAATGTAGATTTTGGTTAGAACTGTCATAAATATAAAGGGAAGGGTAAACCCCTTTGAAATCCCTCCTGGCCAGGGGAAAGCTCCTCTCACCTGTAAAGGGTTAAGAAGCTAAAGGTAACCTCGCTGGCACCTGACCAAAATGACCAATGAGGAGACAAGATACTTTCAAAAGCTGGGAGGAGGGAGAGAAACAAAGGGTCTGTGTGTCTGTCTATATGCTGGGTTTCTGCCGGGGATAGACCAGGAATGGAGTCTTAGAACTTTTAGTAAGTAATCTAGCTAGGTATGTGTTAAATTATGATTTCTTTAAATGGCTGAGAAAAGAATTGTGCTGAATAGAGTAACTATTTCTGTCTGTGTATCTTTTTTGTAACTTAAGGTTTTGCCTAGAGGGGTTCTCTATGTTTTTGAATCTAATTACCCTGTAAGATATCTACCTTCCTGATTTTACAGGGGGGATTTCTTTATTTCTATTTACTTCTATTTTTATTAAAAGTCTTCTTGTAAGAAAACTGAATGCTTTTTCATTGTTCTCAGATCCAAGGGTTTGGGTCTGTGTTCACCTATGCAAATTGGTGAGGCTTTTTATCCAACATTTCCCAGGAAAGGGGGGGGGGTGCAAGTGTTGGGAGGATTGTTCATTGTTCTTAAGATCCAAGGGTCTGGGTCTGTAGTCACCTAGGCAAATTGGTGAGGCTTTTTACCAAACCTTGTCCAGGAAGTGGGGTGCAAGGTTTTGGGAAGTATTTTGGGGGGAAAGACGTGTCCAAACAGCTCTTCCCCAGTAACCAGTATTAGTTTGGTGGTGGTAGCGGCCAATCCAAAGACAGCAGGTGGAATATTTTGTACCTTGGGGAAGTTTTGACCTAAGCTGGTAAAGATAAGCTTAGGAGGTTTTTCATGCAGGTCCCCACATCTGTACCCTAGAGTTCAGAGTGGGGGAGGAACCTTGACAAGAACTTTCTTGGTCACATATTTATCAGAGAGCTGAAGAGCTGAGCTGAAAGTTAAAGCAGATGTAACAAGCTGTGTTTTGCCCTAGGCATGCTTTCACTAATTTTAGTTTGTTGTTATTCAGTTCAGTGAGCTTCTGCAATTTTCACATTTCAATTAGTTGCATAAGTACCTAAAATAAGTATCAAATAAAGTAATTTGTTTTTTAGGGGATCCTAAAGCTGGTTCATAACATGAAAAGTACCATCACATACTGCTCAAACCTGTTTGATCAAATGTTGAAGACTTTACCCAGGGGCAGATATCAGAGAGGACCAAAGAGCTATCTTTTGTGCTATTGCACGGGGACTGGCCACAATCCTGCTGGGAAGCATAGTCACTACTTGTACCCCTGTGGGTTCTAGCTCCCTGAACTGGTCAGGAATGGAACAAAAACATGTTCTACCCTAACGGCACATGTCTGCCACCCTTAAAGTGAGTAACACCTTACTTCCACGTCACTCCCATTGAAATCAATCATGAGATGATCATAGTGGTGGAACACTGGATGTATGTGATACAGACAGCACTACTGGGAGTATATGCTTCTGTATACATCAGAAACATTAGGACTAAAATGAGCGAACTTCCTAAGATACAATATACAATATGGTACAGATACAGTGGGTCAAATTCTGCTCTTACACATACAAGTTTGTAAATCTGGAGTATAACCGTATAGCACTATGCCATCCACTTTTACCTTTAATGGAGTTACTCTAAGCTAGTAATGTAACTAAAAGGAGAATTTGCTTTTGTGTGTGTTTTACTGGACATTTTGATAACTGTGATTGTTATAATACCTACTGCTGAAGCAATCTCTCTAGATATCTAAAAAAGTGAAGGGAAAATTTAGAGAAGATAGCAAGGATTTACCAGAGGGAAAAAAGAGACTACTGGAACAGTCACCCCAAAGTCCAAATTTCAGTTCCACACATCTTTGCTCTGGGCATGATTCTCTGTTGGCTTGCACCTTGTGTTGTCATTCAGACTTGCACAAAATATGTATAAAGCGCTGCCAAATCAAAATAGTAGCATTTCATACTTACTCTGCACAGGTGTAAATGACTACACCTTGCAGAAGGCCATAAACGTCTGCAAAGCAACTTGATTATCACCTTCAAACCCTGTCTCAAAATTCTCCTTTACCAGAATGCCTACAAACAGCTTGGCATCCAGAGACCACTGCCTCGTAAGCCGCTCAACATTGCCTCATTATTTACTGGCACTCCCTCTCTGACTGTATCCACCTGTTTCCTCTTGTCTGATACTTGGATTATAGAGTCCTTGGGGTAGGGACCATCTTTTTATTCTGTGTTTGTATATCACCTAGCACAATGGGGTCCTGGTCCATGATAAGTTCTACAGGAATACAAATAAATAAAATAATATGAATTATAATAAGGCATTGGAGAATCAGACCCCATGACATCACAAGCATTGGAACCAAAAGTTGACCAAGCTATTTATGACCTGGTAGAATCAGAAAGAACAGAAGCAATCTGCTCTTGAGAGATTTTCATACTGAAGGGTTTGAGATATTTGTTTGAACCACACCAAACTGACAGGGGGTATAAAAGTCCACACAGACTTTGAATTGTAATGTAATGTGTCACTCAATGTCCAAGATCAGGAACTTCAGCAAGGGTTTCTCATTGTATATCTTGTATACAGACAGGAGAGATATGGGAGAGGATCATCTGAGATTATTGTGTGAGGTATGCTGAAACTGGTTTCCCTGATCTCTCAGAAAAGTAGTCCTCTCCCGTAATCAGGATGGTAGGAGAACAATGAAGAACAATGAAGAAGTTCTAGAGGCAGAAGCAATAGTACAGTTTTGTATTTCCCTGCAGGCATATTTGCAAATGACTAAAAAGCATTATAACTGTGAGAGCATCTTAGTAGATCTGGGGTAAACATATGCAATGTGAGAATAAACTGGAGATCCTCAGTCCAGTTCCAAGCATTGGTAAGATAAGAGAGTTATACTTAACCAACTTGTTATGAGATGAAGTTGAAAATTCTCATAATGCGGACCCACCTTAATAGAATAATTGTTTTGTGGACCATTGCCCCTCCCACTTTTGATCCCGTTAACATCCCTGTAGAAACAGCAGCATTTGCTTTCAAGGAAAAATAATATGATGAAACCATTTAATATATGTGTAGCTATGTTATAAAGCTATTGAGCAGATGGAAACAATATCATGTGAGCAGCCAGTCCTCCACAGACTTTGTGGTCTATTTACATAGTTGGACAACCACTTACAGAGAACAGGAGGGATTATTATATAGTTTATGTATGACACAATAAGAAAATTTTTAAATGCTGTGTATTAGATGATTAAATGACCAACTATGTGTTCAAATCATATACCAATTGGTATTCTACTGTATTTTAATTTATGTGGTTTCTGTGTGTGTATTTCAGTGATTCATACTTGAATAAATGTGTATGTATAAGCTGGTACTCAAGATAATTTAACCATTAAGTGTTTGGAACTTAAAGAATGATAGTGCTGTGGTCCAAACAGTCTAGAGTTGCATTGGAATACTTGAGGGTTCCATTGGGCACTCTCTGTTTTAATTCAGCAAGTTTCTGAAAAGGATGACAGTTGGCTGTTATTTAAATAGTATATATACAAATTTGCTCCTGCCTTTTTCACAGCAAAAGGAATGCAGGAAAAAATCAGAATACTTGACTTACATGTGCAAGTGCTTGAATCAGCAAAGGAAGGCTGAGTCAAAAGGCTGCCCTTTTAAAAATTTGGCCTTTTGCTGTCTCTTATTGTGTTGCCTGCACCCATTCTCCCAGTGATATTAGCCCCAGCCTCTTATTGGTGGTACATTTCTTACAACCAGCTCCATGCTTCCTTCTACAATGTCTGTTAGCCAATGACTACAGAACACTCTCCCTGAACTAGACTATAAGGTTATCACTCCCTCCTCTTTCAAATAACTCCTCAATACTCATCTGTATTATAACATCCACAACACATTTGCTGACGGGTAGTAGCTATAAAAGAGGCAAAAAGAGGATAGTTGATTTTATTTTTAAAGGCTTATCACTCTCCCACACCATACATCTGTGCCTTGTCTTTATAGATTGTAAGCACTTTGGGGTAAATTATTATGCATGAGACACATCATGGGCACTATTCTAATACAAATAACAAACACTGGAATACGGCAATAACAACATCATACAAAACAGCAGCATATACCTTATGGGCCTCATCATCAGACTATGAGAGGACATCCATTTACATAATGCAAGGCAGGCTGCTGGTACCTTCTCAGTACTACCAGGGAAATGAATTCCTGCAGGCAGCAGGTCCCCAATGGGCATTATATCTAGGATTTTGTGGTGGGTATGGGTGAGTAGGAGGTGTTGGGGATGCTACAATCTATTTGCTGTCTTTGACCCCCAAATCTTATTGTAATATTTATATCCACTAAAGCTTATATGAAAATTGGTTATAAAATAAAAGAAAAGAGCTGATATTGAAATTGCATAAATACATTTCTATAATTAATTATTTTCTATTAATAATTCATTAAAAAACTAAAATAATTACCATACAGAGGATTTTTTTCTTCTTTTTGATTAAGCCCACATGACAAATTTTGGCAATTTTTACAAGAGCTGATAATTGGTATATGATTGGACATGAATTGTATTTCTTTTTCTTAATTTCTGATATTTCTGTCATAAATCATCACATCAGGTTCAGCTCGTCACATTAGCTTAAAACATGAGACAACAAACATGACACAATATGTCACAATAACCCAGATAATACGTCAGAAAGTTTTGGGGAAAAAACCCTTGCTTTCAGGTTGGATGCTGAGTATCAAATTATCACAAGAAGTACCTGAAATGACTTTATCATAGTAAGAACAGTCTGGTAGAATGCTACATAATGGTGAAATACAAGTTACATTTTCAATATGCCACTTGTTCAATTGTGTGTTTCAGATTTATAGACACAGGTGAATTTCAATAAATTATAGACTGATAAAGGAGTAGTTATATCTAATGACAATAATAAAAGAAACTTTTAAACTTTAAGGGAAATTTGACTAGATCTTTTCTTCATATGTTCATAAGAGATAGCTAAAACTCAGATGTAGCATCTGTTTTTCAGTGAGATCTTGACTATATCCAGCTTTATAGATGGGCTGATGAAAGAACAAGGAAGTTAAGTGACCTGGCCACGGTTACAGAGTGAACCAGTATATTTTAGTTTATTTTTGAACATGGCATACTTCTGGTTCTTTGTCTCTAACATATACACATATTACATTGCTTCCCCTTTGCTGTTTTAAATCAAGAAACAACCCAGCATGGTATAAAGTATAACAGAACACTATGTACTGGAAAATGAAAGCACCAGATGCTTGATGCAAAATGTAAAACCTGTCGCAAAGAGTAATAGAAAAGTGATTTTTTAAGGAATGCTGTAGTATGTAATCTACTTATTCCAGGGCTTGCACAGACTTTTATATAAATTATAAAAGGTGATACTGTAGACTAAAGCTGTTTGCAATTTGCAGAGACCATTTTGTTGTCAACTAGTAGTCTTTTTCAATGTGTTTCATTATTAGGCGAACCAATTAAACCACACTCAGACTATGTCACGTATGCTAAGTACATAATTTGTATAAAATTCTTATCTGTCCATTACCTTTATCCCATTGCATTTTCCTCTCCCTGACTTGGAGCAGTGAGTTCCTTTAAAAAAAAAAAAAAAGAAGAGTTTTGTGTTAAAACTGGCATGTTGAAAAGTCTGACATGAGAATTCTCAAACTGTTAACTAGATTTTGGCATTTAATAAGATGTAAACTGCTGAAGCTATTTGCAGATGAAGTCTCATTTTTGTCCATCAGCAGGGGGCTGGGAGCATAATTAATTGAGTGAAAGTTAAAAGACGGACAGCATGGTTACATTTATGCAAATATTGCAATAGAACATCTAACAGAAGAGAAAAATAGCTTGTAACTGATTGGTTTGGTTTCAGACCAAAATCCACAGGGCCCATTTAAACATTGCAGATTGTGCATGACAATTAATACCTATAGGTTTTTTTTTCTTTTAGTATGCATGCTGCAATAAAAGAAAAAACACACCTCAGTAGCAGTCAAAGTTTCAAGTCCAGTGAGACAATTCTATTTCTGTTTTAAGCTCTTTTACTGCTCATGAATGTTAAAATATAGTCACCGGAAAAAAAAATCATATGATGTATATGCCTTCAACCATATGCCGGTCTCTGCTGTTTGTTTCTTTTATTCATGTCCCAGTCATATGGATCCTGGTACACCAAAGGTTCTATTTAATTAAAGTTAGCTAAAAGCTTAAACCATAGAGATCAGGACAGCTGCTACAGATATTAACCCAGGTGCTGCTCAGGGTGATCAGACACTCTTACAAGTATTGCACTCAAAAGATACTCTTTTGTCAGTTTTATTCTCCTGGCTGGCACGGTATGTGGGAGTGACCCCTGAGTCAAGAGTAAGAGCTGAAAACATTTTAAATGTTCAAATCCAATCTCAAATTGAAATCCATTGTTCTTTGTATAATTTGTGCCTCATTTTTCACATTTGCAAGATATGCATGACTACCTTTTTCATTGATTTTTGACTGTGCAGGCATTTGATTTTGTCTGCTGTACAACAACTGACTGTTCCCTATAGAAGGATTTGGTAGGCTGTCTCCCCTTTAATTCCCCTTTTGTCCTTATTGTGGTTTCATTTGTGCATCTTATTCCAAAAGCCCAATACATTGATATGTAGTTTAGTTTTATTAGTACAGATGAATGTACAGCATGCCTCGTTACTTCTTTATTGTGTATGTACTCTATATACATGTGAGTTTAAGTCTGTATTCTTGAATTTGTTTGATTTCACTGCTTATCTTTATATATTTCAAAATGTTGCCAACCATTCTAGAAGTAACATCTTCCCTTCACTGGAGTGGTTTGAAGAAAATAGTTTAGGAGGCCAAGGGATCATTATTTTTTTGGTGTGTATCAACGGGAGACTAAGTGCTTCATTCTTAGTTACAATGGGGCCCCTTTACACTGCTCTGGCAGTAATTTACTCTCACTTTAAGGCTCCTTTATATAGCCAAAAGTGTAACGGGGCCTCAGTATAAATGAGAATCAGCTCCTATGTGTTTTGGGCAATTTGGGTTCTCAGCAATGGAACTTCTACTTAAGGGGACCAGAAGAGTATAGGACTAGGAGAAAACTAAAGCAGAAGCATACAGAAAGTATATCTATGGATGGACTACTGATTTTGAGAATGAACTTCAATGGAAGTTCAGCATGCTCAGCATCTCACAGGACCTGGTAGCACCCTGGAGCATTAGACCGGTAGTGACTCTCACAACTGAGAACACGCAGGGTGTCTCAGTCAACACAAAGGGAATTCTTCACTGAGGATGTTGGATACACACAGACCCTGCAGCTCTCGAGCTCTCAGAAGCCCTGCTTCACCAAAAAGCACCTTGGATTCAATAGAAATTAAACACTTGTTTAAGAAAAAAGAAAAGGAGTACTTGTGGCACCTTAGAGACTAACAAATTTATTTGAGCATAAGCTTTCGTGAGCTTATGCTCAAATAAATTTGTTAGTTCCTAAGGTGCCACAAGTACTCCTTTTTTTGGGGGGGCGGGGGGGATACAGACTAACAAGGCTGCTACTCTGAAACTTGTTTAAGTGATTTTCTGAGCTGAGTCCGAAAGAGGAACACAGCCTGTGTTTTTTGTTGTTACCACACGTGGTCTGCCTAAGCTGTAACCCAGAGAAGGGTATGCAATCATGGAATTGATTGTTTACTACATTACAGGGTCCTTAGCACTTCTCCAGAGGGTTTCCAATGATCTCTTTCTTCCAGGCTTAAATTCAAAATTAATATTATTTCCAGCCCTTCCTAATGCAAGTAGAGATGTCACAATATAAACCAGTGCATTGCTTTCTCATTTAGCCAGCATGCAGCTAGACCAAAGTAGCAATTAGGGCCATATCTGTAGGTTTCCTTCCATTCACCTGTGCAAGAGCAATTGAAGTGAATGGAAATTGCATAAATAGACTGAGGAGAGACTACATATAGATCATCCCATTTCCATCTTAATTCAGTGCTAACTTTGAAATGTACTTGTGCTCATTTATATGTCAGCATTTCATTGTGGAATATTATACCACACACATTTAATGAATGTGTGAATGCACAGTGGTGCCATTAACAAATCAGCAATATATGAATTATTGTATTATTCCCCTATACTTAGAATGGGCCATATCTGTGGATATGGTAATAATTGGCACCTGTTGACTTTTTAGTGGCCTCTAATGTACCTCCTGCATGTGGCTGGATGATCATTGCCATTGTTCCATTTATTTGGAAAATGCAAAATGTTGAATCTGCCAATTGTTTCATATTCTATCAAATAACTACTAAGAGCATGGAAATATTTGCTATTGTCCTTTAATCTTCAGGATGAAGCAGTCCAGTAGCCATGTTAATCTGTATCTACAAAAACAAGTAGCCATCCTTCGACAAAAACACTTCAAAAACAGACTTCAAAGAGAAACTGCAGAGCTACAATTCATTTGCAAATTTCACACCATTAATTCGGGCTTGAATAGGGACTGGGAGTGGCTAGCTCACTACAAAAGGAAATTTCCCTCTCTTGGTATTGACAACTCCTCATCAGTTATTGGGAGTGGACCACATGCATGTTCACTGAATTGTCCTTGTTGACATTGGTTCTCCACTTGTAAGGTAACTCCCTTCTCTTCATGTGCCAGTATATTTATGCCTGTATCTGTAATTTTCACTCCATGCATCTGAAGAAAGTGGGGTTTTTTTTACCCACAAAAGCTTATGCCCAAATAAATCTGTTAGTGTTTAAGGTGCCACCAGACTCCTCATTGCTTTTTTAGGGTAAAGCAGTGCCATCATTTAAGAAGTTTCACTCATTACAGTTTATATGTTTCCAATAAAATAGCTCCAAAAAGCAGCAAAAGCAGGTGAGCCTGATACATATTTTTGAATGACATTTTGTGCATTTTACAGTAATTACTGATACTGAAATATATTCATCTGGTCATATACAATAGAAACTGAAATTATCAAAAGACATCCCTGAAGATATTCCATAGATATTGGGGAAGAGTTGGGTATGGTAAAATATTTGGGGGAAAAATGTTTGTTCATATTTATTCCAAAAAATTCCTTGTGGGTTTATTTGTCCTGCCTATGATCCACATCAATGATGTAAACAGGCAGCAAAAACAAACAAAAAGCTATCTGCAATGTTGCAATTTCCCAGTTAAGTTTATTTACTTTCTAAAAATAGTTCCCTATTTAAGGAGAAAGCAGACACAATGATATTTGAAAATGACATTTAGCGTAATGGCAACATGACTGATTAATGCATACAATTATTGCTACCTCTGATTATCAAATAACTGATTGAACTAGCAGATCAGGCCCTGCTATACAATAGATACAGGCAACATAATTCAAAAGTTATGACAGAGGCAGGACTGTGAGGGCAAAAGATGAAGAGAAATAGAAGCTTTGGAAAGGAACAGCACTTATTCCATATAGTGAATGAATTCCTTTTGACCAATATATTTAAAAGTTTCCAATCCAGCCAATAATAAAAAAAGGACAAACAAGCATCTGTCTTTTTTTCTGCATATCCTTGTGGGATCTGTGCCAGTTAAAACACCTGAAAAGAATGGCAATAAAAGCTTATAACTCTTTCTTGGAAACCTCATGAAACAGCAATGTGGTAAACACAAAACCACTTCTAACAAAGTTGCCTGCCAAAATAACTCTATCAAGGTAGATTATGTAAAGTTATATGCAGGATGTCGTTAAGCAGCAGTAAATACTGTACTTATGGGAACTATTAGAAATAGTACTGTAGAAGGCAGTCTAGTGAAAGTGCAGCTGAATATAAGGAACAATATTTACTCGAGGCAGCTACAGAAATAGCTACAGTTTGCCCCAGATGACCCAGAGGTTATATTAGCTATAGAATGTCATAATTCCAAATTTAAAACAAATGATTTAAATACAGTCACACTGCTCTGTTATCAACTACGAAACTGCTGCAAAGTAACTTTCTCACCTTTAACTCCATCCTTAACTTCAGTGTTACAAACTTTTCACATTTGGGTTTTCTTTCAGAATAAAAAAAAAGTATATTTAGACTTTGTTTAGTCAGACTAACTGAAAGAGAAATATGCATGGAAGTAAAGGTACGACACTGAAAAATTCAACATGCCATCCAAAGAGTGGTATGCGGTGTTGTTGTTGTGGCCATGTCAGTCCAAGGACATTAGAGAGACAAGGTGGGTGAGGTCATGTCTTTCATTGGACCAACTTCTGCTTGTGAAAGAGACAAGCTTTCAAGCTTACCAAGCCTGTCTCTCTCTCACCAACAGAAGTTGGTCCAATGAAAGATATGACCTCACCAAAGAGCTAGCATTCAATAGCTTGCAGCTGCCTTCCAGAACAAGGTGCAGCCTACCTGTCTCTAGAACTAAATCTTAGCACCAGGTATCAGGATAATAAAAAGAACTCTGCTTAACAAACTAGGACAGTGAAACTCATGTGTTTTCCACCAATAAAAAGCTATGACAATTTTGGATGAGAAAAGAGGATTAGAAAGAATAATGTACACTTTTCTGTTGTGCAATTACCAAGCAAATCCAACTTCGAAAAAGCTGGAGATAATACTATCTGGAAATAAATAAGTCCACGTGTTAGCTCTACTCCATTAGTACTGTATCTTTCCAATGTTTTGTTCTTGGGTATAGTGACACACCGGAACTGGAAGCAACAAAATCAGGAAATCTGAACTAGTTGCTTTTTGGCCGTGGAGAGTATTCTGATCATTTATTGGTATGTAATTTCGATTAATTCCACAGAAGTTACATGCATACATCAAGAGAAAATGTATTCCAAGATATTTTTTCATCTGCCAAACTTTGAAGCATGTTGAATGGGTCGAACGTATTTAGAGTTTCGCTAAAGCCTTAACTTGTCAGGAATCTGAAAGGATCTCTGAACTCCTCACATTCTGACTAGTCATAATATTGGCAATCTTAAGTTTTATCTAGAAATATCCTTGTTATGTTGACCAAGTAGGTCAAATCCTAAATAATTTATACAAGAGTTTTTTATTTAAAAAAAGACCTAATAAAGCAAATACGGGAAAACACACATTTTTTTCCAGGTTCTATTATTAGAATGGTTGGCCTTTGAACAAAACTGAAAATCATTTTCAGACTATGTATAGACAACCAATGGGCTGTGGCTGTTAGGAAAGTAGTAACATGAAAAGAGCATACATCTGGGGAAAGGCTCTAATGGCTAGTAAATCTCTCAGAGACTATTATAAAAGGGAAATACATTGTATATCCAGATTCAGAGTATATCACATGTCAGTGGTGTAAATAGTGGTGTGTAGTTGCTCTGGTTTGAACATTTGTTACGAATTTACACTATTACAGTTGAATTTTTGGTGAATGATGTTCATTGTATTAACAGAACAGTCTTCTACCTATTTCTCTAAATAATTTTAATAAAAGGAAGGAGTGAAGATTTCTATTCCTCTTCCATATTTCTTATGAGTATAAAGTTTCTTGGCAAATGAAACTATCTTTGTTTTCTTTTAAAATAATCTCAGTTACTCTGTTTTCAGATGGTGGGCTAAAAATCTGGCTTCATTGAAATCAATAAGAAATTTACCATTGATTTTGGTGATGCCAGCATTTTACCCTATACATTCTAATTATTGTTAAAAACCTGGATTTATGAAAGAGTTCTTTATTGAAAGTAATAAATATGTCTGAGGCAGCCCACTTTTGGGCTATGGCACACAGCTTGAGAACGTAAATATTGTTGTTCTTCTTATGGGTCCTGCCATTTGAGTATGAAATACATGAAGTGCTCACAGGTCAAAGAAATAATATTCCAATTATCAAAACAGCTAAATCTAGAGTGACCCATAGCAACATAATCCAGAGTAACTCTTTAACATCACAAGCTTGATGCTCAAATGTGACATTCATGAGGATATGATTTATTTCAGAAGGTGGAGAAAGCTACTAGGGAAGAAGCTGTTCTAGATTTTATTTTGACAAATAGGGAGAAACAAGTAAAGAATTTGAAAGTGGAAGGCAGCATGGGTGAAGTGATCATAAATTGGTGGAGTTCATGATTCTAAGGAATGAGATGAGGGAAAGCAGCACAATAAAGATAGGGGATTCAAAAAGGCAGACCTTAGCAAATGCAGGGAGTTAGTAGATAAGATTCGATGGGAAGCAAGTCTAAGAAGAAAAACAGTTCAAGAGAGTTGGCAATTTTTCCAAGAGACAATATTAAGGGCACAAGACCAAGCTATCCCACTGCATAGGAAAGGTAGGAAGTATAGCAGGAAACACTCCCCCCACACACACTTTTAACCAGGAGATCTTCAATGATATGAAACTCAAAAAGAGCCCTACAAAAATAGACATTAGGTCAAGTTATAAGCAAACAACACAAGTATGTTGGGACAAAATTAGAAAGGCCAATGCATAAAACGAGATTAAACTAACTAGAGACATAAAGACTAACAAGAAAATATTCTACAAATACATTAGAAGCAAGAGGAAGACCAAGGACAAGATAGAGCCATTACTCAATGAAAAGCGGAAAACCATAACAGAAAATGTGGAAATGGAGAAGTGTAAAATAACTTCTTTGTTTCAGTTTTCACCAGAAAGGTTAGTAGCTATTGGACCTCTAACACAGTGAATGCCAGTAAAAATAAGGTAGGATCAGAGGCTAAAGTAGGGAACAATAACAAGTTAAAAATTACTTAGATGTCTTCAAGTAACCAGGGCCTGAAGAAATACATCCTAGAATACTCAAGGAACTGACTGAGGAGATATCTGAGTCATTATTGATTATCTACTAAAAGTCATGGAAGATGGGAGAAATTCCAGAGGGCAAATATAGTGCCTGTCTATAAAAAGGAAAATAAAGACAACCCAGGGAATTACAGATCAGTCAGCTTAACTTTAGTACCCAGAAAGATAATGGAGCAAATAATTAAGCAATCAATTTGCAGATACCAAGAAGAAAATAAGGTGATAAGTAACAGTCAGCATGGATTTGACAGGAGCAAATTATGTCAAACCAACCTAATATCTTTCTTTGACAGCTTTGTGGATGGGGGGAAGCAGTAGATGTGGTATATCTTGACCTAGTAAAGCTTTTGATACTGACTCATATGATCTTCTCCTAAACAAACTAGGGAAATACAACCTAGATGGAGCTACTATAAGGTGGGTGCATATAGGGTTGCCAATTTTGGTTGGACATATTCCTGGAGGTTTCGTCACATGACATAATCTTTAATTAAAGATTAATCTTTAATTCCTGGAGACTCAAGGCCAATCCTTGAGGGCTGTCAACCCTAGGTGCATAACTGATTGGAAAGCCATTTCCAGATAGTAGTTACTGGTTCACAGTCAAGCTGGAAGGGCATACTGAGTGGGGTCCTGCAGGGATCAGTTCTGGGTGCAGTTCTGTTTGATATTTTCATCAGTTATTTACATAATGGCATAGAGAGTACACTTATAATGTTTGCGGACAATATCAAGATAGGAGAAGTTGCAAGTGCTTTTAAGAACAGGATTAAAATTGAAAATGATCTGGACAAACTGGAGAAAAGATCTGAAGTAAATAGGATGAAATGCAAATGAGGACAAATGCAAAGTACTCCACCTAGAAAGGAACAATATGTTGCATACATAAAAATGGGAAATGACTGCCTAGGAAGAAGTACTGTGGAAAGGGATCTGGAGATCATAGTGGATCACAAGCTAATTATGAGTGAACAGTGTAACACTATTGCCAAAAAATAAGCAAACAACATACTGGGATGTATTAGCAGGAGTGTTATAAGCAAGACAAGAGAAATAATACTTTTGCTCTACTCCATGCTCATTTGTCCTCAACTGGAGTATTGTGTCCCATTCTGGGCACCACATTTCAGGAAAGATGTGGACAAATCGGACAAAGTCCAGAGAAGAGAAACAAAAATGGTTAAAGGTCTAGGAAACATAACTTATGAGGGAAGACTGAAAAAATTGGATTTGCTTAGTCAGGAGAAAAGAAGACTGAGGGGGGAGATGATCACAGTTTTCAAATACATAAAAGGTTGTTACAAGGAGGAGGGTGAAAAATTGTTCTCTAACCTCTGAGGATGGGACAGGAAGCAATGGGCTTAAATTGCAGCATCGGTGGTTTAGGCTGGACGTTAGGAAAAACTTCCTAACTGTCAGGGTAGTTAAGCACTGGAATAAATTGCCTAGATTGGTTGGAATCTCCCTCACTGGAGATTTTAAAGAGCAGGTTAGACAAACACCTATCAGGGACAGTTTAGATAATACTTACTCCTGCCATGAGTGCAGGGAACTAAACTAGATGACCTCTCGAGGTCCCTTCCAGTCCTACGATTCTATGATTCTATGACATTATAGGAACCTAGATAAAATTTCAAATGTGTAAGTTCCTTGTTCCAGTGGATATTTCAAATTAAACGTTTTAGAACTCCTGACCACCACTAATCAAAGTGGAATTACATCTTTACGTAATTCCAGTTGGACCCATGAGAACTACATTAGGACTAGTGTTTGCTACAATAGACCCTCTCCTTATTTCACAGAAATGTAGGTGTTCCTCAATTTACAAGTTATAACATCTAAAGAAAAAAACTATCAGACATAAGTGTGCGGATTTAAACATTAATAATAAACTACACATTTTCCAAAACAATGATAGAAGATTGTTCTTTTCTGAAATTTCACAGCCATCTTTGCCTCACTCATTTTTTATCCATTTTATATACCTATGTTTTATAATGTCAGACAAAAGGCCTCAAACCACTTCATGGTCTCTGTATAACACAAGCACACCAACTTTTGGAAAAATTCTGAACTATTGCAATAATATATATCATTTCTCATCTTCTCAATGAAAACAAAGTCATATTATCATTCTAGTTGGAGAGAGCTAGATTTTGACTGGCTCGGTTTAAGGGTGTTTAGATAGCATAAAGAGCACTTGCCTTCCCTCTTGAACACAAGGAACAGCCACAATCCCAGAGTTCAAGGGGGAAATTACCGCTCTGCTAGCCGTGCTAGACTATCCTAAACAGTAAGGACAAAGGATATGTCTACTCTGCAAAATAGGTGTGTCCTTAACTTGGGAAAACTAACCCACATTAGCTAACTCAGGTTAAAATAGAAGTGAAGGCACAATTGTTTTTAACTCAGATTAGCCGCTTGAATCAAAGCCTAAAGATGCCTGTGGTTGAACCCAATGCAACCAACCGGAGTTAAGAACACACCTTTTTACAGTGTAGACACCCAAAAACAAAGGCATACACCATCTCCAGGATGGGAGTGCACACTGAACACTTTAAAAAAAATATATAGGACCACATTGTGAACCCTTAGTCACATAGAGTCATACCTCACTCCTCGTGTTGTTGCACTAAAGTCAATGGGACTATTTAAAGTATAGCTAAAGGATGTCCAACATAGCCCACAGTATTATTAAACTAACAATATAGAATTATATAAAGAGAATATATGCAGTGGATGCCTTTTAAAATATCATAAAGTTCTCTTTGCAACTAGCTAATGGTGCTGTAATATTTGTATTATTCCCCAGCATACTGAATATGTAAATACTACTTAATGTTATATAGTTTCAAAGGGAATTGAAGGGTTTTTAAGAGTGGCCACTGTACGTTAAGGCACAACAGAGGTAGAGATCAAGTTGAGCATTCCACCTTAACTTTTAGAATTTCCTGGGTTTTCAATACTATATTAATACCAATTTGCTTATTGAATATAATGATTGCATATGAAAATCTATGTGAAAAGTTTAAGAATAACTAAAAGAAAAACCTCACACAAGGGAACAAGGATACACAGCATGTTTTGAACCTGGCAGTCTCCCATGTTCCACCCAAATGAACATGCCACAGGTGCAACCAGGAAGAGCAGGTGTAAAATACATTTTTATTGTGATGGGAATAAATATGATTTCTTGTCTATAATGTATTCATCTCAAGACACTGGTGCATCTGCTATATATTAACAGTCTGTGCTGTATTTTACTTCAAGTTTTGAGAAATGTAAATCTGAAGTTCTACACCTGAAAGACTCTGAACCAGCTTCTCCACTGCTTGACTCCAGTGCAGCCATTTTACACTAATGAACTCAACCATTTACATTAGAAATGCCACGTATGTTCACTATCACAGGAGAACTGCCTGCTGGATGTACTAACTATTCAGCAACAGTGGAAGGAAGAGTTGGGAAGTTACACATTGGAAACCCTTGTACTCAGCACCTCTGCCGCCATTTCTGCTATCACAGATGGCACTTGCAGCTGGCACTGACATTTTTCTCTACAACTTTCCCTCCATTTGTATTCTTTATTCCTGTTCTGTGATGCACCTAGCCACCATGTGGCATGACGGCCTTGGTCCTGACCCACCATTATGTTATTCTGAGCATAATCAGCTGCTATGCCTCAGAAATGCTTGTCAATCTTCCAGTCAAGACCGGGACCTTAGCAGTTGTAAATGGCACATTATGTGCTTCTCCTTCTCATATGGGTTCAGTGACAATAGCAGTGGGTTCCACAGCCGCAAATATGTCTTCTGTGTTGGGGAATAATCAAGCCCTCCATTCTTATCTATTTATTATAATTAATAGTTGTCTACCACCATAGTATCTCAGAGCTATGGGTAATTTTTAATTTAACATGATTTTAAACATGACTTTTCCTATATCATGTTTAAAAACCCTATGCACAGTTTCTTTAAGCCTATAAGTACGCAGTAGATGTCTGGGAACACAGTCATGAGAAGTTCTTATCCAGCTGCCCCATGTGTATGGCCATATTTTTGTTCTTTTATGTATTCTGTATTTAAGGCAACTGTAGAAAGACAGCTGAATTGCCTCCTTGCTACTTGATAGATGTATCTTTAACACTTCAGAATCTATTTTACCTTTATAATGCTCAGTGAGAGTGATGATGTGTACCTAGGGCACTGTACCAGTTGAGGTATTCTGTCTGTGGAGAGCATGGTTTAGATTTGGAGTGTGTGCTCCTCCACATCAGATACAGTCCACCTTCTGATGTAGATGTTGGTGAGGCCCTGTGTCCATGTCCCATACCCTTTTTGGAGTATGTAGTATTTCCAGCAGTGCCGACACGACCTTGACCTTTATATTCACAGAGAAGAATAATGGTGGCCCCTTGGTGGGATGTGAAATAGAAACAGGGCTCTTTGCACCCTCTTTCACTCATTGCACACCCACACAGCGCCAGACATAATCTGGTTCCCAGCATGAGGATTCTTTTCTGTGGTAGGCTGCAGAAGAAGGACTGCCACAAGTAGAACTACCAGTAAAGAATATTTCCTTAGGTACCCCTGATACCACCAACAGTGCCAAATCTTTTAGCTTCTCGGATGAATATGTTTGTGTTCATTTTTTTTAACCTAATGTTTATTTACCCAATATTTTGAAATGACTAAAGAGCTATTTTATAAACACTACAGTACATTTATTTAAGCACTCCATACAATCTGTGTAAGATGCTTTTGAACAGAAGGTACCACACATTTGCAACTTGCTGCACTTTTTCACCCATTCTACTTGTTTTCCCCTTCACAATTTAAATAGAGATCAGGCCATCCTCTGGATGACTTTCTTGCCAAATGAAAAGGAGTACTTGTGGCACTTTAGAGACTATCCAATTTATTTGAGCATAAGCTTTCGTGAGCTACAGCTCACTTCATCGGATGCATACTGTGGAAACTGTAGAAGACATTATATACACAGAGACCATGAAACAATACCTCCTCCCACCCCACGCTCCTGCTGGTAACAGCTTATCTAAAGTGACCACTCTCTTTACAATGTGTATGATAATCAAGGTGGGCCATTTCCAGCACAAATCCAGGTTTTCTCACCCCCCCCCTTTTTTTCCAAAAACCACACACACAAACTCACTCTCCTGCTGGTAATAGTTCATCCAAAGTGACCACTCTCCCTACAATGTGCATGATAATCAAGGTGGGCCATTTCCAGCACAAATCCAGGTTTTCTCACCCCCCCCACACACACACAAACTCACTCTCCTGCTGGTAATAGCTCATCCAAACTGACCACTCTCCTTACAATGTGTATGATAATCAAGGTGGGCCATTTCCAGCATAAATCCAAGTTTAATCAGAATGTCGGGGGGGGGGGGGTAGGAAAAAACAAGGGGAAATAGGCTACTTTGCATAATGACTTAGCCACTCCCAGTCTCTATTTAAGCCTAAATTAATAGTATCCAATTTGCAAATGAATTCCAATTCAGCAGTTTCTCGCTGGAGTATGGATTTGAAGTTTTTTTGTTTTAAGATAGCGACCTTCATGTCTGTAACTGCGTGACCAGAGAGATTGAAGTGTTCTCCGACTGGTTTATGAATGTTATAATTCTTGACATCTGATTTGTGTCCATTTATTCCAAATGTCACTCTCTACTGCCTAAAGCCTCTGTTGAGTCACATGAGCACGGTGAAGGATCAAACCCAATAAGTGACTAATTTTAGGCCATGTAATTCAATATTCAGACAAAACCATTTATGCTTGAAATCTTTGTTTGGGGCTCAGTTTTTCCTCTAAGTTTTGGCTGAAAGAACTCCTTAAAACTAAGTTTGAGTGACAGAGAAATATCAGAATATTTGTGTTTGAATTCTGTCCCCCACTGTAGCTCCTTTACATCTCTCCAGAGGCATAAAGGACCCACTAAGGGGCAGATAAAGAGGTTCCCCTACTGGCATGCAGCTGATTAAGCAATCCTATGTGGCCTTCCTGCACACCCCTTGGATGGGGCAATAGAGGTGGGCCATGTATGGGAGCAAGAATCACTGGAGCATGATGCACCACAACTGTTCTTGGCAGAGCAGCATCCCATAGATGTCCATACCAGGCTAAGGCTGGTCTAAGTTGCCCAGAATTCAAGGGACACAAAGGTCCCTTAAAGCCACACTTGCCATTTCCTTGGCACAGAATCTGGCTCTTACTTCAGGTGAATATTTGAAAGTTTCCATGGTTATCCAAATACCAGAACTTTTTGAGGGCCCTCCTCATACAAACCTTTCTCCCTATCCCCTACCTTTGCTGTGTGCCTACCTTTTCTCTTTGGCAGTGGTAGACGGAATAATACTCTTCAGAAGATATTTAGCAGGCCTTCCCACTGCAGGCAGGGGTACATATTGGTGGACGTCAGGGACGGGGGGATCCCAAGCAGAAATAAACAACCATAACAAATGTTAACCTAGGCTTTTACTGAGCTGCTGCTTTCTTGCTGAATCAGCAAGCTGGGAGAGCAAATTTCTATGGCTTCTGCACTGCAGAAGCTGGAAAATGTTTATAATTCAAATGAGCTCTAAAAGGCTTGAAGTATTTCAGTGATATGAGTGAAACAACTATCTGAAACCACTAACAACTTTCTTGACACTTTTATAACTAAAATGGGCTCAACCAACCTTCCAAATTTTATAAAAACGAAACTGCTTCAGGCAATAGACTCATCACACCCAGCTTCAAACTGAAGTGAATTTTCATACCAAGAATCAAGATTTATGTCAGATTTGCCAGCACTAATAGAGCAACTGTTTTATAATAGCCCTGAATAGGGCTTGTTTTTATTCCCTATTATTCTAGATACAGTAGAACCTCAAAGACATGAAAACCAGAGTTACCAACTGACCTGTCAACCGGACACATGGGGAACCAGAAGTAAGCTTTCAGGCAGTAGCGGAGACCAAAAAAAATAACAAAAACCCAACCACAAACAAACCAGCAAATACAGTACTGTAATTGTATTGCATCCTAAAGGTAAGCACATCTGGGCTGCCTGTCCCCACCCCCACTCTCCTACTCACCACAAGGTGTAATCACTTACAGGTAGGAGGTGGTGAACACTGTTTTCCCCTCTCCCTGCCCCTGGCTAGGAAGGGGACAAGCTTGCAAGCTCAGAGCCCTGGAAAGAAACTTCCAGAGCTGCTCCTGAAACCTGGCCCGGAATTTCAGCTGCTGGAGCTGGAGCCCGAGCTTCTGCACACTGGGCTCTGGCAGAGCAGCTCAGTTTAAAGGGCCACAGCCTGCACCACAAACCCACTGACACTGCGGTGCCCCAGGGTGCCAGAACCAGCTGCCTGTCCACGTCCCCACTCGCCAGGCTCCTGTGAGCCCCCACTCTGAGCAGTCCTACCTGAGGAGCATCCCATAACAGCTTGTTCAGAGTTACAAACATTTCAGAGTTGCAAAAAACTTCTATTTCCAAGGTGTCCATAACTCTAAGGTTCTACTGTACTATGGGCCAGATTTTCAAGTGGGGAAAACTAGCTGTTGAAAACAATGGAACTACAGCAATTTACACCAACTAAGAATCTGCCTGATTGCACCTACCTATATAGAGAATTATTTGGGGCATATTGTGAAACAATCCCTACCCAACCTCCCTGCAGGCAGCTGAAGTATTCCAGATTTCAGTGGCATACCTCAGAGCACAATTTTTGTAAACATTTGCAATTGATATAGCTAAAGACATCAACAGAACAACACCCTTTTAGGGGTTCTCTGCCCCCAAATTTTATCTTTGAACTCTTTCACCAACAGGAAGCAGGAATTTGTATTGCATGTACTTTTTGTGGGGATTTTTAATTTTATGCCCATTTGCCACTGCTCATTTTCATTCCCACTGTTCCCAGCTTAACTGCTGTTGGCTTGATCCTGCACCACTGAAATCAAGTGGCATTTTCCCATTGATTCAAATGAGTGCCGGATTGCACTGTATGGGTAGTCAGCAGCTTAAATTTATTTCTTCAGATGGTAGCCGGGGGAGACTCAATAAACCTTCCTATCTAGAGAGCTTCAGAGGCTAACCCCTGTGCCAATGGATATTTCTCCTTAAGAATCCTGCATGTTGTCCATGCCATTACATGGCAAAGTGAGACCCCTCCAAGCAAAATTGCCATATATGGCAATCTGACTGATGTGAATAGTGTTGGAGGAAGGGCTACGCATAATCAATGCATCCCACAGAGGAATCAAGCCCTTCCCTGCTGACACAGTCAGAGAGGAAATTTAAAGAGGTTGCACATATGAAAAAAAGACTGAGAGAGAGGTAGGAAGGACTGCTGCCCCCTTTTCCAATTTTGGGACCCCTCCCTTCCAAACAGCAGTGGGAAAATAGGGTATCCGGTACATCCAGTGAATAGGAGAAAATGTTTCTGCCATCTATTTTTGATCATTGATCTAGGGTGGACATTCCGTCATTATTAGCTAAAATGTTTGACCTTTTAAACTTGAATGAGACTTCTGGAAATGTCCCTCTTCCTCTCCTCTAAAAGGAGCATTTCTATTGCCCTAAGGTTCTACTAACTCCTAATATCTGTGCAGCCTCCAAAACTGCATTGTGGAGAGGACCACATCAGTGATATGTTGTATGTGGGAAAGGGGGAGTATGATATGTTGTATGTGGGATCATCAGGCTCAATGGGAAGTGATCAACAGCTTGATGTCCAGTTGGCAGCAAGTATCAAGCAAAGTGCCCCAGGGGTGTGTCCTGGAACCAGTTTTGTTCAACATTTTCATTAATTATCTGGATGATGGGATGGATTGCACCCTCAGCAAGTTTGTGGATGACACTAAGCCTGGGGGAAGAAGTAGATACGCTGGAGGGTACGGATACGGTCCAAAGTGACCTAGACAAATTGGAGCATTGTACTGAAAGAAATCTGATGAGGTTCAACAAGGACAAGTGCAGAGTCCTGTACTTAGGACAGAAGAATCCCATGGACAGGCTAAGCGGCAGTTGTGCAGAAAAGGACCTGGTGAATACAGTGGATGAGAAGCTGGATATGAGTCAACAGTGTGCCCTTGTTGCCAAGAAGGTTAATGGCATATTGGGCTACATTACTAGGAGCATTGCCAGCAGATCGGGGGAAGTGATTATTCCCCTCTATTCGGCACTGGTGAGGCCACATCTGGAGTACTGCATCCAGTTTGGGGCCTCCCGCTACAGAAAGGATGTGGACAAATTGGAGAGAGTCCAGCAGAGGGCAACGAAAATGATTAGAGGGCTGGGGCACATGACCTAAAAGGAGAGGCTGAGGTAACTGGGGTTATTTAGTCTGCAGAAGAGAAGAGTGATGGGGGATTTGATAGCAGCCTTCAACTATCTGAAGGGAGGTTCTAAAGAGGGTGGAGCTCTCAGTGGTGGCAGATGACAGAACAAAGAGCAATGGTCTCAAGTTGCAGTGGGGGAAGGTCTAAGTTAGATACTAGGAAAAACTATTTCACTGGGAGTGTGGTGAAGCACTAGAATGAGTTACCTAGGGAAGTGGTGGAATCTCCATCCTTATAGGTTTTTAAGGCCTGGCTTGACAAGGCCCTAGCTGGGATGATTTAGTTGGCGCTGGTCCTGCTTTGAGCAGTGGGCTGAATTAGATGACCTCCTGAGGTCTCTTCTAACCCTTATCTCCTATGATTCTATGATTTACAGTGTTTTCCTCCCCACTAGGTACTCAGCAACTTTGGACTGAGGAGTTTACTGGAGCCTGGAATGTTAGACAGTTCTGTGAAGTAGGCTGACCTTTCTCCCAGATATCTGGAAAAAATTGGGTGGAAGAAAGCTTTGGCCACTTTGTTTTAAAGAAATTACATAACCAATTCCCCAGTTCATGGTACTCCCTCTCCCACCTCAATTCTTTACCTTGAAAGCCTTACTGCTAAACATATCAGCTAAACTTTTTCATTGTGTTTTGTTTATTTTAAGAACTCTTAACATGACATTTCCATTTCCATCTGAAAATTGCACACTTATTGTTGTTACAAGCAACCATCAAGACCACTGTAGGCAGCAGTGTAGTCTCGTAGGTAGGTCACTGGACAGGGATGAAGCAGCCCAGGGTTCTATTCCCTTCTGTATCGCTGGCCTGCTGCATGACTTTGGGCAAGTCACATCACTGCCCCATGCCTCAGTTTCCCCTTCTGTATAATGGGAGTAACGATACTGAGCTCCTTTCCAAAGCATGTTAAGATCTGATGATGAAAAGAGCTAGGTATTAATATACCTTTCCTGGAAAAGACTAAAGAAAAATATACTTTTCTCCTTCGCCACCCCACTCTCTTTTCCTCCAGTTGTGTACTTTGAGCATTTGACCAGGTGGCCTGCTCAAGCTCACAATGAAGTCAATGGAAGTTGATCCCATAAGGAGCTGAATCAGGCCCTCACTTAGTCAGTTCCACAGTGTTAGTCAGTTCCACAGTGTTGTTGATGGTACACACCCTTTCAACAGGGCACTGTTTACCAGCGATAGCAGCAGCACAGATGAAATGGAAACTGCAGAGGCAACAGGCAGCAATGTGCACAAGGAGGAAGGCGAGGTGGGAAGATGAGCATGTTCATGGTGTTAATGCCAGGCGTTCCAAGAAGACACTTCTAAAAGTCACAGGACAGCAGGAAATCCTTATAATTTTAACATAATTAATATTATTAAAATCAGGACATATTATTATTGTTTAAAGGGTACTCTATCAGAAAATGTTTTGTTTTGTTTCTAAATAATCAATTTAAAAATTGAGTTAGCAATTCCTCTGTAAATTGCTAGGAAAACATTTATATTGCAAAAGAAAGATATTACAACTATTTAAAGGCTTATGATTTTTACACCCTATTACATTTTACTTATCAGTCTTATGATTTATTGACAGCCCAGTATAGATGATTCTTTATTTTCTACTATCCTAACCTTGGTCAGATAACACAACCATACTTCTTTTCACAATATTTTCCTAATATCTCAGCTCATTTAATTCTATTGATCCACTGAAGAGTATTATGACAATGAAACTGGAATTAATAGCACCCCCCTTTTCCAATGCTAAAAGCTTTCCTATTTAATCTGTGGATCATCACACAAAATCACAAAAGTAGACAAACTAGACTGACCTTTATCAGTTACCATTGTGTGGCAAAATTCAGCAAAGCCCAGAACATCATTTTCAGTTTCATGGCACTGTTTTCCTAAAAAATAAGAGAGGGGGAAAAGGAACAACTGACCTCTGTTCAGCATTTACTTAAGCAGAATTGGCATTAATAGAGTATTCTGTCAAAAACTCAAGCTCAAGAAAATGTATGGCTCTGTCCACAGCAGCAGCTATCTTAGCAGATTGCACTGTCACTGCTTCACACAAAGAGCATTGCAACACCATTAGTGGACATAAATAATGCACAAGCTCTTATGCAGTACTCAGCTAAGTGCATGGAAACCTTGGGCTCCTGTTGTCAGAAATTCAATGGATTAGTACCTAGATTTATTTTAAGTCTCTAAAGCACTTTGTTCTTGACAGCGTTCAAAGTAGAAAGAGTGCTATCCTGAACGTGCATCTTAATACTGTCATTCCTGTCTTGTAAGAGAAGATGAAATATGGACTGCAATTCTTCTTTTTTAATATTTAAAAGTTTCCACTCTGCAGATGCAATATATATATATATATATATATATATATATAAATAGTTATCCACAGTTACCTTATTGATCTGGAAAAGCAAAAATGAGTTCTGTAATGCAGGCTTAGTAAAAGACACACCATCACAATTACGGATTAGTGAAACAGATAATGATAAACAAATTACTATCACTATCATGAATATACTTTGTAAAATAGATGTGCCCCGATGCCAGAATCCTGTATAAATATCACGTTTACTCCTCCATTATGACACAAATTACTTAGCTCTTAAAATGAGCATTACTGAGAAGAGATCATATGGTTAAGATGAGCATTACTGAGAAAAGATCATATAGTTAACTAAGAAAATCATGAATATTTTAATCTAATTACTAATATTGAAAACTTAGGAATTCCTTACCGAGCACATATCAAATACTGTGCAGGTCTTGTACAGTCTGTTTTTTTTTTAAAGAAGTTTTCAATGCCAGCATTTTAAAACATTTGATAAATGTTCAAGAAATTGCTTCACCATAGCAATAGAGACTTGTGAGGTCTTTTTGCCTCTGGATGTGCTGGAGAGTTAAGCATGATAATCCCCCATGCATTGAGAGGATAACAGGACCCTTTCTGTAGATTAAAAGCAGTGTTCTATTGATATCGGGTGGTAATGCAAGAACAGCAATATCTCATATGAAGGTCAATCTTTCACAATGCCACTTGGACATAAAATCTTCGTTTGAAATAACAGTTACCTTTTCTCTTTCCCTGCATGGTCCATGAATTTCCACACAATTCATTGAACAGAAGTCAATGAACTATTCATTACTGAACCCTACGATTTCAAAGTCACAATATGTGCATCATTAACACCTATTTGAAAATAATAATAATAATAATAATAATAATAATAATAGACAAATTCCATAGATCCTGAAGAGGTCTGAAGCATACTTAAATCATATTGCAGTATTCACGTAATAACCTTTAAAACAAAGATTGAATTCCTTTGTTACAGACTCTTCTGATATCTGTGACAAACCCCCATTCTCCACCAAAGCCAAAATAAGCAGTTTATTTATCCTCTTTGTACGGAAAGCATCTGAGCGTATCCACTAGGACACAAGATTCTGCATTAGGTGTATCCTTATGTTCCATTCATTTTAATGAACATTATATTAAAAATGCTGTTGAATTTCTTGTGATTTTTTCATCATAAAGACAAGCACCCTTAGAATTGAAACGAAAGCTTGCGTTTCATTTCAGGATATATTCTATGGCCTATCCATATCTATGTGGATCTTATTCTTGAATATTATAAATTATATGCTGTAAGTTCTTCAGCAGTGAGTCATGAAAATATTAACTTATAATAGCCATCTGCGCTCTAAATGTAGGTTGTGATCATTTTAACCATGATTACAACAGGTACCAAAGAGCATTAAACAACTTACAGGCTGTGATCAATAGGTGGCGCTTTCCCCCTTTCTTAATGCTGTTATCACCTATCCACACTATGGTAAAATGTTTTACTATTTTTTTGAGTATTTAACATGACTTATGAAAATACAGAACATTTTGACCAAATCATAGTCCTTTTTTCTCCCTCACTCTAGCCTATTCAAGGGAAATGCATCAGCAATGCATGTGTCTTAGATTTATCATTAAAATTTTAGTACAGAAGTTAAGACTTTACTGTTGAGAAATGGACTTGCAATTGTACATCTGATATGATTTTTTCATAACTCCTTAATAATATACATTGTATATAATCAGCATTTAAGATTCAGCCACAATTGCCAAGGAGCTGAGGAACAAAATAAAAGGGGGGTTACATTTTCTTTTTACACAAACCAGTTTGAAACTTATTAGCATACTTAATAAAATGTGCTTCTTGATACAAAAGAATGCCCAGCATATATGGCCTGTCAGGGTTCCCTACCCACTCTGAACTCTAGGGTACAGATGTGGGGACCTGCATGAAAAAGCTCCTAAGCTTATTTTTACCAGCTTAGGTTAAAAACTTTCCCAAGGCACAAATTTTGCCTTGTTTTTGAACAGTATGCTGCCACCACCAAGTGATTTAGACAAAGAACTGGAGTTCCTATTTCCCCAAAATACCCCCCCAAGTCCTTACACCCCCTTTCCTGGGGAGATTTGAGAATAAACAAGATGAGCACAAATCAGCCTTGGATTTTAAAGACCCAAAAAACCCAATCAGATTCTTAAAAAACAGAACTTTATTAGAAGAACAAAAAAGACAAAAGCACAACTATGTAAGATGAGAATGGAAGATAATCTTACAGGCAGTCAGATTCAAAACATAGAGAATCCCTCTAGGCAAAACCTTAGGTTACAAAAAGGCACCAAAACAGGAATACACATTTCCTTCAGCACAGTGAATTTCACAAGCCAAAACAAAGAAAACCTAACACATTTCCTAGCTAGATTACTTACTAACTTCACAGGAGTTGGAGGGCTTGCATCCTTGATCTGTTCCCGGCAAAGGAATCACACAGACAAACAAAAACCTTACCCCCCACCCGCTCCAGATTTGAAAGTATCTTGTCCCCTCATTGGTCATTTTGGGTTAGTGCCAGCCAGGTTACCTAAGCTTCTTAACCCTTTACAGGTAAAAGGACTTTGCCTCTGGCCAGGAGGGATTTTATAGCACTGTATACGGAAAGGTGGTTACCCTTCTCTTTATATTTATGACAGGCCTTCTTGTCATCAGTGGGGCAAAGATTTCACCCTGGGTTCCTGCAGGAAAAATCTACTCTCTTCCTGCAGACAGGATGTAATTAAATGCTCTGGAGTTATAGTTTGCAAAAGAAAGACAGAATATACAGTTTTATAGACATATACACATACATTGTTGTATGCACATAGAATATTCTGTCATTTTCTCTCATTCCTGAACTCACATTTTTTAATGATGAAGAGATAATTGATTAGCAATGCGAGACGTTTTCTTAATGCTTGAAGGCAAAGTAAAGTTTCTTATCTAACTCCAATTATCAATATCTGGAAATGAAAATGACATTTTAAGAATAGAATTATGTCATGATAAGAAGTTTTGGTCATAACTAGGAGTTTTGCATTGATTAAAACTGAAGTTAGGAAGTAAAAACAATTTCTCTTTCTTTCTTCAAGGAGGTTGTCTGCCACAATGGGAATCATGAAAATGAATATCAGGTGGTTAGTGATGGTATTAGAATGGTGCACTGTGTGAAAAATAGTCTCATTCTATATTCTTGCTTTGCATTTTATATATTTGAACAACATTACAAGATTTCAAGAAAAAAGGAAGTCATATAATACCACGTACAGAATGTAGCAAGTTAACATTTATTCAGAATTTTAGTTGTTAATTGATTGGTTTTATATATATTCTCTCTCTCTCTCTCTCTCTCTCTCTCTCTCTCTCTCTCTCTCTCTCTCTCATACACACACACACACTGAGACTCTCAGAGTCTTAAAACTAAGAGTTTGAATTTCTGATCCCCTTCAAAAATTTTTGTAAGAGGGTTTGCATAGGGAACCAATGAGTGGGTTGTGAATCCTTCTTCGCAAGAGAGAGACAAGGCACAGAGCACCTACACAGCTGAGCCACAACATCTTTAAGATATAGGCTCTACAAGTAGATATAATTCATTTTTTGTATGCCCCAATCCTGCACACACTCTCATACAAACATTTTGGATATGAGTTTAATGGAAATATTTACATGCATTAGATTACCTATATGCATAAGTGCTTGCAGGACAGGGGTCATAGTTTGCAGATCTATTAAATATCCCCCTTCACTTCTCTGGTGTACAGTTCAGGGTGAGCTGTATCTTTGACCTCTCAATCTTCTCAAAGAATACCTCTTTCAAGTGACAGGCCTACTCCTGAACATATCCCACTTTTAGAGTAGAATACCAGGCTACAGCACCTCCCGTTATCAGTTGCATTACCAACTGGCTTTGGTCCCTGCAGCAGACTTCTTTCCAGGACCTGTAACCAGTTTTAAAATGCAGTGACAGAGAACAGCTTGTTTAAAATAAGTATCATTTACTTGTTCAGTATGGGGACAAACAGAGAGAAATGGATTAAGACGATAAAAAACTAAACCATATTTCCTGGTCTAAACTTGGCATTTGCCTCATGCCCGTAAGTAGGCTTGACTTAGCCTTGGTACCCCTTCCCATTCTCCTAGGGACCAAGCTGAAGCCTGCTTTTCTGCAGAACCTCGCTCTCTCTCTCTTCTCTGAGGTTCAGCTTTTTGCAAGCTCCTTGTTTGAGAGTTCGCACCTTAAAGACCTTGGGATTCCAAGCTGGAATCTTTCCCCCATGCACTACATCTCAACCCTCCTGTGGGACCAACCAGACCCTGATTCCACATCAGTGGAGGTAAACTTCAAAGAAATTATCACCTCCATTTTCTGGTGGGGTTCTGGCAATTGGGGTAGTCTACCACCATTAACTTTCAGTTCCTGCAGACCAAAGCTAACTAAACCAGATTTAACTCTTAGTTATCCCTTAGCCAGCAACACAATATCCACTAAGACCACAGATATTCATAAAATTAATGCAGATAATTCCCACACTTTTCATTCCTTCCCTCTGTCTTCAGATGTTCAGCTGCATGCGTGTGGTTTTTCTGTGCATTGTACTGGCTCTGACCAGATAACCCATACAGCAGGTTCCAAACAAACTGCTCAGTAAGACCACAAGACTTGATATAGTAGCAAAGGCACCCAGCCAGGTTTATTGCCAATGAAGCATGGTGCTAATGCCCCAGCGCAATGGTTACAGATACACTAACGCATGTATGCCAGTGACAATGGACCAGCTCAGTCAGTGTTGGGACTTTCCACTCCGCAAGTCAGATGAAGGGTTAAAGCAAGGTATTCCAACATTTATAGACTGAGGCAAACAATCTGGGATAAACAACTTACGTATCATCTTATGCATTTCATGACATGTTTCTACCTTCCCCTGGTACTTTCTTCTTGATATTTCAGACAAGACATTCCTATTCACCACTTGTTTTTGTACTTTTACTCCTGATGTTTCAAACAAAATGTCACCATTCATCACTTTTGCTAAACCATTGTATCATGTGCTCGGTTGGGGTGTTCTTGTGCTGGCCTGCTGGAACGTGTTTACATATTCAGTGTGTTTTAGCAATGCTAGCAACACTGGTGCCGAGTTCGTGTACCGGATACTGACCTGCAGGCAAGCATCTGCTTTTGACAGGACCCGACTGTTGCTCAGAGCATAACTTTTGCTAACTTTGGTTCAGGCCTCAGGCCTTGCACCAGGCCCATGCTTCAGGCTCTCCCTTTCTACTACATTCCTTCTACACCCCTTCCCCGCACCCTCCATTCCCACAGAAAGCACAAGCCTGAAGCACTACTCCATGGTGCATGGTGAACTTTTCCTGAATAGTCACTCCATTTCCCTCACATCTCTCACAACAGAACAGAACTGGTACCTCTGAATATGCAGGCTTAAGTAGTCCAGAAGATTTGTCCCCTAATTTACTTAATGCTGTTTGGTTACTTTTTGCTTTAGGCTTGGATAGTAAAAAAGACTGGTCAGTTTCTAATCAGCTTTCACTTTCTGGTCCTCATGTACAGGCACTCAAAGGCTATAGTGGTCGGCTCCAACGTGGATGGATGGATAGAATATGTATTTGTTCTTCTAAAAAAAATAGTTCCACTGGATTTTTTTTAATGCAGAAATGTCTTAATCTAAGGTTTATAAGAGATTGTTTTCACTAAATCTACATTGTTGGCCAAATTTGAGTACCGTATGTCTTTATAATCCTGTGAAAGTAGATTAAAAAGTCATATTTGCACTAGTGAAATACAGCTTTCTGCATCAAAGCCATGAGATAGGATTTTTGTGGCTTACCAGTGAGAATTTTGCTTTTTCTTTTAAAATATAAAATTATTTCCTATGAATATGTGTGTTTACTGTATACTCTGTAATATTCTCAATTTACTAGGCAAATCACCGCTTCACTATGTTTTACATAATAGCAATGATGAGCTATATGCTTGGGGATACATTTTCAAAGAGTTTTAGAATTTCATCCATTACACACACATTGATTTCATGGCAGCCAGGTGGTTAAAACTCCATGAAATACCCTAAAAACGTACCACTTTCTGTCCAGGTCAGGAGACTTCTTTCTGGTGTTTATTTTTAAAAAAATGAAAGTTAGGGTTCTTGCAAGTTTTCCTACTTAAAAGTAATATTTAAAAATAAATATTACTAATTAATAGTGGAATTGTACCATTACAAGGCATGAAAAATGTCCAGGAACAGAAAAAATTACTACATTTCTATTCTTTTGTTCAGTGGTTTTGAACAAGCTGCTAATAATGCTCAATTTGCAATGCAGAATGGATTTAAACCATAGCCTGCTCTTCCATAGCAAAAAGGAAAGAACAACAGACTCTGACCAAGGAAGCAGAACTGAAACAGATGATGTATATAGGTTAGACTGCCACAGAGAAAAAAGTAAGGTAAATAAGTAAACCCATGCTAAGACTTAGGGAAGTGAAGACTGTAAGAGGAAGCAGCAATTGGATAAGAGGAATAAAGTTGGTGGCCTATAACACTGCTAGCATGTGGAGATCTATGGAATTAGACAGACAGCTTTAAGAATTACTGATAGGCATCCCACACTAGTGTGTGTCCCACAGAAGCTGTTGTGGGACAGCTCTGCTTTAATCTGTTATAAACAAGGATTCATGTAGAAACACTTCTGTGAGGTGTCTAAAATACTCACTTTACATAGATTGGTTCTTAAACTGATATTAAAAGGGGAAAAAATTGCTCAGATTTCCAACACAATTTCAAAAACCACCATCCTCCCATCAAACTGTCTCTGGAACACTCCCACGACAGCATCAACTTTCTGGACACCATGATCGGCTTCAACAAAGGAATCCTATAATGACTATATACAAGAAATCCATGGATCAGCACACTTACCTCCAAGATCTAGCAACGACCCCAGACACATCAAGAAATCTGTTATTTACAACCAGGCACTTAGATTCCATAAAATTTGCTCCAATCATAAAGTTTGGAATACACATTGACACACACTTAAAACCACCATCACTAAACAAGGACATTCCACCAGAGAAATAGATTGCATCATGGAATGGGCCCACCCCAGGAGAAACTGCTTCAATGAAGGAAAAAAACCCACCACTGACTGCACACGCCTAGTTATCACTTGCCACCCCACACTAGAACCCATATGGGGCATCATCAAACAATTACTACCCATAGTTGATGGGGACTACATCCTAAAAAAAATCTTTCCTGAATCTCTTCTCCTGGCCTTCAAACAAACCCCAACCTCCTCAAACTCATCATCAGATGCAAGCTCCCCACAGACCAGGACACATCAACTCAAAGCAGCACCAGAGCCTGCCAGAAAAACAAATGTAAAACCTGCAGAAATATATCCACTGCTTCAGTGACCAGCACTCCCACAACACTCCTTTCAAAATACATGGTGCATCAGATGCCCCAACAATAACTATGTGCGTGAAACCAGACAATCAGTACACTCTTGAATGAACACACAGATAAAAATGATGAAAGACAAAAATACCATATCACCCATGGGTGAACACTTTTCACCAATCAATCTCTCCATATCTGACCTCTCAATCCTTTTGCTCAAAGGAAACCTGCACAGAACACCTTCTCAAGACAAATTTGGGAACTTAAAAGCTTAACTCTGCAAGACACTAAATAACATGGACTAAACAGCAACACTGGTTTTATGGCTCATTGTAACAATTTTTAGCATACTCTATTGCCTGCTAAGGCTTAACTGCCCATTTCATTTTAAGTAGTCTCCTAAAGCATGTGTGAACCCACATGCTTAATAATCTGTTCTAACCTGTGTTTAGCCCAGACACTGTGGGTCTCTTCTCCAGACGTGAAGAAGAGCTACTGTGAAGCTCAAAACTTGTCCCTTCTACCAACAGAAGTTGGTCCAGTAAAAGATATTACCTCACTTATCTTATATTTCTTATATCCTGCGACCAACACAGCTACAACAACACTGCAAACAAGAAAAAAGGGAAAGTCATGAAAAAAATCATAGAATAGATTTGCAGAAATATGGATCATCTGATGAATAATTCAATGAGCTTTAGTGTTTGTCATAAATATAAAGGGAAGGGTAAACCCCTTTGAAATCCCTCCTGGCCAGGGGAAAGCTCCTCTCACCTGTAAAGGGTTAAGAAGCTAAAGGTAACCTCGCTGGCACCTGACCAAAATGACCAATGAGGAGACAAGATACTTTCAAAAGCTGGGAGGAGGGAGAGAAACAAAGGGTCTGTGTCTGTCTGTATGCTGGTTTTTACCGGGGATAGACCAGGAATGGAGTCTTAGAACTTTTAGTAAGTAATCTAGCTAGGTATGTGTTAGATTATGATTTCTTTAAACGGCTGAGAAAAGAATTGTGCTGAATAGAATAACTATTTCTGTCTGTGTATCTTTTTTGTAACTTAAGGTTTTGCCTAGAGGGGTTCTCTATGTTTTTTAATCTAATTACCCTGTAAGATATCTACCATCCTGATTTTACAGGGGGGATTTCTTTATTTCTATTTACTTCTATTTTTTATTAAAAGTCTTCTTGTAAAAAACTGAATGTTTTTTCATTGTTCTCAGATCCAAGGGTTTGGGTCTGTGGTCACCTATGCAAATTGGTGAGGCTTTTTATCCAACATTTCCCAGGAAAGGGGGGGTGCAAGTTTTGGGAGGATTGTTCATTGTTCTTAAGATCCAATGATCTGGGTCTGTAGTCATGTCACGGTTCCTCCCCCACTCTGAACTCTAGGGTACAGATGTGGGGACCTGCATGAAAAACCTCCTAAGCTTATCTTTACCAGCTTAGGTCAAAACTTCCCCAAGGTACAAAATATTACCCCCGTTATCCTTGGACTGGCCGCTACCATCACCAAACTAATACTGGTTACTGGGGAAGAGCTGTTTGGACGCGTCCTTCCCCCCAAAATACTTCCCAAAACCTTGCACCCCACTTCCTGGACAAGGTTTGGTAAAAAGCCTCACCAATTTGCCTAGGTGACTACAGACCCAGACCCTTGGATCTTAAGAACAATGAACAATCCTCCCAACACTTGCACTCCCCCTTTCCTGGGAAATGTTGGCTAAAAAGCCTCACCAATTTGCATAGGTGACCACAGACCCAAACCCTTGGATCTGAGAACAATGAAAAAGCATTCAGTGTTTTACAAGAAGACTTTTAATAAAAATAGAAGTAAATAGAAATAAAGAAATCCCCTCTGTAAAATCAGGATGGTAGATATCTTACAGGGTAATTAGATTCAAAAACATAGAGAACCCCTCTAGGCAAAACCTTAAGTTACAAAAAAGATACACAGACAGAAATAGTTATTCTATTCAGCACAATTCTTTTCTCAGCCATTTAAAGAAATCATAATCTAACACATACCTAGCTAGATTACTTACTAAAAGTTCTAAGACTCCATTCCTGTTCTGTCCCTGGCCAAGACGACTACAGACAGACACAGACCCTTTGTTTCTCTCCCTCCTCCCAGCTTTTGAAAGTATCTTGTCTCCTCATTGGTCATTTTGGTCAGGTGCCAGCGAGGTTACCTTTAGCTTCTTAACCCTTTACAGGTGAGAGGAGCTTTCCCCTGGCCAGGAGGGATTTCAAAGGGGTTTACCCTTCCCTTTATATTTATGACAAGTCACCTAGGCAAATTGGTGAGGCTTTTTACCAAACCTTGTCCAGGAAGTGGGGTGCAAGGTTTTGGGAAGTATTTTGGGGGGAAGGACGCGTCCAAACAGCTCTTCCCCAGTAACCAGTATTAGTTTGGTGGTGGTAGCGGCCAGTCCAAGGACAACGGGGGGAATATTTTGTACCTTGGGGAAGTTTTGACCTAAGCTGGTAAAGATAAGCTTAGGAGGTTTTTTCATGCAGGTCCCCACATCTGTACCCTAGAGTTCAGAGTGGGGGAGGAACCTTGACAGTGTTTAAACTAAATAAGTAATAAATAATGAATTAGTGTAATAATAACTGGTTAAAACCCAGTGTCAGAGTTGTTATTGTGGGACCTATAACAGCCAAAAGGCCAGAATTTCTAAAAAATAAAGATGATCCAATCATTTAAATATATAAACCCCAATCTACACTAGAAGTATAATAGATAAAACATATAAGGAAAGGCGTGGCCAATGAATACTTTAAATTATCTCACTTATAAAATAGTTCAGTTTATTTGACACCTGTCAAAAAATTTCATTGCCAGACATCGTTCTTCAATCTATTCCACCGACTAGGATCTAATCAATCTGTCCAATTTACCATTCATAATTTGCATAGTATACTCACTATTTCAATCCACATTTTATCTTGTAGTTTCTTATCTCAACTTTCAGAGCTCATCAAAATTAAATGGGAATCTTGCCACTTTCTCAATAGTACATACAATATTGGTGCATTTTTCCAACAAGAGTGGAAAGCTAAGGTACTCAATTTACTAATTTTTGACTGTCTCAGTAGAAAAGATTTATTTAAAAAGAAAAAAACATCAGAATTATATTATTTTATTTTAAAGTTGTTTCAGTGAGGTTATGATAGTTTTAGAATAAATTCCTTGACGAATCACACCATTAAAATGGTCAGAGCAAATCCCTCAGTATGAGCCTCTCCAAGAACAATTTGCAAACTGGACACCATCAAATTATGCCTGAATAAAGACTGGGAGTGGATGGGTTTGCCTCATTAGCACTACAAAAGTAATTTTCTCTCGCTTGGTATTCACCCTTTCTTGTCAACTGTTGAGAACAGGCCATTTCCACCTTAATTGAATTGGCTCGTTAGCACGGACCCCCCACTTGGTAAGGCAACTCCCATCTTTTCATGTGCTATAATATATATTCTGCTTATTGTATTCTTCACTCCATGCATCTGATGAAGTGGGTTTTAGCCCATGAAAGCTTATGCCCAAATAAATTTGTCAGTCTCTAAGGTGCCACAAGGACTCCTCGTTGTTTTTGCTGATACAGACTAACATGGCTGCCACTCTGAAACCTGGTTATACTGTAAACCCTAACACATAGGAATGATTAATGACATTGTTTCTGCAGAAATATCCTTAAAGAGAGGTTCTTAAAACTTTTAATATGAATAACATATGCCAGTCAGAAGGGAAGATTCAAGGGTTGTTCTTCCCCTCACGTGAGCTTAAAAATTGATTGTAATGCACTTGCTAAGGTACAGGCAAAAATGGGTATTTGGGAAAGATCATCAACTCATATAAACTGGCATACTTCTAATTTAGATTCGCAAACATCACCTTGTTAGAAATGGAAGTAAAGGAATTATAAGGAATTGAAGGAGCAGCATTAATTTACTAAAGGAACGAAATGGACTCTGGAATCAGGTCAGATAAAACAGAATTATTTGATTTAAATTGGGTGCATTATAAATGAAAATATCCCATAGTGTTACAATTAACTTAATAATTAACACACTGGAATATTGGACAGTAAGGAATGATATAATGTTTTTAGATTTTTCAGTTTGTGGGCATTCCATGCAATAATGAACACTAACTTACCGGAAATGAAATAATCACATTACGTTTTAAAATCCACGACAGTGTAATTGCCCTCCCCGTTGCTTGATCACCGTCATCAGAGTTATAATATTAAGCATTTAGTTCCCATCAGATAAATTATCTTAACAAATATTTTCAGTTACTCTTGCTTCATATTTTAAGTTGTTATGCTCATGAATCAATCACATCACAAGTCTTGCTGAAATGAACCAATAGGGTATTTTAGGATAAAAACAAAAAATAATATATAGTGATATATCTATTGATTTCTTCTAGTTGATATTGCTGTCTAATTTGACCTCAGAGGTATAGGCTCTTTCGGAGTATGTGAACACAGCAGAAGCAAAAGACAGAACGGTTAAGTGAGGCATATTAGTTGCCTGGCTCATAAAACTATGCCTGCCAGGCACAAATACATCTTTTGTCTTTGAAACATGTGATGAATGGTGCAAAGCTAAGAAGTGTTAGCTTAGCCTCTTGGCCTACTATGAGAAAAAGAACCAAAATAAGCCTATTTCTATCTCTGTGAGATGAGGGGAGAACATTGGAATGAGGAGAACGAAAAAAAAATTAAACGTTTTAATTTTCCAGACTTTAAGAAGCATGCCTGCATAATGTCTTCACAGTTCTATGGCTCATATTAGCAAATTGCAATAGGGTTCTATGGACACTAATGAAAGATTACCTTACCCAACTTTGGCAGTTAGGACTCTGATCAAGACACTGTATGTTGACATTGATGAACTCTCTGGATATTGCTATGTCAATAACCTATCCTTTGGGCAAAACAATTGAGCAGATGGCTGCAAAATAGTTCTGATACCCACCTGCAGCCATTGGATTTCTTTGACCTTTTCCAGTTGGGCTTCAAGTCTGGAAAAGATACAGAAACTGATGGTGTCTGTAGTTGATGATAGCCCTATGCCAAGTATTCTTCCCTCATGCTGATCCTTTTAGGTATTATCATTGACAGTATTGACCACAAGATTTTGTTGACATGACAGTAGATATTAACAAGGGCAGCTACAGGTAGGGGTTATCCGTGTTGGTGTGGCTTCTCATTGGAGGTACATTAAAGTATAAGAACGGCCATACTGGGTCAGACCAATGGTCCATCTAGCCCAGTATCCTATCTTCTGACAATGGCCAATGCCAAGTGCTTCTAACAGAATGAACAGGACAGGCAATCGTCAAGTGATCCATCCCCTGTCAGCCACTCCCAGCTTCTGGCAATCAGAGGCTACAGATACTCAGAGCATGGGGTTGCATGTCTGCACATCCTGGCTAATAGCCATTGATGGACCAATCCTCCATTAACTTATCTAGTACTTTTTTTAACCCCATTATAGTTGGCCTTCACAACATCCTCTGGCAACAAATTCCACAGGTTGACTGTGTGTTGTGCAAAGAAGTTTGTTTTAAACCTGCTGCCTATTAATTTCCTTGGGTGACACCTGGTTATTATATTATGTGAAGAGTAAAAAAAAAACCACTTCCTTATTCACTTTCACCAGACCCATCATGATTTTATAGATTTCTATCATATCCTCTCTTAGTTGTCTCTTTTCCAAGCTGAAAAGTCCCAGTCTTTTTAATCTCTCTTCATATGGAAACTAATCCACATCCTTAATCATTTTTGTTGTCTTTCTCTGTAACTTTTCCAAATCTAATATAGCTTTTTTCAGTTGGGATGACGAGAACTGCACTCAGTATTCAATGTGTGGGTATACTATAAATTTATATAGTGCCATTATGATATTTTCTATCTTATTATCTATCCCTCTCCTAATGGTTCCTAACATTGTTAACTTTTTTGACAGCTGAGGCACATTGAGCAGATATTTTCAGAGAACTACCCACAATGACTCCAACATCTCTTTCTTGAGTGATAACAGCTAATTGAGTTTCCATAATTTTGTATGTATAGTTGGGATTATGTTTTCCAATGTGTTTTACTTTGCATTTATCAACAGGGAACTTCATCTGCCATTTTGTTGTCCAGTCACCCAGTTTGGCGAGTTCTCATTATAACTCTTCAGTCTGCTTTGGACTTAACTATCTTGAGTAATTTGTATCATCTGCAAATTTTGCCACCTCATTGTTCACTCCTTTTTTGAAATCATTTATGAATATGTTGAACAGCACTAGTTCCAATACAGTTCCCGGTGGTACACCACTATTTACCTTGTTCCATTCTGAAAGATGATAATTTATTCCTACCCTTTGTTTTCTGACATTTAACCAGTTACTGAGTTATTATTATTAGTTATTAGGAGACCTTCCCTCTTATCCCATGACTGCTTACTTTTCTTATGAGCCTTTGGTAAGGAACCTTGTTAAAGGCTTTCTGAAAATCCAATATCCACTGTATCACTATTGTCCACATGTTTGTTGACCCCCTCAAAGAATTCTAATAGACTGGTGAAGCATCATTTCCCTTTACGAAAGCCATGTTGATTCCTCCCCAACATATTGTGTTCATCTACATACCTGTTCATTCTGTTCTTTACTACAGTTTCAACCAATTTTCCTGGTACTGAAATTAGGTTTACTGGCCTGTAATTGCCTGAGCCTTTTTGAAAAATTGGTGTCAAATTAGCTATCCTCCAGTCTTTGGTACAAAAGCTGATTTAAATGATAGGCTACAAACCATAGCTAGTAGTTTTGCAGTTGGGCTGCTGCAAAGGCATCCTGCTCTTCCTCCCAGAGACATGTGAATGCCACTGGATTCAAAGTGTTTTGGAATGGGTTCCATAGCCTATTTCATGTGGACCAACAATGTGAAGGAATCTACATGTGCAGATTAAATTCAGTAAAATGGATGAGGCATTTGGAGATCCTAAAAGGTGCTATAGAAGTGCAGTGTATTATTAACAACAAAATTCCTGATTTTGCCAGATCTCTTAGGTAGAAAATATTTGTAATAAAATATTAACTAACTCATCTCTAAACCAGACAAACCATTTTAAATATTTTTATCATCACCATCGCCATCATCATCATCGTTCTGGCCTCTGAAGACCATTCTAATCTTAACCAAGCTGAAGTTGATTTGAGTATGAAAACATAAATATCTTTTGCTACAGTGTATATTGTAAATAAATTGCTCAAAATCACCCCAAAGCAGGTCAACTTAATTTAAATAATTTGCAAGTCTTTCCAATGTTCTAAATAAAAACATGTAATTCCTATTTCATATTTACATAAATAGTCTGCATAATTGTTTTAGCAAGGTTACTGCATAGGATGATCTGACTAATATTAGATATGTATGAATTTCCAACTATTCACTAGGGTCCTCAGAAACAAGATGTATCTCAAGAGACTGGTAAGCAAAGTTTAAATTTAAAGAAGAAAACCCTTAAGGATCCAGGCATCTTTGGTTCTGTTTTTAATTGGTGAAGTCCGATTTTCACCTCAAGTAAACATTTGATAAATAATTATTATTTGAGGGTTTACAAATAGTGTCAATGTTAAATACATTATTCGTGAATCTTTTTTCCCCAAATCTATGTTCAGTTCTATATCCACCCAAACAATAGATATGACATGATTGATCTTAACTGTATTGACTTTTTACACCACTGCTCATGCTGGTGAATTAAAGATTTCTAGTATAGCTGACCAAGTAACAAAAGGTTGATTTACACTTGGAACTGGGGATCTGATTCCCAGCTCAAGCAGACATACTCACATTAGCTCTCATTGAGCTAGTGTGCTAAAAACAGTAGCATAGCTACGGTACCAAGGGCAGCAGCTCAGGCTAGTTATCGTCCTGGTTGCGGACTTGGGTTTGTAGTTGGAGTGGCTGGGCCCTCCCCACTCATTGATGTTTGTGTTACCATGGAGAAACTACTATTTTTAGTGTGGTAGCTCCATGAGAGTTAGCACAAATAGGTATCCTCAGTCTGGGAATCACACCCCCAACTGTATGACAGACCTTAAGTATTTGTTGATGCTTTGGATGATACTAATAATGCTGTCTTTCAAGAAACGTTGATGCCAGCAATAGTTGCAGCTAAAAGTCAATAACTAATATCAATAACAGTTAAATAGGACATGTAACATTTGGCTCATGTTGATGGAAAGTTAATCATTTGTTTTGCATGAAAGTCTCTCAAGACCTATAATACAGGCACTAACATTAATGGGCTTGATCTTGCCTTTGCTATTAATTGAGAAGTCCAAAGAATTTTGTAGAATGATGGCAGGACAAGGCACCAAAGGGCATAGAAAATAATTACATGGGAAGTTTCAAAGTCTGGCCCTCTTCAGTTTGCAGGCTCACTCACTGTATCATTTCCACTAATGTCTTACCTAATCTGTGTTTGTATATCTGAAGTGATGGTACCTTGACCTTTAGTTGTCTGATCAATGACACCACTCTACCTGCTAGTAATCTATGGGAGTTGTTGAAATGTAAGGAATACAGAATCGTGATTGCCCTACTTATGTTGACTCCTCAGACCAGATACGAGGTCCTGTTGCACTTATAAGAACACTTTGGCAGACCAAAGCGGGCAAAAAATTGGTTTAACTGTCCTGTTGGGAATTCCTCCAGCACAGATGGGAGAACATAGAGTCAGCTGTCCCTGCGGATGTTTGAAGTGGCACCCAGGGTCCAGAGTCACCCTCAGGAGCCTGTGTAGAAGACCACCCTTTCAGCTCTTTCTGCACAAAATAGTTGGACCCAGGGCACTTTAATTTCCACTAATCTGCTAAACCTAAAATAGCAAGAGGTTTTGGGGTTTCTACTCACCCACTAGTTTTACATCAGTGTAGATCAGTAGGCATCACTGGAGTTATTCCCAGTTGACATTGGTGTGAGAAATAATTTTTCAGTTTCCTGTCTCCCTGTGAACCTTTTCATATGGCTCTATGCTGCCCCCCTCCAAAAAGCTTAATATGTGAAACACAAATGTGAAAAATGAATATGTAAGGATGATAACTCTAATATTTTCCTGATTCCGTACATTACATGCAGATGCTGGATATTTTCCAATTATTCCACCTAACAGAAGCCAACGTTTATTCATACACCAGGCAGAAAAAATAAAAATAAAAGTTGAGGTGACTTCAATGTGAGCCAAGTAATGTAATGAATCTATAATATACTTAGTGAGATGCAGTAAAGTTTGCAGATGTATATACAAAAAGGAATGTTCTAGTTTCATATTTATTATGGGCTTTCCTGGTTTAAGACACTATATATTGAAACCCAGCAAACAGTCCCTTATTTACATAAATGTCAACAGTAGAGAGAGAGAAAGAACAGCATAATAGTCAGTAAGCTCTCTGCAATTAGAGAATAAAGAAACACGACTGAACTGAAGAAATAGTTCAGAGGCTATTAGAAAAAAATCAATAGTCTTAAAAATAATAATGCAAGGATGATATTCTTAAATGCCATCCACTGTAATCTTGCTGCATGAAACCATCAGTGTGTAGTGTTCCAGTAACATTTCAATAACATGTTCAGAAGGCAATATAATAAATAGCCAGGCTTACACACTTTACTCCAAATATCTTGAAAGATATTCTGACAGATGAAAAAAGAATATGTATGAGTAGTCTTCCTTGAGTCTTTACTTTTCAAAGAGATTAAATATGGGATGACACTATATAGACCAGGCTTGATTCTCCACTGCAATTTTAGCTGTGCAAAATGAGGGCAAGCTGGGTGGTCAACCCAGGGACATAATAGTAGAGTTTAATGCCGAAGCTACACAAGGGAGATTCAGCTCCATTATCTGTTTAAAATTCTGATCCTTGTCTCATAAAGTTAATGGGAGTTTTGCCATTCACTTCAATGGGAATCAGGACTGATAGCTTGAGCCTACAAGGTGCTGACCACCACCTGTTCTATGCTCAGCAAACACAAATATCATTGACTTCAGCAAGAGTTGGTAGTGGTTAGGAGATACTTAGCTTCCCCTGGGAAATGCTCCCTAAAGGCTCATTCCTGTTCTCATTGCAGAAGCAGGTCCTAAATGAGTGACTGTTAAATGCATGTGTGCTAGGCTAATTATGCAGGGGTAGATAAAATAGGAAGTATGGTAAGAGATCACCGAGGCTTAATCAGGAGATCTTCAATAATCTGAAACTCAAAAGAAGAGTCCTACAAAAAGTGGAAATTAGGTCAAATTACAAAGGATGAATATAAACAAATAAAACAAGTATGTAGGGACAAAATTAGAAAGGCCAAGGCACAAAACAAGACCAAACTAGTTAGAGACATAAAGGGTAACAAGAAAATATTCTACAAATACATTAGAAGGAAGAGGAAGTCCAAGGGCAAGGTAGGCCCATTGACCAACTGGAAGGGAAAAAAACAATAACAGAAAATGTGGAAATGGAAGTGCTAAATGACTTTTTTGTTTCAGGTTTGTAGCAATGGCCATCTAACCTAGTGAATGCCAGTGAAAATGAGACAATGAGCGACGAAAGGATCTGAGGCTAAAATAGAAAAAGAACAAGTTAGAACTTAGACAAGTTAGTTGTCTTCAAGCCAGCAGGGCCTGATGAAATACATCCTCGAGCAATAATTAAATTGGGGAAGAAAACTATTAGAGCCTCCCCTAGGATAGTGCTTGGGGTGTGCTATAGACCACCGGGATCTAATTTGGATATGGATAGAGCCCTTTTTAATGTTTTTAATAAAGTAAATACTAATGGAAACTGTGTGATCATGGGAGACTTTAACTTCCCAGATATAGACTGGAGGATGAGTGCTAGTAATAATAATAGGGCTCAGATTTTCCTAGATGCGATAGCTGATGGATTCCTTCAACAAGTAGTTGCTGAACCGACTAGAGGGGATGCCATTTTAGATCTGGTCTTGGCGAGTAATGAGGATCTCATAGAGGAAATGGTTGTAGGGGATAATCTTGGCTCAAGTGATCATGAGCTAATTCAGTTCAAACTGAATGGAAGGATTAACAAAAATAAATCTGCAACTAGGGTTTTTGATTTCAAAAGGGCTGACTTTCAAAAATTAAGGAAATTAGTTAGGGAAGTGGATTGGACTGAAGAATTTATGGGTTTAAAGGTAGAGGAGGCCTGGGATTATTTTAAATTAAAGCTGCAGAAGCTATCGGAAGCCTGCATCCCAAGAAAGGGGAAAAAATTCATAGGCAGGAGTTGTAGACCAAGCTGGATGAGCAAGCATCTTAGAGAGGTAATTAAGAAAAAGCAGAAAGCATATAGGGAGTGGAAGAAGGGAGGGATCAGTAAGGAAAGCTACCTTATTGAGGTCAGAATATGTAGGGATAAAGTGAGACAGGCTAAAAGTCAAGTAGAGTTGGACCTTGCAAAGGGAATTAAAACCAATAGTAAAAGGTTCTATAGTCATATAAATAGGAAAAAAAACAAAGAAAGAAGAAGTGGGACCGCTAAAAACTGAGGATGGAGTGGAGGTCAAGGATAATCTAGGCATGGCCCAATATCTAAACAAATACTTTGCCTCAGTCTTTAATAAGACTAAAGAGGATCTTAGGGATAATGGTAGCATGATAAATGGGAATGAGGATATGGAGGTAGACATCACCATATCTGAGGTAGAAGCGAAACTCAAACAGCTTAATGGGGCTAAATCGGGGGGCCCAGATAATCTTCATCCAAGAATATTAAAAGAATTGGCACAAGAAATTGCAAGCCCATTAGCAAGAATTTTTAATGAATCTGTAAATTCAGGGGTTGTACCATATGATTGGAGAATTGCTAACATAGTTCCTATTTTTAAGAAAGGGAAAAAAAGTGATCCAAGTAATTATAGGCCTGTTAGTTTGACATCTGTAGTATGCAAGGTCTTGGAAAAAATTTTGAAGGAGAAGGTAGTTAAGGACATTGAAGTCAATGGTAAATGGGACAAAATACAACATGGTTTTACAAAAGGTAGATCGTGCCAAACCAACCTGATTTCCTTCTTTGAGAGAGTAACAGATTTTTTAGATAAAGGAAACGCAGTGGATCTAATTTATTTAGATTTTAGTAAGGCGTTTGATACTGTGCCACATGGGGAATTATTAGTTAAATTGGATAAGATGGGCATCAATAGGAAAATTGAAAGGTGGATAGGGAATTGGTTAAAGGGGAGACTACAATGGGTCCTACTGAAAGGTGAACTGTCAAGTTGGAGGGAGGTTACCAGTGGAGTTCCTCAAGGATCAGTTTTGGGACCAATCTTATTTAATCTTTTTATTACTGACCTGGGCACAAAAAGTGGGAGTGTGCTAATAAAGTTTGCAGATGATACAAAGCTGGGAGGTATTGCTAATTTAGAGAAGGACAGGGATACCCTACAGGAGGATCTGGATGACCTTGTAAACTGGAGTAATAGGAATAGGATGAAATTTAATAGTGAGAAGTGTAAGGTCATGCATTTAGGGATTAATAACAAGAATTTTAGTTATAAGCTAGGGACGCATCAACTAGAAGTAACGGAGGAGGAAAAGGACCTTGGAGTATTGGTTGATCATAGGTTGACTATGAGCTGCCAATGTGATATGGCTGTGAAAAAAGCTAATGTCGTCTTGGGATGCATCAGGAGAGGTATTTCCAGTAGGGATAAGGAGGTTTTAGTACCGTTATATAAGGCACTGGTGAGACCTCACCTGGAATACTGTGTGCAGTTCTGGTCTCCCATGTTTAAGAAGGATGAATTCAAACTGGAACAGGTACAGAGAAGGGCTACTAGGATGATCCGAGGAATGGAAAACTTGTCTTATGAAAGGAGACTCAGGGAGCTTGGCTTGTTTAGCCTAACTAAAAGAAGGTTGAGGGGAGATATGATTGCTCTCTATAAATATATCAGAGGGATAAATACCAGAGAGGGAGAGGAATTATTTAAACTCAATACCAATGTGGACACAAGAACAAATGGATATAAACTGGCCACTAGGAAATTTAGATTAGAAATTAGACGAAGGTTTCTAACCATCAGAGGAGTGAAGTTTTGGAATAGCCTTCCGAGGGAAGTAGTGGGGGCAAAAGATCTATCTTGCTTTAAGATTAAACTCGATAAGTTTATGGAGGAGATGGTATGATGGGATAACATGGTTTTGGTAATTAAATATTCATGGTAAATAGGCCCAATGGCCTGTGATGGGTTTTTAGATGGGGTAAGATCCAAGTTACCCGGGAAAGAATTTTCTGTAGTATCTGGCTGATGAATCTTGCCCATATGCTCAGGGTTTAGCTGATCGCCATATTTGGGGTCGGGAAGGAATTTTCCTCCAGGGCAGATTGGAAGGCCCTGGAGGTTTTTCGCCTTCCTCTGTAGCATGGGGCACGGGTCACTTGCTGGAGGATTCTCTGCTCCTTGAGGTCTTCAAACTACAATTTGAGGACTTCAATAGCACAGATATAGGTGTGAGGTCTTTTTTAGGAGTGGTGGGTGAAATTCTGTGGCCTGCATTGTGCAGGAGGTCAGACTAGATGATCATAATGGTCCCTTCTGACCTAAATATCTATGAATCTATGAATCTATGAGTACTCAAGAAGCTGACTGAGGAGATAACTGAGGCATTAGTGATTAGTTTTGAAAACTCATGAAGATGAGAGAGATTCCACAGGACTGGAAGAAGGCAAATATACTGCCAGTCTATAAAAAGGGAAATAAGGGCTATCTGGGGAATTTCAGACCAGCCAGCTTAACCTTAGTACCTGGAAAGACAATGGAGAAAATAATCAAGCAATCAATTTGCAAACACCTAGAAGATAATAAGATTATAAGAAACAGTCAACTTGGATTTGTCAAGAATCACCCAACCTAATAACTGTTTTTTACAGGTAACAAGCCCTGAGGATAGAGGGGAAGTGGTAGACATGGTATATCTTGACTTTAGTGAGGCTCTTGATATGGAATTGCATGACCTTCTCATGAACAAACTAGCAAAATACAGCCTAGATGAAGCTGCTATAAGGTGCGTGTATAACTGGTTGGAAAACCATTCCTTGAGAATAGTTACCAGTGGTTGAGAGTCAATCTGCAAGGGCATATCGAGTGGGGTCCCCCAGGGATTGGTCCTGGGTCCAGTTTTATTTAATATCTTCATTAATTATTTAGATAATGGCATAAAGCAGGGGACGGCAACCTTTCAGAAGTGGTGTGCCGAGTCTTCATTAATTCACTTTAATTTAAGGTTTCGTGTGCCAATAATACATTTTAACATTTTTAGAAGGTCTCTCTTTATAAGTCTATATATTATATAACTAAACTATTGTCGTATGTAAAGTACAAGGTTTTCAAAATGTTTAAGAAGCTTCATTTAAAATTAAATTAAAATGCTGATTTTACATCACCGGCCCGCTCAGCCCGCTGCCAGCCTGGAGATCCGTTCACCTAGGCTGGCAGCAGGCTGAGCAGGGCCTGCGGCCAGGACCCCGGCTGTCAGCCAGAACCCCAGACTGGCAGCGGGTTGAGCGGGGCTGGCGGCCGGGACCCCAGACTGGCAGCAGGGGGCTGGATATGCCCTGATTCCACTCCCTCTTCCCCAAGGCTCCATCCCCACCTCCTCTCCGCCTCCTCCCCGGAGCAGCGAGAGCTCTGCTTCTCCCCCTCCCTTGCAAGGGCCATCAGCTGATCCTTGGCAAGGAGGGAGAGGAGGAGGGGCAGGCACGCAGCACAGCAGGGGAGGGAGGAGCTTGCCTGCTGTCATAAATGTAAAGGGCAAGGGTAAACCCCTTTAAAATCCCTCCTGGCCAGAGGAAAAATCCTCTCACCTGTAAAGGGTTAAGAAGCTAAAGGTAACCTCGCTGGCACCTGACCAAAATGACCAATGAGGAGACAAGATATTTTCAAAAGCTGGGAGGAGGGAGAGAGAAACAAAGGGTCTGGGTCTGTTGGTATGCTGCTTTGCTAGGGATAGACCAGGAATGGAGTCTTAGAACTTTTAGTAAGTAATCTAGCTAGGTATGCGTTAGATTATGATTTCTTTAAATGGCTGAGAAAAGAATTGTGCTGAATAGAATGACTATTTCTGTCTGTATATCTTTTTTGTAACTTAAGGTTTTGCCTAGAGGGGTTCTCTATGTTTTGAATCTAATTACCCTGTAAGGTACCTACCATCCTGATTTTACAGGCATGATTCCTTTACTCCTATTTACTTCTATTTCTATTAAAAGTCTTCTTGTAAGAAAACTGAATGCTTTTTCATTGTTCTCAGATCCAAGGGTTTGGGTCTGTGGTCACCTATGCAAATTGGTGAGGATTTTTACCAAACCTTTCCCAGGAAGTGGGGTGCAAGGGTTGGGGGGATTTTGGGAGGAAAGACGTGTCCAAACTACATTTTCCAGTAAACCCAGTTAGAGTTTTGTGGTGGCAGTAGTTATTCCAAGGACAAAGGATAAAATTAATTTGTACCTTGGGGAAGTTTTGACCTAAGCTGGTAAAAGTAAGCTTAGGAGGTTTTCATGCAGGTCCCCACATCTGTACCCTAGAGTTCAGAGTGGGGGAGGAACTTGACACCTGCCCTGCAGCAGCAGGTGGCAGGACCAAACTTCTTCACCCTGCCCTGGGGTGGGGGGAGGAGAGCAGGCCGGGGCGGGCAGGATTTTTAATGGCATGCTGCTGCCTGCCGGGGTCCCAGCCTGTGTTCGGCAGTGGGCACTGAGCGGGACCGGCGGCTGGGACCCAGAAGGCAGCAGCATGCCATTAAAAATCAGCTCATGTGCTGTCTTTGGCACACGTGCCATAGGTTGCCGACCCCTGGCATAGAGAGTACACTTATAATGTGTATGGATGACACCATGTTGGGGGGAGGTTACAAGTGCTTTGGAGGATAGGATTAAAATTCAAAATGATCTGGACAAACTGGAAAAATGGTCTAAAGTAAATAGGATGAAATTCAATAAGGACAAATGCAAAGTACTCCACTTAGGAAGGAACAATCAGTGGCACACATACAAAATGGGAAATGATTGCCTAGGAAGGAGTACTGTGGAAAAGGATCTGGAGATTGTAGTGAATCACAAGCTAAATATCAGTGAACAGTGTAACACAACTGAAAAAAAAAAGCAAACATCATACTGGGATATATTAGCAGGAGTGTTTTAAGCAAGACACAAGAAGTAATTCTTCTGCTCTATTCCATGTTGATAAGGCCTCAACTGTAGTACTGTGTCCAGTTCTTGCCGCCACATTTCAGGAATGATGTGGACAAATTGGAGAAAGTCCAGAGAAGAGCAACAAACATAATTAAAGGTCTAGGAAACATGACCTAAGAGGGAAGATTGAAAATATAGTGTTTGTTTATTTGGGGGAACAGAAGACTGGGAGGGGACTTGACAACAATTTTCAAGTACATAAAAAGTTGTTACAAGGGGGAGAGTGAAAAATTGTTCTCTAACTTCTGAAGATAGGATAAGAAGCAATGGGCTTAAATTGCAGCAAGGGAGGCTTAGGTTGGACATTAGGAGAAACTTCCTATCAGGGTAGTTAAGCACTGAAACAAATTGCCTAGGGAGGTTGAATGATTAATTAAAGTACAATATTCCTACTGTTAAACTGGTCACTGTGCATAGTAACAATCATCATCAAGGGCAATTATTTTGGAACACATTTCATAATGTTTATGCCATGCAGGCACAAATAGTGGGGAAATGCTGTATATCTGTTCTGCCTTGGGAATACAATAATGGCAAAAGGAACTGGCCAATTCTAGCCTAGATTAAATTTGTTCCATTTTCTTGTGTTAATTCCCTTAAGATCTGGTACTCAGGAGATGTGAGTTTTTCCATTATTTAATGAGGCTTCTACCACTTCCCTTGGGAGACTATACTGCAGCCTAATAAATCACACCATTACAACACTTTTTCATGCTAAAAACTTTCTTTTTTTTTTAATTTCATCCCAGTACATCTAGTTATATCTTCATGCACCTTCATACAAATATTTTGTTAATACATTTTATATCATGTATTTGTTAAATTAACTAATGAGCAAAAAGTCTTGCAGCCAGAATTTCAGACTAAAAATATTCTACTGTACTTTTGAGAGAGAGTCTACTACCTCTGTTCTCAAGCCATTTTGGATTTTGGTGATGCAAAAGCTGGTCTATTGAGCTCAGTTCTTGAAAGAGTTCAGCTGTGAGTATAGACAGAGAACCTAGTTTGTTCCAGGCATAAGGGCTGTATAACAAGATATATGCAAGGACTCTCAACAGTACTCTACTTCCAGTGTACAAAAGGGCAATTCTGAAGCAAAATCCTTTCCACATGAAATATTTAGAGAAATTCCACATATAGAAAAAGCACCTACTGTGTAGTCCAACCTGCAAGAAAGAGACACCAAAGATACTAACCAATTTATTTGAGCATAAGCTTTCATGGGCTAGAACCCACTTCATCAGATGCATGGAGTGGAAAATACAGTAGCAGGTGTATATATACACAGTACATGAAAAGATGGGAGTTGCCTTACCAAGTCGGGTAAGGCAACTCCCATCTTTTCATGTACTGTGTATATATACACCTGCTACTGTATTTTCCACTCCATGCATCTGATGAAGTGGGTTCTAGCCCATGAAAGCTTATGCTCAAATAAATTGGTTAGTCTCTAAGGTGCCACAAGTACTCCTTTTCTTTTTGCGAATACAGACTAACACGGCTGTTACTCTGACACCAAAGATAGGCCATGTCAGGGATTTAAAGAGAATAAGAACATAAGAATAGCCATACTGGGTCAAACCAACGGTCCATCTAGCCAAGTATCCTGTCTTCCGACAGCAGCCAATGCCAGGTGCCCCACAGGGAATGAACAGAGCAGGCAATCACTAAGTGAGCCATCCCCTGTGGCCCACTCCCAGTCTCTAGCGAACAGAGGATAAGGACACCATCCCTGCCCATCTTGGCTAATAGTCATTCATGGACGTATCCTCCAATAATTTATCTGGTTCTTTTTTTAAAGAGGGTATGTCAGGTCCCAGAACAGTTCATTTGTATTCCATACTAGCCCATATAGCAGCACATAATTCCCACTTATTTTACTCTAGACAACAGCACTTACTCCAGCTGAGATCTGCTATGTATCAGAGGCTACTCTGGTGAACTGTGAGGAGCTAGTGACAGGCAATCAAATGACACACACTATCGAATAGCAACTCTTCCTTCTCCTGGTCTAGATGTTATTGAAATTATTTACTGCTAATCCAATGGAAATGACAGAGGCCGAAAGGGATTGCTGAATATAGGGACTACTGTTGCTCCTCATTTGCTTTGTGTATTTTAATTTTAAGGGAGTAGATTTTATTTTTTATTAAGCTCCTATTGTGTATTTCTGTGAACCAACACCTTTAAATGGGGTGCAATGTGTGCTAACTGAGGGTGAGGTTTTGAAAAGCACCTAAGTAATTTAGGAGCACAAGTCCCACTGAAAGTCAATGAAAATTCCACATTATTTAATTAGTAGGATTATTTTACAAGCATATTGATTTTAAAGTAATAGTCATTCTGAGTCACACAAAGAAACAATCTAGAAGAGGGATTTTGCCTCATAGTATTATAGATTTGATTGTGAAGTTTAAAGAAGTTATAATTATGGTCAGATTCTCAGCTGAAGTAAATCAGCATAACTATTGACTTCACTGGAGATATGTGAATTTACACTAGCTGGTAATCTGACCCATATGTCGCTCCTTAAGGCCAAAATGTGGGCATGAACCATGCATATAAATAGCCTTCTTTTCAATGAGCAGATCTTAGGGGGGAAACTACTTTATTTTAAGGAGATTCCTGGATTCCAACACACACACACACACACACACACCCCAGAGAAAAGTAGAATGATAAGAACGCTACACACATCTTTATTGCATATACAGTAGCTTCACTTGATTTCCTTTTTACATTTATATCAGACTGGATATCTATTCTAGACAGACTATCATTCAAAACAAGAGACATACCAAATCAGTAAATGAGGTTATATTACTAATTAGCATATTGTCTCCCACTACCTCCAGTAAGCTACAAAAATGTGACTTCCATTTTATCACAGATGAAACAGTTATCTTTCAGGATTTGAAATTTCTGTGATCTTTATGCTTAATAAGCTCAGTAAAAGGCATTCAAATTATATCACGTTTGTCTTGGAAGTTAAATTGGGAAATATTGCATTCTCTGAGATGATAAACTCTGTAGAAGATAAATTATCATGAGAAATAGTTTTAATTGATTTACCATAATAAAAGTTTTGTGACTTTGAAGTGCAAATGACACATTAAAATGAATCTACAGTATGTTGATAATAAAGTGGCTTCTTTGTTAATGGAAGTACTGACACTGCAGATGCTTACAAGAGAGTTGTCTTCTATTGTTAAGTGAGAAACAATTGATGGAAATTGAAGATATGGTATATTTAAATCCAAGCCCAACATTCCTACTGCTGTGTGCTTTATAGGAATCTTGACAAGTGGAATGCAATGTATTTAAGCACCAATAAGTATAACATATGGGCAATTTGATCTGAAAGACTCAGCACAGGGTTGGGAGTCTGGAAGCAAAGCTCTAATTCTGGCTTTGCCACTGACATACTCTGTAGCCTTGCACAATTCATTTAGTCTCTCTGCCTCAAGATCCCCATGTGAAGAATGGGAATAATAACACATATCTCACAGGGTGGACTGTGCTGCATAAATGCTTCTTCCTCTTCAAAAGACACTAGAATCAGTACTCAAATTGGGAGACAATTTGTTATGGTCCCACTTCTGGGATACAATCCACCTGCAGATTCTCTTCACAGCCTCCTGACTATAACTGACCTTAAAATCCCATAAACCCACTGGGTTTAAACAGATCTCTCTGTTCCTCCATCTCCCCATTTTATTCTTTTCTTCATTTCCCATTTTCTTGCCTTCCATTTCTTACCCTATCATTCTAACTTTTTTCTCTCCTAATCTCTGTGTTTTCTTTTCCAATCATTTTCTTCCTTTTCCTCCCAAAAACTCACCGTCCTTTTCTTCACATTTATCTTTCTAGCCTTTCCTTGACTTCCCCATCAAACTTACTGTCTCTACCCTCTTCCCACATTGTGTCTTCCCCCAAGTATCCTCCTTTCTTGCCCAGTTTCTTATTTCCACTCTCCTGTGTTTCCTTCTCTTTCCCCCTGCAATTTCTCTCTTCTCCCCATTTTCCACTAACTGCCACTCTCCCTCCATTACCTCAGTATCATTCTTCTCCTATCTCTCAAATTGGAGGATTGGGCCAAAAGAAATCTGATGAGGTTCAATAAGGATAAGTGCAGGGTCCTGCACTTAGGACGGAAGAACCCAATGCACCGCTACAGACTAGGGACCGAATGGCTAGGCAGGAGTTCTGCGGAAAAGGACCTAGGGGTGACAGTGGACGAGAAGCTGGATATGAGTCAGCAGTGTGCCCTTGTTGCCAGGAAGGCCAATGGCATTTTGGGATGTATAAGTAGGGGCATAGCGAGCAGTTCAAGGGACGTGATCGTCCCCCTCTATTCGACATTGGTGAGGCCTCATCTGGAGTACTGTGTCCAGTTTTGGGCCCCACACTACAAGAAGGATGTGGATAAATTGGAGAGAGTCCAGCGAAGGGCAACAAAAATGATTAGGGGTCTGGAATACATGACTTATGAGGAGAGGCTGAGGGAACTGGGATTGTTTAGTCTGCAGAAGAGAAGAATGAGGGGGGATTTGATAGCTGCTTTCAACTACCTGAGAGGTGGTTCCAGAGAGGATGGTTCTAGACTATTCTCAGTGGTAGAAGAGGACAGGACAAGGAGTAATGGTCTCAAGTTGCAGTGGGGGAGGTTTAGGTTGGATATTAGGAAAAACTTTTTCATTAGGAGGGTGGTGAAACACTGGAATGCGTTGCCTAAGGAGGTGGTGGAATCTCCTTCCTTAGAAGTTTTTAAGGTCAGGCTTGACAAAGCCCTGGCTGGGATGATTTAATTGGGGATTGGTCCTGCTTTTGAGCAGGGGGTTGGACTAGATGACCTCCTGAGGTCCCTTCCAACCCTGATATTCTATGATTCTCCCCAGTTCCTCTTCTCGCTCCTTCCCTTCCTGATAGTCTACTTTCTTTTCCTTTCACAGTTATGATCTCCAGTTTTCTGATATCTACTTGTCTTCTTCCAATCAGTGTAGTTCTTATCTTCCTTTACCCCCAAAGTGACTCTTCCTCTTTCCCCCACTCTACATTCTCTCTCGGACTCGCTCACATAATTTCACCCACCTCTCTCTTTTCCTCCTTCCTGGTATTCCTCAAGGAGTCTGTATTCCTTTCCTTTCCTTTAACCAGATATTTAAAGAGTGTCATCCAAATGCTTCTGACACCTATGACTTTAGTCTATAATATTTTAAAATCATAGGTTATATGAACCCGCTAGCACACTAGACTGTAGCCCAACCAGTATTTTGGTTTGTTTTACTTAAACAAGAATGTTCAATTTTATATTGTTAAAGGAAACAAATTCCCATCACTATTTAGTAGCATTTCTCTAATGTGTTTGTCTAATTGTTAAAAAACAATATTGATTTGCTTCCTGTTTTCCCAGAGGTGTTTGTGCATTACTTTATTTCCTCAGTGAGACTCTTCTTTATACTAAAGGATGCATAAAATCAGTGAAAATGGTAGAGGTAACAATAAACTTTGGGAGTGTACTAGTGTGTGTTCATTTACCAATTTGCACCACTCATACATCCCAGAGCCTTTCAGCTGGGAAAGCGTCTGAATTTTTTAGTAGCTGTTTAAACAAAAATAGATGTTTATCTCTTTAAAATTTTGCCAGGAAGCTGTCACTTTCACATTTACTCATGCTATGTTGTGACAGAATGTGTCAGCTTCTCATACAAATGAAAAGAGATATAGACCTGTATTTACTTTAGCTGAAAAATAAGTAGTCATCAATTCACAGAAAAGTGTTTTCCCATCTGAAAAGATAGATAAATAAGAGGTTGTGAGAAGCAACTATTTCAATGCTTAAAAGGCAAGGTGCAAACCTCACATTCTGAGTCTGATACATTTATAACCAACCCAGAGATCAGATAAACTCATAATATGTAGAGTTAGGTGCCATGTAGCAAATGGCATCGGATGTGCTGCAGCTAACTCCTTTTTGATGTAACAGATTAATGCTCATACCATAGTGTTCTAGGCTTAGGAAGGCCCAACAGTGACAAAAATGGGCAGATAAACTTATTCAGGATTTGCTGATTGCTGCTGTGTTTGGACTAGAACAGGGGAGCTGGCTGGCTCACTGGTGAAACCATTATCCTGTAGTAGGCTGAATAGCACAGTACTAGTTCGTATTATATCTGACTGATGACATTCAGCCAGAGTTGATTCAGTTTGAGTAATGGATGCTGGATTATGAGAGGGTCATTATGTCTGTATGCATAGAGAAGAAATGGGGGTAAGACAACATAAATCCATGGCTTCCTTTTATTGTTAGCAGTGCAATAGAACCCAAAGTCTTTTGGCACATACCTACAGTGTTGAATAAACATACAGGGATTGAATAAACATGAAGACTGAAGTCCTGGTTCATTGGCAAAACTTCCATAGGACGGGGATTTCACTCTACAGACTCATTGGTGTACAGGACATGGAAGACAAAGGTGGATTTGCTCTATCTATCTATGTACCTCCCCTGCACCTGGGGCCAGCCTAAGGCCAGTTTGACTTTGGGATAACTTACAGCAGTCTCAGGGCTGCTCTAAGTTTTCCAGGATTGTAACATAGTCTTATAGGCTATTGCCAAAGGACAGTGCACTCCAGCCATGCCCCCTCCTGCATCCTACACCAGGGTACACAAGAGGAAAAAAGGCAGCTATTTTGTTATGAGGAAATCCTTAGTAACCTCGGTCTACTTAGGGCAGTTTTAAACCCCATTATGCTGCAAGAGCAGTACAAAAGAACTTTAACAAGGATCAAGAGCTGGCCCTCTGAGTCAATACATTCTTACCCCGAGAGAGAGGTCCTCCATAACAGGGTAAAGTGTACCGGTGGAGCAGTGTGGGAAGCTTGAATTGCTACTATTTCCACTATATAACACTTATTTCTATGGAGAAATACAGGACTTTAGCATTTAATTAGATCAATCTGGCATCTTTCACAGATACTAGGGCGGGGCCCTGCTTTATTAGACATTATGCAAAAATACATCGTACAAAAAACCTGTTTAACAGTGCCTGCCATAGAAGCTCAAAATCATCATCTGTCCCTCCACAAGTCTTCACTAAATCTTATCTTTTAAGGAATTTTGTTGACATGATAGTTGGGAGTGAATTGTCTTTGTTACATTTACTGTGACTGCTCCTCTTGTTAATAGTGGTGGAAGCTGTATGTCATTTCCTATGTTTCATACCAAAAATGTACCTTTCAAATGGTTTGGCTTGTATCCTTGAGATCCACATACAAAGGAGATTCTCTGTGGGTGCATCTCCCTGATCCCATGCAGAACAGATCCAGGTGCTTCCATTATATCAGGCCCCCTAGCCCGGCATCTGCAAAGGACTGTCCATGGATTCCAAAATCAACAGGCAAGGGTGGGAGGATGAGGGCGGGATCAGTGAGGATGCACATTTTCCTTCCTCCACACAGAAGGTAATACAGCCCCACCATGGAGGAAGCCCTCCTTGCCCCCTCTCCCTTATGCATGATTCCAGGAGCAGGGGCCAGAGAAAAGCCCTGGAAGTGCAGCTTCAATAGAGCTTCACTATCAGGAAGCATACGGTAGGCAAGGGGACCCCCCAGCCAGCATGGAAACATACGGCCTCCATGTGGATGGAGATCTTGGGATCTGTGGGGATTGGGAGCTAGCCTCCTTTCTGGTTCTTACACAACAAAAATATCCATCCAGAATTTTGCACCTCCAAGACTTGCTCCCGCTACTGGAGAAGGTGAGCCAGACATTAGCTTTTCAAGACTTGAATGCAGATTTGTGTAACTGATTGATTTTGATGTTGAACCAAATGTTGACTATTTTTAGCCATGTTTATGAGGCCTCAACTTTTCAAACACAGATTAGCAAATTATACCAAATATATATGTTTATTTTTTTTAAATGGTTCAAAGTCCTTAGTTGATTTCAACAATGTAACAGCTGGTTAAAAAAAGTGGAAAAAGGAAAGCTATATAGTCAGCATTGATTAATTTATTTTAATACAGTAGCAATAGTGTTCTTGGACTACAGCAAGCTGTGATTTGTACAGAAAATACAGGCAAACATAAGAAGTGATGTAGAGTCAAGGTCAGTATATACCAAATTGCTCAAGAATAAATACTTGGGTGTTTAGGATATTTATTCACTGACCCTGAAACGTCAGCTTGACTCTGATACTAATGTAGCACACCTCTCTCTAGAGTTTATCCCACGCTGCAAAGCTAACTGTGAGAGGTGCCCAAACAGCAAACTAGAAACCATCTGCATTGTTATTTTATTGCTAGGTCTCATAAATCAATATTATGGGGAAGCATCTATAATTTCATACTGTATTGGAAATAGGATAGCCACAGCCATGTACATTTGAGGTTCTAATGACAGCAGTGGTACAGTACTTACACTTTAAAAATGTTTATTGCTCAACTTGAGGTTATTTGGTTTAGAAAACCCCCAGATTGCTTCCTAGAAAAGCCAAGAGGCACACTGACCTACTAAAGTTTAGGCAGGGAAGGAATCCTACTTGTATTAGCTAATGGACGGTTGGAAGAAAACGCCAAGAGAGACAAAAGATCCAAATACCACAGATAATATAAAAAGATTATTTTCATTTCTGGATGTGTAGATGCTGCTGCAAAACAACCTCTATTCAATATACAACAGTCCAGCAAGGACAAGGCAGTGAGCCCTGCATATAAGCAAAGACCCCGTCAGCTAGCTCACTCAATAATGCCATAAATCTGTTATGGCCCACTAGTCCTCTACCTTTGTTCATTTTTGAAATTAGAAATCAGCTGCCTGACAACTAACTACTGGTACAAGTCACACCACTCTGTCATGCCAGGCTGAACTGGCTGTCTTATGATGTCCTCATCCTACACAACACTTTACATATGGGTTTGAGAAGGCAGGAATGATACACCTTCCCCATTGCCCGCCCCCTCCCCGGGACTCCTGTCCAACTCTCCCACAATTTCTTCAGTACAGAGGATGTTGCAGAACCGTTAATATAGTCTCAGGCTCCGTTACCTTTTTGTCTACTTTTCCCTGCTATCTGGGTGGTGATGATTGTTTCCCAAGCCTGACCCCAGTCCTTTCCCTTCTGCCCCGGCCTGTCCCACAACTGCTAGACAAACCCAATCCACTGGAGGGCTCTCTGCCAGTTCTTGGGTACGGAGAACTGAACCACAGAGGTAGCTGATCATCCAATTCCATGTGGAAATGGAGTTGATGAGCACAAAGATCCTTTCTGTGCTGGAAATCATGGAGTAACAGCTGGACCCAAGTGAAGCCAGAACAATGAGGCCATTTGAAGGGCACACATAGATATATGCCAGAGATTTATCTGTCATTCCAGTCATTCTCTGTTATTTATGTAGCTAAATCAAAATAGGACAATGTTTTAGAAATTTCGGAAGGGAGTTGACTTAGGGTACATCTACACGTTGAGCTAGGACACTAATGATAGTGTGCATTTGAACTGGCATGAGCAGTAAGGAGGCTAGCTCTCCTGAGTGGCGCCTAACCTCCAGGAGAGTAAATACTCAGGGTGCTAGCTCCTCCCACCATTTCCACACCTGTACCGACAGTCTATTTTGATCAGTGCTGGCATGGGCATGTCTTCTCAAACTGGTAATTACATCTCCAGCTCAAAGTGTAGATGCACCCTTAGAATTCTGAATGAATGTTTAAGCCTTTTATTGATTATTTTTTTAAACCTGAGAGAGGAAGTGTGGTCTAGTGGATAAAACTGTGAAGTGCACAGACCTCAAGCCCTGCCACTGATATCCTGCACAACCTTGGGCAAATCACTTCTGTATTTGTTCCCCTTCCATCTTTTCTCTGTCTGGAATATTTAAATTTCAAGCTCTTTGGGGAAAGGACTATCTCTTACTGTGTTTGTGTACAATGGAGCCCCAATCTTGGACAAAATCATGGTCTTAGTTATTGATACAGATATAGATAGTTAGGATTTCAATGTATAGGATTAGAAATGAGAAGTTACCAGAGTGTCTTAAGGTTGTGGAATTAGTATTAGCACAAACACTACCTAAGTGCTCATATCCTCTTACGCAGGTATGTATATTAGAAATGTTTTGAGTAGATATATCTTGCCATGTCTCTTAGTAAACTACTACATCTAAGTTAAGAAAAATTTAGGAGCAACGCATCTCCAATATTATACTTCAAGGATTTTGTGTTTTTAAACTGTATAATAGTAGATATATAAGGAGTTAATTAACCACTAATTTGACCAAAATAGCCTTTTTCAAACTGTGTCTCAGAAAACCATGCTATAATTTCTCAGGCTGGCATATCACTCCTATGATCATATAAATTATATATATATATATACATATAATTTAGGGGAAAATATTTCACTGAAATACGTGCATTGTGACCTTAGCAAAGGCTAAACTTGCACTTTGTCACCCAGCATTTAAACAGTTTTTGTATTTAAAGTGATTTTGTTCTGTTTTTATTTGCTTAAATTGTAAATAAGTTGATTTAGTTGTCAATATCAAGCTGCAGCAAAAAGAAAGTTAATTGCAGGATACTGAGGTTGGGGGCTGGACAAGGAAAAAGAGACTTTATCATCAGTATCTATTAATCAGACTCAACTAGATTAAGAAGAGTTTTGTTAATCCTGTCACCAGAAATAAAGCTGTACATGCTTCAACAGCAATTCCTGGTGGTAGTATAACCAACAGGGAGGCATCAATTAAATGAACCACTGTAGAATGTGAATCTTTAAATGGGCCACTTGCCTAGAATGCTCTTAAGGCTTCAAAAGGAAACTGCCCCTTCAAACTCTTTTGAATCTTCAGATTTGATTCCCCCTGTGGCAAAGGAAACATTTTTAAGGCAGGGTTTTACTGATTATGAATCCATTATTGGCTGCACAATTCCAGAGACTTTGAATATGTCTTATGATTTTTATTCTATATCTGTGTACAGCATGTTGCTAAATCCACAGCTGCCACTCTTTAAAATGACACATTTCACTACAGCAATGTCAGCAGGATTGTGAATTAGAATGTGGAACCATCTTTTAATAATCAAAGTGGAGGCTGTGGGGTAAGGTCAAGAAACTGGCCATCAATTATACATCAGTAGAACCCTCTCTGCTGCTACTTGAAACCTAAAATGAAATTAGGAAGAAACAAACTCATGAGCTAGGGGGAGGGGAAAATTTGCACAAACCTCCACAAATCAAAATGGTTATGTTTTACAAAGCTCTGATTAACATGTGTTGGTGGCTACAGAAATAATGAACTGTAGTAGGTGTCCAGAAGGACCATGGAAGAATGAAAGGAAAGAAAACTAAAGACTATCCCCCAACTTATGATAGCCAGCTTTGAGTTCTACTATAAACATGCCACAACCATCACAGTAAACTATGGGGATTGCTTTTAATTAAGATGGTATTAATGAAGGGACAGATTCTCTAGAATGCCAGAGTTTGCAGAGAATGCTTAACCAAAATCGCTATTGTTAGACAGTGCTAACAAATGAGAGCATCATTGCCAGTGCAGCTACTAGAATGATCACAATAATTGTGAATGCTGAAGCTTTACAATTACTGAGGTTCTATCTGCAGAAACATAATAAAAGGGAATGAATGAATTGACACAGCAGGCCTAAGGCAAAATTAGTACAGGATAAGTTTTAAAAAGGCAACATATTCTGAGCCTCACCCCTTTAAAACTCTATCCTGGCATATTGTGTGGACATAATAGCTATATGCCTAGATGAACGAAACTAATAATACCCAAATCTAAAATTGCAAAATTTAGTCCAAATGTGAATATGTTATCTGTAATATAGCTCAACTGTACTTGTGGGTGTTAGAGTATGCATGTATATTGGGAGGAGACTATGGACCAAGCTAGCTCACATTACTTGCACAAGTAGTCCTACTGAAGTCAGTGGCACTCCTTGGAATAGTAAATTAAATTGGATTTAACCCTGTACACACTGTACTGATTCAACTACATAATTCTGATTTGTAAGCCAAGTATTGCTTACAGAACCAGGCCCTATTTCAATAAAGTCTGCTTTCCACTACACCATGCCCAGAATCATGTTTTCTTACCTCTTGTTTTGTACAGTGTTATATTCTCCTGAACTAATCATTGCAATATTTTACTTATTCTACTCATTTCTCTAATAAGTTGTCATGGATACAAAATACAACATATAGAGCTAACTAGTGCTAGCTGGTGATCTCCCCTGTCTAGAACTAATTGTACTAGTTATGTAAATTTGATAATAGTTGTACATGCAAAATTGCTGATTGAATCAGAAATAGTAACAAGCATGTCACCACCAGCTAATTCTAACAAGAAAGCAGTCATGGTACAAAAGTCTGAGTGGTCGGGCTACCTGGTTCCACCAGAGTGAGGTGCAGGAAGCCAGGCCTATCACAATAGGAATGCACTTGAGAGGGACAAAAATAGGTCTAAGATGCAGCTCACCCACTTACCATCACACCCCTGACAATCAAGTTGAATGCTTGTACAACTGACATTTTTAAATGTAAATATGTTTCTGATCCAGAAGCATTGATTGTTGCTACATATGCTGATAAAGGTGGGAGCAGAAATCATGATTTTCACCGTCTATACTAAAACACAAAACAAAGACATGGAGTGAGGTCTCTCTTCTCAGGAATCCCCTTTCTCTACCAAGAATGAAGATTTTTGCACTGGTGTAAAGGTATTTAATGTAACTACAGATGAAGCATCCTCTGTATCAGTGACAAAACTTTTATCAGTAGAAAGGTGTAATGGGGCACTCACCTCTGGAGTGTCTCTGAGCAGCTGGGTGTGGTATCACAGTCCTTTTCTCACCTTGGTGCCCCCTGCAGGCTGCCAGCTGACCTTGTGAGGTCTTCATGTGGCTTGACCCTCTGGCCAAATCACAAAGTCCAAATGAAGCCCTTCCAAAGTATTAAAGAGACCACTAAATAAATAGACTATTTGCCCTCACTAGGGTCTTCAGCTCTTTCACACACACACAAAAAAAATCATGATTTTCCATAGGCAAATATCACTTTTGCCAAATGTTTTTACGTTGTATTGCTGGTATTTCATGGCCCTGTTCTCTTCTAGGGCTGGGCTCCCTGGTCATACTACATCTCCTATGATACACTGTGACCCTTCCTGTGGCTGACCATGGAAGTCCAATGACTGCAATGCATTATAGACCTGCAGTAAGGTCAGGAACCCTATTTGTAAGTAAGATTAGGGGCATGAAGCACCCAAACTAGAACTCCCATGAGTCACCACTGAGACTCAGATGGATGCAGTTCACTTTGCCAAATCAAACTGAAATGTTTCAACTAAGGGATATTGAAATATTTTGATTTGATCAAAATGTAAAAACTAAATGATTTAATATGTCTGAATCAATTTTTTTAACTTTGTGGAAAGTTTTGACCTTTTGTCCCAATTGGTGAAGTAAAAAAAGGTTGAAATATCTGAATTTCCCGCTAGACAGGAATACCATTTTCAATCAACTGTAACATTCAGTGTCAATAAATACAGTTTACCACAAATTGGTAGGACTAGTTTGAGCTACTTATATACCTCTCTGGTTTCTAAATTAACTAACAACTCAGGAGGGAAAAAATGGGTGTCATTATGGACAATTAAATAAAACCTCTAAGGGCATGTCTACACTGCAATTAGACACCCGGGACAGGCCTGTGCCGGCTGACTTGGGAAAAGGGGCTGTTTAATTGCAGTGTAGACTTTTGGGCTTAGGTTGCAGCCCAAGCTTTGGGACCCTCCCACCTCACAAACTCCTAGGGCCCGGGCTCCAGACCGACCCTAAACATCTATTCCACAATTAAGCAGCCCATTAGCCCAAGCACCACAAGCCCAAGTCAGGTGGCATTGGCCAGTTGCAGGTTTTTAATTTCAGAGTAAACATACCTTAGAGTGGCAATCATGAAAATGGGAAAGTATCAAAAATGTGAAAAATACAAAAAGGAATTTTAATGCCATTAAACAAATCAATGGTATGTGCTCACTGAGTTCTCTTCTGGTCTTCCTCTCTTAAAAGGATAGAGCAAAATAAAGGAGTGCCCAGAAATGGTTGACAAGAATAATTAGAAACATAGACTTTTATATGAGGAGAGACTGGGGGAAAAAATGTGCTATTTAGGGAGAAGATGAATAGGAGAGGACACTAAAGGTATTAAAAATGAAATCTACAAGAGAAGGTAAATCAGACATTCTTTTTATCCTCTTTTAACACAAGAATAAGGAAACAGTTAACAAAATTGCAAGACAACAAATTTAAAACTGATCAAAGGACACAGTTTTATTTTACACATAGAACTTATTTCCAAAAGGTATCAGTGAGGCCAAGAGTCTAGTAAGATTATAAAAAAAGGATTAGACATTTTTAAGATCAGTGAGAACATCCACATTTACACTAGATAGGATAATTACACACACACACGGGATAAGGGGTTAGGGGCTCTTTTAGCACTCTCTCCCAGGCACACTGTAGTCCAGGGACTGGTAACCCTTGGCACATGGCCTGTCAGGGAAATCCACGGGCAGGCCGGGCTGGTTTGTTTACCTGCAGCATCTGCAGGTTTGGCCGATCACAGTTCCTGCTGGCAGCAGTTCACCGTTCCAGGCCAATGGGGGCTGCGGGAAGTGGCGTGGTCCAAGGGATGTGCTGGCCACTGCTTCCCGCAGCCAGGGGGGAAAGTAAGTCTAGGGACTTACTGGTATGGGGCTGGGCTGGGGCTGGCTCTGGCCCCTGGAAGGGGCAGGGCCTCAGGCGGAAGGGGCGGGGCTGGGGGAGGTCAGAGCCAGCCCCAACCCACCTTGTATTGACAAGTGCCTCCTTCCCCCTCCCCAGGGTAACAGCGGCAGCCTGGGGCTCTGGCAGGGGTTTAAAGGGCCCTGGGTGGTAGCAGCGGCTGGAACCCTGGACCCTTTAAATTGTCCCCAGAGCCCTGCCCCTGCAGGGCTCTGGGGATGGGGCTCCAGCCATCACTACCGCGCTGGGCCCTTTAAATCATCCCCGGAACCTGCTGGAGCCCTGAGGAAGCAGTGGCAGGGCACCGGGGACAATTTAAAGGGCCCAGGGCTTGGCCGTCGCTACCGCCCCGGGCCCTTTAAATCGCTGCTCCAGCCCCGCTGTTGCTATCCCAGGGCTCTGGCAGCGGGGCTCTGGCAGCAATTTAAAGGGCCAGTGGCTCCAGCTGCTGCTGGGAGCTGCAGGCCCTTTAAATTGCGCCTAGGAAAGCCAAACCCAGGCTTTTCCCAGTACACCGTACCGGGGTGTACCGGCTTAGTTTCACCTCTGCCCGCAGACCCCATTGACTGGCAATGGCAAACCGCAGCCAGTGGGAGCTGCGATTGGCCAAACCTGCGGTCGCTGCAGGTAAACAAACTGTCCGAGCCCGCCAGTGGATTTCCCTGACCGGCCATGTGCTAAACATTGCCAATCCCTGATCTAGTCCTTCATTTATTTCTTCAGGAAACAGAGATTGGAAAAGTATGTAGCAGAGCTAAATATGAAAACTTTCAGATACAAGTTTCATTTGGGCTGTAAATAGGGGAGGGCACAGAGCCACGCTATCCCTGTATTAGCATCAGGGAGATGGTGCTTAAGGTAGGCTCTCTTTCTCTTTCCCCCATTACTGCCATCTGTGCACAGAGTGGTGCATTTCACATCAGCCATTAGACTGAAACAGAAGGTTCCTCCAAGGCCACCTGCATCAATTGTTAGCCACTGCTAGAGGCAAGATAGGGGACTGTGTCCTGACCTGAGCTGGCATGGGAAGTGTGATGCATCTGTGTGCAACTGATATACCCTAGCAAACAGAGGGCTGGATTCTTCTCCCACTGACTAGCGTAAATCAGGATTAATTCCACTGGAATCACTGGAAATTGCCATGGTGTAAAACGAAAGAGTCCCACAGACTTCAAATGCCAAAACATGTGTACTTATGTTCAGCTCTGTTTTAGCTGAGGTGCTGAAAAAACATCAGCGAAGAACTGCTACTCTGCTCATCTCTTTATACTGTTGGTCACAACTAATTTAAAAGACCTGAGTTTGTGAGACTTTTCCAGCCTTTTTTGGTAACAGAAACTTAAATATCTGCTAGGTTATAAGATATCACCCAGCAAAAAAATCGTATATGACATATGTAAGGTAAACAGCATGCCTGAATCAAGCAGAAAACAAACTGATGAGCTCGGGGTAAGAGAACTTCCTTACAAGAGTGGAAAGGGCAGCAGTGAGAGAAATGTTAATTTACAATAAAACATAATTAAACAATAGGCCCCATATAACAGTTTTAAACAATTGCTCTCTTCCCATGTGCCCTCTTCCCACATACGCTTGTGATTAAACTAAAGCTCGCCAGATTTACACAACTGTGGGATTAGAGTTTACAGCTGTTGGGGACCCTCAGTTCTAGAATTCCACTGTTGTGAGAGAGTCCGAGTTTGCTGACCTTCGGAGCACTGGGCTAGACTCAGCTCTCCTCGGCATTTGCCTGAGGTGTTGTACGAATAGCATGTTTAGGTGTGTAATTTTATTTGAGGGCAGGAAGGTTTGATTTTGAAATGAATGTTTTGGTGATGAGCTTTCAGAGACTCATCCAATTGAGCACATTTTTCAAAGACAAAAAATAAGTGAATGAATCAGAAATAATATAATCTACAGAAAGAAAACTCGTGGCAGAACAAGAGTAAAGAGAATGAACTCTCTTAAGTCACTTTGAATGTTCCTTAGCGTCCACTGATTTGATCAGGCATTATGAGAAATTTATCACAGAGAAGCAATATTATTCTAGTTACTAACATACGCTGCTGTTTCAGCCTGACACATTTCAATTGTGGAAAGGAGTTTCCACTCCAAGCATTGCTATAGATACAATGTGATAATTGACAACAAAATGATGGATTCAAAAGTAAAAACAAGCAGAAGGAGGGATGGAAGAGGTAACCTGGTGGCAGGGAAATACTGGAAGAAATCACTTCTATATTTCATCAGTGGGAAATGCACATGTAGGGAGAGTAAAATATTGGAATTTAGATCTACTATATGGTTCAGAGAGAAGAGTTTAGTCCTGATCTACATTGCTCTTATCTGTCATTCACAGTGTTGTTCAGATGATATAATTAATACTTTCTGCTTAAGTGATGACAGTGTTGGATAATTCAGAAGTAGTGATGTTTTTCTTAAAGCCCAAGCTGAGCCCTGTAATTATGTAAGAATCTGAGCATTCATTTAAAAAATAAAGTCCATTTCTAGCCCTCATGACTGTGGAGAAAAGCTTGAAAAACTGAACATGAATTGTTACAAAAGTTGTAGACAAGTAAAAAGACCACACATTTTCATAAAACATGATTTTGGGGGCCTGACTCATTATTCTGGAACTCTTGGGATTGGCAATACTGCTTACTAGAGGTAGGTGAATTACCAATTTGTTTGGTTCATTGGACAATCAAAAACAAAAAAGTGTTTGGGGTTGACCCAAAATGAAAATGTTTTGAATTTTTTGATGAACTAAAAAAATTTGAAAAAAATGTGTTTCACATTAAAGTAAATGTTTTATTTAGTGATTGGGGGGAGGGGTCTTTGTTTTTTAAAACCCCTTTAAAGGAAAATTAAACTAAAATTCAAAAAAGTATTTTCAATAAAAAATTAGAAACATTTTGTTTTAAAAACATTAAAACATTGGGATTTTTTCAGAATTTTTTTTTTAGTTGGTTGGTTGGTTTTGGGGTTCCCCTCTCCCACCCCAAAAAGGAAACAATTTGGTGAAATTGACACTTATTTGTGAAATGTTTTAAATGAGCTGAATTTTTGGTGAACATTTTCTGGCCAAAATATTTCACCCAGCTCCACTGCTTATGTAAACCTTCCAGTCATGTCCAGTGAGGACCGTAGGATCAGAACTTTAAAAGTATCTAAAATATTATTACTCTGAAATAAAAACTCAGAGAAGTTAAAATCTAGTACTGAGTGCAAGAAGTGCTCAGAATACATTTGCTCTCTTTATTGAACATAGTATCTGAGCTATGACCCAGCGGTGGGGGAGAGAGGGACTTCTGGCCCGAGAGACTCTAAATTGTGTCCTGCTTGGACAACTATGCTAAGGAGAATATTTGTATTTGATATGAAGTGAAAGCATCTTCCCTGAGCCATACCCTGCGATTTTTAAATAGAAGTGTTTGAATTAGGAGCATTACTATGGGGAGGTGGTAGCTCCCAACTCTATAGCTCTAAAGGCAGCTCTGATGTTATCCCAGAGTGGTGTGAGCAGCTGCTGTCCCTTCCCTGGTGCAGTGCTCAGCATCTCCTCTGGTGGTTGTCTGCAGCATCACAAGAGAAATAGGCAAGTACCTTTCGTTGCTCCATTGTCCGCTTTTCATCTGGACTGTCGGAACCCATAGGAAAGCAAGATAGGTGCTCACCTAAGTTTGCCTGAGTCATGGGAGTGAGGCAGGCTGCCTAACAAAGGATGGCTCTTTTCCCTTGCACAGCCAGAGCAGTCAAGGAGAGGGAGAAAAACACAGGAGCATCTAAGAACCAACCAGTGATGACTCCTTGATTTCCTGCCCCAGCCCTGGAGCAATTTAGAGCAGTCTAGGAACTGCTCTAACTTGTGCTTCCTAGCTGTGGACTCCAAACAGGGATAGCTGAAGTGCAATTCATTCTAGCCACTCACCCTGCCCACTCCCTGACAGGTTCTTTCCCACACCTAACAAACCCTCTGCACCAGAGTTGCATGAAGGGAGGTGCAGAAGCTAGCTTCACTGGCTGTATCCCATTAGAGGGGAATCTCCAGCAGGGTTTTATGGGTGGGACAAAGGGAACAGACCAGGCAAGAGAATCTATCCCAAAGCCTTGATTGTGTCTACTTGACCTTTCTGAATTAGTTTGCTTGGCCCTCAGTCTGAAAAGACTGGACATCACTGTGGGCAATGTTACATATGTAAGCAGGCTCTGAATGAATTCTTTCCTGACAGCTAGCTGGCAGTGGGAGAGACTTTAGGTGTGATCATGTAAATACAGTTTGCTCCTGCTCTGCTTAGATATCCAGCGGATAGAGTGGTGTGTTGCTCAAAGTAATCAACTTTGGCTGGTGTTGGGTTACAAATCACTTTAGTACTGAATGCGGGGGTAGTGAAATCATAGAATCGTAGAATATCAGGGTTGGAAGGGACCTCAGGAGGTCATCTAGTCCAACCCCCTGCTCAAAGCAGTACCAATCCCCAAATTAAATGCTGTTACCAATGTTGTCATTATTGTATGAATAAGGGGAGCAGAACTGGGCTTGACCTGGGGCTTTGGACCCTCCCCAAGGGTTCTCCCCAGACTGGATTAACCTGTTCCTCACCATTGTTCAAAGAAAGAGCTAAACAGGCTTCATTAGGAACCTCTTTGTTATTCTAAATGCTCATTCAGAGCTGAAATCCATTGTGGTGGGACTGTGTTCCTGCCCAGTCTGCTAAGAGCTGATAATTACTAAGAGACTGATGTACAGAGGTCACAACAGAGATCGCCAGCAGAGAGGAGCAGTGGCTGGTGGGACATCCAGTGAAGAGGAGCAGCGACTGGCGGGGTGGCCAGGTGGAGAGGAGCAGTGGCGCGCAGAGCAGCCAGCCAAAGCAAGTGCTCAGATGGTGGAGCAAGTAACGTGCCTTCTTCCCTGGGTGGGAGGTGAACTCACACAGATGTGCCTCTGAACCCTGGGTCCTCTCTGACCAAGGACAACCACTGTGAGTGGGGTGCAGTGAGGGAGCAGAGAGGGGCACAGAAAAGGAACTGTTGGTTGTAGAACTCAAGAACATGAGGCAGAAGGCACTGCCCCGTGCACTCTGGGGTGGGTGTCCTGTTCACAGTTTTATGAGAGGGAAAATTCCACAAGCAGTATTCACAAACTAATGTCAGGTGACTTCCCTCCTTTCATTAAACATTTCTTTTCTACACTCAGACTCTGTGCTTGCGAGTGGGGAAATATTGCGTCCCAGAGGTGCCATGGGGCAGTGTGTAATTTTCCCAAGTTACTGGGTGGGGGCTTGAGCCAGTTCTGGGTTGTGTCAATGGAAAGGACACAACACAGGATATTGGTTCCACTCGGCAGAAGGGTTACACATACAATACCTTGGGAAGAGGGAGCACGTCACAAATAGCACATAAGATACAAAATATGTGTAAACATTCCACATGTCTTCTGCATAATGAGACACTAATTATTTCCCAGAAAGATATACCTCCACATTCAGTACTGTGACATCCTCTAATAAATAATATGGGCATGATCCTGCCTCAGTCCTTACTCAGACCAAACTCCCACTGTAGGGTTAGGACCAGTAAAGTTAAAATGAGATTTATAGTGGAAGAATTACTGTCTTATGAGCTGAAAAAGTTGGATAGAGGGAGCTGACTATGGGATATAATGTCTGAAGAGTCAGGAAAAAACATATCTCAAAACACACATTCCCCGTTTAATGGCACAATTTTTCAAATAATCAAACCATCCTTATTTTTTTAATCATAGTAGTACAGGATATTATTGTTTAACATCTTGTAATTTACACAACAAAACAAATGTAAGCAGCCATGTCATTATCCCCTATCTGATAATCAAATGTTTTCACATCGAGCAGGATTATTTAGCAGTGTGATTTGAATAATTAAATATATTTATTTAAATAAACATAAAATACATAAAATCATTTTTTGGCAAAATAAGACAGCTGTAGTGTCAGTGTATCAAAAAATAAAATGAGATCATTACCACCATATACTGAAGGAGTAAAGGAGGATGAAAACCAGCAGTTCAGCCATAATGATTTCATTAGGATATATCTGTGGAGAGATGAAAGGAGAAGATCACTAACAGATTGCTAGTGAAGCAGAGAGTATGTTGAAGCAGCTGAATGTGATAACACTTTCTGAAATGAAAGTCGAAATGGTTCAGAAAATAAAAGTAAGCTAAACATTTTTCCTCTGTCTTTACACAGGGCACCAGCAAAAGATAAAATGCACATTTTGTCAATTCACACCAGAGTCATTGATCTCTATTGAGTGGTGAGCCTAATGAGGCAAGTAGGAGAAATTCGTAATGGTCCTTACATATGTGCATTGTTGGGCTTGGAAATTGTGTTGAACTAAGCAATGTTTTGTTTAGGAAAGGCTTTCAAATGAAGATGGAACTTCTATTGCAAATAAAAAATATGAATTTTAAATCATGATGAAGACTTATTTAGTGTGGGTGAAGATTTCATGTATTCCACACCTACCACCCTCTTTACCTTCACCATGCATTCTTCACAAACACTAAAGCATATGAATTGCTTTGCTATGCTTTGTATAGCCAACAAAATGAAACTGGCAATGTCCCCATAGTCTAACTACTTCTTTACTATTTCTTTCAGTCCTCTGTGGATATATGCAAATCCTGCCTGCCATTCGTTCATCAAAACTGTGCCCATATGGTTTTATGAATGCACATCTTGCGCCCTTACATTGCATATGCAAATCATCCGGATCAGGGCAGTTACCTGCAAAATAAAATAAGAGTCCAGATCTATTAAAACCACAAAGACCCCAACTGTGACTCACACACACTTGTGTCAAATAGTCCTGTGAGTTCAGTGAAACTACTCACTGTGCTCACCAGTGTTGCACAATCAGGCCTAAAATTTTTATTTCAAATCTACTTATAATATGGTCATCAGCCTTAAATAGTTTTCTTTACTGCCCTTACAGCTAACATTCCCACATATGAATCACACATTAAGTTTAAAGGCTGCAGCTACTATTCATAGCAGCATTGTGGCAGTTCTTCCCAGGAAACCTGTAATCACTAAAGGCCACAGGCCTGAGTTTCCACTCTGACATAATTCCAGCATAAAACTGGTGTAATGAAGTGGATAATCAAGTCTCAAATCTTGATTCCATTGAATTCACTTGAAAAATCCCCAGTGACTTAAATGTCACCAGGATTTGGTTCTGAAGTTTAGTCCTGGCTACTACACGGGAGGCCATGTTATGCTCACTGCAATCTGTGCCAAAATAGGAAAATGGAATCAAACACAATTCATATCAGGACAACAGACCTGTGAATTACAAGAGTCAGCCAATCATTGGCACTGCAACAGCCTGGCAGTAGATAAAGAGCCATCATATCTCCTATATCTCCTCTTCACACATGAATTTTAAAGTCTGATAACAACTGTGGATATATTTCAGAGTTTTGATGAGCCTTTTAATTCCTTGTAACTATCTTTGTCATATCACAGGAGTTGTTCCCAAGGAGAGGAGGTGGTTTATTAGTTAGAGCAAATGAACTGAGAGGAAAGCAAATTCTGTGTTCTAAATTCATACTGAGTCAGTCAGAAAATCTAGCAAGAAATGCATGCTTGGATAAGTCACTTAACTTCCTAGGGTGAAATGCTGGCTTTATTGAAGCCAATGGGAGTTTTGCCAGCGTTTTCAGTGGGGCCAGGATTTCAATCCTGATGTTTTAGTCATCCCAGCTGACGAACAGGTAAAAGACAGAGGTCGTAATGAAAATAAGCCTCTTCATTTCAATTGAGCTTTTATGAATAAATATTTTTTAAAAACTAGTAATATCCCAGATCTGTCTATTCTTTGAAGAGAGAAATCTGCATCAACAGACTGAAAGAATTGCAAAAATGCCTTTTTATTTAAAATATTTCTGATAATTTGTTGTGCAACTAAGGTGATGGCATGAGTGACTTTTGCCCGCCATTATTTTCTCTCAAAAATACATGTCATGTCTTTGAAGTCATGGACACAAACATAGGTCATGTAAAGAAAACAAAGAAATGGAACAACCACTACAGTCTCTAGCCTGGTAACATTCTAAAGTTAGCAGCACAGACGTTTCAGTGGAAAGTACAAAAAATAAGAAGCCAGCAGTTTAAGAGCTTTGGACACTGATTTTGATGGCTGAAAAAAGTATAAACAACATAATTCATTCTGAGACAGCCAGAAAAATATATATATTATCTTTCTTATCTTGATAATAGACATGCATGGGTTTAATTCAATGGGAAACTCCAAATGCATATGTCCTGTAAAGGCTGGCAGGCCATGTGCCATGGGAATGGCATAAAAGATCTCAACTGTTCTAAGCATCACAAAAACCCTTATATGTTTTCAGCTTGATTATAAATAAATTCTCATAAAAAATTAGACATATTTGGATTTTCCTCAATATACAAAATAATTTAGATTGAATTCCTGACTTCATTTAAGTCACTGGAAGCTTTGCAATTGACTTTATTGGGGCCAGGATTTCACCCTCAGAGCTGACAATAGTTGTTCATACAGTAATTCTTTAACAGTATCATTGATATTAGCTTTTTTCCCCGTTAAATATTATTACTGAAGTTTCCTGGACTCAGTCCCAGCTGTATTATACCAAGTCACCTTCAAGAAGGATAGCGGGTAAATTAGTTACTTTAAAATTAATGACGGTCACTGGTTCAGTTTCTTGAGTTACTTTTAGCATCTGATACCTTCTCACACAATGTTGAAGTATGGCAGGGCTCTCCAGGTATAGGAGCACCTCTCATTGATCATGGAAGTGAAAGTCAAAAGGATTGTCTTGATCATGGGTCTCTTGCATGCCAGCAGAGTAAACTACTGATACACAGCAAGGTCCATTGAGGATTAAATAGCTACTGCAAATAATTTCACACCCTCCCCTTCTATAGGCTTTATTATCAATGTTATAAAACATTTATTGTTCTCAGGACATAACTTGGATTAATACACACAGTGCCCCAATGTCTCAAGAAATTCTCATTAAGGCTGTTGTGTATATGTATCACTAGCAGCATTAATATTTATACTCAGGATGCTGTTCTAGTATTGTACGCACAGTGCCAACAAACTCTTCTTTTGATATTACAGAATCCTATTGGTTCATTTTTGTTCAGTTATATTTCTCAAACTATAGCTTAGTGACTATCAAAATTCTTAGAGAATCTTGGATGGTAACCTTGATAGTCCTTTCATGAGAAGTAGAAATTCAGAAGATTTTATGTTTACCTGGCTTACTGTATACCTAGAAGGCCAAGAATATTTGATTTCTTTTATTAGTAGTAGTAGAGAAGTGACTTTGTACTTGCAACACAACGGGACTACAGCTGGGAGTGCCACTTGCTCCATACAGTCTGTCCCTACAGGTTCTTCTGCACAGTTATTTCCACTTGTTGAAATCCCCTTCCTACATTTTCCATAGACACTTTTTCATTATGTCAATTACTAAATGACAGAGTGATATGTGTGACATACTTCTAGAATCGTGTGAACTTTACTATATTATATTACTATTATAATACTTAGTCCTGCCATGAGTGCAGGGGACTGCACTAGATGACCTCTTAAGGTCCCTTCCAGCTCTATGATTCTATGATTATTTTAACATCAAACTACAGGTACGAGACAAACGGCAGTACTGGGGTCAGATTTCAACAATCCATAACTGAAAAAGGAAACATGAAAAACTGTAAGTTGCAATACTTTTGGGAGGTATGTGCAAAGCATTTTGAATTTTTTCAAGTTATTTTTAATGTATTTTTTATTATTTTTTCTAATATACATAACATAACAATTACATTATCCAAAGAAAATTTATATACTATATTTTTCGTACAAATCCACAGTTCATGTCCTTCCTTTGCAATTTTAATAATGAATTAAGGGGGAAATAGAGACAATCTAACATTTTATATTTTATTAACATTCTTGTTTTACAATATGTTAATTGTACTTCGTTTTATACTACCTTAGATCATTTGCCACAATAAACCATTTTTTCCTTTTTGCATTTACCATTGATGTATCATTATATGGTCATTCATACCAAATTAAACATATAATTATTAGGAACCTCATGTGTGGTATGGCAGGGTTCTGCACTGTGACCCTTCTGAATCAGTTGTATTTGAGGTTAGGGGAGTTATGGCCCAATTCAGTAACATGTACTGACTTCAGTGGGCATTGGATCAAGATTTTAGGAAATAGATATGGTCTACAGACAGTGTTTTCATTTGGATGATAACACCAAACCTTTTCAGCTCCATTTCACCCCAAAGAATGCAGTCAAGAATTTCTCAGGATCTGAGTGAGAGTGGTGCACGGATGAGTGAAATGGTTGCGACTTAATCCATATAAAACTGAGGGGAGTATTATTCAATCTATGCTACAGTTGAATCAAAAATTTCTGATCTAGATTGGGGCCCTGTTGGATTATGCACTGTACAAACAGAAAAGGAGACATAATTCCTCATTCAAATTGGAGGATATAGCTATTATTATAAACAGCCCTTCCATTCGAGGTTGTATGGCCATTTACTACCAACATTTACCAGTTGGGGATCAGATTAGATTCCCAGCTGCTTTAAATGATCAAACAGCTTCAAGGATCAGGACTGCTTTTTTCCATATTTGCTTTGTCAAAAGATTGAGATATTTTTCTCTTAGATGTAGATATTGATGCCATGGTTCATGTCTTTGTTGTCTTTCACAGAGCTATGCCTTAAATCCATCCAGAAAGTGAAACTACTGGCAAATACTGTTGGCCAACTATTTGTTAATAGTAGTGTTTTACTATGATACCTGGAAACCAGGATTCCACATTCTTCACTGGCTGCCTGCTGGTTTCCAGGAGTAGGTAAAGGTGTCCTTTCTGACCTCTAAAACCCTAAATCATTTAGAACATGGTTACCCAAGATGCACCTCTTTTCCCATGCAATACCACTAGGTTCAGTGAAGTCATTCAAGATGGTAGTCCTGCTTGAGAGGGAAATGCTGAAACAGCAACCTCCATGGGATCTTTGTAATTCACTCCCCTTTTGCTCCAAAATAGCCCAAATTTATTAACTTTTGAGGTAATCTACAAAAGCCCATTTGGTTAAACAGACATACAGGGAGGATTGAGGTTGGTGAGAGGATGTTCTTTTGGGGACTGAAGGGGTGGACAGTTTTGTTTGCTAATAGATGCTTGCTAGGTAGGCATGGTATGCTGGATAGAATTTGCAGTTAGTTTTGTTTTATGGTTAGGGACTGCATTTTTAATAACTGATGGCATAACGCCTAGTACATGAAATGGGCTTTAGGGGATTTTTTTTGGTGTTTGTAGCTAGATGAATAAGGTAATCTCTTTCACATTTATATTGTAGGAAGGAACACTGATATGATTTTCAAGGATACAGGATTCACACATGCAAAGTTGACGAAGGGACTAAAAGAGAAATGTTCAATTAAAGGCTCTCTTGGCTCTGATATAATATCCCAAGTCATTTACATGCAGTTTCCATGTAATAATTCTTATATCAATTAACAGTGAGGGAGGTGCTCCCTTTGGGATATTGTGAGATGAGGTATATGAACGGCTGGCAAAGATTCTAGGTCAAAATCTGTTCTTGTTTACATTAGGCTGATAGCTAAACCCTGGTTCCTTTGAAATTAGTAGGAGTTTTGCCCTTGACATAATCTGGTCCTGGATTTGTGTTTGAGAATAGAAATTGACCCTCTAACTTTATGTCTGTAGTGCAATTACACACTCTAGGACTCTTAATCTGTTTACTGAAAAGACCTTAGTTTAGCAATACACCTGAACTTTTCCATTAATTTAACTGCACTATATGCAGTTATGACAAGAATAAAGAATGGGTTAATTTTAGGAAAGAAACTGGACAAATCTCACCAATTTCATTGGGTGCAAATAAAATGAAATCAGAAAGAGTTTAAAAAGTAAACATGGGGCAGGTAGAAAAAAATTTAAGAAAGCAGAGAGTAGAAAAACTACTGCTAATAATAATCAGTTATTATTAATAATAGCAGGAAATTAGGAATTGCTGTATTGGATCAGACTCATGGCCCATCTAATCCAGCATTCTGCTTCTGATAGTGGCAGCTACAAGATGCTTCAGAAAAGATGCAATACATCATGCTGTAGGCAGATGTGAGATACTCTGTCCTTCCCTCCATAAACAATTCATAGTTAGAGTCTGTATTAAGCGCTAAAGCATGAAGTTTTATATCTCTTCCAATTTTTTTGTTAACATTAACTCACTAGCATTAAGTCTTGTTACCCATACAGATGCCCAAACCCTCTTTGAATCTTGCTAACTTCTTGGCCTTTAGCAATAACCTGTATAATTTATATAGCACTACAAGTATCTTAGGTGCAGTTGATCAGGAAAATGCTGATTTGTCATATCCCAAATTTTCTGCCTGGTTTTATGTCAGCTTGCCTGGTGGTCTACTCGGGAGGCCAGGCTTCTAGGGTCTGCGTCGCCAGGACAGCCTTGCCATGCCAATCGCTTTGGAGCCAGGGAACCTAGAATTTCCAGGATCCTTGCCATGGATCTAGGAGTCTGGCAGTCCTACGAGCCCCAGCTCAAGATAAGGATCTCAGAGTATCTAGTCTCCCTCCTCTGTGGCAGAGACCCTAGAACCTGGAAGCTTTGACAGCCTCATCTTGAGCGAGGTCTCTCAGGGTTTCCTGCCCTGCCTGGAGTTAAGATTCTCAAACCTTCTAGTCTGCCTGCTTCAGAGTGGACAACTCCCCTGACTCCAGGCTGCTCCAGCTGCTAAACGTTTTTTTGAGGGGGTGAACGGAAATCAAATGGTTCAAGTTTTTCAAAAACACAATGCTTAATATTTCCATTTTGTGGAAAATCTCTAAATTTTTAATTTTTGTTAAACTTGTTCAAAACACTGGAATTTCCTACAGAATGGAAATTCAAAGTTTTGACCAGCTAGTCCTCAGTGCTTTAAAGGAATCCACAAAACTCCTTTTATTTACAATCCCAGGATAAGGGGTATGGAAAAGTGGCAGGAAATCATCTATATTCCTTCTTCCCCTGATGCACTGAGCACTGCTCAAACATGGGAGGATCTAGTCTGTGAGCTCCTTATACTTGTAATTCTTATTCCTTCTGCATCTTGCCCTTCTCTTATTTGTTTATCATTCCTTGATATTTTACATCTTACCGAGTGGAGTGGAGTGGACACCCGCTCCGGCCCAGAGTGGTTTAGAACAGCCCTGAGAGAAGACTGTTGTAAAAGGAAGGCAGCAGGGCTGATTGAGGCAGTAGCCTCAGCTGCGGGCCACACCCCAATCAGGGCCTAGCTGGCTCTATAAAGTCTGTGAGCCAGAAGACTAAGGAGAGTCTCTCTCTGCCTTGAGAAAGAGAAGGGCCTGGTTGCAGGGGCTTAACCAAGTATCTGGAGGGGGCTGGGGATAGGCCAAGGGAGCCAGGGAGCTCTGGCTTAGGAAAGCCTCAGGCTGCAGGCCTGGTAAGGCCTATTAGGTATGGGAGTTGCAGGGGCAGCCATGGGTAGGCAGAGGCAGCAGGTCCAAACCCAACCTTGCCTGTGATGAGTGTCTCATACTGCCGTCTGCCCCAAAGCACGGGGGCTAGCTGGTGACTGGCAGGAGTCTATGACTGAGGTGAGGTAGGGATAGTGGGTGGGGGGTTCCCCTGGGAGTTAGAGACCCAGAACTGTGGGGTACTGCCAGGGGGCAGCACCCAGTGAAAGGGGCACTGGGGTCCTGGGAGGGACACAGGAGCCAGCAGCAAGGCAAGACACGGGCCTGAAGAGGGCACGCTGGGGGCTGGAATGCTAATTCCTTTGACGACCAACAGGGGGTGCTGCCGGTGAGTCTGTGCCCAGTTACACCTAGATTGTAAATTCTTCGAGGCAAGAATCTCTGATTTGCTTGTCGAGTGTCAGTTGTGTGTACAGTATGGTAGAAATACATACATAAATAATAATAAAGAATGTATTCACAATGAATGAGGCAGAAAAATGAAGCCCCAATCTCCTACATTTGACAGATTATAGGCTTATGGAGTTAGATAAGAGTTTGTTGCAGTTCTTCAAAAAAATAAACATTTGGCACTTTAACCAAGAAGAAAATGAGTGACTATTCCTTCTCTTCTATGTTTCATGTCTCAGTGTTTGCTAAGCCTAACTCTCAAAAGTCAGTTCCTGTCCACTGCAAATAAGATCCACTGCAGAATGTATACACTTGTTAAAAATTAAAATGCACACACACAGAAATTTACTCTGTGCTGCTTTGCTTCCTGAAGATCTTATACTGCTTTCAGTTAGCTGCATACACAATGCTTTGAAGTTCCATTTGAGTGCTAAGCATTATGTTAGAAACACTTCTTCACAAATGCATGTTATAAAACTAGCAAAGTAATGGTTCACTATGGGCATATTTTAATATTTGTCAAGGCTTTTTTTGTTACTGTGTTTCAAAAATGCTTTCTTCTGGAATCATTTATGACTTTGAGATTAACAATTCTATCTTTCTCATACTATACAAATGTCTCCCTAATAAATGTTGACTTTAAAAATATGAAATAACTGAAGATTTCCTCAATAAATTATTTGAAAACTAAGTATACACAAAAGTAGCTTAATAAATATTTGTTCCTCCTTTCAGTATGAAGCTTTTAATAGTTCTGTGTATAATGACCTTACAGTCAGTCTAAGTGACTTTTTTGAGCTGTGGATCTGGTGATTTCAGGGGATGACGAAGTTCAAAATTCTATCTCCTTGAAATTTGTTTCCAGAATGTTAACTGCAAAGCAAGTTATATATAGCAGTAAATGCATGCTTAATTTGTGCAGAAATCATGGTGTGATGAATACAATTAAGAGCCTCCGAGGGAATAATTATATTACTGCATAAAGCTGGTGGATCTCAAATTGCTTGGTGCCTGGACTCTAAATTGGCCTGTGTTCCTGTTGTGAAAGTCATCCATAGTAGTAACAAAACTGCAGTCAGAAATGGGGTAGTTTCAAAGTCATAAGTATATTTACTGCTCTATCTCCATTGTCAGAGGCTACAAAATAGAGCATCATCTAAAAACAAAGCTAATTTAATTAAAATGTGTGAAATCAGTTATGTAAATAAAATGCAATAAATATTAAGTGTACTTCAAACCACTGTTTCATGCAGAGAAAAATCTCACACAGTAATTGCATTTTCAATCCATATGTCCATAGCTAAAACCATTGGCCTAATGAAGCAGTCTTTACTCACATGAACAATCCTTGCTTGCTCGCTCGCTCTCTCGCCCACTGATCTATTGTAGGTATTTCTAAAGTGTTTGTAATCCTGCTATCTAAATTCCAAACAAAACCAACACATACAACACCAATCCAGAGTTTAACCCATGTAAGATTTCCAGTGGCAGTCATTATGATGCCACTGGATATAATGATCTGGAGGATGGTGTGGATTGCACTCTCAGCAAATTTGCGGATGATACTAAACTGGGAGGAGTGGTAGATACGCTGGAGGGGAGGGATAGGATACAGAAGGACCTAGACAAATTGGAGGATTGGGCCAAAAGAAATCTGATGAGGTTCAATAAGGATAAGTGCAGGGTCCTGCACTTAGGATGGAAGAATCCAATGCACCGCTATAGACTAGGGACCGAATGGCTAGGTAGCAGTTCTGCGGAAAAGGACCTAGGGGTGACAGTGGACGAGAAGCTGGATATGAGTCAGCAGTGTGCCCTTGTTGCCAAGAAGGCCAATGGCATTTTGGGATGTATAAGTAGGGGCATAGCGAGCAGATCGAGGGACGTGATCGTTCCCCTCTATTCGACATTGGTGAGGCCTCATGTGGAGTACTGTGTCCAGTTTTGGGCCCCACACTACAAGAAGGATGTGGATAAATTGGAGAGAGTCCAGCGAAGGGCAACAAAAATGATTAGGGGTCTAGAATACATGACTTATGAGGAGAGGCTGAGGGAGCTGGGATTGTTTAGCCTGCAGAAGAGAAGAATGAGGGGGGATTTGATAGCTGCTTTCAGCTACCTGAAAGGGGGTTCCAAAGAGGATGGCTCTAGACTGTTCTCAATGGTAGCAGATGACAGAACGAGGAGTAATGGTCTCAAGTTGCAGTGGGGGAGGTTTAGATTGGATATTAGGAAAAACTTTTTCACTAAGAGGGTGGTGAAACACTGGAATGCGTTACCTAGGGAGGTGGTAGAATCTCCTTCCTTAGAGGTTTTTAAGGTCAGGCTTGACAAAGCCCTGGGTGGGATGATTTAACTGGGAATTGGTCCTGCTTCGAGCAGGGGGTTGGACTAGATGACCTTCAGGGGTCCCTTCCAACCCCGATATTCTATGATTCAATGATTCTATGATTAGGATGTCTCACCTGAGTAAGGATTACTCATGTGATCAAGCAACACAGGACTGTTAAATTATATCAACAGTGAAATAGAGCCAAGCCAACTGGATTAAGGTCATGTGATTTTAAATAGTTTTACAATGACAATAGTTTTGCAGCTTTGCACTCCTAACTGTTCAATATATACATTTCTGTACTATTGAGCATCTAGCAATTGGCTTACAGGAGGTTCATTTGACTCTGTGACCTAAAACAGAAAGGGCTCAGCAATGCTGCTGCAGCCAATTTAAAGGTTTGAGGCTTTTAAATTTATTCCATAGTCCGTGCAGCATTTGGGACCCATTTTCTTGTACTTCTGCTGAATGGTGGGCTTTTCAACCACACTGCAAGAAAGCGTATGGGTTGTGCTAGAAAAAAAACAACACAAACGGTAACTGGCTTTTAAGATCAATAGATGTAAAATATTACCAAGGGAGTAGAAAAGTCTGAAATGGTGATTGTAATGTGAAGGGTACAGGCTTAGGGCATTATTTCTAAACTGTGGCATAAGTTTCTTCATTCTGGGAAATATTTTACACAACTCTGACTTGGAAAACCAGGTGTTAATTATTGTCATTTTTTTCTCTGAATGAATTTTTCTGTGTCTGATGCGTAAGCCATCTTGTTCTATGAAAGGATGCAAGCATAATTTTATTAGCTGTTCTTTTGATTTTTGAAGTAATAGCATAGAACTTTTGAAATTCTCAAAGTGGGGTCTGCGAACCTTTGGGGGTCCCTGAGGGTACCCCAAGGAGTCCGCAGACTCCACTGATTAGTGTGCAGGAGGCACAGGGAGGGGAAGGAGTTAAAGTCTGGTGGCACAGCAGGGCTAAGGCAGGCTTCGTACCTGCCCCATCTCCATGCCGCTCCTGGAAGCGGCTGGCACATCCATGCAGCCCCTGGGGGATGCAGGGGGTCTCTGTGCACTGTCCCTGCCCTGAGCACTGAGTCTGCAGCTCCCATTGGCTGGGAACTGCAGCCAATGGGAGCTGCGGGTGCAGTGCCTGTGGGCAGGGGCAGTGCATGGAGACCCCCCACCCCGCTCTGCCCCCCTCCACCTAGGAGCCACTGCCAGAGGCATATGCTGGTCTCTTTTGGGAGCAGCCTGAGGAAACTGCTGCCCAGCCAGAGCCCGCACCTCAACCCACTACCCCATCTTGGTGAAAGTGAGTGAGGGTGGGGAACAGTAAGCAACAGCTAGAGTGAGCGAGGACATGGCCTCGGAGAAGGGGGTGGGGCAGAGACTAAGTGGTGGGGCTTGGGAGGGTCCCTTAAAATTTTTAAATCAAAATGGGAGTCCTCGGGTTGCTGAAGTTTGAGAACCGCTGGCATAGAACAATTTTTGCTGCGGATGATTGAGCTGTAAGCTTATATATAATCTCAAGAGGTGTTGTATCATTTACATCATGATAACAATGAAATTAAAGTTTGAGTCCTTATTGGTCTTATCTGTTTTAGTGTTTTATAATGCTGTCCATCACCATAGCATCTGAGCACCTTCCATTAAAATCAATAGCAATAGAGAAGTCCCCAGTGGACTCAGGCTGCCCTAGTCTTCCATGTCAAAACTCTGCTTTGTTTTTGGTTCTGATATTTATCTGTTTTTAGATTTGATTAATTACATGTTTTGTTACTGATTCATAGGGTTTTAGGACACAAGGGGGTGTCAGTATTATGAGTATCATTCTGATGGGTGGGAAGGCGTTTTCAAAGAAGAGGTTAGTGCTGTAGCTGAAACCACGATATATCTAGGTCTCAATTTTCCTAGACCACACTGTGTACCCTTAGTCCAGCATAGCATGAGTAACTTTAAGCATGTGAGTAGGCCATAGAAGCCAGTTCTCAGGAAGAGTCCTGTGATGGGTTGCCCCCGGTGTGCCACCTGGAACTCAGATACCACTAAGCCCCCATGACCCACCAGCCTAGGCTCACTTTTCACTGTACTGCTGTGACCAGCCTGAGAAACCCTCTCCCAGGCTCCAGCCTGAACTTTTAGTAGCAAACATACAGGTAGGGACACACCCAGCTGCAGTTACATGCAGATGCTGTGATCAGCTCTGCATGGGGAGACTTCAGCTAAGGCACTTCCCAGCGACATCCCTCCCCACCCCGCCAGGGTATAAACCCAAAATTATACCATCTTGCATCTTCTCTGTGCAGCATAAGAAATTTGCCCCCTCCCTCAGTGTGGAGAGGAAATATATAACATCTTTTTACCCCACACGTATTGACAAAGCAAAAACAAACTTCTATTAACTACAAAAGGTAGATTTTAAGTGACTATAAGGGATAGCAAACAGATCAAAGCAGATTACGTAGCAAATAAACAAAACATGCAAGCTAAGGAGATTGGATATGAATAGCAAATTCTCACCCTAAACAATGATACAAACAGACCGCAGATTCTTAAGGGGCAGGCTGCAGTAACTTACATCTTAAAATCCCACGTGTTTCATTCACAGGGTAAACATCCCTCTTCCAGCACTTCCCCCTGAGTTCTGTCTTTGTTCCTTCAGATGTTTCCAGAAGTCTTCCTTGGGCAGGGAGTCAGTGAAGAACCATGATGATGTCACTCCCCTTCTTTATATAGCTTGTGTATATGGTGGGAACTCTTTGTTTCAAAGCTTGGATCCTACACCAGTCAGTGGAAAAACACTGGTATCCCAAGGTGGAGTCCAGCACCAGGTGACCTGGTCACATGTCCCTGAAGTGTTACAGCAGCCATAACTCGGAGGCTGTTCATAGTGTCCTCAGGAAGGCCCCCCAGGCGGGAAATAAGCTTCTTCTAAGGCCTATTGTTCTCCCTAATGGTTCATTAACTTGAATGGGCCCTTCTCAGCCAGCCATCTAGACTGAGTGCATTCTGCCTAGTGGGCATTCCCCATCTGTATACAGACTTATAATACAGATATATAGTCAATATTCATAACTTCAGATACAAAATTGATGCATGCATAGAAATAGGATAATCATATTGAATAAATCAGAAACTTTCCAATGACACCACAAATGGCCTATCTTGCATAAAGTACATCAGAATTATGCCATAATTATATAATAATATCTCTGAAGAATATAGGGTGCAGTGTCACAAGTCCCATTTAAATATTTTGTATTTTCAAATAATTTCTGCTGTGAAAATAAAGCATTTGGGGTTTAAGAAAACTACCTTCTGCTACCTTTATGCCTTGTACAGAAATCTGAAGAATAGTATTGTGCTGGGCCAGTGCTGCCTTTGCACCTGCCAAAGAGTGCTTTGCTAGCCTTTAAGGGGAGGTTCCCTCACCAATGTTTTTGTAAGAAAAAGGTCTTTTAGGTATGCTGTGTTGTCCTAGGATATAAACAAACTGCTATAACAGCAGTTCATAATCCTTTCTTCATCCTTATTTGCTCTTGTTATTGCCATTGTAATGGCACAGCCTCATCTTCAGCAGCACCTCTGTGTCTGGGTGCAGCATTGCCAGCGGTCCTCCTCTCTGGCACCTTCCAGTAGTCACTTCATCTCTCTCTCTCTGAAGTTCTGTGGCTGGCCCTCTGGCCAAATCCCATAAAATGTCCCTCCCCTTCTGGGGTAATGGAAGGTTCAAAATAAATGCCCAAATCTATAATTCTTCTGCCCCACTCAGGCTCCCTGTAAGCACTCTGCTTCTTGCCCCTGCAGAGTTTCACTTATCTTGGTTCTTCCCCAGCAGGATTCCCACATGGCTTTCCTTCCTCACTAGGGTGATCAGAGAGTACATGTGAAAAATTGGGATGAGGGGGGAGAGAGACAAGGCTGAAGTAACCACTAGAACATGCCAGAGATGAGGACCTGGCAACGTTGTGGGGTGCTGCTGAAGATGACGCTGTGCCATTACAATGACGATAACATGAGCAAATAGGCACCACTATAAGACAACACCCCGAATACTGGGCGTATCCCTATACAATTGGGACAACTGGCCTATCCTATTTCGCACAAACTCTGGCAGCTTCCCTTAGGGCCTTTAGGAGCAGGGAGATCCCTATCTCAGAGTTTCCCAATACTCAGGTGCCAATTCTGCTCCCTGTGAGTCTCCTCTATTCCCTGGTCCCCAAGGACTGTCTCCCTGGATAGCTGGCCCTTTGTTCCATGAACCCACCCCAGTATTTAACTCTACTCTTATGGCTCAGCTCTCCAGACACAGCCAGTCCCAAACTACTGAGCCTTTCCCTGTAAGACAGTCCTTTCGCCTCTGTAGTGTCTCCAACTCAGTTCCCAACTCTATTTAAGCAGTCCAGTCTCTGATCCTTCACAACTGGGGTCAGTCTTTCTAATTAAGTTCCATCATGCCCAGCTGGGGTCCCTAATTAGCCCTATGTTGCTAGCTCACCAGTGAGGCTCAAGGATAACTGCTAAGTCATAGACAGGGCTGAGCCCAGCTTGCCACAAAGGGCCAGGCAGCCTGTGACACAATTCACATGGCAGTCTCTACATATGACGAGAAAATTGACTAGGGGGCCAGCAAGGTATAAAGTACCTTGTGTTCACACCTACTTCCTCTGTGGAATCTTTGTGCTAAAGGAGATGATCAGGCCCCAAGTATATTGTACTGTCCACCTTTATGCCCTCTCTCTTTCCACATCTTCACAGAGGAAAAACCTTCAAACAAACTACAATCCTTAGAGATAGATGAATCAGGATTAGCATGTGCAACATCCATTTAATCACTGTTTTATTCAACACCTTCAAATGGATAAAGCATGTGCCCGATGGGACTGCTGGTATGGGAAAGCAAACAATGAACATCAGATATGCAGTTTTGCAGCCTAACAACACAAATATAACAGTGCAAGCAGCAAAGGATTCTATTTAAGATAAATGTGTTCACTATAATTTTCTACAAGTTCATAGTAATATTGATTTCCAAACCCACTACCAACTACTCTTAATTCAAATCAACACAATATCTACTTTAAAATATATGCTTTATATACATTTCTTTAGGTGATTTTCACTTACAAGCAGAAATGACTTTCATTGCACATAAATATGTTTTCATTTTCTCAAAACTAGAATTCTTTTAAGAAAAGTGTCTTAAGTTCACTGCTAAGATGTGTCTTTTAATGAATGCTGTAGTGTTCTCTGGATATCACTACAATGTAGTGCCAACCCTCTTTCTTCCGGGGTGGTATTTGCAATGCCCAGATGCTGAGCTATGGAAATTTCCTTTCCAGCAGTAACATCTGGCTCATTGGCAACTTCCGCTTGCTGTTCTGTTGGCTGTATTGCAGTTGTCCTTAGGCTGTGAAATGATTAGGATACTGATGTGATCTTATTCACTGGGACGGCATTGCTTTTAGCTAACTTATGATTTTGCTTCTGTAGCATTTCCAAAAATGTAAATAAAACCAAAGTTTCTCACAAAGACCACTACATGAGCTGGACGTGATGGAGAACAAATCCAGAGTACTTCTCTAAAGTTAAAGCAAATGCAGTATGTTTTCCATGCAAACCTGTCAATTTGCTGCCATGAGGTTGGTAAAGATCTACAATTTTTATTTGAGATTCAGGATTATAGCATACAATATTTCACTGAAGATGTTGCAAACTGCCATTTTCACTTGTAGAACAAATAGTGTTCACATGCAAATAGGATTCATTGTGTACATCGTGTGAATGCTGGTCCATTCTCCATGCTTTATAAATTAATAAATTGTCCCATTTCAAGAAATTTTCCCTTAGTATAAACTTAAGGCAATCCTTTCAACTTCAACAGGATCAGGCCCTTAATAGGCCAAATGCAAAATTATCAAATTCTATACATTTTCCCCCAACGTTTGCTCCAAGAGGGGAGATATGTAACTGATACAAAGAGATTGAGATTCCAACCCACCAGAATTTAAGGGTGTTCAGAACTGAGATTTTAGTTAATCACATTAAAAAGTTAGTGTCAAACGGTCTTCTGAGGTTATGTTTAGATCCTCTGAAATGATTGGATGCTTGCTATCTTGTGATATTGTTCAAATTACCCAGCTGCCCAGCCATTTGTCTTTTATGATATGACATGCTGTAATTTAATAATAATGTCATAATGTAAAACAGTTCTTTTCAACCAGGGGTCCGGGGCCCCCTAGGGGGCTTCAGGGGGGCTGCCAAGCGTGGCCAGCGTTAGACTCTCTAGGGCTCAGTGCAGACAGTCAAAACCCTGCAGTAAGGGACTGCAGCCCAGAGTCCTGAGCCCCACCATCCTGGGTGGAAGCTGAAGCCTGAGCAACTTAGCTTTGCAGTGCCCCCTCTGGTGTGGGGCCTCAAGCAATTGCCCTGCTTCCTACCCCTTAACGTTGGCCTTGGCTTTTATATGCAGAAAAACAGTTGTTGTGGAACAACTGGGCCATGGAGTTTTTATTGCATATTGGAGGGCAGAGAGGGCTCAAAGAAAAAGGTTGGGGACCCCGATAAGTATCATTACATAATGTTCTTGGCTTTGTTTACTTGGAAGGAAATATCATACAGAAGGGTTTTTTTGTTGTTGTTGTTTTTTTACAGAGACATGCTTCCAGAATTCCTTAAAATCACTTGATTTGGTAGATAGAAAAATAGACCAATTACCCACAATTATTTATTCAGCAGGTAGCATTCATCTTACTTATCCAAACTTCCCTTAGTCATCTAAGAACACCTCAGTGATACAGAAAGGGATCCATTTATTAGCTGGATGAAAAGTTTTAGTGTATTATAAAAGCCAAAGCTCTTTCAAGAACTTTTCATTAAGATTCCCTGATTTGTTCTGACTGTATAAATTGCATTCCTTGTCCAGAAGTGAGGTATGTCACCACTGCTTTCTTCCTTTTTTTAAACTCATTTTCTCTTCAGCTCACACAACCTTAGTAGCATTGTTTATTTCAGACCACCAATTTACTTACATTTATTTACTTTATTTATTTACAGTGTCTGAAAATTCCATGACCGCACAAGCTATATTTCAGATAAAAAATTGCTATCCATTCATGTACCCTCTATGTAATAAGGGAAAAGATGCAGCTGATATAAGTGAAGCAGATGGTAAAAGGTATCTGCTGACCGAACTGGAGCAGTGGAATTGAATTTGGTTAGGTCAGCTCATCTGTAATGATAATCTCAATTGTCATTACACACATCAATTGCTTTTGATGTTACTCTATGTCATGAAATGCCTAAGAGCCGTACGGCTTTCCTTGAAACATTTAACATAAAACTGCTGAGATACTGTAATATTTGCCTCACATTTTTGAATCAAGTTTGTAAATTCCCCTCAAGAAATGTATGTATCTGGTGTTTTATTTTAAATTAAATATGCTTCCCTTTTGTAGAGATACAAGATTATTACTTGATATATATCCAGTTTGTCTGCTAATTTACGCAAGTACTGTATAATGATATTGCATTATTGTTATAAAGTTAATCAAGACTTTAATGGGACAGCTATGTTACTATCAAGGTTTTTTTTTTTCCCTTTTACTATAATGCATTTGTTCAATGAGCTGATTATGCAGTGACAATGAATTCACTGATTACAAACATATAACAATGTCTATATTTTAAAGAGAAAGTTAAGGAATGACTTGATCATAGTCCATAAGTATAACTAACTACATGAGAAACAAATATTTAATAATGGGCTCTTCAATCTAGCAGAGAAAGGTATAACAGAATCCAATGACTGGAAATAGAAGCTAGACAAATTCAGACTGGAAATGAGGCATAATTTTTTTAACATTGAGTAATTAACCATTGGAATAATTTACCAATGGTTGTGGTAGAGATTCTCCATCGCTGACAAATTTTAAATCAAGATTGGATGTTTCTCTAAAAGATCTGCTCTAGGAATTATTTTGGGGAAATTCTATGGACTGCATTATGCAGGAGATCAGACCAGATCATAATGGTCCTTTCCGGCCTTGAAATCTATGAATTTGTAATAGGTAGGAACTCCAGCTTTGTAAGTTTCATTTTAAAAGCGTGAAAGATGCTTTCACATGGTAAAAAATATGACAGTTGATATAGCAGGGTATGTTATAATCATGAGGTTGATTGCTGGCCTTACTGTTTAGTACCTAATGAAAACATTTACTTATGCGCAAAGTAAGTGCAAAGTGAATGTGTAACATTGCCACTCTGGTCTGATAGATTGCAATTATTGGAAAGACCCAGAGTGCCAGGGAGTGAGGAATCAAACCTTTGATTTTTTTTTTTAATGAAATTAGTTACTCAATTTCATGAGATTTTTCTTTCTGCTGATGTTTAGTTTGGAACTGTGATTTATGGCTTTTTTCCTTCTCAGAAAAAGGAGACAGGAGGTCACTTGAGTCATGGAAAGAACACTGAAGAAAAATTTAAAATACATAATGGAAAGATAAACTCCCTAGGAGAAATTCCTACATAAGTTGTCAAGGTTCCTTCCCAACTCTGAACTCTAGCGTACAGATGTGGGGACCTGCATGAAAAACCCTCTAAGCTTATTTTTACCAACTTAGGTTAAAACTTCCCCAAGGTACAAACTATTTTACCTTTTGTCCTGGGACTTTATTGCTGCCACCACCAAGCGTCTGCCACCACCAAGCGTCTAACAAATATAACAGGGAAAGAGCCCACTTGGAAATGTCTTTCCCCCCAAAATCCCCCCAAGCCCTACACCCCCTTTCCTGGGGAAGGCTTGATAAAAATCCTCACCAATTTGCATAGGTGAACACAGACCCAAACCCTTGGATCTTAAGAACAGTGAAAAAGCAATCAGGTTCTTAAAACAAGAATTTTAATTAAAGAAAAAGTAAAAGAATCACCTCTGTAAAATCAGGATGGTAAATAACTTACAGGGTAATCCAATTCAAAACCTAGAATCCCGCTAGGCTAAACCTTAAGTTACAAAAAGACACAAAAACAGGAATATACATTCCATTCAGCACAACTTATTTTATCAGCCATTTAAACAAAACAGAATCTAACGCATATCTAACTAGATTCCTTACTGACTTTTTACAAGAGTTCTGACCTGCATTCCTGCTCTGGTCCCAGCAAAAGCAACACAGACAGAGAGAACCCTTTGTTTCCCCCCGCTCCAGCTTTGAAATTATCTGGTCTCCTCATTGGTCATTTTGGTCAGGTGCCAGCGAGGTTGTCTTAGCTTCTTAATCCTTTACAGGTGAAAGGGTTTTTCCTGTGGCCAGGAGGAATTTTAAAGGTGTTTACCCTTCCCTTTATATTTGACACAAGTGAAGTCAATGAATGTGTTATCATTGATTTCAATGAGTCAATTATTTAACCCAGAGTTCATTAACAAACCAGGATTTCTTTTATGAAATCGGGATAATAATGTCACAAGCTTCATGGGATATGCATCCTACTTCCCTCAGCCTCTAGCCTCACAAATATATATATATATATATCTTCCCTGAAACCTCATATTATTCTTCAGTTCCATTCATCACACTATATACTTCAAATTACCAATGTTTAACAGCAGTCTGCCCACTAATCAATGGCAAGATGGGGGGAAAATGGAGGGGGAAAAAACAGAAAATATTCCACAACCAAAATCTGGATAACTCTGACTTCAGTCTCTGGAACTGTCTGATCACAGAAGTCTTTGTAACTCACTTTGAACATATTTTCATTTAAACATCTAATTTTAAAAAGCAGGGAGTGGAGTATGGGGAAATTGAAATAATAAAACCAAAACTACATAACAAAAGAACTTTGATTTGAAAGAAACTGTATAACGACTAGATTTTCCATTGACCAAGGGAGCATATATGAATGCCCTTCCCTTGGACATTGATGGAAGAAAAATTAGGTAAAAAATTTTTTAAAAAAAGAGATTCAGTGTTTTGGGTTTTTTGTATTTCTGCATAGTGGTCTGGCATTTTCCTTCTGCTTATTCAAGTCCCACTCTTGCTACCACTCTGACTCTGCACCTTATCTCATCTAGGATGCAGAGGAGAAATTTACAAACAAGGTGCACTGTATAACAGCCCTCTATCCCCTCCCATGACAAGGGATTATATAGAACCCAGCTGCCCACCTTGTGCTGATTGCAAAGTTTCAGTAGTAGATTACTGTAGATTTAAAGATC